>NC_061519.1:20837500-21437500 GCF_022379125.1 Scophthalmus maximus
ATACCTTCATATGTGTGAGGGCATAGAAAGTGCCGTCACGGCTGAGTTCTGTTTATCTTAAAACCCTGACATGTGCAAAAATGTAAATTGTCCAGGTGCCGCTCTGCCTCCGTGGTGTAGTTCCACGTCAAAAACAATGTTTGAGGCTTTCTCCTGAACCACTGATGCAAAAAAACCAACAATTTCAATTCAGAAGTTCTGGATGTCACGAGGGCTCAACTGGAATTATGGCTTTCGAAGGTTTTGTAGTTCCTGCAAATTGGTGCACAATAGTTTTTCAAGTCAACTGAAAATAAACTATGAAGAACTGAATTCATAACAAGTTCATTTACCCCCGGCAGTTCAACTCCACCTTCTTCTTCTTCCCTCTATTAAGCGCCACTGTTAACGTTGGAAATATCTCAACGTGACACCAAGCCATCTGTGTTTAGCCAGTTTTAGCAAGAACGAGCAACATGTCGTCGTCGTCGTGTTCAATTGCTCTGAGGTTGTTTTAAAGTGAAAATGGATGAATGGCACATCGCAGCAAAAGGGAACGAGGACTGATGGACGGCGTTTTGAAATGATTTGAGTTGTTTTTCTATCATCTTCTGGTCAATAGGGTGGATTTCACAAAGGTGGAAGAATATTCGAATGCTTTGGTCTGATAAAAGTAAGACTACAACAGCGTGGAACAATGTCCTTCTTTCAAAGTCCTTCCTTGGATAAAAATATAGCAGAATTACGAGCAAAGTATACGTAAAGTAACCAAAGCATAGTTGACGCTTTATGTACTCGTGTTTACATATACCATGGATCATCACCTCTGAAGCTTGGATGTGTTTTTGTTAAGTGTCGGCAGTTTAACTTTAAACTGGATTTGATCCAATTCATGATGGATCAAAAAGATTTCTTTCACATGATGAACTGAAAAGCAGTGACCTAGGAACATTGACAACCGCACAGCTTGTTCTTAAGTCCATGAAAAAGAGAGACTTTTTCACAATTTCACATACTTATTCCGCCAAAATATGCGAAATAACTATGGCTGTAAAATATACTTCTCTGTAAAATGTGGAGGAGTGTAAAGTAGCACAAATACAGATACTCAAATTAAGAACAAGTACCTCAAAACAGGAATACATATACGTAGTTACGTTCCACTAGTGCAGGATGATAACTCAGTGTCAGCACCAATCTCAATTAACTTGAACACAATTTCTATCGGGATTATTGTTTATAATCCATCCATGCTCGAGAGGAGATTTTTAACCTTAACAGCAGATCTTCCTCTGGACACATCGGGGAGCTCCGTGCCCTCCGCGACCTGCATCATCTGCTGAGTGTCACAATGCTGTTGCCGTGACGGGGGTCCGCGCTGCCCCTTGTGCCCACCCGAGGCGGTTACAGTTGGCAGCCCCGACTCCTCACCTGACAGGCTTCCAGAAAAAGGAACCACTTGGCTGCCAGCAGGAATAGCTTCCTCCTGTTCGGGGGTCAGCCCCGAGTCAAGATGAGGGAAGCTTGGCTCTTTAACAGTTGGGCCCATTCCCGGACACGCGAGCAGCTTGTGCCACAGGGGCCTTTGATTCTGGGCTCTCGATCAGTCACTCTAAATAGAGCTCTGTGCTCTTTCCAGTGGATAGACGGGGTTTTCATTTTTATGAAACGCCTTGATGTGTGATGTCTACTTTACATGCTGCATGACGTGCCCGTGTGTAGTTAAGTGGCATTAAGTGGCAGAACATGCTGCCACGTGTGGTTCGGTGACAGCACGGATTCCCAGAAGGCCAGTTGCACTGTGGCGTCAGTGTGACGGCGTCAGACTTTATTTTTTCATCTTCGCTTCAGAGCTGAAAAGATAAATCATTTACTTGGTCAGCAATTCTGGCCTTTGATTCATTGTTTGATAAAAATAAAATTAGAGCATTTGCTGCTTCTCTTTCTGACAGTAAACTGAACAATGAATATTGTTTGAGTTTGGGAGGTTATGGGACAAAAGCAATTTGAAGATGTCGCCTTTGGCTTTAAGAAATTCAAATCAATAAATTAGACTATTACAAACAATTAATTGAGAAACATCTGAGCAGATTAATAAATGATGAGAATAATCTTTATTTGCTTTTCTCACTGTGTTTCTCTGCCAATGCCTCAGCGCTCCATCTGTAGGTTTACAGGGAAATAATAACGCTCGTTTTGTTTTCGAGTGTGTGTAAATATGTATACATATATATTAAAAAAATTGTAATGCTGAGTTCTTTCTTCCCACAGGTGTGGCTGTTTTCCTTTTGGTGAAGGAAAAGCAAAACCTCATTAGCAGGTCCAGGGAACGTCAGAGCAGCAGTTCCCGCCAGTGGCCATGTGATTGAATTACACAGAGCGACTCTCAGGGCGCCAGGTAATGAAGGGACATGGAAGTGGATGCCATCACACCATCAAGTAGTACTGGAGCTCAGCCCAGGCCCTGGGACAGGAGGTGGGGTGGAGCACAAATACCGACACACACACACACACACACACACTGTGACATGCAGGCAGGGACAGACATGTCGTCTTTCTTATGCTCAAAATGCAAACTTGTAGCCACGAATCCAGAAGAGGACTCGAGATAAAGTTTATGTTTCTGTAAATCAGCAATTTTCATGGCAAAAATGATGGAACCGCCACAGGACAATCACACACACACACACACACACACACATGTGCCTGCCTACCCAAGCACTTTCGCCCGGAGTTGCAAAACTCATTTGCACTTTTTTAACTTCCAAGCCTCTCCACTATTTGACAGAGTAATGACCAGAAAAAAAAACGTGTAAATCAACAGTGAGCCTAAACAGGAAAAAACAAAAAACACCACAAATCGCACTCTGCAGCCGCATGAAATACCTCGGCGGAGCCAAAAATAAGCATTAAACGCTCTTTAAAACACTGTTGATGGCTTTTGGTTACAGGCAGTCCCCATTCCCAGGCCTGGCAATGGTCTTTTATGGCGAGGGACCTAATACAAGATTTCTGTTCTAGTGCAAACACAGTGGCCATGGGCACCAAGGAACAGCTGCTGTATAATTGAATTAACATTCGCCTTCTGCTCCAGCACTCAGCGCTGTGCCGAGAACTCGTACACATCCCTCCACCAGCTCCATCAAGCTGCCCATGAATATGCATGCTCCTTGAGATAGAAATGCGAGCTGTGTCTAATGTTTGTGGAGTTGCCTATATGGGGGATAAAGAGCTATACGCCGACTATCTTGGGAGAGTGACATGGTATACATCAAGTCCATCGATCACTTTTAGTGTCTCCGGGCCCCTCGGAGGCTCTCGGCTCTCAGCTCCAGTGGAATTTGAAGTCTCACAGAGACATCTAGTGGATAGTTGACCGTGTGTCATGTTAAAGTTAATGCACAATACGTACTGTAGGCTACGGCTTCCACGACATTTATTAGTAGTTCGGTCATCATTCGGATGTAAATCTGCAGACAGGGACCAGATGTGCCTATCACAGATTTAATATTATGGCCTGTATCCCACCGATCAGCCTATACCATTGGGTTTGATACTGTACATGCTTTTCGAATTTACACAAAACTATTTGTCTTGAATGTTTTCAAATCTAATTAGATACGATCATGGATGGATTGCTGAATTGGGTGAGGGGGCAAGAGCCACGAAGAGATGCAAAACAACGATAAAATGACACAAAATGACCACAATCAGACGCACAACAATATAAAATGACCACAAACAGACTCAAAACAATATAACATGGCCACAAACAGACTCAAAACAATATAACATGGCCACAAACAGACTCAAAACAATATAAAATGACCACAAACAGACTTAAAACAATATAAAATAACCACAAAGAGACACAAAATGACCACAAAAAGTCACAAAACAATATAGAACAACCACAAAGAGACACAAAATGTTTGCGAAAAGACACAAAGTGACACAAATCGAGCACAGGGGTTGAACACCTGATATAATATCCCTGACATACAGCTTCAGAAACAACTAATGCAATTTTAGTTTTGCACTTGGAAGATTGATCACGTTAAATGATGATTCAAAAAGACGGGTTAAACTTAATCATGAAATATCTGACTGTTATCCTCAGTCGAGCTTGACAAAAAATGTGTATCCTATGCTGAGGTGATCAGTCGAATGATCCTTTAATCAATAATGCCAAACATGCTTGTTTCTAAAAAATGAAACTTTTGCTCATGTCTCCCTAGAGGAAGAAATATGGGAACTATGTGGTTAAAAAAAGGATAAATGGAATTTCTTTTTGAAGTCCCAGTTGGTCCAGAGCCAGTCGTCCTCCAATGTCCAAGACAACTTGTGTCCAGACAACGTTTGAGAACATTCCATGAGCATTTAATAGATTTTGTCATTGAGGGAGGAGACGTACTGTAGATGTAAAAACCAAATGATGAAAATGATTATGTAAAGCAAGTTTGGGCGACTGTTCGACAAAGTGAGAAATTAAATTGGACGGTGTCACCCTGCGCTATTAGAAACTGTGATATGACTCGATTGTCTCCGAGCCCGCCGAACTCATGCAACTGTGTTCGCACGCGGGGCTCCTTTCTCCCCTGGGACGAGTGAAAATGCCCATTGGTTTGGAGATCGCTGAAAATGGCCCTCTCTGATGTGAAACCGTCCCCTGTGGTTGTAGCAGAAATGAAGACAGGCACACGTGATCTGAGCCCTTTGAGTCCAGATTTATTGATACGACTGTGCAGTCACAGAGCATGGTGGCACACACACGGCCGCCTGGCCGGCATGGGACGGTGACACACACGTGCATGCGCATACATGCGTTCGCAAACACCCATTCACTCCTGTTCCCCTCCGTCTTTAGAGGGATCGAGCAGAGGGTACACCACCTCGTTGTTGCTGTTGGTTTATTTTTATATCTACCCTGCCGGTCAGTTTGTAATTAGACAAAATGTGAGAGCTGGATTTTTAAATCTTATCTGATATGTATTTTCTTTCAAATTTTGGAGGTGAGTATTGTTTGCCCAGCTGTCCATTGCGTCACTATCTCCCTCTCTCTCTCACTCACTCACACACTCACACACACACACACCCACACACACGCACACATCTCATTATACTCTCATCGATAGAGCTGGTCACAGTGAGGAGATCAGAAATGCACATTGAGTTTTAGCAGTTTTCGCACACACACACACACACACACACCCTGACACACTCTGGCTTTACATCCATCTAACCTCAGTGAGAAGAACAGTTTGAGATCAGTCGTTGGAGAGTGACTCAGACCAAACGAGGGAAACGAAGCGTCGGACAAACAACAGATAATCTGTTCCATAGTGACTGTTACGAAACACCACGTCTTTACATAAATACAGCTATGTTTCCGACTATGGTGGGTATCAATGCCTGTTACATAGTGATACAGTTTGGCGATCACGGTAGCAGGTGAAAGCAAACTACAAGACATGTGTTGCACATGTGTTGGTCCCCCTGGTACAGAAAGTGACGCTTGACCGAGTGTCGGGCAGGCTATTTTGAGGATGCAGTAACTTTTGTTTTTGACCTGTCATCAACACACTTAATGAGCTGTGAACGTTACACGCTTGGAGTTTCTGAGCCACGCTGAATTTTTCCGAGTTCAGAGCCGGTGGAGTAAAACACACCGTACAGATACACAGAGGAGAGACACATCTGGGGGGGGGGGGAAGAAACACGTTGAAGACAAACCTTTTCACCTTTCCATCCTCTGAGCCCCAAAAAATGAGAAAACAGTTCAGTAGAAGAAAAAAAAAACAAAAAAACAGACACAATTAAGCACAAAAAAGGATTTTTTTCTAAATGAAAAAGCAAAATGTACCATTATAAATACCATACGTCTTCAACATCAAACCGCTGACTTTACAAAGGGATTTCCCAACAGTGTCTAAATTAAAAAGTGTTGACACGTGACTCCTTTAGTGTGTAATAACGAAAGAGGATTTTAAACTCATTTGTCTCACTGTACCCGGAGCAGCGCGGATTCAAATGACATCACAAAAATGTTTGTTTTCCTACAGGTGACAGGTGTGAAATGGAAAGTACATATATAGGCACACATTCAGCCAGCTGGCCTGCTAACCACCGACTGTACATTTTAGGTAGAAAGTAGCATTGCATGACAAGCTGCTGTGTCTCAGCACGATACTAGTGTTCCTGTTGTAATATAAAAAAGGGGAAAGTGTATTAAAACAAAGAGGTTAAAAAATAATTCATAGTCCCTACAGTTTATATATAAAGTTTTAGGTGTCAAAGTATTCACCATTTTTCGTAACCCCACATATACTATACATATCATCATATTATGTGTAGCAGTATACACGTGTACTGTATACTTTAAAATAATTTTAAGGGCAAGAACTTGGTCTTGGCGGAGTTAATTTAGGGAATTTCAACAAAATAAATGTGCACAATTTTAGGGAAAACCTACCTATAATTATGCAAATACTGCCCAAACGCTTGTTTTCCTTCCTTCCGCTTGCACGTCTTATAAGTTTATAGTAAAAGCTCAACCAGCGGCCGCAGGGGTTCAATATGTTACATATGCACAGTAAGCTATATTTGCATCTTCTATACACAACATTACAAGCCTTTTTAAAACCTGGCAAACAACCAAGAAGCAGGTACAGTTTGGACTCAGCGTCGGATGCATCACGAAAGCATGATGGATTCAGCCGGCTAATAGGTGTACAAGCACACTGTAAACATTCAACGTTACACCGACAACACAATGTGAAGCTGCTGTAACATAACTGCGCTGCGAAATCAAAATGACACACGTGTTCAAAATTGTTTTTTCGTCAAATTCAGCGACGATGGCTGACTTTTTGCTACAGCTTCAATACACATAAGAAGGCATCCGCCAAGAAGACGTCTTTTGACAACTAAATGACATATATTGTGAGGATATTAGACACATCTAGTGCATGATTCGTATAGGACAAACGCAAAACAGGTTTTTTTAAAAAAAAGAAGAGATTTCATACATTACAAAATCTTGAATGCATTCGAGTGTGTGATATGTCTTGAAATGCAAAGTTTGCATTCTAATTTTTGGACATTTTCCACTACAATATCTTATATTATATCCCAAAAATAATATACATTTTTGGATTGTGGAATCATAGGATTTCTACTCCTTCTCAGATCCATACATGTACAAACTTTCAATATATATACAGTACAAAGGAAAAGAACACACACACACACACACACAAAAACCTATATGAGCCTGGCTGCGAGGAACACGGAGGCATTGAAATTGCACATTTTCTGACAAAAGAGCTGAAAAAGTAAACATGTTTCGGGGAAAATGAGCCACAACCGGTGGAAAAAAAGGTTTGCAACAGTCTATCAAACACGTGCGACTCCCAGCGGGAGTTTCCAAAGAACAAACTCTTCTTAATAGAGTAGGTGTGTTTAGGAGAACTTTAGGAGCTAGGAAAATAGTGGTTCTGTAGACCCTATGAATTTAACCCCATTGTACTGTACACATACTTATACACTGTACATGCTGTGTAAAAGTCCCTCTTAGTGTGCATTTATCCTGCAATTTCCACAAAAAAGCACTTCTGTAATAATTTAAAAGGACTAAAACAAATTACAGCAACACTTATAAATGAATTTTAGATCATCCTTTACTTTGTGATGCTAAAATCTAACAAACGAGAGCTAAGTGGAAAACATATTTAGCAGCTGGAAAAAGGTGGAACTTGTACGATGGCTACATGTCTGTTGCATTGAGTAAAAGATGGCAAAAAAAAGAAAAGCAAAGCGAGATTGTTTCCTCTTAACCCCACCCCTCAACTTTAAGGTCATTAAATCTTCGATATTGTCTGAATCAATACGCAGGGAGTGAGGTATAATGCACACGGGTAGAGCCACAAACTTGCGCATACAATAACGCAGGACAATAAACATGGGAAAAGTACAAACAACTGATCGAGAGGACAAAAATGGAAGTGAAGGTGTGAGTTTCTTGGTGTCCTGTAGAGGGCGACACAGTCCATCTGATAGAACTTCCCCTCTGATGTCGGTCCGAGCGAGCTCTTCCAGTCGAGTTTTGAAAATAGGTGTGTGGCCCGATGTTGCTGTGATGATCCGCAGCTCCCTTATTCCATCTCAACCTCCGCTTTGGGGAGACAAAGATATAATAATCAGGGGAAGATTAAACATAAACAAACAGATATTAAGAAGCTGCTGACATAGGGAATCATCCCTTTTCTCGTTCCTTTCCCTTAAGCGTCTTTAAAATATAATCGAATTGTATGGAAAACTGTCTTTGGAGTCCACAAAGTCCATTAATGTACTAAAAGTATTTCTGTGAGCATATGGAGGAAACGCAGGGACTGTTGATCGAAATTTTGGTGGAGACATGAAATAAATACTTGTGTCCACAAACTCACCATCGTCACTTTTGTTCTTGTTTTCATCCCCCACTGGAGATTCAGCCCCTTCAGACAACTCTCCTGAGAAGTCAAAATAGTTAGTGCTATTTGTTGGACTCTTACACATGAGAGTTCACATAAGCAAACAAGCAGGAATGGAAAATCCTGAAAGAATCCAGTCCGTTTTGAATAATCTCTGACACCCCACTGACCACTCACTGGATCAGTCATTACAAACCCAAAGGAAGTTATTTGTAATTCTACTGGAGAATCCCAAAAAGTCAAAACGACCCGCTGGACAAAAAAAGAGACGAGACGAGACGAGAAGAGACATAAACAACATTTTCAGTTTGTTTTTCTTTCTGCATTGATTCAGAACATTAAACATACTTTTCCTTTGCAAAATGAATTAAACTGATCATCAATCCATCAACACAGGCCATTAATAGAAAATGTCACTATTCTGATGATCAAAAAATGTATTTCCTTAATTCCCAAATCGGATGATTTGAAGCCTTTCTGACTAAAGTTCATGAGAGTACTTGGGGATATCTTTGAATTTTGGACTGCTGACTGGACAAAACAAGACATTTCCACTTTTCAGCCTGGGTTTTAGGAAGTTGCAAGACCGGACGAGATGATTAATTCATCCCCAGAATGTTCTATTATGGAAATAATCATTATTTACAGCCCCTAGAATTAAATCCAAGTAGGGGGACAATATCAACTGTTTTCACTCATAATAGTATGAACACAGGTTAGACTGATAGAAATGTGGATTACTGTCACATTCACCACAGATTTGTGTCATGTCGGTTGTGAACCAGCCATGCTATGATAGGATGACACGGTCGGGGGGAATATACCGTTATGTAGAGGAGTGTTCTTGTGTGCGGTGCTCCCGGCCTGTTCCCCCTCGTCCGTTTCCCCCGTGTCGCCGTCTGGTGGTCTGCTGACCTCAGGCGACTCGGGCGACTCGGGCGCCTCCCCTTCCGATACGTCCTCCTTCGCTTCGGGCTCTTCTGATTCAGTGTGGACGTCCGGGGGATCCATGGTGTCTTCCAGCTGGGCTTGCTCCTCGGCTTCCTTTTTAGCTCTCTCCTCCGCCTCTGAGGTGGCAAAGAGTGTGAGGGCGGGTTAGCATACAGTGTTGTGAGTGTGTGTGTGTGTGTGTGTGTGTGTGTGTGTGTGTGTGTGTGCCTGTTTACTTGTACCTATGTCTTTGTGAGGACCATTATTGAGTATAGACCTTACGGAGTGAGGACATTTTGGGAAAGTAAGGACATTTTGGCCAATCATCACTTTTTCAAGGTAAGATTTGGTTTTAAGGGTTAGAATTGGGTTTTAAGTTAGGGTTAGGGATTTAGTTGTGATGGTTAAGGGAAAAAAAAGACTTTAAGGGGTTAAGAAACCCTTAAGATTTTTAGGGGTTAAGACTTTAAGGGGTTAGAATCACGTTTTGGTTCGGTTAGGCCTGTAGTATGTGTAAACGGTTACCTTTGGTCGCCTGCGTTTTCCACCTCTCCCTGTTCTGATAAACCTCCTCATTCCACAGCGCCTTGAAGTTCTTCATGTCCAACGTCAGCAGAGAGCTTTGGCCTGACGAGCTGCTGTCGGAGCCGATGCTCTTCACACTGTGCCTCTTCACTTCATCTGAGCTGAGGCTGTTGAGACTGGACAGACCCACATGGAGGCAAGAAGGGTTAAACAAGTCGAGTCCACAACCGATCGCGGCAATTTGCTTTAAAACTCGAACTCCTACTTCCAGTCACACTAATGCAAATATGTACGTACAGACGATATATATATATATTTGACCTTTTCCAAGCGTACTCTCGTCTCCCATGTCTATTGTAAATAAATATCTTTAACATTATAAAAGCCGCTCCTTACAGCTGAACAACTAGCCTGGGTCTCGTCGTGTTTTGACGTTTTCTTCAGTGTCGGTGATGGTTGTCTGTACAATGCAAACAAGGTGGTCTAATTGCCAATTCGGCATACTTTTAATTGTAAATGTAAAATAACATAAAATGAGGCTTTTGCTATGATTCTTGTTCACGTTCTATTAAACCCCAAATTACCAACTCATCGGAGGTGGGGGGTCGGAGTTGCCTTCATTTCCCCCTAAAATGTAAGACTTTTAAACCTCCGCTCTGAGTGGAGATTTCAAAAGGCTGCAGAGAAAAAAAGTCTTAGTTTGCGCGGAAATGTTCCAATTTTTGTAATATTTTGTAACAGAAAACCTTCCAACTAAACGTGCATGGGGTTGAAAGACGTGGGTATTTAGGAGAAACAGGATGTTGTTGTTTTCTTTTTTTTTTACATAAAAGTACATTATGAAATTCCTGGAGTACCCCTTTAAGGTGTCAACAATGTCACTCCAAGTCGTCACGTGAGGGACAGAAATGTCTGCACCAAATTGCATGGCCGTCCCTCCAATGGATGTCACAACGATTTACTTAAAAGCACAAATATCAACTTCTGGCACTACAGGGAAATTCCGGAGATCACTGAAGTAATCACTGGAGTGCCTTCTCCAAGACATGAAGCCACAAGCCTGCATGAAAAACACGGGCTTACAGACTCAGAGGCACTTTGAAGAAGAAGAAGGAAAGACCAGGGGATAAACAGAGGCAGACAGTGAGCAGACGTAGTTACAGATGATTGAAAGCAGCTACAAACGCCGCGGAGAAGCAGTCGGAGGAAACCCATAAGCACCCGGGTGTGCCCGTAGACAAGGAAACCGCAGAAGCGGCACCACTATCTGCGATTTCCACTCGGTTAGCTTCGACTGGAGGCCCACTGAGCGATGCTCATCACTGCTGTTGGGGAGGGCGGCGAGGCTGATGTCGACACGCAGGTGCGACGGATGATACAGAGGCAGACTCCCCGAATGCCACTTTATTTTCTAATCATCTCACTTCACAAGAAAAGAAACATTCAAACAACTGGCACACACGCGCACAAAAGCTCTTCCAACGGATCTCTCGCTGAACAGTTCGAATGGAAAAGCAAGTGCAATGCACTCCCTTATCCGGGCGCTCTCAGACATGTCTTATTTAGTGCGCGGCTGCCGCAAAAGTATTGGGCCAATTAGTTTTAGCCAGTGGAAGTGAAATCACTTCCTTTTGTGTCTCCAGAATCGATTGTGTATGCCAAACCAGCGCTGACGCCCCGTTCGTGATCAGGGGCGGCGCGGCAAACTTGTCTAGCATCTCTAAAATATCAATTTCAAGGTGTGTGGCTCTGCCTGATGAAAGGTGGAGACATTTACACGCACAGAAATGGATTACTCATGGGAGACTCATCTGCTGTTTTTTAATACTTTCATTAGACATGCTGCTATTGCAGGGGAGCCGGCGAGGTTCAATCACGTCATCGAGCGCGTCGTTGGCTCGGAGCGGTTGTAGGCCTCGAAAAAAACGGTAAATTCTCCATCCCTGATTAACCCGGCTGGTTGATTAAAAATTGACTCGAGATTTGCATAACGTCACTCACTTTCACCTGCTCAGTCCTGCGTGTGATTTCCTCTTTTTTTTCTTTTTCAAACTGCGAAATAATTCTCTGAGCACGAAGAGGAAGTGCTGCAGCTCACCTCGAGCGTCGGAAGCCGGCCAAACCCGAGTGGGAAGCTTCGTCGATGAGCGGGGTGACAATGCGCTCCATCATGTCCGTCAGCACAGTGAAGGTGGGCACCACGATGAAGTCTATGAAGCCTGGTGACAAAGATATTGGCAAATTCAGAACACAGCGTCAATGCGCGCATATCTATATTCCCCGCTGTAGAGTTTCATGCAGACAGAGGGGAGGATAGGAAACTCGGAACGATCACTGTGATGCCTGTGATTGAGTATGTGTGCACGTGCAGGTGTTGCACGTAGGGGAGGGCTGAACCGGCACTCACCGATCTGGGACTGCGCCACCATTGTTGACTTTCGGTCGCAAAGCGGAGAGAATGGCAGCCCGAGCTCGGCTTCTTTGTCCCCCTAGAATCACAGCGGCTTCCTCAGTCGGAATCATTCTCAGTCTTACCAGAAAAATGCTCCCCATCCTCCAGACACACACACACACACACACACACACACACACACAGCTCACTGTGCACGCACGCACTCACTCACTCACAAAAACACACCATATGCTCACACTTCCATCAACAGGCTTTTGGATTTGTCTGGCTCCCGCCTCGAGTGCTTTTGGGCCACAAATGTGTTTCATTTTCTCTTCTGCTTTGTCACAAACAGATGAGTTGTGGAGTCGGGAGGCAATGTTCTTTGGAGAAGCTATTTATCGGCAATTCACGTCCCCAGAGACAAAGGCCTCGTGAAGGCAGCCACAATAACAATAGTACTGCTAATGAGAACAATGTGGATTAATAATGGGAGATATTAAAGCCATGCGGCACCAGTTAAACGTCTGTCCGTCTTGCTGACACTAACTATTACACAATTGTATTTATAGTCAAATGCATTGTTTTGTCGAAGAGTTGATGTTCTCCATTTTAATCTTCCGTGGCACTTGTCATGGCGTCATTTTTTTTTTTGAAATGACAAAGAGCAGAGTGTCTGTAATTACACTTGATTGGAGATGACTGCATATGTTACTGATGTAAACTGCGTTGGAGGGTAGATTTCTGCCATAGTGCCCAATAAGAGCAATCATTCCCTAATATCGTCATTATTTTAATTACCAGTGTTACTCTGTGCAACTGTTCTGAAAGAAACTCCACAATCCTAAACAACAGATGAACATCCAGAAGCGATGCTGGAAAAAAAAGAAGCTAAATCATCGTTACTTCAAATCTAACGTTTTGTCTTTTTAATGAGCCAGAAGAACCGCAAAGGAAAGAAATATCATCCAAATCAGACTCCGCGGCTCCGGTCGCGCAGAGACTTTCAGAGTCGCTGGGAAAAGCACTGGTTTGATTCAAAGGCCACGAATTAACTTTCGATTTCCACTTTTTGAGTCAGTGCTGTTAAAAATTCCTTCAAGTCTTCAGGAAAAAAAATGGACATGTAAAATGACTGCTGCTAAATGGACCTTGTGGTGGGATTTGTCAACAACATGAATGATGTCTGTATTTTATTCAGATGTTGTTGCGCTCGAGGGCATGCTCGCTTAATGGCGTGGTTTACTGTTTCCCAAGTATCTTGTTTCTGTCTAAAACTGTTTTCAAACTCACGGAGGTACGTGAACCATTCATACCCAACGCAATATGAGCCAAAAATCACTCAAATCTGATCATATGACCACTTATTAATATATTATATTAAATTTGGCTTTTTTTCCCCAGAATATTATTATCTGCACTGTTCATTTTGATGAAGTGTCTATACATCCCTGTTGGTAATAATAGAAGAAGTCACAACTTATCCAGAATCATCACATTTTTAAGTTTTCCTCAGAATCGAACAGATCCAGTGACAGTTGTCTGTTTGGGTCCACTGGTGTATTGGAAACAGGAACAGCTAGTAGTGAGGTAGTTGTGAGTTTCACTGACGTCATTGTGGTGAGACTATACTGATTTCATCCCTCAAAGCCCCACATTTATGGGAATTGTTGTTCCAAGACTTAGATCATCCCGATTATCCCCAAGTAAAAGTAGGTCGCAGAATAATATCGTGAGTGACGAAATACATAAGACGTGGTTACGCCGATTTTGTTCCGGGTGGGTCTGAATTTGAAAAACCCTGCATTGTAATATCATAAAAGATGATTCCAATATTTAGTCTACCTCCATTGATCTAATGCGGATGGACAGATTACTAAATTAAACATGACAAGTGAACTGTGTTGTACAGTTTTTGTACACAGTTCTGTGTAGTGTGTGTAGCCTCTGAAGAGCGTGTCATGTCCTCTCTGCACGCATCACATCCTCAGACCACTGGGACATTCATCGGACCGGTGACCCGGGCCTCGTCTCCGTGACCCGCCCTCGTGCGTCGGCTCACCTGCCTGAAGAACTCCTCCAGCAGGGAGGTGGTCCAGCGATGGTGCACGTCCCAGCTTTTGGCGGGATGGCTGATGTCTGCTGTGTGAAGCAGCAGGGAAAGGGCTTTGGGCTTGTCAATGCTAAAAAAACCAAAAAAAACAGAGAAGATACACAATTTTTGGAACTGAAGTCCGTCAAGGAGCAGTGTTGATTTGCTGCTGTTTTATTGAATGGTTCTGTTCTCCTGATTTAAAAAAAAAAGATCTTAACTAAGTATGAGTTAATGCATCACTCCCTTTTTATTATGATTCATATAAATCACCACTGGACCAGCTGTTTAAAAAAACTTTTACAAGACCTATATCTGTCTAATCAAGGTGTTTCAGATGATTCTGCATTAAACACACCTCTCTTTGGCAAAAAACAATCTCTGGTCTGTCAATCAATGTCCGATTAGTCAATGTTCTGGGAAAAAACTTCATCGTGAAGACAGACAGTACAGACGCATCTGCAACAAGGTCATTGAAAAATACCAATTGACGAAAAGGATGAAAGAACATTCTCAAGGTACTGAGTGTCCTTGGTCGGTCGTACAAAAAAAACGAGAATGGAAATAATGTGACACAGCTGTCAACGTGTCTACAGCAATCTGTGTACAAGAACAGCACAATGAAACCTGGAACAAGTCCCTGAGAAGGGACACTTTTCTTTTAAATATAGTGTTCGGGCGGTTTCACACTTTTTGATCTTCAGGATGTGTGCTTCAGCACAGTCAGTTTAAAACAGAATATGTTGTTTTAGTAGGTTTAGGCTAATTTGATGCCCCGGATTCACTGGAGACAGCCTCAACTTGTCAAATTGATGACACACGTATGCAAAAACATTTGCCCACTGATGCTAATTACAGCAACTACAGACAATATCGATTAGAATATGCAAAGAAAAATACACATACTCAAAAGGAAACCCCGACACCAGCGAAACATATCCATCCAACTAAAAACATTTCGGAGGGGGTGGACCTTCTCATCACACTGCCTCCATTAGGCTAATCAGTGTGAAGATGCATCATCTCACCTCATCAGACAATCTGCGGCGTCTGAGATATGACCTGATAACCATATCAAAACATCACGCGTAATGGACTGCACGCGCACGGCAGACCAATATGGAAAACAGGCGCACACACGAAAACACGACAGCCCAAGGTTAAGTGGAGGTGAGAGGAGCTCAAATGTCCTCCTACTCCATTTGTGGCAGATAGGATCGTGAAGTGCACAGTAAGCAGGCCCGGAGCACGCTGGTTTAAATTACTCCACATTAGAGTCTATTCAGCGTTAGAGCTTCCAGCGGACTGCAATCTCTCAATAATGAGCACATGTTCGTGTGTGTGTGTGTGTGGGGGGGGGGGGGGGGGGGGGGGGGGTGGATGGAAGCTTGCGTACCTATCCAACAGTGGACCTCCAGGTCACTTCAAACCCACCACCAGTCAACTTTTGAGCCGGCAGGTGGTGCATGAGACGCAGTGCATACACTGTTACATGGGAGGATTATGCCTTTTTACATGAATACTTATAACCTGTTCGCCACTCGTGCTTTCTTCCCGTGACATAACCGTCGCCCACTGCAACCAGAGGCCGAGCACTGGCGCCTTAAAGTCACGAACAATCCCGCCGCGCCACCGAGCGCACAGGAGCTTCTCTATAATGCAAGGGGAGCTTTGCAGTATTCAGGTTTTGGGTGTTGGGACAAATTTCACTGAGCCTCGGAAGGATACAGATCACAGCCCCCGAGACTTCCCAGAGCAGTCACTGTGAGGTGTCTGGTCAGACAGCTGACCCTTACTTCCGAGAGTCTTTGGCCGTTTGACCTTGAAAGTCCATGCCGATACTTGACATGGAACTCCAGCACGTTCCTCTTACTCCCTTGAGCTATACTTCTCAAGTTGTTGCCTTTCCTTTGAATAGTGGAATTCAAAAATTTTAAAGCACCTCAAAAGGATCAAGCCCACGACCGCTTAATCTTTCCAACAGTCCTCCGACTCCCTGAGCTATAAATCGTCAGCGATGCCTCGTCTATCTCTCGTTGCCTGTGAGTCTCTTACTCTCGATGCAGCACTTCAACGCACAACATGATGCCTGAGGACGTTTTGGTTTTTTTAAAATTTCTGAATGCCTCCGTTGCCACGCCTTTCCTCTTGGGAGAGGGTCGGCCGCTGAAAAGAGTCCAACTGCACTGCGCAGTTTCTAGTTATCAATTACGCACTGTCATGATTCTTCTGGATTGCTGCGCCTTTTGGCCACTCCGGCGCTAATACAGCGCGGTGCTACATTTCCAGTTTAATGTGAAAGAGCAGAAAACATTCAAGAGGCTGAACAAGCTGAACAGCTACGTCCTGGCGATAGCAGCCAATTACTTTTAATTAATCGACTAATCAACTAAATGTTGCGGCTCCACGCGACGCAATATGTTTGTGTACTTGTGATTACATCATTAGTCCTCTTTATTCTTCCTGCCATTTTTGCCACCTCACTGATAGGCAATGGAGCACATGTGAAGCGTGGCTCACTCTTCCACTCGGGAAAATGTTTCAACAAACAACAAAAGGCTTTAGGTCGAGTGTTCGTTGGGCGCTCGGCAACCCCTTCCTCATTTTTGATTCTCCGTCTATTGCAGGTGCTTGACCAGATTTCAGATTTTCCTTAGCAGAATATAATGATTTGCCGACAGAGAACATACATATTTATTATCGCTCTTCTCTCGTACACTCTTCAGGGCAGGGTTAATTGGGTTGTAAACAGTGGGTGGTTAGTAAACAGCAGCTGATTGCAGGGTTAATGGAGATTTAAATTGCCGGGGTGAGGGCAGGGGGTGTGAACAGCGGTGGGGGGGAGAAAAGGCGACTGACCCCTCGGGCTGTTGCAGGAAGTTCTTCATGGCCTTGACCTGCTGGAAATGGCAGGACATGTCCGTCGCCAGCACCATCTCCACCACCAGAGCCCGCAGCTCTCTGGATGAAGACAAGGGAGAGAGGAGAGGGAGGAGGAGAACGTGAGCCATGATGTGACGTACAACCGCCCGTCGAACCCACACAGGTGATGAAAGCCAACTCATTTCGGAAGTCGCTCAGGTAAACGAAAGCAGGCAACGCGCGTCTTTGAGAGCCGTTTATGATAATGTGCCTGGACAAGAGCCAGCCTATGCCTGGGATATTGAATATACTTTGCCACTATATTCAGGACGGAGCTGTCAGACCTTGAAGGTTGATTCAAAGTTTCCGATTTTGACGCCAACAAGAACAGTTGTTCTTCTTAAAAACATGCCTGAATAGGTGACTTGTACTGCTTTGTTTTTCTCACTGTCTCGACCCTTTTCTCTTCTACATCTCTGAGTTTCACACTCCCTTTGCTGTCATCTTCAGCTTCCATCTCTCTGTCTGCTGAAGCATCTGTCTCTCTGACCTCCAGTCGTCCTTGGACAGGTTGTAGAGGATGTTCATCTCGTCGTCGTCCTGCAGCAGGCGGTAGGCTGCGCTGACATGGTGACTCTCCAGCACTGAGCGGTCGTTGTACAGGATTGCTGTGTCCGACCTGCCAGTCAAAGAGAGAGCAAA
This sequence comes from Scophthalmus maximus, assembly GCF_022379125.1. Classification (NCBI taxonomy): domain Eukaryota; kingdom Metazoa; phylum Chordata; class Actinopteri; order Pleuronectiformes; family Scophthalmidae; genus Scophthalmus; species Scophthalmus maximus. The sequence goes on from NC_061519.1 coordinate 20,855,454, forward strand.
GTCCTTCATTGGTTTTATGTCGGGAAATCAGCATTAAAGCATTAATGAAATGTTGCTGTTTCTGATGATTAGGTGTTTTGGATGCCGGACAATGCCAAAGATCTCAACTGTTTTCCTTTTGGAGTTTAATTTATTGGGTCAATCCCCTTTTATTTGAATTTGCATGCAGCAGCTCTGTGTCTGTATGGCAGCCATCACTCTTTGCAGAGGGTGCATGCTGAAAATATGTGGATAAGATGCTCTTGGTGCAGTCTGGCAACTGGGTAAACCTCCAGCAACATGCTGGATGTAAGAATTAGGCTCTTCAAATTGTCTTTTTAATTTTAATTTTGAGGAGGTCTGCTGTAAAAGGGAAGGCTCCAGAGGAAGAGAAATCTCAAGGATTTATGGATTTCTTATGCTGTCTCTAAATATCTCTGTGAATATGTATTCACCGGATATGCACAATAAAAAAAAATGAATGGAGATAATAACTTTTTATTTATTAATTTCATAATAATTAGCAGCTAATGTGTTAACTCTCTCTCTCTCAGTTTGAGTTCTCATTAAAGATAATGTCAAGATGGAGGCTCAGAGAACCAAGTTGTTTCTCTCTCACTCTTTTTTTCTTGCACGGAGCTTGGTGTTCATTTGGACTCTCGTCCTGCCCCAGCGCTTTTTTATTGCACTGCAGGCGATCTCAGTGTGAATATAAAGGCCCCATGCTGTAAATGAAAACATTGATCGGGTGAGTCAGTGCCGTGCATTTTTGATTTTATGATCCATTACCTTGTCTGAATGTGGAAGTTGTTTGTGGTCCCCGTGTGCTCGTAGTCGTGCACTGCCGCCGCAAAGATCATGGCAAAGATCTCTAGCTCAGTCAACCAATGCTGAAGGCAGAGATAGAGGAGGGGGCGGCGAGGGGAGGGGAGGGGGAATGAATGGGAAGGTGAAGATAAGGAGGGGGATATAAAGAGGAGCATGCAGAAGAGGGAAGGGTGTTGAGGAGGGGAGGCATTGAGATGGAAAAGACAGAGACATCCGCGGGAAAGACGGAAGGGAAAGTAATGAACACAAGAGCAAAGAATGGACAGAAATTACAGAAGAGAAATGAGAAGCCAGCGAATGGAAAAAAAAAAGGGAGAATGCGGGGGAATGGTACATCATGTCATAGAGATGTGGTGGTGAAAAGTGATGCAGAGGATGCAGAGAGAAGCATTTGGCGTGAGAAATACATTACCGTCAGGGATGAGGGGAAACAAATGGGAAGGAGGAGACAGACGAAAGGTCAGAGAAGAAAAAAGGAAACTTTAGATAAGACGAGCTCTATTGAGAATCCCATTTTAATCCGTCACTCCAACACTCCTTCTCCGTTCCCCTTTCAGACGGTCTTCTGTTTGCTTTGTCGCTGTTATCAAATATAAATGAAAAAGTCAAGCTCGCTTTAAGTTTATTGTTGAGGTAATGTTGTCACAAGGTGAGGCTGCAGTTTCCATCGTCGATTCCCATTTGAACCTTTTTAGGTGCAATTTGTGACTTTAGTGAAGCAGAGGTTGACGATGAGCAACGGTTAAAAAAATAAATAAATATTCAAGTTGGAACCAGGAAATGTTTTGTATTTTTGCTTAAAAAATAGTAAGTAGTAGTTAGTAAAATTCAGGCGCAACAAGTATAAAATAAGTTAAATGCACTGACAGAAGCTATCAGCAACCGGTTGTTGTCCTTCTACGAGTGCCTTTATCTCTCAGCAAATAAAAGTAAAGAAGTGTTTTTCCTTAAATTTTCTTCTATTTTAGAAGAAAAAGCTAATTATGAAACAAAGTGTCACACGGCACGAGCAACATGTGAACACCCTTGAGCTAAAAATATGGAAATGAATGATGTCGTACATGGACGTTCATGCTTAACCTGTGAGCGTCTGCAGCGACCTCACACCCGTGAGTGGGCATTTTCCTCTGAGATGTGCATGTTCTGAGTGCACTCACGCACACACGAGAGGAGCAGAGTCGATATTGGTGACTAATCAGCAGTGGGGGGGGGGGGGGGGGGGGATTCATTAAGAACGCGGCTGATGGGCGCGAGATGCCCGATCCATCCCTCAGTGGGTTTCCTCACGGGCCTTCTTTATGAATGACCTGTTGATCGTTGAAATAATGGAGTCTGGAGGGCCGGAAAAAAATGATAGATGCTCTTCGGCAGCTCTCCCGGGAGTCCGTGGCTCTGGCGGTAATATGGTTTACTTCAGGAGGCACTGGCCAAAGAAACACACCGCGACGACAGCTGTCGCGGCCACCTTATTAAGGTGATTAAATAAAAACAATGGGACCGGGGGCGGCCCGCTGGTTGGCTGGCTGCGGACTTTGAACTCAGCCAGGGTACTTCAAATTTCTTTCTTTTTTTTTTTTTGGTGGGAATAAATGCAGCATCATAAATGCCCTAAAGCCATTCTACAGGGAAGGATATACAGGTCACCAGATTAAATAAGAGGAAGAAGAACAAAGGCAACATGAAATACGAGGGGTAGAAATGAAGCAATACTGTAGCAACAAATTAAACAACAGAAAAGACATTTTGACAGTTACGCGTAGAAATGTGGCTCGATGTTTTTCAAAGCTGCCCCGAGCAAGACTGGGATGAAATGATGGGGTTCATTCCGGGGCGTCTCTGTTTTAGTTCGTGAAATAACGCATCTTGCACGGACTCTCCAAGGAAAAAAAAAGCCACGTATAGAAGCTGCATGTCAAGCAACGCTGCAATTAGGCTAGCATACATCCGCTGACAGAGATGCTCTGCACGCCATGCAATCGTACTCCGCCTCAATTCGGTGCGTTTTCTTGCATGGGAGCAAATCCAGCATGTTGGATTGGGCTTTTTCTGTACAGCAGACACTCAACAACATCATGTCCTCCGACGTGTGCACACTCACCACCATGCCGGTCTTGAGAAGCAAGTAATGAACAGTCTGTGTGACATCAGCAGCGTGCATCAGGTTGTGGTAGGGGTTTTTATGTTTGCTGTATCCCACTTCCAGGGCCTCAACGAACGACACCACCGCAGAGATCGGGATCTGACGGCAGACAGACGGACAGCGAATGATTCCGACAAGCTATGAGGCGTTTCAAACCTGTGAGCATATGCAATTTCAATGTGCGCACCCCCCACCGCCCCCCCTGAGAATCTGGATCGTGAGTCATTGGAGATACTCCAGGACTAGGCTCCTTGGAGTGCTGCAGTGTCCTCAAGATGCTGTGGAAAATGAGCTTCAGTTTCACACGGGACTAAGTGTATTCAACCTCCCCTCGTGTTATGGTCATCGCTGAAATGCAACCACATAATCAAAGACTTAATCAAAGAAAGAGAGGTGAGTTTGCCCACTTCAAGTAAATCAGACATGGCCAGGGTTGTCATCTGCACTCGTTACTTTCAGTGTCTCCTTTTAATGACATGAGCACAAGGATGTGCCAGTGACCGTGGCACTCTATCGTCCCTGTGACTTTACCTTGAAGCGGCTAATGAGGTCGTATCTTGTGAGTAGCTCGTAGAATATGAATTTAAGTGCGTGATCCCCGCTGGCCACATTCAGAGCGAACACGTCAAACGACCACTTGTCAACATTCTGTGTGAGGGAGAAGAAAAAAATGACATACGGACATGTTTCTCCTAAAACAATGTAATTCATCTTCTTCAGTAAATACAATTTAAAAAAACCATAATGAAGTTACACAAAATCTATACATGCTGTTTTGTTTTTTATATTGTCAACCCTACTATGAACCACTTCAGGATATTTTACCTGTTACTCTGACACGTTATGTCTTTAGTATATCTGGTCTTGGAATGGTGTGGAATACAAACATATTTTAATACGAGGATAAACTGTAAATGAAAACATTATCTGTAAACACAGTTTGCAGATCATTTTGTCACCCCAGGTTGCAAATCACCTTCACTGTTAAGGTAGAGTGTAAATAGCCTGAAACCACATGTACGTTGCAATAAAAACAATTTTTTTCCCTCCCCAGGCTTTGTGGAAATTAGGCCCGTTTAGAGATCAGTTACTTGTGAATAACTCAGGATAAGTTGATTCTGGCATGTGTGTGTGTGTTTGTCTTTGTGGGCATAGAGTTATTTCATATCTGTGTGTTTCTGCTTGGAGGTGTGTGCATGTGTTAATACCTTAAGCACAGATATGACAGTCGGGGGGTAGCTGAGTCCCACCATATTGGAGGTGCGTCGGTACATCCTGTTAGGATGAGATAAAAACATCAAATGAAACAGCGCAGACCGTAAACACCAGAGGTTACAGCTCCGGTCCCAAAACGCAGCATGGGAGCTTCCCCACCAAGATTCACTCTACCCTTCAAAACCTTCAAATCAACACAACACAGTGTGAAACTGTGCTGAAAATGGTTCCGATTGGAAAAAGCAAGTGCAATATTGTTTTTGTTTTTTTAACATGCCAAAGATTTAAAGGGGCACGTGTCAAAAAATGAGGGAGCGAAATGTGGATATAATCACAAATGCAAAAACAAGCTGAGTAATTCCCGATGAGATTGAGCTGCGCATTTAAAAACTTTTTTCGAAACTGCAAATGTAGAAAAGTAAATGACTCTCCGCCCCCTCTGGGCGGAGAGTCAGGCCCCGCCCCAGGTAACAGCTCGCGTATCTGAGGCTCACCAATTCCAGCAAATGCACGTTGCGTGTCCGTGTGTGATAAAGCAAGCGCAGCCTTGAGGGGGGGGCTGGAGTCACTCGGTAAACGATTGTGCTTAGCCAGGCCTGCCAAGGGAGTAATAATAGATGGTCGACTCATGTGACTCAGTCACTGAGCAGAGGAGGCAGATGCATTTAAGACACATGGGAGTTTTAAAAGGGGTCACAGCATCTTTTCAAACTGTCAATTTGGAAATATTTCCCCCATTGTTGACGCTGCAACCAGTTTCCCTTCATTTCAGCTCTGTAATCAACAGTGACCTTGAATTTTTTTACATGGCAAATTGGATAAAGTTGGATGATATAGTTGTTGGAGTAATGGACATGGCAGCTCCGTTACCTTGCTCACCTTTACTCCTTCGAATCTCATTCATCCAATTTTTGTTGTATACCGTACCATTCATATTTCATCATCAACACATTATGAAGACCTGCATAAAGTCTGTAATTTGTTATAATATTGAGTTAAAAAAAAATCCTCTAATCTTGCCTAGATGATGAAATCAGAACTAATTTGTGATGGATGATCAAAAATCAAGCAAGGCCCTATATATTTTTTCAATTTTCATATCGAACTGAAATGAATTGAAAAAAAAAAATGGCAGTAATGTAAAATGTGCGTAAAGCAAAAGCACCAGAACCTACAAGAGCAGTGTAGATGTCCATTTATTATGCAAAACCAAACTAAAGCTGTTGATGGAACTGCTTTAAGCTGCTCTGGGCTACAGCGGTTGATCAATGATAGATCGGCAACATCAGGTGAGTAACTATAAAGGTGATAATCCATATGAATTCTGACTTCATGCTTGAGAGTAACTGTAGTTGTGTTCTTGTGCATCACACACACACACACACACACACACACGTTTACCTCTCCACAAATATGCCAGCCTGAACGGCATGGACGATGCTGCGGAAGCGAGGCTTTTCTTCATTGCGTCGCAGCATCAGGCCCATCTGGCGGGTGAAGGTGGAGGCCAACCAGTCCCGCACTTCTGAGGGCACCGACTCCGACTGGATGTCGCTGAGCTCATCCTCTGTGTCCACCAAACGTCTGAAAAGAAAGGTGAAGGGAGGGGGTTGAACAAAGACAGGAACCAATAGAAAAAGAAATGAAGAAAAGGAAACCAGAGGAGACCAGAGGCTTGCTAGAATATTTATCTTTTACTGCAGGTCTGCTTTCACAGGGGATCAAACCCAAATCCCGGCGCGGTCCGCCAAATAATAAACGCCTCTTATGTAACAGCGAAACATCCCAGGCCTCTTGAAACGCCACGATGCCGAATTCAAATCCAACTATGTGATTTAATTCTCTACAGCCATCCTGTTGTGTTGACATGTGCGGGGGATCAAGAGCAAAGCCTTTCGGTCTCCCCCCTCTGAACTGAATACATGCTCTTATGGCAAAGGGAAAGCGTTCGCACCGCACCGATAATCATGCCGCTACATGGATTCGGCACTGGGCAGTTCATCATCCTCCGTCCTGGAGTGGTCATGCCATCGCTGGCCCCTAATCTGGCGGGATCTCGGCGACGAGGGCCTTGCATAATTCCATAAGCCGTTTCATATCTCTGATTCATGGGCCTGAATTCCAATATTGACATACAATTCTCAGCCACAGCATTAAAAACCTGCTACGCAGTAAACACAGGTGACACATTTCAGGAAAAACCTGAATAAACGATTAGAGAAATATCCACACGGGGCATGAGGTGTCGCGGAGTAGTTTTAGTAAGAGAGTACGGAAATTATGTGAATCCTCTGCTCTGGCAGTCGCAGTCGCTGGATCTGAACCCAATTCAACACCTAAAGTGGAGTAAATGTAAGTAGAGTGAATGCAGATACATACAGATTCAGTCTATCATTCGTCATGAAGGTAAAAGTTTGTGTGACAAAGCAGAGATTTAATGGATTAAAATAAAACTAAGAATTACAACACAGCTCAATTGACACACGAATGCTTTTGCTTTTCTTTTCCATGTTCTTGCTTTTATCTGTTCTCAATGAATTGACCTTGTTAATACGTGTTTCATTGTAGAAAGCTGAAATTGTGGGGTTTGTTTTTTTTACCTTGTCTCCTCGACGTAAACAGATTCCAGCACCGACGCCGCATACTCGAGGTTTTTCTTGAGGTCAGCGAGGGAAGCCTCTCCTCTCTCCAACTGCTTCACCAGACATCTTAATCTAAAACAGAGATTCAACAGTCATTTAACAAATGGAATTACCCCGCTGCCATCTTGACATGATGAAATAATTGCAACTCATATTCAATTAATCTGGTCTGGGTCTCTGCTGCACGAGGACAGATTGAAAAAAGAAAAAAGGAAAAAAAAAGAACATCTCTCTCTCTCTCTCTCTGTCTAAATTACAAAGTGAGACAGCAGCATACAAAAATTAAAATTAAAATTGCTATAAATCAAGACATAAAAGTACAAAATGATCAGAAAACTCTCCAACTTTCAACATGTGCAGAATATTCTCCATGTTAACTGAGATGAGTCACTGTGGACTGAAAAGTTTTTCATTTTACTTGTTATTTTAGATTAAACTTTCTGCTAACATCAACACAGTGTTATCTACCTCCAATAGTTATGGTAAAAGATGAATGGACTGTATTTATACTGTGCTTTTCTAGTCTAGACCAAAGTGATTTACAGTACAAATCACATTCAGCCACTCACACAGCGCCGCTATTTGCAGCTATCACACATCATTCGTACTGTATATGACAAGTCTCGCCCAAGGACACTGCGGTGCGTTGACTGCGGGATCGAACCATTGACATTCCAGTTAGTGGACGACCCTCTCTACCTCCTGCCATGTCATGTTTACTTCTAGTCCATTTAAGCTCAAATGGTGGTGAGGTGTTTGACGGATGTACAGTAGGTGTGGCAAATTTCCGTAGGCTCATGAGAAACACTCTGATCTGTCAACCGCAGGTGAAAATAATAACATTAACAGCGGCTGCGTGCCATCTACTGTACACGTGCCGGCTCCTGAGCTCTGGTGTTGTGCCCGCTGCAGCACTAATGGGACACTTTAATTGGAACGGAGCCATCGATGAAATTATTAGTTGCCCTTGTGCTCTTCCTGACAAATCAGATCATCTGCTGTTTGACAGATCTGTTCATTCTAAAAAAAAAACCCCACTGCAGCCTTTGATGCCTGCAGACGCGGGACTCATTTGCATGAGTATGTGCCATTTAAAATTAAAGATAGCTCTGATATTGCAGTTTCGACGTGCTTCTTCTGTGTGGCTTTTGCCACCACTGACATCTCCCTTCTATTAGCCTGCCTGGATATATCTGGCAGATTCTGGCTCAGATTCTATTTCAGCATTTCCGAAAGTGCTCTGTAAGGTTATTGTCACTTTCGTGGTGGCATACATTCGTATGCAACTGCTGGTCTTGTCCGGGTTTTGATAGTTCTTTTATATGGCATCACTGGGAGTTTTAAAAAAAATATAAAATGATGTACTATAGCTTTAACTGAACATTTATCTAGTTATTTTCAATAAATTGAACATTTGAGTAATACAGTACAACACTGCAAAATGGCTGGTATCAAAATTGCAATAACACCATCTTCTCTGTTTCCATTTCCTCGATACAAATTTGTTCTGTGCTATGAATCAATTTCTTTGTTTTTGTTTTTCAACAACAACAAAAATAGCAGCAAAGAGAAAAGCAACTTATCATGAAATTTCTGCACAGTGCAAGCTCTCGCAGAATACCACCTGCTGCTGTGCTGGAGGTCATGAGCTCCCTTTCACAGTCGATGCCCACAGAGGCTACGCTGGTTGTTGAATTATTAAGCAGAAAGGTGGGAGAGTGGAAGGCTTCAGATGCTTTCATTGATTACATTCCCTGACAGCGGCTGCAATTCTACCGAGTGAAGCGTTTCTGTGAGGAAAAAATTGTCAAATATTAATGGACGCATTTATTCCTTTTGTTGTCCAAATGTTGAGACCGCGGCCTTAATGTGTGTCGTGTGCAGGACACTGATTCGCAAAATGTTATGAGATCACATCATTTTCCGAAGCTCCAGCAGACCTGCATAGGATTTGAATGATGAGGGACGACCTCAAAAATAAGGGAAAGCAATCTCACTTGTTTCTATCTGGCTGCGAGGCTTGAATGCTAACCTCTGACACGCTGTCTGCTGTGCAATAATATGAGGCAGGAAATGCTGCAAGTAATTTGGGCATTTCTTCCAGTCTGCTTCTGTAAAAGTGCCGCACAGTCATAATTTCCATATTCATGCAGAAAGGTCTGGTGAGATGTTAAAAAAAAATACATAACTAGAGAGAGAGAGACAACAGCCATGCTGGCAGCTATGTGAGGCTGACGCACAGTGCCTCACTGGATATCTGGATAAAAACACACAATAACACAAATTTTAAGGAGAAAATGTTTACGATTCATCCACTCCACTGAATGGCTGGTTTTCATGGCAATCCTTTCCATTGGTTGCCAAGATATTTCAATGCAAAAAGAAAAACGCCAAGCTCACGGTGTCACTAGAGGAAAACTCAGCAGATCTCCAAAGTCAGTAGGGTTCATCCTCTGAGAACCACGAATGTCTGCACAAATGATGCTGCTGGAGAAAGGGAAAACTCCGAGCTGCTGCTGGTGTCAGCGGATCAACGGTCATCAGAATTCATCCTACATCCTTCGTATATGGAAAATGCATTTGAAAGTTGCCAAGATTTTTCGCCCTTAACCCCAAACCACAAAATGTTTAACTCATGGCGACGCCTGGAGGGAAAGTCAGGGAATCAGTGGGATTTCATCCCTTGAGGGGTCACGGATTGTTGGAGATGAAGTGGTCGCCTGACTTTATTTTGGATATTCCCTCACAAACAAGCCGAATTATGTTTCTCCAACAGCTGCTTGGCGTGCCCGTGCCTCTCTTGAGCAGCTTGCAGCTATTTCAAGAATCAACAAGGAAGAGAATGGACGAATTGTGAGCTCGAATCGCTGCACGTGTGGTTTGGTTGGCGCTAATAATGGTTATTAAGAACAGCTGTGAGCCAGCGAGCTTCCCTGCTAATATTCGAGAAAAGGAAAGAAAAATGTCCCACTTCCTTTGACAAAGCTCATTGTCGGACCATAATTCACCAAACATAGTTTTTCTTGTGTGTGTGTGTGTGTGTGTGTGTGTGTGTGTGTGTGTGTTTTGGTCATTTGCTTTTGACTTTTGACTTAATCTTGTTGTGCACGGGAGCTGGCATGCTGCGCTTATTTGGAAGCAAACATTGAATGACATTAGCACAAGCAGTTTGTCTCTGCTGAGTTTTTGTAAAAAAAAAAGAAGAAGAAGAAATTGTCACAGGCTCATTGCCTTTGTTTGTCTAACAAAAGACAGAATTCCCAATCAATTTTTTGTTGTTGTTCAGTCAAAAGAGAATTTACTAGATGTGGAACAATCCAGGACGGCTCCATGGTGAGAATGAATCGGTGTTGAGATGAAAGAAAAAAACAATTTTGGAGAGAGAGAGAGAAAGAGAAAGATTTTCTCCTTTGCCTTATAACTCAACGTTGTCAATGCCGTGCACGTTTGAGCCATTCGGGCCTCCTTTTCAAATCCGGAAAGAAAGGACTGGCGCGATGACAAGACGAGCGCCAGGACGCGCGATAAATCAGTGTCTCTGGCGACCAAAACAAACTTGGCTCATTTCACCTGCTGTCATTAGCATGTGAGGCAACACGCTGTGTTAATAGAGCGGGTCAGGCCCAAAGTAACTCCTGGGCACAGAGCCAACTGGAAAAAAAGAAATTCAGTTTAAGCGAGAGATAAAGCTGGCAGGGCGGAGGAGCCGGAGCAGCCGGAGGAGCCGGAGGAGCCGGAGCAGCCGGAGGAGCCGGAGCAGCCGGAGCCATGCGCTGAACACTTGCTATGCTGGTGAGGCAGTGAAGTCATTCTCTCAGCTCCTTCCATTATCAACTCCTCACTCTGGACACGGGTCGAAACGGGTCAATGTCTCGTCCAAATGAAGCTCCTTCAAGGCATCGTAGAAATCAAACAGGAATTCTACTCTGTGTGTTTGCGTGTGCCAAAGAAGCGTGTTAGGAAGAGAAGACAACGTATGTGAACCTAACAGGGGCACTCGTGACCAATGATTATCTTCGTTACTGAAATAGTTTGTTCAGCATTTCTGCCATTGTTCATTTAGTTTGTGAAATGTCAGAAGACAATGACAAGAGCCCTTTTGTCAAACAGACAGACACCAACACTGATGGAAAACAGGGAGAAGCAACAGCACCGACATTTCAACCGGACTAAACAGGCAACGTTTGCTAAATGTTGCTTTGAATAATCACTTAAAAAATTTGCAATTCATTTGATTAAACAAATGATTTTGTATTGATTACGGTGAACATGACACGTTTTTCACTTTCTTCATCAAAGTCATTGGTTTCATTTGCATCATACAAAAGATAAATCTATTGATCAACTTACTATTCTGGGTCTAGAGACTTAAAATAATAATTTAAAAAAACCATGGAGCGCTGACGCTGTATAGTCGCAAAGAATATAAATGTAAACACTTGCACTGTGAGTTAAAAAATAAATAAAACTGAAGATATTAACTGAAGTGTACATAGAGAGTATTGCCTTGAAAGAAACTGTGCTCTGCTACATCACTGAAAATATTGCTAATACATATACATGAAGCTCAGTTGACAGTACTGATGAATATAGTGAAGGCATTGGCTTGAGCTGTACATGACTTATGGTTTACACCAGCCACATATAACGGCTACTGTAACAAGAAAGACCTCGAAATATGGCACAAAAAAAAAAAGCCCAGGTCCGAAACGTACTGAGAATACGCGGGGGCAGAAAATGTGGTGTGTAGGCATTTTCATACTCATTTCCATAACTGGGCTCCGTTCAAGCCACAATCAATTCAAGCTGGCCGCAGTCACTGTTGTCTCTGAAAGATTAAAAAAAATACAAGAGTGGCCCTATTACAGAGATTGAAATGCAGGTAGCAACCAACGTTTAGCAGGAAGGATGTGGTGGGTCTCCTCCTAAAAGCTGAAATCATCCGTGTGATTTTCATAGTATAGTACAATTTTTTCATCAATCCATAAGTAAGTAAAAAGATGGTGAGCGTCATTTGTGCCAGTGATTTTAAAGCCCTCTGACAGCTGTGTGTGTGTGTGTGTGTATATATACATATATATGTATATATATATATATATATATATATATATATATATATATATATATATATATATATATATATATATATATATATCTCACTCTGAACAACATGGTGTCAGCCACGAACCTATGTAGTGTGACAGAGAGCTCATTGGAGTTGCTGAGGTTCAGCGTCTCTGATGTGTGCTTCCAGGTCTGCCCATGTCGTTTGACAGCTCAATATTTCAGCTGACAGCTGAGGTCAGTGAGGTCCCGAACTCTAATATAACGCTGTTGTAAAAAAAAAATATCCACAAAACAGAAACAAAAAAAACCCCTCATGACGAGTACTTTGAGCTGCAAAGGTGTGAGAAATACAGGTGCAGTGCCACGCTGAACATGTCTTCACAGACCCTCTTGGCTTTAAATCGATAGGAAAGGTGTGTTTACAAGAGCATGAGAGCTAATGGCAAGTATTATATACACAATTGTTTATTAATACAAAGTGAAACTGACTATAGCCTTTAAATACACAGCAGTTTTTTTCGTCTTCAATCAAATAGAATGGGAAATATTAATCATCAGCTACCATCATGTCAAACCACCAAATTTGACCCTAAATATATAATTTAACTCATAAAATCCCTAACATTGCCTCCTGGCGAACCCCCCACTGGCCCCACCCCCCTGCACTGCACTGCACTGCACTGCACTGCACTGACAAATTCCAGTGGCCGCCGGGTTAAGCGGGCCAGTGACGGAGCGTTGTAAAGAAATGAGCCTCCAGCTGTCCGCCTCAGTATCCACAGACACGGGAGAAAGATTTATTTGTTTTTCCCTCGTAGGGGGTGAGCAGAGAGCTCAGAGGGGAGATTAGAGCTGGAATTCAGGTTGAGAGCATTTTTATTCCCATTGCATCCAGTACTTTGGCCTCGGTCGACCCGCTCAGAGAGAGGAATGGGCAACAGGGAAAATAAATAAATAAATAAATAAATAAAAGAATAGGACTGAAATGATCTGGTGTCAAACTGGAGCCGCCCTGCAGTGCAAAGTGCGGCTCCGCAATGCTCCACCTCCTCGACAGCTGTTGTGACAGCCAGAAGTGAACATGGGGGGGGGGATTTAACAGCAAAAAAGGTTACGTAGCAACGGCTCTCTCCTCCCTCTAACAATCGATTTGTCACTCAGGCAAGACAAACAAAGAAACAAAACACTGCACATGCCCACCAAAAAGACAGACAGAAATATATCCTATTTTGACTTATCATGAAAAAAAACAGGTCTGCCCTGAGAAGCCACAGCAACAGAGCTTATTTTCCACACAGTAGAAAGCAGGGGAGGGGACAAATGGGGCTCATTGAGCAGAGGGGGGATGAGAGCGCTGCCTGCCGGGATGCAAAAACACTGGCCGCCGCCCGTGTTCCAATGACATTTTAGCCTAGATGGTGTGTAATCAATGGCCTGGGGTCAATGTAATCACCCGGGGAGATTAGCATGCTTTCAGGGAATACACACACACAAACACACGCGCGCGCGCAGGTTTCGGGCTGATAAGCGGAACGAGGCCTGTAAAAACGCGATGACTCTGTTAAGCCGCGCCGCCACAGATTCTGCAGCCTCGACCGAGATTTGTGACGGCAGCACGCCGCGTCAATAAAACACAGGAGTCCAGGGACAGCTAGGTTTGGACAAGACGGATGGGCTGGAGCGGGGAGGCACGAGGCGTGATTTCATCTGAGGTCGTCTCCTCATCATCAACAGCGACAACCACAACGACGACAACAACAACAACAACAACAACAAAACAATTCAGTGTTTTAGCTCAGAGCTGTTTTCTATTGATCACGGTGAACATGGCGGTTTTTCCACTAGTTTCTTTATCAAACTTACTGTTTTTTGCACCATACAAATCCCTCGATCTGAAAATGGACAGAGTTTCTGCAGAATGTAATAGAATGAAATGTTATAGCTGTTTAATACTGATACAATATAAGGCAAGCACATCAATAGAAATGAACCCAGAAATGATATGACGTATTAAACCCATTTTTTCGTTTAATTAAATGTCACTCAGCCATAATGGAGTATAAATTAAACCCGGAGGACTTGCTATTTTATCCTCAAGGCTTTTATTTTCTTTCTTTTTCAGGAGTTGAACGATTTTTCACGGAGACGAACATGCATCAGTTGACTGCTGAACAGAGATATTTAAATATTCACTTTCAAAAAAAAGCACCTGGCCCGATTCAAGTGGGTTTGAGTTTTTTTCACGAGAAAGCTTGCTGCTCCAAAGTCAACAGTCATATCTCAAATGTATGTGTCACTAACAAGTTATGGCAGTTTTCATGCCGTTTTTTTTTCAACTAGGAAAAGAAAATTATTTGATTTCTATGTTTTTTGTTTAATTTCTAGCAGTTTGCAGATGTCTGGGCCTTTAATGGCAAATTTGTAAAGAACAAAGAACAGTAGGAGACTTAAGTAACATAACAACCTATAGGAACAGGTTGTTAAAAAAACAATGATAGAAAGCAAAATCAAAAAGAAAATTAAATGGAGTGTTGCGTTGCCTAATATTTTCTAAGAATTCAGAAACATTGAACGGTGTCCTGTTAAAATGTCCTTGAATACCTCCCTCCTCTCTTGTTTTGTGTTGCTGTGGAATGTGAGCTAAATACTTAAAACTGTATGTAAACACAAATGTTAATGTGACGCCCACACCGAGCGTTGGTTGGCCATTCAGCTTTGGGTGGGAAGAGCTGTGGCAGGTTCAGGCCGCCGTTGATGGCTCTCATTAAAATTACAAATAGCGCTCCAGTGCAAGTGAGCACGCTCCCCGAACAGTATTGGTAACTCCTTCAAAAGTTCAGATATCTGTTCTAAACAAAGCCTCCGCTGCCGTGGGAGGTTGCAAATGACAGATGTGACGAGAACGGCGGGGGACAGAAAGGAGCCTTAAAAAAAACAGACCAGTGGTCGGCTCGATGCAGCCTACTCATGTCAAACTCTGCCAATCAAATCCACGAGATGAAGTAAGAAAAGAAAGAAATCTTCAATAGCGCAATGAGCACAAATTCAGCAGTTTCTATTTTACTGCAACGAAGACACCTAGAAAAAGGACGTGTGTGTGTCGGACACATTACTGCAGATGCAAAAAACAGATTGCGGTTATCAAGTCCTGTATTATATTTACTGTACATTCTTTATCCGGTAACCAGCTTTCATGCAAGGCACCGAACCCCACTGTATCTACAGATATAGATATCATTTTTTTTCAGCGAGCGCTGAAAATCAACAAAATTAGCAGTGCTGTTAGATGTGATTGTTTCAGAATGTGCACACCCCAAAATACAATCTGGGTCAATATACCGTGGCACAGGTTTATCACTGGGTCACCTCTAGTTCCAGAGGGTTGTTATGACCCAGTCTTGTCATTAGTTATATAAACACACATATATATATATATATATATATACTTTTACCTCAAAGCCGTTGCAAAAGTAGTTAGTTATGCAACAGAAGTGCAAAGGATACACATATCAATATCAATAAAAGGAGGGGATATGTATATTTAAAAAAAAGCCAGAGTAGATTATATATAAAAAGCAAAATAACCACAAACACTGGGTCAAAGTGGCCCATTGCCTTTGTTGTTTGATATCCACTGACAATTGGTAAAGTGAATCCTTAATATTAGTATAATGCTATGTTGGGCAGATAAAAATAATAAGTTAATATACTTGTGACATGCTGAGATGTTGTTATAATACCCAATTATGCAGCAGGCACATAAAACAGAGACAGCATGTCAGAAGAGTTTCACTTGACCTCAACCTGACATACCACGGTCTTCAGCAGTCAGCTCCATATAAGGCAATTGGTTTTGTTTTTTTCGGTGCAGTTGTTGAGCAATTGAACTTTGGTTTCAAAGCTGCACCAGGCAGGACACTGATTCAGACGCTGTAAATTCTCCATCTTGGCTCGAATACAATCCAGCTGTGTGCAGTTCGCTCACGTTGCACCGCGACACCGTATATCTGGTTATTATACCCAAACAGTTTTATTGCTTTGTACACTTTGTCAGAAATATGAGCCGTTTTAACAGAACCCAAAGAATAATGTTACAAAGAAATGGAGACACACGCTCTCATAACTGATAGTTGTTTTTGTTATTTTAGCCAGAGAGCAGACATGTTGATTACAGTAGCAGCCAAATGCTGTAATATTGTTAAATGGATAGAGATTGATGATACAATTGTAGTTCAATCCATACAGTATTAAATAACACTTGTTTCACCAATGTTGTAGGGCACACAGCAATAACTCACAAACGTGAAGGACAATGTGAAGGTTAAGGGGTTGGGTTAGTATTCACTCCATCTGTGAGGATATTTATTTTGCTTTTCTTCTTGCTTATCTCTGAGTGTACTGTGAAAAAATGAACAACACGTAGTGTGTCCTGATTAATAATGTGACATTTGAAAAATGATGGGAAAGTGCTCATTACCACAAAGTGTCTAAATGTTCCATAACTTTATGTATCCAAATGGTTATTGTTCTTTGCAGCGTGAAACTTTGTTATTTGGGTAGAACAATATATTGGAAAGTATTGTATATATTGGAGCGTACGAAGCCAGACCGACCCAATACAGAGATTGAGATTTGGTTCTGACCGGAGATGATCTAGGCTAATAAATTTAATATGAAAGGGGTTGTGTTAATGAGCAAGTGTGCATGTGTTTGTGTACAAAATACCCAAAATCTAAATCCTTCTAAATCCAAACTGCATTTCACTTAATCCGAGTGAGCAATTTGTCAGTTCTGGGAAGTCATTTGTTTTGCAGGGAATAAAAACAACAACAAAGGCTTAAAAGGATGCGGCCAGTCTGCACACAAGCGGCATTACTGCATGGCGACAGTCACAGCACTGCGTCACAGGAATATCAGACTGTGTGCACCTGTGTACCTTTGTGCGTGTGTGCGTGGGCGTTTTGGTCTTCAGTTAAACAGCATGATCTAATCCTCGTGCGAGAGCGGGGGGATGCAGCTCGAGAAGGGAACGCCCTCCGGAGCACATGAGAGCGTGGCCTGCAGCCAGAAGGATACTGAGAAGTGACCGATCAGAGCAACACACTACACGACTGAAGGAAAACTTTACACCTACTTAGTAAACACTTAGATTATATTTTATTATTGTTATCTTTTCAATTATTGATTGTTATGGTATGCGTTAGTCTCTAAATCCGAGAATTCGTCTTGAACATCCTATCTTTTGTCAATCACCCGTAAGTCACTAATTTGCATGAACGTTATATGAAGCCTGCGCGGTACCTCGTCTTTTTGTCAAGGAGAAAATATGCAAGAGAATGACACGGAACATGCATGGAATATGAAAAAGTAGTCATGGCCAATTAATATTGTCTTTGCATGACTCACGCCATTAATCAGCAGAAGAGGGGGGGGGGGGGGGGGGAAGCGTGGGAGAGGAGGTCAAATAGAAGCAAACAAATTTATGGAGAACAAACGCGAGCTTACTGGAGAGCAGACGCCATTGCACGATCGCACAATTAAGGATTTAATGGACTCACTAATGACTCAACTACTGTCCGCCTTTTGTTTCAGGCTTCACGTGACAGACATGATAGAAAAGTCAAATATTTACTGAACATCGACATTGTGATGAGGAAAGGGCCCTTTTTTTGCATTGAAAAGTTTGTGGTCAGTAGCCACAATTCAAGAAAGAAATGATTGTATTATCAGCATACACTGGGGTTAGCATGGAATTACAGCATTAACATAAATAAAAACATCAAAATATATAAAAACTACTGTATTATTCCTTCTCAGACAAGTCTATGTGCCTGCAATAACAAAATGTTACTATCAGCGTGTGAAATCAAAAACAAAAACTGCTCTTTAACGTAACAACCATGGTAAAACAACACATGCTTCATATTTTCATAAATAGCTGGAAAAGTGGCATAGCTCTATCAAAAATTCAGTTAAATATTACAGAAACATTATTGTGTAATCAAAGTCCAGTGGCCTGACACGAAACAACCCGACTGCACTAATTGACCTCACCCCATCAATTCACACGGGGAAACCATAAATATATACACGATATGGAACATTTGTGTACATCCCTCTCTCGGTGTATCTTCCACCACATCTACAGTATGACGCCCTCTCGCCCTTGTACCATATGTGTCCGTCCGGCGTGCACTCTTCAATCAACTGACATCATGTCTTTCCATCAAGGTGACTTAAAGTATGTACTGTAAATGTATTATATTGAGTGATCAAGATCTAGCATTAAGACCATGAAACAAAAATAAACAATGTCTGCATCTCTAATCTCACATCACAAATCCCTCGTTTGATTTCCCTGCAGTGACCGTACCTACAGCACTGGCTGTCCTGCTCTCTCCTCTTACATGTGTCACTGCTGGAAGAATAATCCCTAATGCGCTGTGTGGCATGAGTTATGCAATCTGAGAGATTAAAAATATGCATTCCACTGCCGGGCACTATACAGGAAGTCAGGGGACGTCATGCGCGGACGTGAGCGTCGCCAAATGAACTGCTTGCTGTCAGATTAAATATTCGAAACACAGTGTTTCGACGATGGGTGTTGTGTACAAGCGCTGCAGGCGACGTTAGCTTTAAGGCAAAGTGTGAAGAATATTTTTAGCTCGGGCGAAATTGAATACATGAGTGAGCTGTGACAGACCCTCTGTACTGTCAATCTCTCAATCTAGCAGACAACAAGACCTTTTGCCGGCTGGTGGGACCGAAATGACAAAAACCTAAAAATTAAAAAAGCGATGAGCAAGCAACAAGGTGCGCCCGAACAGTAAGCGGGGCAAAAGAGGGTCGATGGATGACATGGGAACTGGTCCAAAGATGGAAGGATCACAGGTTTACTCTTCAGGTCCACGTGTGTTCAGAGGATTCAACGTACATGTTGCTCAGGCACCTCACCCTACTTTATTTGGCTTCAAGGTCTTTTATTTGAGAATGGAGGATGTTGCTGATCTCATTCCTTTTTTTTTTTTATTAAATAGCTCGTCAAAGCCTCTGACACGCACGGCAGCATCTTTTTTTCAGGCTCCTGCTTTCGTCCGTGTGCAAGGTCTCGTTCTCCTTCACCTCGCGGGGCGCGAGAGACCTCATCTTTATTTAGTTTTCTGTGACCTGCAACCGAGTCTCCCTCTCTTGCTCCTAATCCTTAAGTTTCACACTGATTTCCTTTGCTCTGATGTTATTCTTTTTACGAGGGGAGTTTGCTGATGCCAAGGGTCAATGTTCGTAAAAAAAGGTGACATTTCATCAAGTGAACTTTCATTCCTTTACTCAATCTAATTGTAAAGGTTGGTTTTCCTCCAGGTTTTTTGGGCGAAGCCTGGTATGTCTTGAGTGTTCCCTTGTGTCAG
The DNA here is from genome assembly GCF_022379125.1 of Scophthalmus maximus. NCBI lineage: Eukaryota > Metazoa > Chordata > Actinopteri > Pleuronectiformes > Scophthalmidae > Scophthalmus > Scophthalmus maximus. The sequence continues at coordinate 20,874,731 of NC_061519.1, forward strand.
AGGACGTACATTGTGGTCAGGGTCGATCCTTTGTGTCAGATTAGGACTTTTTATCTCTGTGCAGGGCATCATTGTCTGTGAGGGTAGCAGTATTTTTGGAAGAGGGCCAATCTAACATGAAGATGGAGACATGACTGTATTCGACAACTGCAATAAAGTCTGAAATATAATGTTGAAACATGGTGTGAAAGATGTGTGTGGTGTGGTGTATCACGTTGGAAATATAGAAAACCCTGAGATGTGCAGATGTGAAGGTCAGAAAGAGATGAACACAACACAACAGACCTAACCTTAAACTGCACTTACTGTAAAGGTAGTTACATCCCTGAAGCAAAAAAAAAAATGGCAAAGGTGATTGTGGTCAAACAAACACACACACACACACACACACACACACACACACACACACACACACACACACGAAGAGAAAACAGAGCTTTCAATTAGATTATACATTTGAATCTGAGCCAGAATGCAATAACAGATAGTGCATAATGCTCTACGTGTCTATCAGAGATTATGACAGCAGTGATCCAGACACAGTGATGGCCAACTATCGCTGCCTCCGTGTCACTGCAACAACGGGAGCAGGTGTGACGACACAGACACCAAAGCTATATCCTTAATACAGTGTCTGATCCCCTTAAGCTGAATGGACCTGACGTCGTTACTGCGAAACGAATATGCTCACAGGAACAACATAACGCAGGTTAATTCCACAGCACAAAGAGGGAGAGACAAACAAAGACGGAGGAAAAAGGGGACAGGATGTCACGGTTGTCTCCGTCCTTGTCCCGGGCACACACCCGCAGAAACCCACCAACACACAGATGGATCGATACAAGCGGAAAAGTGTTGCACTGTGGTGAGTGAGGTCATCGCTGGTCTGTCCTTCACCCCCCCCCCCCCCCTCCGGACAAACAAGGACATCAGAGCGCACTTTATTTGGCAATGGGCCAAACCCAACTTGCAACCAAAGCCTTTACTGCTACTAAACCATCACTCAGTCCAATCTGCGAGGCCTCACATAGGGGCATTCAGGTATTTCAACGCTCCACGACTGTTCCTGGTCAGTCATAGCAATTTTCCGTGGGCAAACTGAGCTCTCCTACGGAAATTGTTAAAAAAAAATCTTAATATTCACCACTGCACCCCATAGAAAGGAAAGAAAATGTTTTTCTCCTGCATCAGAATGAATTATAAGCTGTCCAACCGAGAGTCTTGGGGGGGGGGGGGGGGGGGGGGTAGGAGAAACTGCTACTGATGATAAGTTTTTTAATCTTCTCTTCATAAGCCGGTATTGTGGAAGCAGAGTACAAATTAACACATGCATAATTAATAGAGTGGTTAAATAATTTGGATGGATTGAAAAAAAATTCAACATTGATTTATTTTAATCCTCTCCCATTCATCATTTCACTGCTTTTTTTTTTTTTTTTTTTGCTTTTTCAACTCCCCACTCTCCTTTTTTCTCCATTTAAACACAAACATATAGTAAATTCAACTGAATTGTATTAAAAGACCATATTTATGCATGCGGTTTCAAATACACTAGCCAAAACAATTTTTTGTGTGTGTCTGTAAAGATATAATGGAGTAACGGCTCTGTGTGTGTGTGTGTGTGTGTGTGTGTGTGTGTGTGTGTTCTGAACCATGGTCCAGGCACATGTTCATGTTCGTGCATGTCAGTCTGTGCGAGTCCCTCCATGTGAAACTGTTTGGCCCCTCCCCACGTTCATAAAGCGTGATGGCAGAGTCCGGTACAACGTTACGAGATGATGGCGACATTCCAGAATTTCCTCCACCAAAGAGTCCAGACCACGTTCCCCTTTTCCGCACTGAAAAACCAACACCTGTGAAACACCCCCCTAACATCTGGCTCCTGTCTTCAGTGTGAGGGGGTATGACCCAGGTCAAGTGACTGTCTAGTCGTAACTGGCTCCAGCGCCAGCGATTGGCAGTGACGTGAACATGACACCTGTCACCTGCCCACCATGGTGCTATTACAACCAGAAATATGTGATGTGAACAAGTTATTAATGTGTCATATAGACTGCTTAGAAATAGCTAAAGTAAAGTGTTTTGGTTGGGTTCACTTCTAAGTGAAGCCATTTTAGCTCTTGATATAATAGTTTAGGTTGAGCTTCGCTACTACTCCAAAAACTACATAAATTGTTAAGATACAAATAATCTTGAACGGCACAAAGATTATTCATATTTTGTATCTTATTATTATTATTCGGGGGGAAAAAGTTGCAGCTTCCAGCGTGGAGCGATTCAATCATCTCAGTTACATCCTGTGATGCAGCTGCTGTCGTTCGTCAGTAAATCAAGAGAATAAAAATTATCAGAAGCTAAACAGGAGAGGAAGAAAAAAAACCCTACTGTGTTAACATCCGTCTCTGCCACACCGCGTGACGGGACTTAATTCAAAAACGTGATTGAGAAGGTGCAGAGGGTGAACGAGTGAGATGATTACCAAAGCCAACCGCGCAGTCCACATGAGTGCGGCCGTGTCAACCAGTGTGCACGACTGTGCTGAAAGTTTGTCATCTGGAAAGGATGTTTAGTCCAATGTGTCCGAAAGAGCGTTAAGGAAAACGGTGAGAGAAAACAGAGGCCGAACTGCGTCAGCGCTGTGATTCCCATCAGTCCGCCTACAGATTCACATCAAAGCAAACTCTGCTAGGTTTCTATTCACATACTCACACAGCTCACGTGGAATTCATGGTGATGAATGTTGGCAGACAGACACACAATCAGGACCACGCAGCCAAAGTGCTGATTAATCTGCCCCGCACTTGACAAAAGAGCTTTCCACCAAAGAGACAAACAACACTTTTCACTTTCACGAAGCCAAATCCTTCACTGTCCGCGGTTCATAGAACGGCAAAGCATCAACAAGCCGCAGCGCAGCACATCACCAATCAAACCATTATCTGCTTGGTAACTATCCAGTAGTGGCTGGAAGCCTCATTCAACAAAGTTCCGACGCTGCCGTCTACTCTCACCAACAGTCATTCATGTCAAAGGCTGGCAGTGGTCACACTATCACGTACAAAACAAGGCAAACGATTACATGTACTACAGTTTTTGATGATAATGATAATGATACGTTCAGTTGGCCGTTGCATCAGAGAGCTGTTGAGGCAATTCTGTTACGGCCACACCTCATATCCCGTTGGGAGACAATATATATCCGGCAATACTGGATTGGATGGATTCTTGTGCCCCATAATCATTCTAGTCCCTAATTCATGTCCAAGAGAGACTTTACATCGTGTATTTTATGAGATGTACTGCATGAGGATGTTTAAGAAGGTGTATATCCAGTTATTATTTTTTTTCTTTTTGCCCCAACGACCATTTTCTTGTTTTAACGAGGCTTTGCCCCAGACTTTTATTACACATGTTCCCCGTTCTGTTCAGTGGAGGGCTCAGCTCCGGGTTCCTTCTCGAGCCCACTCGGCCGCAGCCCCGTGCAGCTCCCAACATAAACATTCGCCTCTTTTCGATCTCATGCATTATTTCTGGTTTTCATCCGCCCCGCTGCTTTTGCAAGAAAAGCCAATTTTCCAGACGCGGCCTTTCACACTAGTTATGACAGAGGCTGTGGGCCACAGAAAAGAAACGTGAATTCACTGTATGTGAGGTCCGTGACTCCCACTAGAGCCGAAATGACTGGGTCGGCTGTAGATGAATGAGCTGAGGTGATAGATAGCTGAATGGAAAAACACACGCACGCACACTCACACACACACACGCGCACACACACACACACACACACGCGCACACACACACACACACACACACACACGCACACACACACACACACACGCACACACACGCACACTCACACACACACACACACACACACACACGCACACACACACACACACACACACGCACACTCACAGACACAGACACAGATGGCCGCCAGGCGTCACACATAAGTACACACATTCAGCATACAATACACTAGAGAATTTTTTCACATTCTCACACAGCGTGATCAAATATTTTCTCTCTCTCTCTCTCTGAAAAACACAGATGCTATAGGAAAAAACAGTCACACATTCCTGCCCCGTCTCTCCGTCTACCTGGGGTAAAACCCTTTTGGCCAAACAGACAGCAGGAAGAGGAGGAGGAGGAGGTGGTGGTGGTGGCGGAGGTTGGTTGGAGGAAGGGCAGATATAAACAACCAGATTAAGGAGACAATCTGCACCATAAATCTGCTACATTATCTGCCGCTGGCGGCAGGAAGGGGAAGCCGCGCGAGCTGCGCTGGCACCGAGAAAGCCCGTGACGTTTATGTCCTCATCTCTGCTCCAGCCCTTTAACTTAGGATAAAAGCCCATCATTTAGGCTTTGTAATCAATTTCCGGCATGGCAATACACTCATCTCAATTATGTCTTTCTTAGGTCGGCAAAGAGGGAGAAAATAATCAGCGTAGAAGCCCTTCCGCTGCGGAGCGGCACGGCAGCGCGCGTGCACATACAGTGGCCCTCCTGTAATGTCACTTTAAGGTAAGCAAAGAAAAAGAAAAAATCAATTTGAGGCTGATTTGCCTCACTGTGCGCCGCCATTGACGGGTTGGAAGATCAATTTGTCGACGTCGCATCTGTGCAGGTTTTGTGAAAATCCAATGACGTGTTTTCATTTGGTGCATGTGTGCTGATGCTGAGAAAACTGAGGAGCGCCTCTCGGCACCTGCACGAAAACTGCGTGGCGGTGTGAATCACGCCAACTGAGGCGGTTACCTCAGAAAAGAAGGGAGCACCTGATGTGGAGGGAAACAAAATAAAAGAGAGAGGGGGGGGGGGGGCTGTCGGTTGAAAAGAATGTAATTAACCCAAGCTTGGAGATTTGTGTGAGCCGGGCAATTACCCCTCTAATCACCAGGTGGTAGTTGAGAGGAGGAGATGGGGTGAAGGGAGCGAGAGGGAGGTGAAGAAAGAGCGAGGGAGAGAGAGGCATGGCCGTCACCAGTGTGTCTGTGCCGCAAGAAAACAAACCACAAAATCACATCATTTTATAGAAATGAAGCATCGGAAAAAAGGAATGATTTTTTGTTTGTGAGTGGCACAAGCAAGAGCCCAACACAGACACCGGCCACAACTCATCACCTCAACTAGGCGGAAGGGGAGAAAAGTGAGTCACCAGTGGCTGAAATTGAGGTCTCGAGTTCTCTCGGCTGCTTTTTCTGTGCCAACCCTGCAGATGTCTGTCTGTCAACGCATCTGGAAAACCGACCCGCGTCCATTCAGACACTGCGCCGCACTGTGGGCGCGAGTCGGTGGGTGGCACGTCACTACACGGGGCCACGCACATCACACCCACAACATGTTGGGTTCGCAAAACTTTTCACTCATTCTCGTTCACATCGCACTTCCTTGTGCATGTGCATTTATTCATTCATTCATTCATTCATTCATTCGAAAACATCGGTCGACATTTGGGACTGCGTCTCCTTCTTCCGCACCGTGCAATGCTTTGTTCAATTAGACAAAAAGGAAAAGGCACTTTTTGGGGTTTGTGCTGTGTTATTTAATTTCTTAATTCTGTGGTCCGACCTGCAGATATACACGTTTCTATAAGATACTGTATACAGAAGAGAAGAATGATAGTATAAGCAATGCTGTTACAATGGGTTTGTGTTTAATCAGTGTTTATAGATACACATGTGCCCTCTGCCAGGGCTTGTGTGTGTCGTGTTGTGTGTCCTGTCTCATGTCGCAGGGTCCTGGTCGGTTTGGAGCTGGAAGCCATCGGGGAAGTGGAGGCCGCCGGTCACTGTCTCTCAGCTAGATACACAAGATCTCCATCCTCTCCGCACCACACGGAGCTCTGTTTGACTTTTTGATTTTTGTACTGTTGATTTAGCCTTCCTTTTCGTTGTCTGGTTCTAGTCTCTGCCAGTCCTTCTAGTTGAACTTTCCTCTTTTCTTATTTGCTATGGCCTCAGAGCCGGCCCATAACATATAGGGGGGTGCATGTCCGTCCACCTGCTTCTCTGCATATTTTCAGTTTGCGCCATAAAAACTCGCTTGCACCAGAAAATGTTTTTATTCTTAGCTGCGCAGTGATATTGGTGTATCGATAAAACTGAATTGCTACAAAGAGCGATGGAGACAGACTTAGTAAATAAAGGCAACAGAGTTTTAAACATATGGAAAAAAATAGTTGCAAAAATCTGATTTGTGTGGATTGACTGGATTTTTTTTTTTTTTGCATTTGTGGTTTGACTCTCTCTGGATGGAAGTTCTCATTAATTATTTTCAAAATTCTGTTGAAAGTTGTGCTTATCTTCAACAAGGGATTGATTAGTGTCTTGTGCATGACATCAACATAAAAACAAAACTCCTCAAACCGCTACACCTCATCATAATTACAGTAGTGGAAAGAATTGTCATTTTTTTGACAATTATGACTGAGATAATCTGTCCCAATGATATTTGTAGCAATAATCAATCTTAAAAGTGGGACTGTGCCTCAACCGAGTCGGAGGTATCATCGGTGCTTCTGATTTATCGTCTTATAATAGCACTGTGCATCCTCGTATCTATTTTAAATTTACTATCTGAGCACTTCATCATCTTTCTTACAACCGTAATTTCTGCTCCAAAATTGCTCAAGAGACAATTATTCCTTTGTTTTACGAGATAGGATTGCCTTCGTTTCAGTATTTGTTCCAATAACACTTTTGTGTTGTTGCCCCAAATGAATCACCTCCAATAAAAAAAGTCCAGTCGCCGTGATGAATGACAAACGGCCCCGGACCACAGAAAAGAGAGACACGGAGGTTCGGGTAATGGCATCTAATGGGCTGTTCTTGAAAGGCAGCCAATGCCTGGAAGATTTGCTCCCTGATTACTGACATTAACCAAAGAGTTCCATTTTCCCCTGTGACTCGGATCCTGATGATATTTGCCCTCCTCTCCACTGCTCATGGGCTCATTTTCTTCATTCACTGTTGCCTCTGTTAGTGTCTTAAAGCAAATGCCATTTCCTAGAGTGAAATGACTGTCCTGCTGTATTTCAAGGACCAGATCTAAAGCGTGTCAATCTTTTGGAAATACCTGGTCCCATCACTTCTCATATTGAAGGCCATGCCTAAAATTACAGTTATTACCATATGCTGCAGAATCGTTGTTGCACAGGACATGACCTCAGTTCCATGTATGTTTGCTAACGCCCTGTTGTTGTTGTTTTTTAAAGTCTTGCGTTTCTGCAGCTGCCGTTTTCCTCTGCCTCCAGAAAAGAATAATTACTTCTGATCTTGCCGATGCATTATACAGAATATATGAAACTGCCTACTATTTGGCATTTAGATCATCAAATGTCAAGTTACTATAACAGTAAATGACGGCTAGAAGAGAACAGAATTAACAGAGAAATTAAAAAGTAATGATAAATCTGTAGTGCACTTGGAACTGGATTTTTCAAGCAGGCTGGAGTATTAGACTTGAATTGAAACCTGCCATGAAAGATGTCACCTTATATTTGAAACCTAAAAGAAGAGAGATTTGAGATTTGACTTGAGGTCTTCTTTGAAAAGACTCAAGACTCACTTGAGACTTGCCCCAAAAGAGATTCAAAAACCGCTCTCCAGTAAAGTGCAGAAACACACCAGAGGAACTGATGAGTGCAACAAATGCAAAAACAATTTTTAAAAAAGAGTCACTGCCACGACCCACAAATATTAATATGTCTTGCACATGCACATATTTACAAACACGCACGCCGCGTCGCAAGAAAGGAGCAAAGTGGCGGTGCCAGCCAAAGCCGCCTGAGTCACCGATGTGCCACAGAAAACACGTATCCCCGCAATGTTGCCAAGGCTGCAATGTGAACAAACACAGCAGCCCTGTGCGAGTGAAAGGACACACAAAAACTCTCGCATAAACAACACGCTCCAGAATAGACTCCTGACTGTGGGCCGACTACGTACGGCCATTTAAGGCTGGAGGTTTGCCTGGATCGGATGGCGAAACACTTAAAGCTTCTAAAGCCTGAGCTACAAGGAGTGACCGCTGTCGCATATTTACAGGCTTAAGTAAAAGCCTGTTTCACCCAGCGCTGTTTCCGGGCCAAGGAATACAAAGAGACACGAAAGCCATCTACGTGTCGCTCTGTTGCTGAATAATCACTATCATTTGCTCATAATTGGTGATCGACGGCTTTCCTGTAAACACACGAGAAACTGCTTCTTTCTTTCTTTCTTTCTTTCTTTCTTTCATTCTTTCTTGGCAGGGGGATAGAATCAAATTGCTCTCTGGCACATTCGCAAGCTCAAAGTAGAAAGCAGAGATTTGTCTAAGACGTGACACTTTTTGAATCGACCGCTGTGCAGCGATTGACCGGGGCTGCAGCAGAAAAGTCCGCTCTTTCTGCCCCGCTCTTTATCAGATTCGGGGGGGGCAAATTAACGCAGCGGCAAGTCCCAGCGAGAAAACTCAATACCGCCCGAGCATCGCCATTGCAATTCATATTGGTCGGTTCCTCATCCTCGAAGCTTTTTTCCCCTCATAACTTGCTCTTGCGACCATGTCAGCTGCGTATGTATATGGAGGGCTAACGGAGCAGTGTGTTATCAGAGCTGCTGCAGCAGCAGCTGCAGTGCTCACACAGTACATGTACCCCGGCACAGTGTGAAGAGTAAATCCCTTACAATATTCCAGTGCTCGGAGCCCCCGTTACACCATCGTGAAAAATAGTCTTCTAGCGTAGAAAAATAGGCCTCATTCACTATGCTGACAGTGTGTAGAGACCACGGTTAAAATAGACAAATGACTAAAGAAATACGCGGATAAAAAAGGTTTCTGTGTGGACTCGGCGTCTGCACTTCTACACTTCGTTAGAGGTCTTAGAGTCTTTAGGGTCATGTCCGGAGAGTCAACTGGTGGGGACAACTTGCCTGGGACCTTTGGCCTCAGTCGTAGGTCATTGGACAGCAGAGCACAGTGACATCACACGTTGGTTTGTGAACTGCCGTCTTTGACGCCTCCAGTTTTTTTTTGCATTTTGGCCGATGCCATCTTTGAACTGGAAGTAGGCTAACCATATTTGGAGGAGCGGGGGGGGGGGGGGGGGAGTCTCCCTCTGCTGGTCATCCAAGAGAATACCAGTTTTGGACAAGCAAGGATCCATGCTTTTAAAAAATTGCAAGAATTTTTGAATGGCACATCTGCAACTTGTATCATCATCATCATCATCATCATCACCACAGCATTCTTGCTATGCAGGAATGGAAAGCTGACAGGCATAGCAACAGTAACTAAGGGGGGGTAGGCGGGGCTTAGAACTGTCAGTTGTTGAAAGAGCCGAACACAATAGTGACGAAGCGATAAAAAGAAGAAAAACGAAAATAGCCAAACAGACAAACTGCTTCCGTACAACCGCCACGGAACTTACACAGAACACACAAACACAGGCCGACACGCAGTCCTACCTCTCATTTCTTTTCATCTCTCTTAACTCTCGCTCACACAAACACTCCCCTCTCCCGTCCCTCCCCCCACGTGAAGGGGGCTATCTCTCCCTCCATCTGCGTGTGTGAGGGGTTGTCCTGGTGCGTCAGTAATGACAATGTCCCAGTGTTCCTCTCTGCCAATTAGCCCGGCCGTAATTACACAGACACATATGGAGCTGTCAATCACCCGTCTCCTGCACACAGGCACTCACCCACCCAGCAGAGAGGAGCGAGAGCGACGGAGAGCGACGGAGACTTTCCAGCAGCTAGCTCTATACCAGCGCAAACGACCGCACGCTGCGTCGATGAGTAGCACGAGGAGAGTTTCGTTCAATTACCCCAACTGTGCAGCAATCCCACAGTTCACAGGAAAGAAAATGCCATGAAGCGTTATTAGAGCAGCATTTCAGAAACCCACTCTTGATTGGAGCTTCATTTGTCGAGTGTTTACAATTTTCCTATTTACTAAGTGAAGACGATTTGTGCCCAATGTTCTCTCTCGATCGAACGAGAAAAACCAGTAGATGGAACTGTGGCGAGAGAGGAGCGGCGCAGTGTACGTACAAGTAAGTGTCAGTTGCTTCAAGGTGCTGTTATTTTACAATTATAAAGAAAAACAGTTGGAAGAAACAGTAAGTTAGTCAAAACTGAGAAACTACCATGTTAGGCACATTGACCATCCATTTTGCCTTTAAAGGACGAGGCTGGTGATGTTCTGAATTTTTCCTTATTGTCCAAAAATCATAAATGTATCCCAAGTCACACTGTTGGCACATATGATATGTTATTTTATCTCCATGAACATGGGCCCGGTCTATCCATAATCTGCAAATGAAAATTTAAAAAAAAAAGAAAGTGAAAATGTCCTTGTTTTTATCCTAACCCTATAGTCCAAGAAATGTATTGGAAATTACCAAGAAATGTTCCAGGTATTCAGGTGAGAAATATGCGACCCATAAAATGCAGCGTTACCATATTAACCACTAACCATTAACGAATCTGGCTGCAGATGTGTCTTAAACATTTTAGTTTTACATGGTCTATTGGGTCCTCCGGCCATAAAATTTGCCCTTTGCGTCTGAAAAAAAACCCCTCACAGCTAAAGCTGAAATGAATAATGAAGGACACCAGGACGCAGCATGTTTCAGATCAATACAGAAGCATCTTTAACAAATGATACTTTAATCTACATTATCCGTTCATCCATTGGCAATAATTAATTCCTGTTTTCACCCCTGTAAATAAACACATCCAAGTCCCCGTTAATGGAGAGCCTGATTTCCCCTGAGCTTCTCCAACAGAACTGAACAAATTAAAGTTTCATAATGACAAAGACAACATGCACAGCACTCGAGTGATTCATCGGGCTTTCAAGTTCTGAGACGTCTACGGTTTCCAAACATCTGCGTGACCATAATTTCTATCCATTAGAGTTCCAGTTTGTCATAATGATGATGAGCTGGCGCTTGGATCGACACCAGAGAGAAACAGGGAGCGCTTGTGACTCGTGTGACAAGGTGTGTTCCACTTGTTCCACTATGCTCTGCGGCCCTCAGGAATGGAGGCGGTCAGTAAACGAAAATAACATGACGTAGGGAAACAGCTTTTATTCACATTGCATTGCTTTCATAACAGAGTTTCACAACAGAGTTTGTGTCTTTGCAGCACAAGCGACAATGAATAATGAAGAAAGGAAACGTAAAGTTAGGGGAAGTTTCATGAGGTCCAGTGTTAATAGAGGACGAGGAGGAGGAGGAGGAGGAGGAGGGGATGAATATGACGGATGGAGAGGAGGTCCAGAGTCCTGGCAGCAAGTCTTACCTCTGGGACGTCTTCTTGTACTTGCGCCTGCCAGAGAAAAACAAACATCAGGATCGTGAGGCACTGATTAAAATCTCACTCTTGTGATCGCTGTTGGATTCATGTTTCTATCTAATGTATTTAACTTGAAACAGCAGAAATCAAAGACACTGGGCCTCATGCAAGAACCACCTGTCCAAACAGATTGGTTCTGAGCATGTGCGATTCATTTTAAGGAAATTTGTTGCATTCCCCAAAATGTAGTCCGCCCGTCTCCACAGGAGGGACACTCTTGATAAGATAAAATACGATACTGAAATAAAACATGCGACCAAAATAAACTGAATTATCATGTTGTCATCATTGTTGCCAATTTATCTCCTCTGGGGTATGAGAAGCTTGTTTCAAATTGCATAATGTTATGGTCATATCTGAGCAGATAACAGTTTAGTAGCAGCTCGGAGAGTTCTGTCCCCCCACCAGCTGCCGCTGTGTCTTCACGCAGGTCTCTGCAGGATCATCCTCCACTGTGGAACATCACCTGCTGAATATTGATGTCTTGTCCATTTCTGTGTCAAGTCATGTCAGTTTGTTTCTGTCACTGGCAGATTGATTTTTTTTCCCCAAATTTTTTTTTCCTCTGGCTGGCCTTATATGAACGCTGAGGCTACATCCATACTAAAACGTCTTCGACTTTGGAGGATCAAATGACGTGTGTCTGGACGAGCGTTTTATCCCTGTATCAGAGATAATCCCCGTCAATAATAATCCCCGTTAAACAATTTTATGTATACAAATCCCAAAAGTCAGCTTTTGAAAGTATTAAGATCTCTCCAACACAACTGCCTTTTCGTGCACAGGTGGGCGTTCACTGAGATGAAATCTAGGACAACTTTGGTGCGTCCAACTTGCAACACTTAACGCTCGAAAGACATGTATCATAAGTACACACTGGGGCCAAAGTGCCTCCAAAACATAAAGATGAGCGACCTGGAGAATGCCACTGGAATCGAATGTGTGAATAAGAAAAGACCTCCGGGTTGCAGTCTGTTTCCTCGTGTTTCGCGGCAGTCACATCATTTAGTTGTGTCCACACACGCACAGCAAATTTGAGGAAGAAAGCAAATGCTTACAATCACTTATGCAAATTGGGGATTTAAGAGGGGCATAATGATATGCAAAAAACAGACGCACACGTACACACACACACACACACACACACTCACACACAAACACACCACTCCACCCCGTGACATCATACCTACTTTACTACCACACACACACACACACACACACACACACACACACACACACAGGAAACCTACACAGAGACATTAAAACACACCCACCATCACTTGGCCTCAAACACACCCACACGTCCACGAGGAGTTAAAAGCATGGCTCTAAAAGCTTAATTCATACACACACACACACACACACACACACACACACACACACACACACACACACACACACACACACATACACACTTAGGGCACTCTCAGTTGGCACAACGGAGGGAAGGATGGACCCACTGCCGCTGGACCACAGAGGTAGTTTTAAATTCCAGTCAGGCACGGTTCGCAGCACTTAGCTTGATTTGTTTCTCAGTCGTTTTCTGTATCAATCTTTCCTGGCGCTCGGCGTAAAACTGCAAGCTAAGGAAGTTAGTCTTTTGTAAAGAAATGTTAAGCTCCCTCAAGATTAAGGGGTGGGGATAAATGAGCGATTGAATTAATCATTTGGGGGCTATTCTGCAATTAAAAATACATGAAGTATCACAGTCGGATGGTTGTTTTAGCTTTGGGAGTTTGAAGCATAGAGTAAATATTTTTTTTAAAAGAGAAGGAAGGATGAGTTTTAAGGAAAACAACAAAATGGAAAACAGAGGGTCAGAGACAAAACAACAGTATTGATATTCGCCAGTTTCCTCACCTCCTCCTCTATCCTTTATCCCACCTTTTGCCCCCCCCCCTCGCCAAGCTCGCTTCACGTCCCATGTGCGTCTGTCAACAACAAAGAGCTTCTTCTAATTAGAAGGCTTTAATGCAATGTCCTCTGTATAATGAGGATGTGGGCTGAAAGGAGTCACGGAAATTCCAGGAATTATTATGATTATGAAGGTCACGGACAAGTTATTAGGCAAAATCAAGCAAGAGATTGAGTGAACCAAATTCTGGCAGCTGGGGCTCAGGAGACAGGAGAGGTTGGTCCCAATCCGCATGTCAAAGTGACCTTCGACCTAATACTGAACCCCAAACTACCTGAGGGGATGTACGGTAAGTGTGTGTACCAGTGAAGCACTGCGTCTATAACATAAGCGCTGCATATGAATGTGCGTGAATGGTTGAATGTGACCTTCATTGAAAAGTGTTTTGATGCAGTCCATTCACAATACAAATGTTACATTCTAAAATGGCTGCCTGCACATGTAGCGGCAACTTGTTTTACTTGGACAGTGTTGGAGGAAGTATTCAGGTGCTTTACTTAAGTAAAAGTACTAATACCGTAGTGTCAAATTACGCAGTTGAAGTCTTGGATTGAAAATGTTGTTCGGTAAAACTAGTGCAAAAATGTGATGTGCTATACTTCCATACATTATATAATTGGAATATTATTACTCGTGTTGTAATTTGCAGGGGTTAAAGTGACCGGAACAATCCAGAGCGACGATCCAGGAACCTTCGATTAATAAGCAAATGAATCTGATCAGTGGTTTCATACATAATAATGTGGGCATGGTGGGCCATCAAAAAATCCATTAAGCTTTTACCGACCCTGTCAGTGTCTTTGCTGCAAACCCCCCCCCCCCCCTTCTGATTAGGTGTGTGGCTGAGAGTGTGCTGCATGCATGTTCCATGGACTACGCTCACTGTCGTATGTAATCAACCCTCATGACCCCCAAACTCCCCCGTCACCGCCATTACACCGCATCTTATGGCTCCCCTACCTGCCAAATCCCATTTTAACACAGGTTAATATAGAGATTAATCAACTGACTCTTTTGGTTTGTAAAACTACAAGATAATGGCACCACAGTTACCCAGATATTACATCAATTATGAGGACAAGCCGCAAATCCTCGTAATTGGGGAAACTGGGACCATGAATTGCTCCCTATTGATGGAGATGTGATCGTGGCATTTAAGGAAATAAATACTAAGGTCAGATAGTGGTACTTAAAGTGCAGGACTCGATTAGATGTAGTGCATTACCACCGCTTTTGCTCTCTTTTTATCGGCGTCTGTGCCTCCACAAATCAGATTGCGTCATAAAGCGGTCAGCCCGGCCACCTTGATCCTCCTTGGGCGGAATCTAAGTTGCCCTTAAGGGAGCTCTCTGTGATGAACTGTTGATCAAGTGATTAAATAATTCATTGATTTCCATTAATCAGTGGGTGACAGAGAGGTCAGGTCCGTCGCAGTTATCTAATTTATTAATGGGAATCCATTGGAATCCATTCACCGATGCAAAAAACATAAAGGGGCCGTTTGTCAGAGGGACGTAATAAAACACACCACGCTGTTCTTTCCTTGATCAGTTGGTGTCACCAGGCTTTAGACGGCGTCAGTGAAGGTTGAGCAAGGGGGGAGAACTGTCCAGAGCAAAATGCTCTCTGTGCCTGTCCAAGGATGATTGGTGTACTCTGTGGAGTACCCTGTGCCAGAGAGAGTGCTGTGATAGCCATCCAACACACACACACACACACACACACACACACACACACACACACAAATCATACAGCTGCCAAACAAATCTCCGAGGATAAGCTGGCAGCACATACAGTAAATGTCACCAGGCTGCAACATACACTTTTCAAACACACATCCAATCTATATCATCCCCACGAGCACATGCACAATAAACCTTTCCCCATCACACACACACACACACACACACACACACTCACACACTCTCACACACACACACACACACACACACACACACACACACACACACACACACACACACACACACACACACACATACATACATACATAGACTACAAACTGTCGATCCCTCCCATCCACTGTGTGAAGCGTCAACATCTGTGGGGGCTGCCTGTCAGTTGGAGCTCTCTCCCTCTCCTCAGACAGAGGCTCTTTGTGAGATTAAAGGCTAATGTGATCTCTGACACGCAACAGGAGCCCTCAGAGCACCCAGCAGACTGCAGCGTAGCCACGATGAAAAAAAAATGGAAATAAGAAGAAAGTCCCAAGCCCCCTGCTACATTCGCCTGACTCACTATCCATCAAATATCCACTAAGACAGATGGTTATGATAGGAATTTTATGACGGTGACCCGATGGAGGAGACGATGATGAAGCCATCTGAGCAAAGTAAACGTGGCAGAGGATAATGGTGGTGGGGATGGGCACAAGTTGGGCTTCTGTCACAGAAACAATGACTTATCACGGAACAGCGGAAACAGAAAAAGGATGAAACGCAGTGATGTGAGAGGACAGGTGAGGAAAGCTGATGGATGAACTCAAGTCGCGTACGCATCATTCACTGGGGGGGGGGACTGTTTCATTCAGACGTCCAGCTTTAACATTAAAGATGCCTTTCTCAAAACACAACCCTCCTAGCAGCAGCACTGCTGCCCCCCCCCCGAGTAAGAATGATGAGAAAATGACCACTTCAACCTGCGTACTGTATAGACTGCGTGGGGGCTTCCTTCGTAGGGTCAAAGGTCATAGAGGTGTTGATAAGCTGGTGGATGATACGCAAGTGATACTGTAGTATCTGTGTGTTTTGTTTTTTTTAAAGGATATCCTTCCCTGGAAACCGGGAGGAGTGAGGGATGTTTGGCTTGAGGAGGTTTGTGTATTATTTAAAGAGAAAAAGGAGAGGTGCACGGCAGAACCAATTTTTTTTATAATAACAGTAAGTAAGCAGAAAAAAAGGGCACAAACAAAACATTATAAGGTTTACTGGTGTACCAGAAATTCAATCATTCAAGTTGAAATTTATATATATATAGATATATATATATATATATATCTATATATATACTGTATATGCCAATATCCCCCCCAAAAATTTTTTCCACATCAAGGCTGCAAGTGCGAGAAAGACTGCTTGCGTTCCCTTCCATGGTTACCACTTCAGTTCCAATGTGCTTTCCTCTTCTTTACGAAGGAAGTAGCTCGGAGCTGCGCTGTTTGAGAAAAGAAACTCTCCTCTTCCTGTGTGTATCTTAGTTCTTTAGGTTAACGCAGTCTATTGTCCTCTCTCCCATATACACTGACACACACACACACACAAATGCCTCACCCTGAACCTGACCTAAACCTCATCCAAACCTATACCCTCCAACAGTCCTCTACAGCTATGACGATTGGCCAAAATGCCCCCAGTGATGGTTTTGAACCAGAGTTTGTCCTCTAAACCATAGGAAAACATGTATATAAACACACACACAAACACACACACACACACACACACACACACACACACACTCTGAAAAATCAGTATGAGGATCAGGTGAACAAATCTTATTCTGACACCCAAATCCTTCCTATGGGCTTTTATCAGAATTATAAATTATTATCACAGATTCATTATAACAAAATAAATTCTCATTCACATACAGTTAGTCACAAATTACTCCGTCTCACGCACGCACACACACACACACACACACACACACACACACACACAAAACACAGACTGCATTGCTTCACACAGACACTTGTTGAAAAGAGTAAAAAAAGAAGTGGATATACTCACAGTCCCCGGAGCCTGAGCCAAATCTTTTCAATCTGTTCCGGCTGGAGGTACTTCAGGGCCGTGCTTTCAAACTCCTCGATCTCTTTGGTGGGCGACTCCATGTCAGAGAGTCTCGGAGTTCCGAATGTGCCGACAAGAGATCGAAAAAAATTCACAAGTTTAATCCCTCCCAAGTGTGAGCGGTGAGGAAGGCGGCACGAGCCGAGCGAGGTTGCGATGTGCTGGAGCCCTGGATGTTTGTTCATTCACACTTTCACACCCCGAGCTGCGACAAACCGGCCATCATCCTTCCCTTTTTTTTCTCCTCCTCCCCTTTTCCTCTCCTGTTTATGTGTGAGAGAGTGTATGACTGACACTCAATAACAGTGCAGGGGCAGCGCACAAGTAGCTGTGACAGTCGAAAACCAGCCCAACTCCACCTCCTTCTCCTCTCTTGTCTCTCTCTCTCCCTCGCTCGTTCACTTCTCTCCTGGGTGAGCACAGGGGTCCTGGAGCCGTGCCATGCTCTCCCAGCAACGACGGGATGCAGACGGCAGGGCAGCGCAATCCGGGATTAACGCTCACTGCCGAGCTCTCCGCGCAAGAGGGAGGGAGGAGAAACGGCACCAGTCAAAGAGAGGGAGGAGCCTCTGGCTGATAATGAGGAACCACGGTCTGTTTCATCCACTGGAAAAAGCCAGGGGGGGGTGAGGGAGGAGAGCGACTGGGGATGGAGAGGAGCAGGAGGACGAGACCTTTCTGGAGAGGAGATGACGAAGGTGTGAGTGCCCTGCTTTTACTGAGACGAAGAGTAATCTGAAAATGCAGATAATACATTCGCCGTACGACATATTAAATCTCGTTCCGGGGAGGATTAAATAGTGAGCAGACAGTGCGTTGACACTGATTTGTCCGAGATTACTCTGATCCATCGTGCGTATTCAGGACCGTCAATTCCCCCCCCCCACCCCCTCGAATACAAGCATTGTAAGATGTACAGTGCATTACCATTCTGTCTGTTTCACTTTGCTGTCTTGTGAACATACTGTACACTCAACACACTGCCGCTTCGGAAAAAATACCTGCGTTGTCCTCTGCATTTTTTATGAGCAAAAAAAATAAAAGCCCTCCCTGCTTCATTTAGTTCAGATAACTTGGCAGGCGGCAGGCCAGTTTCAAAATGAACACTGTTTTATGATCCCCGTAGCCATATAAGCCATCACAACCCGCCACTCCCTGCATACATCATGTGTTATATTCCTCCCATACTGAAAGCTCCGTCAGTAATCGTACACGAAGGCAGTAAGGTGCTTAGTACTAAATATTATGGTCAATATATTTTGAATAAACTATATAAAGAACACTGTTTTTACTGAGATGCCACTAGTGGTTGGTCGTCTTCCTGTCAAGAGATTTCACATTAAACTACTATATGTTGAATGCTGCACAAAAACAAAATATTCTGTACAGGCTTTTTGAGCCTCTTCCGCTGCTTTCTTTACTTTACTCTAGGTCGTCTGGGACGGGTCTGCTTTCTGTCCCTAGAGTCGAAACTAAACATGTAGATGGTTCCTGGGTTTTTTTTTTGGGGGGGGGGGGGGTTTAATGCTCCAGACATCTGGAACGAGCTCCGACAGAACTGCAGCCGCAAATCGTAGTATCTAGTAACAGGCATTGATTGCTTACCTCTTACGCTGCACTGTTACTTTCATTGTTATATTTCGAATTGTTGTTTTTGTTTTATTTCACGGGCTGCACGTTCGAACCAACCTTTCTGTGCGGAGTTAGCGTTAGGGGTTGCATGTTCTCCGGGTACCGCAGTCCAAAGAGATGCAGATTGGGGGTAAGGCTAATTGGAGACCCCATACTGACCATTAGTTACTCTGAATTGGCCCTTAGATATGCTCGCGACCTGTTCAAGGGTGCACCCCCGCCCTCGACCGGATGAAGCGGTAAAGACATTTGATGGATGGTTCTCATATGTTACCCTTTGATTTCTATCTAAATGCCTCTATTTGTTCCGTCTTGTGTCAAAATGTGCCGTACAAATAACCTTGCTTCACCTCACTTCTTCTACGAAGCCAGTTCCCAGCTCACTGAACGTCTGGTGAAAAAAAAAACAGGACAAAATACAGCTTTCTTCTCATTGTCTGCAAGGCCCAAACTTGCAAGGGTGACTCAGGCCCCCCAACCCGACCCCCCTTCTCTGAGCCCCCTACCACACGCTCTGGTCTTTCAATTACTTGATGCAGGATGCAGGGATAATGCCAGGGCACCACCTCAAAGAGGCTCCTGCTTTCATCTGCTGAGATGGGTCCTCAGTAAGGAGGGAGGAGAAAGGTTTGCCTGAGTGCCACGAAGCCTGCTGATGTTCTCTTCAAAGGCGCACTTATCTATGTCTCTTTCTCCCTTTCCGTCTTTTGGCTTTCACTTTCTTTTCTCTTTCTGGCTGCTTTCTTTCCATCCACTCTTCATCAATGTGTCACTGTGTTATCTTTCTCTCTCTCTCTCTCTCTCACCCTTTTGTGGAGGTATGCCGCCCCCCCCCAGGAGATATCAAGCCGCAGGCAGAGCTGACAGGTCAACTTGAGGGGAAACCACAACAGTAACTTCACATTTCACTGCTCGCTGTTCACGGGTTTACACCCCGGGGACCCGATGCACCGTGTCATCTGTGTATGTAAGTGTGCCACTGAACAAGGTTGAGCCCCGTGAGAAGGGGTCTGTCAAGAACACTGCAAGGACCAAGAAGGTCACTTTGAGGTGCATTTGCACTCAGGACCGAGTGTTTTCCCTGAAATACTAAGTGAGAAGCAGGAGTTTGCAGTAGCTGGGTCTTGATTGGAGGCAATGTGAATCTGATGATAGAATCCGCACGCGGAAATGTCAGCCCCCTGTAGCTGCTTTCAGACATGCACTGGACTTTTTTTTCCCTGAACGTTTCCGGCGGGGCTGTACGTGAGAAGGCAAATGTCCGGAATGTCTGGAACTTGGACATAACTTCACTGCACAACCATGACACCGTCGGTATTGGTTGTTAGTGTTGTTGTTGCTTTTTAATACAATGCCAAAACTTTTTGGAAAAAAAAAATATATGGTCAATGTATTTGTGCCCATGGCAAATTGTTGCGGGTTCTTATTAAAGCATCAGTATAGTTCACCCGAGGGGTCTGCCACATCGTTGAGCAACGTCTGAAAGATCAGAACCTTTCAGAGCTGGTGGGCATCTGACAGTTTTTGTGACTTCCAGAAAATTGCAGATGCTACATTCATATTTGTTTCATGCAGTAAGTGGAGGTGAGAAAGTCTCTCACAAGCTTTTTTCATTCACGCTACCTTAACTTGTTTCGTGTATATACCAACAAGTGGAACAACAGGAATGCCCCCCCCCCCCCCCGCACACACACACACACTTAAGGTGTGGAACAGCTACACAATAAACAAAGATGACAGTTTGTTTTGGAGTATACCCACCTCTCCATGGGCTAGGCAACTGAAACACCCGGTTCAAGGTAGGGGAGAGATATTTGTTACAGTAAACAGTAATTGGAAGTTTGTGATGGGATGCTCACTCTGGTTTCCTGTTTAACAAGCTCTGCGGCCGTTCACCACCCCGACCTCCTCACCCTGACTGTTCTACCTCACAACATGAAGGCCGTGCTGTACACTTCTTCTCTTGCCCTGATTTGTGCGTCACTGTGTAGTGAGGTGTGGACTCGCCCAGTGTGGCTACTGGGCAGAATTACCCCAATCTTTGACTTAATCATTTAACTTACTATGCATTACTTCTGATGGGAATTTCTCAGCTGCATTTGATTGCCTCCCAACTTTGAATAATTCCAAAGGCTTAGAGAGAAACTATTTCTGACATCCATATAACATATTCACTGGTGAAAATATAAAAACTTGGGGCATGAAATAGGAGGATCAAGAATGCAGCCTTGTGGAGAGAGATGTGGCCTTCAGCCTTTGTTCCCGCGGAGTCTCCGAAAATACTTTAATTACCAGCAGATGAATGAAAAACCTTGTGGGGGGAAATAGCACAACTATGCGGATGCCCATATTGTGAGAGGGCACAACACAGCAGAGTTGAGTGTGTGGTGAAATATTAGGAATACACTGCAGTCTTTTACTTATTGTTCATTTCAGAATTATACGTCATAAGGAATCTGAAAATTGAAAGCCATCAGCAGTCCGAGTCTGACGTGAAAACATTCATGTTAAAATTTGCATAAGTTAAAAAAGAAAAGGCAAGTATAGCAGAAAAGTCTCTTTTTGTGTGTGTGTGTTTTTTTTTTTGGGGGGGGGGGGTCACAACAATAGCATGTGTATGAATTAATTAAGGAACTGAATGGGGTTTAATTTATTGAGTTTCCAGACTGAAAAAAAAGTGTCTCTTCACCTCATAATAACCAGTCCCTGGTTAATTAATATCACAACAACTGCTCACCGCAAAGCCCAAATGAATCATGACTGGTGAAAATAATTTATTCCTATGACAATGACGGAAGGGGCCCGCTGGAAATTACGCTGTGCTGAGGTATTCTTGTCACTGCACTCGGGCTCCCTCGAAGCTCACACATCGAAATCGAGACATTAACAGCGCCGGCCATTTGGAGGTGCATGAAAAATTCAGATCTCATTTAAATTTCCAGGCAGTTCGATAAGGACATCTATGCATCAAAATAGCAATCGCCTCTGCGGTAATGACCACATTTTGGCGAAGATCATCTATCACAAAATATGATTCCCCATCTATACTTAATTCCTCTTCTTGTAGTGGATGTATTCGAGATGGAAGGATGGGTGGGAGAAATTGAGGGCATGCGGCCATCGAGCTATATTTATTTGGAGAGTAATGGGGGTGGGAAAAATACCCCAGAGAAGAAACTTCCTATTACTTCATCCCCAAGAGAGATTTCTATAGGTCAAATGTGATGCATGCAACAGCTGAACTGAGGAGGGAAGCAATCAGGCTCCAGTAGCAGAGAGGTGATTTAAACAGGGCCTTCTCGTAAAAAGGTCATAAAGGTCTACACTGTCAGCTAATGTGATGACGATTTTCACTTATGTTGGGGCATTAAACGTAAGTGATGGAAGTGCTGTGCAGTAGCCAGTCAAACACAGCGAGAACGACTTTTAGCTTATGATTTAGGAAAACATATAGTAGCAGGCTAGCAATGAATACACAGGGCGGCATAAGGGCTTCTTGTGTACCCCCGATGAATTCTCTAATTTGGTGATCCTCGGACTTTCCCTCTAGCCCCACCGGCATGCCAAGGTTTTTTTCTTCTAATTCAGTGAAATAACTCAACAACTCAATGGATAGGCTCAACGTGTTGTAGGATGGCCATCAAAGCTGTTTTCAGACATGAACTCTGGAAAATGTACGGAAAATAAGGAAATTCTCACATGACATACGCGTCAGGAGATTGTCCGTGTCAGACAATAGCTGTGTCCTTTTAAGAGTCTGTATTGTGTCTTGTGTCTAGAATGATTGTATGTTTATTGTACCCATGGTCCGGAGAGAAACGTAATTTCTTTCCATTGTAGCACCTAAGTACGTATATGGATGGGAACGACAATAAAGTACCCTTGGACCTTGAACCTTGAAAACAGCCAACGTACCGACCGCAACCTCACACAAACAAAAGTGGACACCATGTGCTTTTTTAATGGCCAATATGTGATCAAACAATTGCCCGTTGAAATTTTCCACTGCTTCAGCTGACACAGGTCAACATTACGACCCCATTGCAGCCATGTCCCTGGTCACCTGACAACTTTTAGATCTGGTCAATTAGACTTACCAACTGCTGCAATGTCTTCACCAGCCCCTGGATTACTCCTAGCATTTACCATTCACACTTCACGGGAGCTGTTGAGTAGGTTGTCTGAGCTTGGCAACGGTGAAGTCTAAATGCAGACTGGATCACCCAAACAAAGAGCTGAAAGCAGCTTATGGGTGTAAATAGCTCTGGAGGACGGTGTTGTTTTGCAATTGGCCGCAATAAGGAGCTATTTAAAGTCATTGTCAAAACCAAAAAATGGCCCTTGACTGAGCTTTAATTTAATTTAAACCTTACTATCAAATATATTTTGTGTGTTTTGAAAAAAAACACACAAAATATGTCTCAATCTATGATTTTAAAAACACCCATTGTTTGTCCATACAGGTGCTTTCGCCCACATGCTTGATTTCGCATTTTAACATGCATTTCAGCTGACACTTCATTAAATAATCCACGATAGCTGGTGATTTCCTGTCCAACAGTTCAGTCCAGGGTCAAGGCTCAGGAAACGGCACACGCACACACGCACTGTGGCTCAAAGTGACATAGCCTACAAATACAGGATTATTCGCACCATGGGTGTGCAACTCACACAATGTACTTAATAATAAATAACTAATATTGGACTGAAAAAAAGGCTGATCTAATTTCTTCAAACAATAACCAAAAATTTATTTTTCTTATTGAAAGGTTGTAGGCACAGGGGATAGACATAAATAAACAGTGTCATATCATATAGATCAAGGCTTTTATGTTACAGGATGTTTACACTGTATGCACCAGTAACACGAGTTCAGAGTGTGGTGAAACTCTCCACGAGGACGTTGAATAAATATGTCAATACTGTTTTCATTTTGTTTCCTGTTATGGAGAACACAGGCCTTCCTCATAGATCGATACTGCATCAGATTGTATGAAAAGCCGAATCCATAAATACGTGACGTCATGTGGCAGACGGCAGTGTTACAGCTCTTTAACATCATAACTGCGAGGTTGCACTTCAGCCCATGTGCTTCCAGTCGCACTGGCCAGCGGAGCCTCATTAGCCGACTAGTGGAGCTAGTGATGGAGGTTGTTGCCGCACAAGGGATGGCAGCGGGGGGTCCGTGAACCTGCGGCTACAGCCAAAGGAGGGGTCACCCCCTGAAACTGTGGGCTGCCGCGGACGAGACAGCCTCCCTTAATCAGCTGCAAAGTTCACAGCGGCACACCGCATCCAATTAAGCAGTCGATAAATTCCACTGCTGACCACAGGAGAGCTGCATGTGTGAGTGCCCGTGTCGATGGCTGTAGGTGTGATGATTCGGGCTCTTACATGTCTGTTTAATTGTTTTGTTGCTAAGGTGTAAAACTCTGTATGAGAGGAAGAGGCTTGAATTTCTGAAAAATTCTATTTCTGCAGACTTTCCGTGAAGGAATATATAGGAGATTTCTCATATACAGGCAGTATACAATGTGCTTTCAAGCCCATCAAATCAGGAAAAGCGACATGTCCACTGTGCTCCAAGCAACTCTAGAGCATATCCTCAGCCGCTGCACAGAGGCACTTGGGAAGGGACTGTATCAGACGGAGGTCCTGAGGACCACGGCCTCCAAACAGGCCATCACCTTCATCAGAGTTGGAGAAAAGCCAAAACCCACCAAAAGAGCAAGCGCGGGAATCGATGGATTGGGCGGCCATTCAGCTGATCTGAAGGAAAACCCGTAAAAAAAAAGACAATCAAGCATCTTTGTTAACTGGGGCACTGGCTGGAAAACTGCAACCAGCCATTAGGATGCTCCGAAACGGCGCAATGCTTAAAAGACAAAATGTCATTTCCCCCGAATTCACCCAGACCTCCGCTGCATTTTACCTTCTTTCAACCCCAGTTAACGACGGCCCTTAGCTCCCGTCCTTTAACTCACTCACTCCAGCATCCCGCCTGCGACACCTCACGTGATCCCTCTCCGTTCTCCAATAAAATCTAATTATCATCGCCTGGAGGATAACAGCCGGCTCTGGCCTTGGAGGTGACACTGTGGTTACATAATTTTATGGATTACTCCTAGTTCAGCAGTCATTTAATCACCCTGTGCCATAATCTTGCCATTTGTCATTCAGTTGTGGATCCATACAACTCCCGGTGGATTTGCCCTCTATTAACCACTGTTGGCCTGGCCGGACACTTCCCCCAGACATGGACACAAAGAAGAGGATGGCTGCCCATTGAGTGCATATAGAACTAGATCAAGAAGATGTTTTCTTAGAGGACACATATTCTGGTAAACCCTCAAATTCAACAGTTTCGCCAGTCAAATTAGTTCAATGAACAGTTTCAGTGTTTTATGATATCTTGTCCTTGATTTAGATTGTCCGCGCAACTGAGACGAATCATTACCGAGCTGGCCAGTGGACATGTTAGTTATGCAAATTGGTCTGCCTCAGCTGAAGATTTAGCAGCATTCAGCTCATGCGTGGCTTTTGTTCCCCAACTCTGATTCGAGCTGAAGTCATGTCTTGATAAAAGAACCTGAAATAAGTCAGTGTCCCTGTGGACAAATGAACTGTTTCCTCCGAGGAAGACGAGGGGGCTTTTAGCTGCACAGAGCTGCCCGTGTTTTTATTCAAAATGTGAGCTGTAGCTTTTAAATGAAGGAACAGGCTGTGTCCAGTCAAGTGGAAAATCACTTTCTCTTTGTCACCACCCAACTCTGGAAAACAGAAAGTGCATCTATGCTCCAGAGGGGGCGACTACGCAGAGAACAACTGCAATGTAATTTGAGATAGCATGGGGAAGCACCAGAAAGGAAGCATGTGTTACTGTCAGGTAGAAAAAGAAGATGAGACGAACGAGTCAAATGGGATTTGCACAATCTCAAACCAAACACCTGATAAACTGTGAATCTCTGCAAATGCTTGCTACACAAACATGGGGGGGGGGGGGAAATCAAAAGAATCAGCTTTGCCATAACTCCTTGTCTACTTTGCATACAATCAAAAGGTCGTTATCGCGCACTAGGTGCATTTTTAGCATCCTGTGACAAATGATCATTCCTCGCCACCTGCGGCATTTGTACCGGTCTCCAGAGCCATCAAGGTTAATTGGAATCAGACGTTAAAAGACGTTCAATATTCTAAAAGTGACAACAAATTATGTTAATGGCGGTTTGAAGTCCTTGTTATCAAGGTGGAATCAATCATGCCCACGTCCCTCGAGGTCAGCAGCCGTACATAGCAATTAGCACCGCGTGGGTGTGTGTGCGCTTAATGTCCAAAACAGATTATTATCCTCTTCATAGAAAGTAAGCAGAGGTACTAATTGCACCTCCTTAACAATCGAGTTTACATTAATCCGAGTCGGCAAAAGAAATACATAGTGCAGAATAAAGCCTCATCGTATACGTCGCCTTGCTTTCCCCCCTGTATACACGACTGAAGCGATATCGACAGTATGCAAATTACACCTGCACAAGATAATGAGCTGGACATGGCTGTCGACGTCCCACCGCAGCCTGACGCTGGTTTTCACTCCGTAACAATTAACAGATAATAAACCGCAACTAATTTTTTATTTGTGGGCTTTTGACATTTTGGCAAACCTGACGGCCGTTTTCTCTGTGGCGTCTGGTTCGTCTGTTGCAGGAAGCTCATCCGCCAGAATCTCCTCAGGACTTCGCGTGTCATTCAGGGGGGCCTTCTGCTCTTTGCTTTTGATCCCCATCCCTGCCGTGATGGCGTTCCACAAGGCACTCTGGGACTTTGAGCCTGCACACAAAAAACAAAAGAAAAACAGCACAAAATAATCAAAGCCTCATTGCTGTTCAGGCCTTTTTGTACAGTGTCATGCCTTAAGCTAACAAATATATATATATATATATATATATATATATATATATATATATATATATATATATATATATATAGAGAGAGAGAGAGAGAGAGATTTAATTTCTACTGAAAGAGAGGGGAGAAAGTGCCTTTATAATGCTGCCCCCGTGTGGATGTATGCTGTCAATGCTTGTTTGTCGAAGAAGAAGTAATGCACTTACTACACTGTTGAAAAGAAGAACAACTACTGCTACTAGTAGAACTTGTTTTAAGAGGACGGTTTATCAACCTTTATTAGATCATAAACCATTTTTTGGTCCACACCACCTGCTGCAACATACTGATAGGATCATTATAAACAATATCTGGAAAAAATCTTTGAGCCACGTTTGTTTATCAATTTCTTTTCATGCTGCGATAATAAGGTGGTGGGGGGATTCAGCGGCAAAAATGTCAAAAAAAACTTGATGCTTAGCAAAGAAAGGTGAAATGATTCGACATGAATGAATTTAGTGAAGTGGTTAATAGTGAAGTAATACTGATATGCAATAGAACGCACATCAACACTTACGTGAGAAACTGGCCTGTGGCCTGGTGGAGCTCTCTGCATCTTCGTTTGCCACTGGGGGAAGAAAAAGATAGAAGAGATGATGTCGTGTACTGTCGATGAATGACGTGAGGCTCTAACCCCCTCAGTGGTTTCCAACAACTTTAAATCAATCTTTGATTTTGAGTTATTCACATTTCATCGCTGCTGAATTCTGCAAATGCAAAAGTCTGCTTCTGGAAAATTTGAATTCCCATTTCCTTCTACATTTGGCTATGTTTCTGAGCTCATTCCTTTTCCGGTCAGACAGTCACATACAGAATAATAATAAAGCCCCCTACTATCTTCTTCCGTGGGTTTGTTTCTGTGTCTTCTCATCTATAATATAAAAGGGGCGGTGAACCTTGTGCAGAGTCAGCAAAGTCATTTACAGCCCTAACCCATTAAACCTTAGAATTGCCCCCAAAGTGTGATTTAAGTGATCGTGAAAGTACAATAATTGTCGCTGTCCGTTCAGAGGCCGGCGCCCTGCTGGAATCTCTGTCCACTTAACAGCACACGGTGTGTAGAGTTCACAGAAAATGAGGCTGTGGGGGGGGGGGGGAACAAGCCTAATTGGCGGCAAACCTGAGAGGAGAGATATTCAAATCTAACAGCATGATGGCACAGGTAAGAAAATAATATCCGTGTTGTTGTGCAGAAGGGCATCTCCGAATGAACAACTCGAACCTTTGACTGGCTGAACAGCGTCCGAAAAGAACGATGCCGACGTCCACCGCGGTTGGCTGAGAAGATGAAGACAAATGCTAACCTGATCGCTAGAGCACTGCACAACAACTGAATGGCCGTGTCCAGAGCACAAATAAGCCCATTAAGTGCAATGCTACAGAGGAACACCACATGAGGTCATTGCCACAGTCGTGCCTGTTCAAATGAATACTTCCACAGGGTGTATGTTCCTCAACCCTACGTCCGAATTCTGAAGGAAACGTTAACGTGGCTCAACATGCATTTTCCTTATTGGTCGCTAGATGCAGAATCCAATTTTTTCGGCTGGTAATAAAGTTAAGAGAAAAGTTGCTCCCAAACTATGGATGGATTATGAGAGAACTGGTCCTTTCTGTGTCGCTCTGTGGTCGTTTCTTTTCTTCTTTTTTTGCCTCTGTAATCGCCTCAAGTCTCTTCGTGGTTGTTTTCCAACCCATCATGGTCATTTTTGGTGGTAGCTTTGTTTCCCTTTGTGGTCATGTTTGCCTCCTTTTGGGGATGATGCAACTCACTGTGGTCATTTTGTCTCTTTCTATTCAGTATTTTCAACTTGAAATATTAACAGTCATTTTAGTTTCGGGCTCAGAGCCCCGACGACCTTCTTGGCATCGTGGACGTTTGCATCGTGGTTTGGGCCTCGACTTTTCTAGTGATGACCGCTGAATTATTTCAGGATTCAGGTCATTGACTGGAAGAAAAGCCACATCCACATCACGGCAAATGAAGGTGACTTTGTGAAAGGAAAGTAATTCCCGCTGTATGATTGTGCAGGTTGAAGACGGAGCCGCATATCATCTTCCACTCAAAAGCTACATTTTGCAATTTACTGGACACTTCTGAGCGGCCACATTCAATTCATTTCTACTGTCTAAACTGAGCAATACAGCATCAGAGGATTAGTCAAAACATTAAATTGCAAGGCCTTTAAAATTTGAAACAGAAAAATGTCCGGGGGCCTGAGTATGATCACAAGCGTTTGAAGGTGTCCCAGTTAACGGCCGAGAGCACACCTACCGCCCTCGCTGGGGACCCGGGCCTGGCCCGCAGTGGGACTAAACCCAGGAGAGAGATGAACATCTGCAGGCTCGAGGCTTAACTCCGCAGCCGGTGGAAGTTCAGGACCATCCCACAAAGGTCATGTGCCTTTGGTTGACCCTGAGAAAATGCCCTTCCACCCCGTTCAGTTGATCTCGGAGATGAAAAGAGCCGTACGAATTCATTTCACTTCTTAATTTCACTGTAGGCTTTCTTTATCCTGGACACACACGCTTTAATGTCCCGTCACATCATGTACACTCACCAAACCCACATTCCTAGTTTGAGCTTTGGTACGTATCTATGGTTTCCTCTGTGTGATCTGCTAAATGCACCCCCCATTTGTGTTTGTGAATTAACCTTTTAGAGGCAGAAGATGACAATGACCTTCACCAAAGCTTCAAGTGACACTACAATCATTTCCTTTCTAATTTCAGTCTGCAGTTATTACTTCACCCTGAACAACAGTTGCATCACAGCAAGAATGTTCATGGTTCAAATCTCCATTCGAACAGGGGCCTTTCTTTGTGGGGTTTGCATGATGCCGTGTGTTTTCTCCGGGTACTCTGGCTTTCGTCCCACAGTCCAAAGGCATGCAGATTGGGGTTAAGTTAATTGGAGACTCCGAATTGGTCTATGTGTGAGTGGGAATGCCTGTCTGTCTCTGTATGTTGGCCCTGTGATGGGCAGGCGACCCGTCCAATGTCAGCTGGGATTAGCTGCCACTCTTAAAGGATAAGCGCTATAGATACTGGATGAACTTATTGTGTTTGATTGCGCTGCGGAGGTGGGCAGACCCTCCTCTGCACAATGATGCCACGCTCTGTCAGAGGACATTGGCCTTTGTGCGATAAAATGCGATAAGAGGCTTCAGTGTGTAACTTTACCCGCTCAATCTATGTGCACGATACGATTGTAGGAGTCGAACTCGCTGAGTTTCTCCCGCTGGCAGAGGATACAGGCCCTTCATCATCCGTCTGGGATGAATAAAGGCAATAATGTTTGATTCAGCCTCATAGCAACAATAGCGTCTACAGTAAATTAAACCATCAGTTACTGTTGAAAGATGAACAACGTTCGAGAGGCTCCGTTGCTCACAGGGGACTCAACTTTTGAACTGAGAATCGTGAGGCTAAAATCAGAGAGTGTGAAATGAAATACATTTTCCACATTTCTGTCACTCCCGTGTCGAATAATAATTCGGGACGTTTCATAACAAAATCTGTCTTTTTTTTCTCCTTTCTGGTAAACCGTAAAAAGATCATTTGAATGACTCATCTTGGACTCGGGGGTCCGTTACATTAATTCGTTCAGTCAAGTGTGATTCGGGGCGTCCAGCTAGACCACAGCAATATCTTAGTGTTTGGATTTCAGATGAAAAAAATAACCTTTGTTCACATTTTCAAAGAATGCTGTTGGGGTCTTAATGTATCCATTCAACCCTTGTCCTCCTCCTCCTGGTCCTGGTGAGGGTAAGGGAGGTGATGTGGAGGGGAACAGCCCTCCGTAGACCTGGATCCCTGCAGTGATCCAATCAATAAACCTGCAGCTCTGTAGGCACATTGTCTCGCCAGTTTCAACTATGTTTTTGAATTTCATCTTCATTTGCTGCCAAGGGGTCTTTCCACCCATCAGTTTACAGACAACGACAGATATCAGAGCATAACACCCCACTATTTCACTATTTCGTAATGAAAGTCTGGTGAATGTCGCCAGGCTGCAGAGCTCACTGCTGTACTCCACGTGGTGACACATATTTTTATATGTCTATATACTGCAAACAAGTTCATTGATATCTTTTGCTCCGCTGGAGTGAAAAAAGGGAAACTCTGCTCTTCTTTTCACGTGGCAAATTGTTTTATGATCGCTCAACTGACAACGGGTTTTAACGCTTACGGTGACTGAGCTTCACTGAGCTTCAGACTGAACAGAGTCTCGTTTGGAAAACCAAACAACAATCTAACAAAATGTTCCACTGGAAACTGCAAGAAAAATTAAGAAGGTCAGTGGGGATGTCTTTACTTTCTATAATCCCTGACCCCTGAGGTGTGATGCTTATAGAGCATTAGCACCTTGTCGACGACTTCCATGTACATCACATCTCTTGTTATACTTAACTCAATGAATCACCTTATATATGAAATCATTAAGAATATGACGAAGAACCTTTTTTTCAAGACCAACAATGCGATAATAACTAAGTCAAGTGTGTGGAGTCTGTGCAATGACATCAATCAGGAAATACAACAACACAAAAGATAAAAGAGCTTGTCAGTAATTACAACTTTTGTCTTCAGCGGAGAAACGCTGTGTTCAAGATTGTCACCAAGAAAAATCTGTCTTTCACAAAGACACAAATTCAGACCGAAACTAAAGAAAAGTCAATCTTTTATGCAAATTTTGCTCAAAGTACAAGACCGGAAAAAAACAGCGCCCTTCCAAATGATGAAAGCGCATGTAAGAGTGAAACGTGATGAAAAGCAACAACAGATGAGCTGAGAATTTAAAATCCGCTTTCTCCGCACCATCAACCCAAACACAACGGGGCGAACAAGCCTCACACTCGACGAGACACCACGGCAGAGGCCTGCCGCCTGCGGTCGGGGGGCTCGCTGTTTAATAACGGGGTGGACACGAGGTGTCCAGGCAGGCAATGAAGTACCAGCGCTTAGGAGACACGCTCCAGAGGAGGTGATTGGCAAAACAGGGCGGACTGAAACCTTGGCCTACTGAGCAATTGATTGTGACACTTTGGAGGTAACCATGACAACTGCCATACTTGTGGGTACTACAAACGGCCGCGATACGGGCCGCATGTGACCGAGGCAGGTTTTTTTTTTAGAGGTAACAGGATGTGTCCGCGCAGGCGGAAAATCCAAAGTCTATTTTCTGTGGGATCATAAAGTGTGTCAGGGGCTTTTAATGCTTTTAAAAACAGACGCCTGGGTTTCAATCGAGGGCGTCCCTCTCCCTGTTTGTGTGCCCACGCGCCCGGAGCGCCTGAAACTTTCCCCCTCTCCTTATCAGTACATCCATAACATCCAGATGAGTTTTAGGCGCTTTGGAGTGGGCGGGCGGTGTGAGATAACAGACCAGGTATTTTAGGTGTCTCCGGCAACGCGGGAAACAACCGAACCGCACTGAGCGCATGGCTCTCAGATGGACCTCGGTGAAATGCATGCATCCAGCAGAAAGATGGCAATGACTGGACCGCTGTGGAGAAGATAGCTTGAACTGTCTTAGGTTCACAATTGCGTGGAGACATCTAGAGAAACTTTGCCTGAATTTCCAGCGTAGATCGCGAAGAGAATTAAATGTTGTAATTGAGATATTCATTTCAAAGTAACACTCAGTTTAAACTCTTGCAAACATACAGGGATAGATTCTGTATGAAATGAGCATCATCTTATTTAGTTTTTAGTTTTATGCTGGAATAAATTCTACTATCCTTATTGCTATGCTAGATGACAAAACCACTCTGCAAAATTTCAAATTAGGGGCACCTTTAACTTTAACAACATATTATAATGATATCATTATATCATAATCGGCTTTCCTCAGTCTCCTTCAGTCTCCACAGGGGAAATGTCTGGATCTTTAGCCGCTAAAGGCTCCGCCACGTTCACGATCTCATCATTTCATCTTCACTGCTGTTTGATGCTGCTGCGTGGGATTATCAGAGCTCGGTCGCTGAACACGGAGAACAGCTGCCTACTATATCTGGGGGAAAGAGAACGGGAAAAAAAGGTCGATAAGAGCGGTGTCAGTGAACCAGAACACCGAAGTTGTTTTTGCTGCAGAGCCGAAAACAATGGGCGGAGAGATGCTGCAACTCTCTGTGAAGGCGAGGAGCTTTCACAAAGGCCGCAACACAGTGTTAGTCTCAACACTGGTTTTCTTTTTACGTCCAACTACGTTTTCGAAGATTCATGGAAAAAGGGTGAAGTTAACTTTCAGTCCACGGAACGGAACGGAACGGAACCGACCGTACACCAACGGCACCATCGGTTTATCCTCGCTCACTATTTTTTCCCGCGCGCACAGAAAAGCTGTCACACAAGTTCTCATGAGCTCCGGACACGTTTCAGGACGCGCGTCACTCGGACGTCTCCGGCACTGAACATCTGCGCATTGATCTATTTCCAACGGTGCTTTTAACGCTGCGTTATTCACGAGAGCTACGTAAGTTCATCAACGCACCGGTTGTCAAGACAGTGGGATGAATTTCCTGGTGACGTCAGGCGCAACACAGCCTTACTCCGAAGTCCCCTTGTTACCATGGTGTAGTTGCGTTACAGAGGCGAGCATCAACTTCAGTAGGACGGACTAATGTGTCGAGTTGTGCAGAGGCTGAGATGCGCCGATGTCGGCGATGTCACTGCGTTGCCGTCTCTCTCTCTCTATCTCTCTCTCTCTCTCTCCCTCTCTCGCACACACACACACGTCACTTTCATGCATCTGGCTCTCATGCAAGCACTTAACCTTTTGCTCACGCTCTGCCGAACCCCCCCTTACCCCCTCTCCTTACCTATGGTGATGTTGAAGCCATCGATGCTGAAGGTGGCACTCCGACCCTTTCTAAACCGCTGCTTCTTGGCGTTCGCTTCCATCGCTTTGGCACCCTCGTGCTCCCTAATGGGTTTGTAATTGCCCCTTTATCAGTTGCCGTGTCTTGCTTCAGTTGTGCGCCTGGGTAACTCTCCTCGTGGAGAGAGAGAGAGAGAGAGAGAGGGGGAAAAAAACCCTCCGACTCCAGTTAGTGCTGAGCGCTGGAGGAGGACTGTCAAAGACTCACCACTTCTCGTTACAGTCACCGGGCTGGAGAATATTCTCTCAAGTCCGTCTCCACCCCCCGCGTCTTTTATTGTATATATCTTTTCCCTCCCTCTCTCCGTTTCTCACACCTCAACAGGCTAATTTCAAGGAGCTTGTGGCTCTTGATTTGTTTTTCTTCTCTCTATCTCCCTCCACCCCTCCCACCCTCTCTCCCTCTCTCTCTCTCTCTCCTCCTCCTCCTCCTCCTCCTCTCTTCCCCCAAGAGGTACAGTAGGTGTGTGTGGTGGGTGGAGGAGGTGGTGGTTGGGAGGGGAGGACATCTCTGTAGGTCTTTAAATGAACATGACTCCTCCTACTGTCAAGAATTTTTAGCAAAAGTACCGGAAGCTCAGACTCCATGTGACACGGGGCCTATTGCAGTCTGTTCTAGTTTTGCTCACACACACACACACACACACACACACACACACACACACACACTCAAACGTACAAGAAATGGACCCGTGCAATGGTGCAGAGGAGAGCAAAAAAAGTGGAAAGGCAGACGGTGTGAGTGATTATGTGTAATGTGTCAGAACTACCATGAAATCAATGCCTCTGCCTTCCATTTCACGGGACCTATTTACTCAGACGTTTGAAAGATGACGCCCATTAACAGCCGCACATGCGGCTTTTTTTTTTTTTTTCAAAGGAGAGGAAATCAAGCTTACCTTACCCGGCTGAAGAGTTACATTTCGTGTGAGTGTGCATTTCACTGCCTACAATTTTTTTTATTTTCCTTTTTAAATGCACGTTCATTTAATGACACTGGACCAAGGACTCTGGTTTCTTTCTACTTTAGTTTTATCCAGCAGAAATCTTCCCTTTGTGCTGATTTAAACTGCCTTCCTTCTAACCAACACACACAAAAACACGCACGCACGCACGCACGCAGACACGCGCGCGCACGCACACGCACACGCACACACACGCACACACACACACACACACACACACACACACACGCACTTGCAAACACCAGTTCAACAAAGGATAAAAAGCTTCCCTTCACCATCTGACATTTAGCTGTGGGAATTAATTTTTTTTCGTGTCCCCCCCCCATTAGAGTGTGCTCTTTATGGAAGCTTCTGGTTTGTTGTCACACCTTTTTTCAAATTCGTCATTTGTGCCTATAGTCTCATTTCTGACTTGATTTTGGTACAAATCACAAGTGGGACGTGCTATTTTAAAAACCCCTTTACACTGCTCACTCTCCTGCGATGGAGAAAAAAAAACGCCCTACACTTAATTCAGGCAAATGTGGAGCTAATACATTTGGTGTTTGTTCTCCTTCCATCTCTGCTCTTCACCAACCTTCCTAATTACAGCCTGGGTCAATTAGGCCATTTGCTTCAGTGGCATCATGTCTTATAATCCGAGCAACGTGACAACAAAAACAGGGTGTTTAGAAGCCCTAACACATCCCCACCTAAACTAACTGCTAAGAAATGCTGCATGACGTCTGCACGGCTACAGCGGCAAACACCCACGGCAGAAATCTGCACGGCAATCACACACTGATGAGTGATTAGACACTGAAATTAGTGTGTAATCTCTGAGGGCGAGGGATCACTAGTTATTAATTAATCCCTCATCTGTCAAACAAGGACATGTTGTTCAAATAAGGACGCGCGGTACAGTACGACAGACGGTAATGAATGCATGCTTTATAAGGGATGTAGAGGTTAAAGCGGGAAAAAAATCAAACACAATCGGATCTATTCAGTTGTAGCAGAGACCGTTTGAGTCAATCAGTACAGTTGCAGCGGACACATTATGCACTTGTTAGATAACTACGCTCCATCTCATTGTGTCTGCCGGCGACAGTCGGAGCTCCTCGTGCTCCGCTTCTCCCGTCACCCTGCTCTCCCCAGCCGCCAATTCAGACTGCATGTAGTCGTTTGTGAGGCTCCTAATTCCCCAACACTCTGCGTAGCTTTTAAAGTTAATGAGGACATGTGAGGGGATATTGCAAATTTGCTACTCTCCCCCTCCGTCAGCTCACTCGCAGGTAACCCTTTCTTTAAAAAGGATCACAACCTAATGGATTTTTCAGGGCCCTGTTGGCGACCATTAAATACTCAGACCCTGTGTCAATATGACGAATGATGTCATCATATTGCTGTCACCATCACCAATATAAAATTCGTCCTTTCAATGGCGAGTCTGAGAGATCATGCGTAATTACCTGCAATGTTAATTGAAGAGGGTTGAAAGGGCAGGATTTTCTTTGACAGTGTTTTAAGTGTCTGTTTCATGGTCAAAGTTTGCCGCAGCGCTTTTCGTCCAATGCATCGCGGGAAGTTGGAAAGCTGATTACACAATACACTTGACTAAAGGAGTCATCATCTGACTTTCATTTTCACGAGGCTCTACAAAGCTGCGTGGTGCTCTGCAACTTTTTGTAGCACCCTATAAACAGTGGCTGAGCAGGCTTTTCACAGCACGCACTGTTCAAAGCCTCAGCGTACTGATGTAATGATGACGGGGGCGTTACGTTTGTTAACCTTGTAAATACGTTTGTGCTCCCAACCTTAAAATTAAGTTAGCGGCACCTACATGATTGCAGATAGAATAAATAATCATGTGTATTAAGGTTGTTACCTTAAACAAAAATGGAAAACACACCACCATGAGCTTGCCACAAGAGCCATCGTCAGGCAACTACTGGCAGTTGTCACACAGCAGTCATGCATGTGACAAATTGAGCAAGTCAAGCTCAGCCACGATCCAGCCGATCAGCTGCCTGAAGAGATCTCTTTGCCGGCCCACATCAGCTGACGGCTCAGCTGATCCTCTCCCATACATTCAATTGGCAAAGCTCACATTGTGAGGCGATCACTCTATTTAAGAAGTCAACAGAGGCGGTCCGTCGAATGATTAAAACAAATATGGACAATCTAAGGTGGCAGCAACAATATTTAATCTCCGGCCGGTCGCCTCAAAGGTCGGGCAGCTATCTGACGACGCGACCGATTGGATCGGGCAAACCAAAGTCTTTTCTTTCATTTTTTCTGTGATCATAACAACCTTTTATAAAAAAAAAATTTTAATTTTTGTTGGGTTTTTTTGTTGTTTAATTTATAGCTTATAGTTTTCAGTACATCTTTATTCCACCACCCCTCTTAACTGCATTGAGCCTACTCTATGAGGAGACTGTTACTCTGGGATGCAGCGTAACAGCGCAGATGCCAAGTGGCAGGGTTCACAGCATCACTGGCAAAACACACAACCTGTACACAATCGTATGTCAGTTTTAATGCCAGAGCACATTTTCAAAAGGGAGCACGTAGTACAGCGGCCGCTCTGAGAGGTGTATCCTGTGACCACACAGCTGTTGAATCCGTGTCAAGATCCATTTCCTTCAAGGGGCATTAATAGGGTGACGTCACTGTCACTAGGCAACAGTGGGACCTTCCAGACATATATTGCATACATTACACTGAGGGTCACAAGGGGTTAATACGCAAATATCACTCATTAGGCAAGTGGGGTTTTGTTTTATAGTACGCATACGGTACTAAAGTTATTTTTGTGTCTGTTGTCCTCACCTACATCTGTGCAGACAGCGCCTGCTGGAATAGTGCGACAGACAGAGAGAGAACTCGTTCAGGTCTCACGGGTAATTTTGCAAAAGTTACAACTTCTACGTGAATTTTAATAATACACAATATTCTTCTTTTTTCACTTTAACCCTTAGGTGTTTCTTTTTTTTATCAGAGCAATATTACAGCGGGTTGTTGACCCAAAAACACACCTGCTTGCCCCCTGATGTACGTCCGGTGAGGGTGACCGATTGTTCAACCTTTCATCTGGCCATCAAACGCCGGGACAGGCAATAACCAATAGACATTAATTAGTCATGAAGATAAAACGGGGAGGTGAGGACTATTTCTGGGGACAAGGAAGTGCCCCTTGCACTAAATTCATCGCAATGCTCAAACAATCCTAATTTGACACATATATTCAACTGATTCTTCAAATCATATGTCGGCTCTCAGACAAAGAAAAAAAAGAATCTCTGTCATATAATCACTTCATATTTCTTCCCTGTCCTAATTGTGTGCATGCTGTTAATCTCCGCCGTCATTTCGCCGTCATTGTACCGAGTGGTTGAAGCAAACACGACAGCGGTTTTGGCGCTTTCCCAACGTGTAATCTGTCCTGGCGGCACATCCTGATTCAAGACAAACAACGACGCAATCAGACAGAAAAACAAGCTCATTAGAGGTCTCCCCCAGACTGGAATGAGACACACTTCGTCAGTCCCCACACCGCTGTCACCGGAGTGACACACTGGTGTAATTAAGACACACAGGGTGCCAGGGAGCTCGGCTTTTCCCCAGCTAAATACTCATTAAAGGCACCTTTAAGGGTAATGTTACCCTGTGTTGCAGACCTGAGGGAAATGAGCTGACAAAACAGGGAACAACACGAACCGCCGCCTGATTCCTGCTGCACCGAGACCCTGAAGAAAACAGGGGGGAATCCAGCTATGTAGTGCACAAGTTCAGTCCACATATCAAAGAGGCAAAAACCAGCTGGGTGAGTGTTTGGTCAGCAGGACAAACAGATGGAAATCTTTTGATTAGAACCAGGCATCACACACACACACACACACACACACACCCCAGACATCCACCTCCCAGCAGAGCAAAGCACCTAATCAGTGTATTTAAAGGCGGAGTCTGAAAAATACACTTTTCAGGAGAAATGTTCACACACGTCGTTTTGTGGACTCAACAGAGGAGAGTAACACTCTCGAGACTGAACCGAAAACACAAAACGAAAAGCTGATTCGGTAAATCATGTGCTGTTTTTTTCATGTAAAAAGACAGTAAGACTATAGACAGTCCCCAGTAAAACAAACTTTGTCCATATTCAATTGCTGCACAATAGAAAGAAACGTCATTAAATTAAATTGAAGCAACTCTCTAGCATGTTGCAGATACAAACTATAGCCAACACAATTTTTCTGATAATTTGTTAATCAGCTGACGAGATGAATCAGCAGTTAATTTGGAAAGTCAATTAACCGTTTTAGCCAATTTTCAGGCCAAAATGTCAAATAT
Organism: Scophthalmus maximus; assembly: GCF_022379125.1. Taxonomy (NCBI): domain Eukaryota; kingdom Metazoa; phylum Chordata; class Actinopteri; order Pleuronectiformes; family Scophthalmidae; genus Scophthalmus; species Scophthalmus maximus. Next base: position 20,913,553 of record NC_061519.1, read on the forward strand.
CTTGGAGACTGTGCTTCTCCAATATGATATTTTGTTATGATATATTCTCAAATATGTTATTTGTTATAATTTTCAGTTTGAATGCGATGTGAAGATGAAGGCATAGTTTTAACACGTATTAATGAATACGAATATGATCTAGTTCTTGCACCAGTGGTGTATCTCTCCATTAAATTACATTCACACCGGACAACAGTATTGAATGTTACACTGTTCCCATAGAGATCCTGTACTACTGTGTGTACTCTAGGTATCCGAAAGAGCCTCGAACACAAACTGGTCTCTCCAATCTCTAAACTTCTGCCCCTAGTTGAGGTTTGTACACCGCTGGACCCGTCTGACACTGAAGAGGCCGCGGACATGATGAGCGGACCGGGAGGTCGGAGTCTGCGCTCGGTTCCCCAGGAGGGAGCATGCGAGTGTACAGAGTAGACTGCTCGGCACTCATGAACGTCACGAGGGACGAGGGAGGGAACTCAACGGGAGCCTTTACTGTCATAGGAACATGGAAACGCCACAGTACAGTTGGTATTTTAGGAGTCAACCGGGGAGAGAAGCATTCCCTCTGGGACAGACATGCAGGGATGTGGCAGCGGCGGAGAGTTGAAGATAAACAGGATGAACTGAGGGGAAACGCCGAGTAACGCAAAGGACAAAGCCGTAAGAACATATTAACAAAGTTTTTGAGATGTTAAAGTGTTGTATTCGTGACATACAATGCAACAATGTTGTAATTTTTGCACAAGCTGCAGCCCAGATTTACTGTACACAGATTCACAGAAATGTAAACTTCGGGTACAACTTTGTATCCCCCATGAAAGAAGTGTGAAAAATGTCAGCTTCACGCGCTAGTTTGAATTGACTCGCCCGGAAAAAACAACAAGTGCAGGTGAGACAGTGTCGAGAAAAATCATTGAAGCTAGAAGTGTGAAGTTTAAAAAAAAAAAGAAATAAAAAGGAATACTTCTCCTCGTCGGTGAACAGGAACGTTATTTTGTTCATTGTTGCAGCGGTGGCGACGCCTCAGACATCAAAGAGATGCTTTGGTTAGTGGAGATATGTTGCATTGAGGCCGGAGCCTTCAAAGAGCTCCCATTTCATTCAGCCGATAGATATTCGGCAGCGTATTCACAGAAATCCTCTGAAGTGACCAGTTGCTCTCGTGCACGGATAAATCCATGAAAGTGAACCACAGAGATGTACAGTGTGAAGTAACATCTGGGGCCATGGATGTTCCCAAAAAAACTGTGCCAACAAGCTATCAAGTATGCCGAGAATAACTACATTGTAACGTCAAGTACTAGTTAACGAATGAAAGATTTGTACTTTATTTGAATATTTCCTTAAATGCCACTTTAAGACTTCACCTAACTACATTTCAGAGACTTTTGACCTGCAACTTTTGCATCATATTGTTCACACAAAATATAAGAAATCACCTAAACAACCATTAGGAACACAAATGATTTTAAATTACACTTTAACCAGCTCCAATATTATTAATGATCTCACACGGTGTAATGTAAACAATATGCAACCTGTTATTCCAAAATGGATCATACTGCTTAATGCGCACGTCTAATTTAGCACCAGAAGCATATTTTGCGGGATATACTTTGGAACTTCGATTGAAGGAAATCTTAAATGCAGGAGTTATGTCTACACTGTGGTATTGCAACTTTTACTCACTCCTAAATATGCACTTGACTTGTGTTGGAAACGCCAACAAGCGGTTGACTTGAACGACCCAAGGCCTGGAGACCTCACCTGACTCTGGCTCCACACTGACTCACCTCTCGGCGGGGCCTCGGGGGTCCTGTTCCTCGCAGTCTGTTTGGCCCCGTCGGCGTCCTGGCGGCTCAGGACCTCGGACAGCGACTGGCGGGAACTCTGCCTCGCGGCCTGGATGGACGCGGGGAAGCGCGCGCTCTTCTTCTTGGCCCGCGCCGACTCCGGCGCGGAGTGGCTCCTCTCCGCGTCGTGGCCCTCCGGCTCCGAGCCCACCTTGACCAGCGCGTTCCTCGTCCTCGTGAACGCAGAAGTCACCGAGCCCATCACCGAAAGATTACAACAACAACAACAACAACAACAACAACTACAACAACAAAAAGAGGACTTTCAATGGAACCTCAGTCGGAATCTGTTGGTCTTGAGTTTCATCTGACTGACAACCTGCTGGAACTTGACTCCATGTTCGTTCTCTTCGCCGCGGTTCGACAGTGAACCGGAAAGAAAGATTTCAAACGAAGACACCTGCAGCCTCGGTCATTCGCCGAGAGACAGTCCCTGGCAGCACGATGGGACTTCGATTGAAAGGAGCGGAAATAAAACCAAGTTTTAAACGGATCGTGTCGGCATCCCCCCCCCTCCGCCTCCGGCTCTTGTTTCCACCGACAGGACGCGTCACATGGAGAAAGTTGTTGCGCGCCGATCTCCCGGGGCGAGCGGGCGGAGAAAACAAGCGCCACTAATTAACCGACGGGAATCCCGGTCGTTTGAATGCACCTGGCAGAACCCGACGCCGCGCCGCGCAGACCTCCATCCTGCAATGTTGCGCGCGAGGGCTGCTCCAGAAGTGCGATCTCCTACCTCCGACGTGTCACAGATCGCCACCGACAGATGGCGGTCAAGTGCAGCGGGTTCGGGTTGTGAGAGCGCCAGGCTGCACGGGTTGTGGTCGGAGCTGCAGCATGCAGATGTTGGCAGAAGTAGTTACCTTTTGGGTCAACAGATCAAAACACACGGTATTGTGGCACGTGCAAAAGGCTATATAGGGATTGGGATTGTGCGCCAGCCAGTGGCTCAGGCAACACTGTGCAGATGGAGGTGAAGAATGGATTATATGAAATATCAGATGTGAGATCTACCAAAAGGACTGTGCTGCTAAGTCGAGACACATTATGAATGCACAGTTTCTTTGTCTGTCATTTGGTTGTTTCTGGAACTTTCATTCATATCACATGATCATCTGCAGACAGAGAGATTGTTGTCTCATTCTTGTAGAAGTACTTCTCTTCTATGTCATCCTAAAAGTTGAGCTTCGAATTTCATTCGATTGGAAAAAAACAGGTGACAAAACAACGACGCCCTGAGATCCTGTAATTCAAATTTAATGTTGTTTATATTTTTGTACATTTACTCCTAATAAAATCTGTAGTTATAAGCAGACGTGCTTCGATGGACTTTGGGACCCCCAGGCAAAAAGGGACCCCAACATCGAACCAAAACCGAACCCACCATCCCAGGCCCATCAAACACACCCATTAGATATTTTAGTCGTTAGCCAATCCAATTACAAAGCTTTTGGCAGAAGGCTAGTGGGCCATGTGAGGGTTACCGACCGTGCAGGACATAGCCGATCATAAAATTTAAGTTGCTATGGATTAATCAGCCGTTCTTGGGGGCCACCATTTGCATGCATTGCCTACTTTGAGGACACGCCCCTGGTTCTAAGCAACATCAATACAATTTTGACTCTTGAATCCTCCTTTTTAGCCATTGCTAATAGTTTGGGAAAGTCCAGTATGAGCTGCCTATAAAGCAGGGATTGAAAAATAGAAGCCAAAGGATATGATATTTGTATCCTGTCAATATTACTTACCAGCCAAATTGTATTACGTTGCCAATGCTTTTATTAATTCAGTTACACTGATTAGATGTTTACTGGGTATTTACTGCTTTCAAGATCACTTTAATTTTATGGAATATGTTTTAGATTAAAAATTAAAGACTGATTGTAAAGGAGGACATGTCAAAATGACAAACATTTCCCTTTTTTCAATATGAAGAATTATTTTTTCCTCATGCTACTTCGTTACCGCAACGCGTTGCAAGGAAAGTATCACACCTTGTGCACTGCGTTTCAATCTTAATGGTTTATTGCTGCGTACAGGCAATTGTGACATCTTCAGCATACGGGTCTCCTGGAGTGTGCATGCTATGCTGATCAAACATACTACTTTGGTTACAAAGAAAGATTTTTGTAGCCTTAAAAGTGAGGATTTCTATGTTGTGCTGATTTTATTATCGTCTACACAAATGTGACAGCAGAGGAGGGAAGCACAATACAATCTGTGTCATCTAACAGGCTAACTGGATCATCACATAGAAAGGCACTTTTCAAAGCGGTTTGCTTTTTGTGTGTTGTGGGTTCGTTTGCTTGCTCGTAGCTACAGTGAACTGTGATTCTTCGTATTGCTCCCATTGGCTGTTTTGCCGAGACAAAGCCATGATTACTCCATGTCATCGTGGTTCTGGGTTGACTCGTTGATCACCTGGTGGACAGGAAAAAAAAAGATACAGAGGGCAGAGAAACGGTCACGAGCCAGAGTTGTGTTTGAGTTCAAATGACTGTCAGAAAATTGCTTCGGTGATTCAAAATGACTAAGTGGATCCTACCTGACCATCCCTGGTCTCAATGGTCTTGATGAGAACCTTCTTAGTTGTTGTGGTTTCAACGTGAGGTTTCATATCCATCATTGTTTCTAAGAAAGAAAAATTGTGTGTTATATTATCAACTGCTGGTGTGCGGTATTAACCAATACTAGCACTCCTGCAGTGAAATCAACGTGCCGAACGTGATTGTACCTCTCAGGTTGAGAGATGAGAAGTTTGGCAGTGGGGTAGAGATCCTGAAAAAGGGTAGAAAGTGCATTTCAAAAATCTGCATATGTTCATTTGCATATCTGTTGGCGAGCCATTGGAAATGTTTAACTTTTTGAAGATGCAAATGTCTCCATCTATCACCTGCTCTCCTCTCCTTCCAGCAGCTTCCTGTAGGTGGCAATCTCAATGTCCAGGGCCATCTTGACATTGAGGAGGTCCTGATACTCCCGGAGGTGACGGGCCATCTCGTCCTTCATGTTGTGAATGTCCTCCTCCAGACGGCCGATGGAGTCCTGGTAACCGTTTGTCTCCTGGGAGAAGTTCTCCTCCACCTCTCTCATCTGGCGCTCCAAGGACTCATTCTGGGACAGAAGCAGAGACGGAACAATAAGACACTCAGGCAGAGAAAATATCCAAAAAGGAAAAAAAATTATATAATGTGAGGGGGATTTTATGGGGTTTTGCCACCCGTGAACAGAATTTATCCCTGGATATTTTTCTTCTTTGCGGTGTCATTATTCTGAGTCATGCAGCTTATTTTGTGAATATTTTGAGGCCAGTCTGTTTCCAGCTATACGGTAGGCGCACAGCCTCAGGTCGCATACTCACACTTCCTTTGAGGGCATCCACCTCACAGGTAAGTGCCTGGACTTGGCGTCTATAATCATTGGCCTCCTGCTTGGCCACTCTCAAAGCATCGGTATTCCTGGCTGCAGCTTCGGTGAGGTCAGCAAACTGTCAGTCGCAGAGATGAACAGAGAGATGGAGATAGATAGAGAGAGAGAGAGAGAGAAAGAGAGGGGAAGAGAGGAATCAGCTGTTCAACAAACGATGAGTTAGAGGCTGAGGTAGAGTGAATGTGACAGATAACGTGGAGGGATGTAAATTATTAAAGATGCTGACAATATGCCGCAGTTTGGTGGTTGATGCCGTTTTAAGGAATCACTGCATTCACACTGGTTACTTCCTTTTTTGCCAGGGTCATGTAGAGAATAAATCTTCGACTTAACTGCACCGCTTCAATTATTTTTAGCACATTTCAAGCAACAACAACATCTTATTTAAACCCGCACAAGATGATTTTCTGCCCATATGGGGCAGTGGAAACACGCTTGAACTTCTGTCTTCCGTCTGTTTACACATCTAGCAGTTAGAGCATGATTATCATTCATTTAAAGCCATGTAGGGCCAATATTCAGTCTCTTTCAGCTCTGTTTTTGGTCTCCACCAGCTCCCGTGGGTAATCTCTGGCTCTTTAGCTGTTAAACACTCGCCAACTTTGTTTTTGGCACTTTGATGTATGAAAACAGCTGCCTACTATAACCCCAAAATGACAGTGATGAGAGCAGTGAGACTGAACCAAAAACAGTTAAGTCTATTGATGCAAAAAAGAGCTCCAAGATACTAAAAATGCCCCGAAGGGAACTGTAGAGACGAGTGCCGATTCTCAGTGATCATATTAGCCACTAAAATATATTAATTATATTGGATTTAAAATGCATTGACCCACAGAATTTGTTTTGGAACATGCATGCTTTAGACCTAACCTTGGATTTGTACCATTCCTCAGACTCCTGAATGTTTTTGGAGGCCAGGTTCTCATACTGCAGACGGACGTCCCTCAGAGCAGATGTCAGGTCAGGCTTAGCTATGTCCATGTCCACCTGCACATGCTGCTGCTGCTGGATCTGGCTCTGCAGCTCCAGCATTTCCTGCAATACAATCAATAGGGCAGAGGAAACACAAAGGTAATATAGACAGTTCATTTTAAAGCCCCTTTGTATACATTTTATGACTTTCCTGGATATATGAGAGAAGCTCTGATGCGTGGAACCCCACAAATTTAGAATTTGAGGTTATTATTTTGGCCTTAAATCATTTGGGAAAATGTTTAAATATAGCATACACGTGCAATGTTTCCGGAGAATACTTAGTCAGCTCTGGCCACACAAAAAAGGAAGCTTACCTCATCATGCAGCTTTTTAAGGAAGTTGATTTCCTCCTGGAGTGAATCCACCTTCCGCTCCAGGTCGAGTCTGGAGAGGGCAGCATTGTCCACATCCTGTGCCATGACACTGACTCTTAATAAGGTGACTTGTGAAGGTGACATGAATTATGCATCACATGTTTGCTGACACAGAGGGATCACATACACAAAATGAACGCACTGTGTTGTGCGGCAAGGTCACGAACACATGCATCCAATAAACATCAACTGGAGACACGTGGCAAGTGCCACTGCAGATGTTTGCGACACATAATTCTGTGTTTTCTTAAGGTTTTCATGTTGTAAACAGTGCATCAGCCGTTAGGCAACACACCCCGACTACATCACAGTATCAGTGGTTGAATGTACCCAAGTTCATTTACTCACGTCCTGAATTTTAACAGCATAATACTCCTACTCAGCTTCATTTCACAATTCAGATTTGCATTTGATAAAGTAAAACATAAAAGCTCTTTAAATATGATGCATGGCATTAAAATTACATGACAAATAGTGTATGAACCTAAGATTGGCCTCACACTGACAAATTATATAATATATATATATATATATATATATATATATATATATATATATATATATAATATAATCCAATAATAAATAAAATAAAACTCTTGATTAATCAGTTACTTTTTTCGTCAATAAAATGGTGAAAAATGTGGATTGTGTTTCCCCAAACCCACAAGATGATGTTTTGTTTTGTCTGAACAGTGTTTCAGCATAAGGAGAGGCTTTAAATTTGAAACTTTTGATTTTTCCAAATAACTTTCAATTCTTGCAACTCTCTTCTTATCTTAGTAAAGGATCAGAATACGTCTTCCAACATGCTGGCCTTTGTCAAATTGAGTCACTTTTTTTGTACAGTAAAACAAGTAAATTAAACTTTAAAACCATCTTCTGGCAGCTTCTCTACGGGGAAAAAAGTTGTGCCAAATTCTGTGAGATTGGTTTCTTGTCCTGAGCTTGTTTCGGTAAAGGAGGGGAACTTGCAGAGCACCCAGCACCCACACAGTGTAGTTCCAGTGGTCCTTAATCCCATTCATTATTACCCAACTGCATTACTGAGCTGAAAATCCCTATTGGTTGTTCTGTTCAGAAATTCTGTTGTTCTACTAGAAGCTCTAATTTGATCATGTTACAACATTCCTGAATTAATTATGAGGGACATGTTCACCTGTGGAGGAAAAAAAACAGGATAATGTTAAACATTTTATTGTACAAAACAATTTGATTTCATTCCAGTGCATGTCTCATACGTACACACACACACTCACTCACTGTGGTACACTCCCATGCCGCTGTGCTTTGTCAGAGCGTTGGCAGGCTGGTAATTGAGGTATCGGCAAATGAAGCAGCTTTGGCCCCGCTGTAATACCTCAGACAAAGTGCGCTATTCACCAGGGTTTCCCATACCGGCCCGAGGCTGGAGGAGTGACTGTCTGCCTGACTGAGCGAGAGCCCACTGCGGGACCTGCATTGTTGTTTGTGTGCCACCACCGTGCAAGTCCGCAAGGACTTCCTTCCTTCCTTCCTGCTATTCATAGGGACAAGGTCATGGTCTTGCAATGTATTGATGATTCAATGCATTCCTTGAGAAGCGCATGATCGTTGGAAAATGTAATTTTACTCAACACTCAGCGCTGCACAAAGCACCACATTTGTGTAGCACATTTGTGGGTTTTTTTTTTTGTCTTTTTGTGAACCATGACTTCTTTGCAAACTATTTCCCCGACTTCTCGTCACTTCATCGTCCACCATGAAACCCAGTGACAGGAAACAATCTCCATGAGTCCATAACAAGTGGTTGGTTGGTTGGTTGGTGTGTGGGGGGTGTGTGGGGGGTGTGTGTGTGTGTGTGTGTGTGTGTGTGTGTGTGTGTGTGTGTGTGTGTGTGTGTGTGTGTGTGTGTGTGTGTGTGTGTTCTCTCAGAGAACGAGGCGGCCGGATCACATGGTGGCTTGTCTTCTCGCTCTGATAACCACATTGGGTCCACATCATTGTTGTGCCTGTGTCCGGCTCATTCAGTGTGACCAGTCAGACCTTAAAAGATCTCCCCTCATTGCAGGCCCGATTTAACTCGACAGCCACAACTTGGCCTTTTGTGCCAGGCCAGGGGGCAGTTCTGCTCTACAGTTATTTCGGATCAGGGCTATGGAATCTACCGGTGTGCCTTCAGGAGAGTGCATTCCTGCCTTTGCGGCTCATGATCAGTAATTTGATATAGTTAATTTAAGAGAAAAAGGGGACGGTTACATCACACAATTGCTAGAGAAGTGAGACTCGTGGTGATAATTAAGGTTCATCTAATCTATTTGACATCACCTGTCAACAATTTGGTGGTTTCAACAGGAACCACTGAGGCGGGGCAGGGGACGGCGCATGGGGCCACCGGCATCTGCAAACCCATCACTCTTTATGTCTCGTTCAGGAATAAAACAGACGCAGAGTTGGTCTGATGAAAAAATGGTTTATAAAAGGTGAAGAATCATACTTTACCTGTCTGAAGCTCTGCATGTTTGACTCGGCCTCCTCCCGCTGGGATATCTCATCCTGCAGCCTGCAAAGACGGGCAAAAAACACAGGCATTTCATTTCAGACGCCAGCTACATTAAATCAACGCAGTGACTAGTTCCCCCCGCATGCCCAGCACTGACTGTCTTTGCTTTACGCATTAAAAAGTAAATTCAATTCAGACATAAGGCAGCAAAGGTTTTTGCGCAGTGTCTGACTTACAATTTTAGACAGAAACTTTATCATCTGGCCTATGGGCGTCTATTATAACATGTTCATCTATAATAAAGGGGTTATTGTAGGGCATACACATATTTAGGACAAATCAACAGCCCTCTGGAACAGTGCAGAGTTAAGAAGTGCCACGCCTCCTACTTGTCCCTCAGCCGGTCGATGTCGTCCGCCAGGTTGTCCCGGTGCACCTCCACGCGCGCCTTGTCGTTGGTGAGCTGGTCCACCTGGCGCCGCAGCTCCCGCATCTCGTCCTCGTACAGGTCGGCGACGCGCGACGTGCCCTTGCCGCGCAGCTGCTCCAGCTCCGCCAGCAGGATCTTGTTCTGCTGCTCCAGGAAGCGCACCTTGTCGATGTAGTTGGCGAAGCGGTCGTTGAGCGACTGCATCTGCGCCTTCTCGTTGGTGCGGTTCGCGATGAAGTCGCTGTTGACGGCGTCGGACAGGGCGAAGTCCAGCTGGTCGGAGGAGAGCCGCGGCATGGCCGCGCTGCTGCGCAGCCGCTGCGTCTTGGACGCGTAAACGGCCGGCGCCATGGAGAGACCGTAGGTCGCCCGGGTGGTGCGCGCCGGGCTGGAGAACTGGCGGTTGGAGTAGCTCCGGACCGCGACCCGGTCTCCGCCGAACATCTTCTTGTAGGAGGAATGTCGAGGGTGTGTGTACGACATCATCTCTACGACGCGTTCAGACAGTCAGCAGTCAAAGGCAAAGTCGTCGGTCCGAGTCCGTCTCTGGTCCCGACACAGCATCAGCAGAGCGCGCCTGGGAAGGCGGTTCCAACGGCGGTTCGTATTTATAGTCTCCTCCTCATGCAAATGACTCAGCGGCCAGTTGACTGACACCCGGATGATCCAATCACAAAGGGGGATCACAATACACGCTTTCTTTTCTTTCAGGCCCATAGAGCCAGATCCAGGGTTACTATCTAGGCCAGACGGTGACTTGCCCAGTCCGGGCGGTGGCTCTGCCCAGGGCTGCGCCCTGTCACCCAACGGTGCGTTTTATCCACCGAATCAAAAGTCTGGATTTACTTTTTCTGCCAATGGAAATGTATATCACCGATCATTCGGTTATTAACTCTGGTGGTATACGTTTAACAACCGCCGTTAACAACTATGCAGGGACGATTTTCGTGTGCCATGGTTCTGTATGGGGACATAAGGTGTCCGTCTTTCACGTGGCCTCTGTTCTGAGACGCACTGGACACTGAACGAGTGACCTCCTGCGATCACCATTTAATAGGTCAACATTTTATTGTAAAATGACAAGAGTGGGTGAGATCCCTTTACTCACCACGCTACTCATCATGTTGCAGATCATATTCTATTCGACACGTAGGCCTGTCACGGTAACTACGTTATCGACTTATCTTACGGTAAATGCATTTTAACTAAATCATTTTTTTATTAAACTCAATAACAGCCATTGTGTCTACATGCATGTTTGTCGACATAAGAATGAACGTCAACAACAGTCCAGCAAAGTCTCGCTGCTTCCGTCCTCTCATCTGTTCTCGTCGTGTGATTAATCAACTATTGGTTTGGTCTATAAAGATGTCATAAAATATGGATTTCACAGTATTTTTCCAAAGGCACCATGTCGTCAAATTGTTTGTTTCATCTGAGGCCTAAACACAAGTGTAGCCTGTGGATAACACTTCTCTCCGCAGCGACACGAATCGTGTAGGACTTGCCTACGCAACAAGCAAGCTCACACGATTCAGAATCGAAAAAAAATTTGTCTTAAAGATTATTATCATTTTTGGGACAATATTTCGAGCGACAAAATGTAGTTATCGTGACAGGCCTATCTACGTGTGTTCATTTTGCTATAATTTAGCATTGCTAAGGTAACATCGCTTCAACAACTTCACTCCCGGCTTTGTTTGTGATAGAAAGTTGTTACAATTCACATTAAAGCAAATGTAAGTTAAAGCAAACACACAGCCATAAGTTAATTTCAGTTATCTTTATTAAGTTGTAAGTTTGGAAATTGTTGAATTGTTTGTTTCTTTGTTCATACTCACCATTGTTTGTGCCTTTGTCCAGAGCCACCATGCAGGTCTGTTGTTTGAAAGAAGCCCCGCCCCGAATTTCCCGGTTTTTATGGTGTTGGTGATGTCATCGCTGACATCATGGGCTAAACCAACTGATGGGGGATCCTTTGTAGTGGGAATGTTTAGTTTGACAGTTTATTGTTGTTAGTAAAATGTGATGAGAAACGTACCTTCCAGATAGTGAATTAGTAATGTAATGATCTTGGGAGAAGGAGTTAAATGACAAATAATATTCCCTGGTTTTTAAGCTCACTGTAGGTGTGAACCCTCAGTGAATACTGGTCTGGGCTGAAGAAGTGTAGGTGTTAATTAAACACCCTATATATTCAGTTGCTTGGGGGGTTTTTTGTGTCGTTGCTTCTCGAGGAGGCAGAACAAGGTGAGGTTTTGCTGCTGTCAAAATGTGCTGTTTGGTTGAGTTTTCATGAGTTCATTTCCAGAGTTATTTTCTTTAAGAGCAACATCAATAAACACTCACCTCGAGATGTCTGCCTACATACCACCTTCCTTGACATTTGAGCCAAACTATTCTGAGGAAAACTTTTTTTTATGTCCTTGTCCATGACGGCAAAATGAAATGCTCACATTTAAGATTTGGCACAAGGTTGTGCATATCTGAGTAATTATTTGAATCAATGATCAACACAATCATTTCCTCTCTCGTCCACAAAGCACAGTTTTGTCCTTTCTCCCCAGTTTTCAATTAATCTGTGTCATAAAACAATCCATGCACCCGTCCATGCTTTCGGTGTGTGTGTGTGTGTGTGTGTGTGTGTGTGTGTGTGTGTGTGTGTGTGTGTGTGTGTGTGTGTGTGTGTGTGTGTGTGTGTGTGTGTGTGTGTGTGTGTGTGTGTGTGTGTGTGTGTGTGTGTGTGTGTGTGTGTGTGTGCTATTGTTTTTTTGATTCGCGGTTCATCATGGTATGTGTGAAAGTACAGTTTGTGCAAGTCAGCAGCTTCGCAATCACTAATCAGGTTTAACAAACATCAACGCAAGATGCAAAAGGCGCAGAACTCATCCGGGCTGCCCACTGAATCTGCTACACACATGAATCTTTGACGATCGCACAATGAGACTCTGAGAGAGAGAGAGAGAGAGAAAACAGTGGTTTGGCTACGACACAAATAAAAGTCCTTCAATCCTGCCAGCCTTGCCGCAGCCTTGGAGCCTGTTTGTATCTATGTCACCCTTTCCTTAAGTTAAGCTGTTACAGATAATCAACATATTTCACATATCCATGGAGACTAATCTTCATGTACAAAACATTTTCTGTCTCACTGCGTGCAGGACTGTTGGTGCTGCAGTGCCGCTCGACTTGCTGAGATGCAGTCTTTCTGAAGGGAGACGCAGCAGAGCTGAGCCCGTGACACTGCACCTCTGACACACTGCGCTGTGCTCCTTCACAAGCACAAAAAGATGCAGTCACTAATTTGTGTCTTATTTGCTTCAGTGACATTTGTTGACCAGAAAGAAGAAAAAAAAAAAAAACAGCTTGAATGCACAAATGTTCCTTTCACAGAGGTTTTTTCTGCGTTCGAACCCTGCGGGTGAGGTTGGCTGCAGCGATTTGAAGTTGGCATGTTGCCCTTGAGATATGACTGTGCAAAGAAAAACCCAGTTGCTTTGCCAGCTGCTCTGGTCTTTGGGAAGCATGAACATGGGGAGATTAGCACAGTTTTAAAGCCTGAAGCTATGGCTTGGCTTCGTCTGGACACACAGGGCCAATTCAAGGGGTTTTGGTTATTGACCTTTTACTCAGATTGTATAGTGGTAGCACAATATTTCCGTCTAAAAAGAAGTGAGGTGAGTCGCATAAGATGGAAATGATCAAAGAACGCACAAATACAGTAAACCTGTAGTCAGGTGACATTGTTTTTGCAATGCACCAGCAAATAAAGGGAGCACTGTGAGTTCAATAGTCTCAGTGTCAAGAGTTGTGTTAATGCCCAGTCATTTCTTCTCAGCTTTGAAGTTATTTTAGATCCAAATCTGTTGAGAAACAGACAAATTTAAAGTGAAAATTAACAATCCATGAACAACATTTTAATATAGTCAATGTGTGCAAGTTTTAAACAACCACCACACATTTAAACAGTTCTTTTGGGGTTAAGTAATTAAATGTATTGCAAAGTGTCATTGTGCTCTGCATGTAAAATCTAAAAATTCTTATGAAATAGTAAATATACATATGAAATAAAACTGGTGCCAAAATGTGCAAGAAACAAAGTACATAAGAGCATAAATTGGATGTACTCTAAAGTATCTCAGTGAATCTACTTAGTTACTTTCAAACACTGGATAGGGGATGGAAAACCTGCAGTGGATGAAGTGTTAAGATCAACTATTGTGACAACAGCACCGTATGAATAATCCATTATAGAAATGAAAGTCTTGCCTTGGAAATGTAACGGCACACAAGTATATATGTGAAGTATCAAAATGCAAAAGTACAAGAATGACCACAAGCGCAATAGCTCAAAAAAAATATAAAAATATAAAAAATCATCATACAAAGGCCCACACAGGGGTCACAGTGTAAGTAAACAGTGGAGCCCCATCACTAAAGCTGGCTGTGGAAATTCACATGATCAACACTCACTTGCAGGCAGGGGTGGGGGCCGTTAAAACATTCCTGCTCCCAGGCTCATTATGAGGGCGCTCTGCCAACGTTAGCCACACAGACAGACAGAGGAGGCCGGGATTGTCACAGACAGAGCAGGGATTGTGTATTGCTGATCTGTCACCTAACTGCAGCAACAGAATGCAGACAGTCGGCCGTAATTATTGTTTGTAGCCGGGCCTCTGCCAGTGCCACAGTTTGGGCCAAATAGCTCCCATTCTTGGCAATGTTTGGAATTTATCGTTTGGTCTTTTCTTTTTTCTTTTTTTTTCTTTTTTGTTGCTGAGGTTCCCGTTTCCCACAAAAGCGACGGCGCCGCGGGGGAGCTAATTAGAAAAGATCTTTACAGCACGGATCAAATGAGACTCGACATTAGTCAGAGTCGGTCCGCATGTGATGGGACAGGGCAACAGATAAATTCAATCTTGTTTCTGGGTGTTATCGCTTCAGAACCGCAGGCAGAAGAAAAAAGGCGTCCTTTGTTTCATCTCCCGTGACGGTGAATCACCGACCCGTGGGCCCAGTAGCCATAGCAATGGTCCCCAACATCATTTGCCAGGGGTTGAACCCGGACAGGGGCACATTTGGGGGCTTCATTTTATTAATTAAGTAGCAGCTATTAGTGCTTGAATTGTTCCGTTTGGCTCCGTCTCACATCAAGTTAGTTTTTGGTTGTTGGGCTTTTGTTTTGCTCTGCTCTGCTCTGCTTTGCTCTTTTTTTTTTTAAACTTTCTTGTCGGATAAATTGCTGGACTTCTTTGTGTGTCACGACATGGCAGATTTAGTGAGGGCAGCCAGTTGCAGCACAGTGTCGTCCTTGCACCCTGGTGAATGCACAGAGCATCGAAACGTGAACACGAGAGGCTGTGAATCCACAACCACAGCATCGCAGTGAGGTTGCTCACAAGTTTGCACGTGATAATCAGGTTGATATCAGTACTGTCATGTACTGTGCTTGTACAATTTCAGTATTTCCATGTTGTGCCATTACTTACTGTGATGTACATTTTTTTTTTTTTCAATTAAACATACGATGGGATTTTAAACCACGACGGGTTGTTGAACACTGAACCAGCGGCTCTCAACCTTTTAAGCTTGTGTCTGGCTGGGGCCCCTCGTCTTGTTTCAGTTGTCTGTGTGTTGTTGGCAGATTCACCCAGGAGACGTTTGCCCTCTACTCTTGGCTGACGGCCTCACTTAACGTCAACGTTTCAAGGCCCAAAGAAGTAAAAAAAAATCTTGAAATATTTAACAATAGAGCGAATCAGTCCAAATTGAAAAGAAAAAAAAGAAAACAAATGCAGAATTTAGTTTTGTCTTCTTTCCTTCCCCTATATCGTCTCACAAACCCTCAGGTTTGTGTTGTGACCCATTGGAAGGGCCCAGGTCTCCTGGTTGGAAAACACTAAATCTAACAACCCAACTGTATATAGGGTCTCCATTCTCTAAATATGTTTTGCAGATAGTAATTTCAGGACCTATTCTTGAGTATTTGTGTACTGTTTTATTAGTGCAGAATAGGATCTTGATGCTTCTCCTGCTGTTTACCGTGAGGAACCCCCCCCCAACTTCAGCAAGGTGTTTTTCTAATGCATACTGGAACCTCTTCTCTCTGTGGTCAGCAAAACAAGCAGAGTAAAGAGACAGGCGTCCATTTCAGGGAACGGAGCTTGCACGGGATACCTTTCAACCCTAGTAACAACACAGGAATTAAACTGCAGGGGCTATTTTCCAAATCTCCATAGTAACTGACAAAACCCTTGGAAAGTATCCAGAATGTCTCTCTCTCTCTTTGTCTCACTCTTTTCTTTGTCTCTCTCTGAATGTGTGTGTGTGTGTGTGTGTGTGTGTGTGTGTGTGTGTGTGTGTGTGTGTGTGTGTGTGTGTGTGTGTGTGTGTGTGTGTGTGTGTGTGTGTGTGTGTGTGTGTGTGTGTGTGTGTGTGTGTGTGTGTGTGTGTGTGTGTGTGTGTGTGTGTGTGTGTGTGTGTGTGTGTGTGTGTGTGTGTGTGTGTGGAGTGTTTGGGTCAGGGATTGGGACGGAAAACACCCCTCACACTCCAGTTTGAGCTTTCACTTGAGAGAATGACTTCCCTGCTTTGCCCCCTTGCACACAATCCTCATGTACAACTCACTCAATATGAAACATTAAACTGTCCAAATGAATCCTAACAGTCCAACTTGACACCTGCCGTCATTTGGACAGACTCATTTCGAGGATAATATCCTCTGGTCACACTCGCAGTGCTTCGAGCCAGTCTGTCAGAGGCCATCATGTCACAAGTGTCACTTGCATATGCCTGACTGTATCAGGGAGCATCAACCCGACCGACTGACAGCTGCAGATGACGCTCACCGTCTCCTGCCTGAAGACAGTGTGAAGAGCAAAGAAAAAAATAAATATATATATATATACATATATATATATACCCTCATTACTTATTCATTCCTTATCTTGAGGCTTTTGTATCACAAATCAGAGTAATGAAACAAATAATAATGTTTTTTGGTAGAATTCACCGAGTTATTTAAAGATGTTATAAAGAAACCTATGAGTCAGGATTGAGGGACTCTGCCGTTCTCTAGTTTCAAGAATGAACAGGATCTTACAAGCACACGGCTCACTCAGAATTCACATGCCTCACTCCGTTGATAACCTTATGAAGAGCAAATGTCACCACAGGACAGAGATGCTTCAAGGCAATCGTTATGAATTGGTAAAATATGAATAAGTTTAAATCTCAACCCCTACAAGAGACTTTAATGTATATGTACTGTGTCCGGCTGTATTTATCTATTTGTTTGAGCCTGTATTCATTGAATGAAAATGTGCTTTAAGAATAATACAAAACCAAAATATAATATTACAGCAATCATGTGCAGCAGCTATTGACTTATGTGGGCTCTGATTGTGAATTTACCATTTTAATAAATCACGTATTTCTAAAAGTAAGTTTAGGATCCAAATCTTTTTTTTTTTGCTTTCTGAAATGTTATAATGCACACTCTGATTCCTGTGAGAATAAATTCACAGATGTTCATGGATTCAGTTTTGGTTCTGTTCAGGAAATTATTTTAAAAATTATGCTAGATCACTGGGATATCTTATTTAGTAAGTTTAAGTATGGCATATGAAAAAAATAGATAAACAATTTTAAAACAAAACAGGCTTTATTGAATATTTTGGTATCCACAGCTGTCTTAGAAAATCCCAAACAATAAAATAAAACATAATAAGGAACAAAATCTGCTTTCTTTGAAAGAAGTGTTGCATTATATTCAGTATAAAAATAAATGACATATATATGTTTTTCATCCTTGCTGGTATTATTACATTGAATTTTGAATTTCCTCGTTCAACAAACACAAAATCCAAGTCTGTAAACGTACATTTTGGACTGTACTGAAATAAGAGGCACAGGTCTGTAGGTCTGGCTGGCCTGCAAAAAAGATTGGTGTTTGGTCAGAGCAGAGAAAAGCCACACCTTGGACCTGCTAATGTGAATATCAATATATGACATAATATCCGGCTTTCATAGTATTGGACAGTATTGTCCACATCTCACGCGCAGTGTCTCCAGAGAGTCGTGTACCTGCACTACACTGCCTCCTCCACTAGATGTCCTTCTTGGCTGTGTCACAGCTGAGGGTTCCCCCTCGGGATGCACTTTCCCATCAGGTATTTTGAACTCAACCGATGCAAATGAAGACATACTACCGACTTTATTTGGATACATTTTTGGATAAGTATCAATACTTGGTGACACCCTGAATCCTCTCCCTTTGACACTGCTCGTATCCCTTTTCCCACCGTGCCCGATGGAATCTTCCATGAAGGGGTCCGAATCACTTCCGTGTGGCATGTTAAAGTAGGAACACTTTGGAGTTTGAGGCTTCGCCATCTCCTCGAGCTCCGATGAGGAGATGGCTACGAGGGGGTTGTGCCGGGTTTTACAATGAGCCGGCGAGTCCTCGCCAATGTTCTCCTGACCGGTGTCGGTGGAGGTGCTGTCGGCGTCGCCGTACATTCCCAGGGAGATTGGAGGGGATTTTCTTATGAGGTGGTTCTCCTTGAGCAGCCACCTTCCTCGGTCGATCAAAACCCCATCAGCTGTGTCCTTGTCTGAGCTGTGTGAAATACACTGTGTGGCCTCTGGCGCAGCTTCCACGTCTGCCTTTAATGAGCTTGCGGCACTAAAATAAGACAGATCCTCTTTTGAGACTTTAGTGCCTGAATCGTTGGAACAGAAACTCTCTGCACTTTTGATCCTGGAACTGCGAGAGACTTCTGCACTACTTGCAAGAGCTTGCACTGTATTTGTTCCTCCGTTAGGGATACGGTTGACGTGAACGACCGGAGACGGTCTCTCCGAAGCCTCATCTCCGCTGTCTGTGACGATGTCTAGAGAGTCCTGAGTTTTATATCCACCGCTCTCTGAAGTCTCCGGTCTGTAATCGGATAAATCAGAGGTGTTCGGGCTCGGGAGACACTTTAGGCCATACGAACTATCCTTTCTTCTTTTGGGAATGACATTCAGTTTAGTTTGCACAGCCCGAGCATTATCCGGCTCGATCCTAATGTTGCCACGGGCATCATAGGTGAATGTAAGTGAAGAGGACTGAAGGGCAAAGTTGACATAGTCAAGCAGCTCCTGTGATATTTCCACTGGATGTGGTAGGCCGGCGCGTCTGTCCTCGTGACGCTCACCTCCCTCATCTGTTTCAAGCTCATTGTCTGTTCCACTACCTTTGTCATATTCACACTGGCCCTCAGAGGAATATTTGGTTGGTGATTCCGGGCTATGTTCTGCATTTGCTTCTTCACGACCACGACTGTTCTGCTGCAGATAGGAGGCCTCTTCGAGCAGGCTTTGACAATCCTTATCCTCTGCAACACTGTCTGTGTCTCCGGTAACATTTCCTTCTCCGACCTCGTCTTTTGATTCCTGTTTTTCCAACTGGTCGAATTCCTCATTCAACTCGTTTTCGTCATCTTCTTCCCTCTCCTCCTCAGCGTCAATTGACTCCTCCTCCATACTATTTATTGTTTCCTTAGGCTCTTCTAAACTCCCAGTTTCTTTACTTCTCCCTTCTTCTGTATTTTTGACCTTGGCATCCGCCTTCTCCTCTTCATTGTTTTCCTCCATTTTGTCTTCTTCCTCACCCCTTTCTTCAGTAACCACACCCATGTCTTCCTCCTCCTCTTCCTCCTCTTCCTCATTCACCTCTTCATGTATAATATCCAACTCTTCTTCCTCCTCTTCCTCGTTCACCTCTTCATGTATATTTTCCAACTCTTCCTCCTCCTCTTCTTCCTCCTCTTCCTCATTCACCTCTTCATGTATATTATCCAACTCTTCTTCCTCCTCTTCCTCGTTCACCTCATCAGTTATATTTCCCAACTCTTCTTCCTCATCTGTCTCTAAAATTTTCTCTGATCCGTCCTCTATCTCCTCCCCCTTATCAATTATGTTTTCTGCCTCCTTTTCCTCCTCTGTCTCCTCAATGACCTCCTCCATCTCTTCCTCTTCCTGCTCTTCGGGATTTTCATCTGTCTCCTCAACGACCCCATCTGCTTCTTCTTCTTCAGTCTCCTCCACCTGCTTTTCCTCATTGCCCACTTCCTCCCCACTTTCGTCCTCATCTGCCTCTTCTTCAACCCCATCCTTCCCTTGCTCTTCCTCCTCTGTGTCCTCCACAGCCTCTCTCTCGTCTGTGTCTTCTTCATTCATTAGTTTCTCCACTTTCTCCTCAACCACTTTGTTTCCTTCTTCTAATTTCTCCCCCTGCTCCTCCTCATCTGCAGTCATCTCTTCCTCTGTCCATACCTTTACTACAGATTCCTCGACACTTCCTTTCTCTGCCTCCCAGTCATCCTGCCCCTCATCCTCTTCCATCGCTGCCTCCTCTTCTCTTTCTTCCTCCCTTTTCTTTCCCACGTTTTCAAGCTCTTCACCATCATCATTTGTCTTTTTCGTGTCTCCATCCTCTTCTGCCTTCTCCCCCTCCCTATCCTCCTCTACCTGGTCTTCATTCTCTTCTGTCTCATTTAGTTTGACTTCCAGGGCCTCATCTTCTGTCTGTGATACTTCTGTCTCTTTCACATCAGGGCCTGTTTCCTGAACTTCATCAGTTTCCTGGTCTGACTCTCCATCTCCATTATTATCATTTTGTTTTTTTCCAGCAATGTTCTCAACAGTGCAGGTATCCTCACGATCTGTTGACTTTGCTTCATCGTTGCATTCCTCAACAAATTTCTCCACATCTTCTTCTGAGTCGGACTGGTTCCTTTCATTCTCTACAAAAGTGCTCTCTTCCACAGGGTAGAAACTTCTAGCTTGTTGGATTGTTGAGGAGATTTCTGCTCTGAGGTCTTGTGGCATATTCAGCTCCTCCATCAGCTCATCAATAGTGAGCTGTTGATCCTCAAATATGTCTCCCCCTTCAGAGGCAAGATCCAGGGCAAACTCCGTTTCCGAAACACTGGGAGAAAGTGGCTCACTCTCAAGCCTCTCCCTCAAAATCTGGAAATCCTTCCACCGTTCTCTAAACTGGGAGGATGTTCTGCTTTGCAGATCTGTCAGACTTGCCCTCTGCTCTTCCTTGTCCTCAAGGGTGGAAATTTTGAGCAGGGATTGCATTATTAGCATGGCCTCTGAGGTGCTTCTGGATTGGCCGCCGTCTCCCTGAGCAGAGCCTGTAATGTTATCTCTCAGAGTCATGACTGACAAGAATGACACGAATGCTTTACACGACGAGCCGAACACCGAAGTTACTTGTGTGGAGAAATCAGGAAGGCTGTTGGACTTCTCGAGATTGGATGCTGTGTTGGTGTCGGACGCCCTTCTGATGTTCTGAACAGAGGTACAAAGCTGCCGCGGGACAGGTGTCATTGTCTCTTTGGGACTTAGAATGTTGGACATCGATGAAGTCGCTTCACTGCCGGTTGGACCGATGGCCTCTGCAGATCTATGTGCCCTCAGTTGGTTCTCCTGGCTGACAGGATCCAGCCTGACACTTGGCATTGAAACGCATAAACCTCTTGCTTTCTGATCATTGTGCAGCAGAGATGTTTCTGGCCCCTCGTGGTACAGAGGAACTGATAGACAAGAAGGAGATTTCTTTACAGCATCACCAGGCGGCGGGTAATTTTCATCTAAATTAGTCTGACATCCGTTCTTCTCATCTGTCTCAGATTCGCCACCTATCTGAAACGCAATGTTCGAGGGAGGTTCTGATTCAACCGGGACGGCCTCTTCGTACGGCACCTGGTCTCGACTGACTTTCTCCAACCAGTTCTCAACATACTGGTGGATTTCAGAGGGCGTTGGATTCAGGGAAGGCGTGGAAACACTCTCAATGAACTCCAAAGCTTTTTTAGGTGTTGGCGTTCTGTTTGCAGTTATGGTTTTGGGTTTGCTCGCTGTTTTTTTGCCTGTCAGAAGTGATTTTTTAGGTTGTAAAATGTCTGACATGTTCTTTTTCATTTGAGGCCTTCCAGATGGAGTATTGACATTGTGGCCATTGTCTTTAGCTGCTATTTTATTTGCGCTCTGTCTCTTGGGTGGGGTAATTTTTACATTTTCAATTTTCTTTAATAAGGCTGAGTCCGTCCTGGGTGTCTCTTCGTCATTAATTGATTTCTTAGACTGAGGCTTTTCTACTTTCTTCCCAGCTCCTTTACTTTTTTTCCCACTTTTAGCACTTTCCGATGAACCCAAACTCTTTTTTCCCGTACTGGCATTGCTGCTGAGCTTCTCAGAAGATGAAGGTTTGCTATTTTTTGAAGTAGAACTCTTTTGATTCCTGGCAGGTTTTACTGTCTTTTTATCCTTTTCACTTTTAGGAGTCTTGTCCCTTTTCACTGTGTCCTCAATTAGGGAATTTGCTGCTGTTTGAGTGTCAATCTCAGTCACTGTAGACAGATTGTTCGTCATCTCATGTGTTGGAGAAACTGGCTCTGATGACAATGATAACATCTCCTCTTTCTGTCGTTGTAGCGGGCCAGTAGTGGGCGGCTGCCTGCTAAAATCGATATCACAATCATTGCTGGATGAACTCGGCCCTGACTCAGTGGACGGTTTGCTATCTGACACCGAAGTGGAACCATGCAAAGGTGTGTCATCTGCGCTATATTCCTCATTTGCAAAATAGTTGTCATAGTCGCCTCGGCTCTCATAGATATGCATCACAGTTTCTGTAACCTCCATCCCGTTATTCTGTATCTGAAGGACATCAGCTACTCCTGACGGCCTGGCAGGGGAGCGGCTGACTTTGTCGCTTGCCCCTGCAGACGCCGTTTTCCGAGGCTTTGGGGTCGGCCGCTTGCTGCTGCTGCTGCTGTGTCTGACAACGCAGTATCCCTCAGTCGTATCGCCATCAGCCGTCCTCTCCACGTAGGAATAATGTCCCAGGCTGCTCTCTTGAACCCCTGACCCTGTCACCGTCTTAACGCTCTCAACAGATGCCTTCTTCCTAACGTGTCGAGGACCTGGCGTAGGAGTACGTTGGATACTTGTTTTTGCTTTTCCCGAAGCTTTTGAAGTATGGTTCTTGTATACTTGCTTGTCGTTAAAGCAGACACCCTTTCCTATTTCAGCGAGATGGTTTTCTTCTTTGGTGTCATCCTCACTGATGCTGGAGGAGTCTTTGGCAATTGCATTGTTTGAGTCGGGTGAGCTGTTGCCCAACTCAGACATTGAGGCACAAGCTGCCCTCTTGCTAAGGCTGTGGCGGCTGAGTGTGGTAGTCCAGTGGATCATCTCCTCCTCTTTGATGGTCAGACGCACTTTCATTTCTACTGTCATGCTGCCATCTTGGTTCACACGGAAAGACTTCTCAATGTCATCGTCCTGAGGCAAGACACAAGAATGATGCCCGTTATCTACCTGCCCAGTTCCACGTGTCTCGACGGATGTGTGGTGCGGGTTGACTTCTGTTTCAATTGACCCGTTGGGGTGATGCAGGTGGTCATTCGTGCTTCCATTCAGAGATTTGTTTATCTGGTCGACAATGTATCGCTCTGATGACAAGGAGAAGTTTCTCGAGCTTCTTCCACTTGAGAGAGATTTGTTGTTCTCTTTGTTGGAGGTGTTGGATAAAAAATATCAGTTTTTTTGTGAGAGATGTGGGAAATAAAGAGAGAGAGAAAAATGTTTTAGGACATAAAAAGTATCAGATTATACTCAGATTATTTTGGCAGGACTATTCAACGGAATTGTTTGACATTTCAGTAAATATACTTATTTACTTTCAAGCTAAACGTTAGATGAGAGGATGGACACCACTTACACATCTGTCTGTTCATAACGGATCGAGTTACTCATGTGTAGACTTTCACTTAACCATCACACAAGCAAACCTTTTTTTTGATACACTGATAAACAGCTATTTAAGAAAAGAAACGAAATAGTATGAAAGTTGCTGTGCAAATTCACATGGGAATATGAGTTTTAATAGATAGGTCTGCAGATAAACTACAAAACATTACAATCTTTAATCTGTCTGGTTTTTGACAGCCATGAGCGTTTAACATCAAGAATACCACACGGGCCTTTTCATGAAAATTGGCATATGACATATTTTCAGTTCACCTACGGAATTCATAAAGACTTACGGGTTCTGGGCTGCAGCACAGATGGCTCCAATTCTTCCATGTACATGACCTGCGCCATCTGGCCCGTTCCGTGAAAAATGTAGTTTCCTAATCTGAATGGCTCATTGCCCGCTGCCACAACAACTCCAGAGCACAAGATAAGTGCAGCAAGACCCTCAACCTGAAACAAGAGGAGAAACAAGTTTGATATTTATCTCATATGCCACTGTGAGACATGCAAAAGTATCCTGGGCTCCTTCCTTGAAAATGTTAAATGACATTCAGTTTGTACTATCACTTGCAAGTCAGTGTCATTTCTCTATCCCACATATTATTGTAATACAGTCCAAACGTCACAGACCACAGGCAGTTCTCAAAGTGTATGATTGCATTTTTAAGGTTCTCTATGTTCATGACCTGTAACAGGGAGTTTGTTGTTTTTAAAGGACACGTCGGATTATGAAGCGGTAACCCACAGGGCGAAGAGATTTTTATAGCGCCTCTTAGCACTTCTTGGAATGTGTAAAGTAACAGGGTAAAAATACGGATTCCCTGAGATATATATGAGTTGCATTGGAAATAAAGCCTAAACTATTAATGAATTTATTGTATCTTTGCCTAACAAAGACTTTAAATAAAATCTAGTATGTGGCTGGACTGTGTATGTGCACAAAACTCACAAAATAACTCAATTCTATCACTGACTGATATTATTTTGATCACATTTATACTGAATGCCTTTTAAACGGAACTGATGTGCTGCGATACTTCGGGGAACAAATACGTCTGTTGATCTTGGGTAAAATGAGTTTTTGAACTGCTCACTGCTGAACTGCTGTACCTACATGCTTCTTTCAAGAGACTATATCCTATTTGTGTGACCCACACAAACCTTTGCTTTAAATAGCATCAGGTAGAGACAAAGTGTTTTTCGAGGACAACAACTGAATCCTGACCACGGATTAACACGCCATGGTGCTAATTGTCACAAAGACATTGCCTCATCTGAATTACATAAGGAGTGAAAAAACACATGAAATTAAAAATGTCCGTCCATTAAACACGAAGCTGGAGCCAGTTGGCTTAGCTTAGTGTAGTGGAGACAGGGAACAGCTACAGTAGCTTGGTTGGTAAAATCAGCCTAGTGGCACCAGTAAAGTTGACTGATTATCTTTTCTCTCAAATCCATTAAAAACTGAAAAGTAAAAGCCAGCAATTTGTGGCTTTGTGTTATGCAGGACTATTTCTTGGCCAGTGTTTTCCCCTTTCCCTTAATGCTTAACTAAGATAATTGGCTTCAGAAGATACTGATGTTTTCATATAAATTTCAGAAATAGCACAATAAGAATATTTCCCAGAATGTCAAGCTATTCCTATCAGGACATATTGGCACATACAAAGACTTAATTAGGACCATATAAAGATAATCTTTCACCCATTCCACAAAAGCAAATGTTCATTATAACACTTTAAAGAATTATTTTAAACTAGCATTGATCCACCATCATTCCCATTTTCAGTTTACCAAACACTCACTCTTCTGCCATCTGGGGAGAAGAGTTTCAGCACTGGGAACTGCAGGATCTGAGAGAGGTAATCCAGCAAAGAGTCAAATGTTGGTGCTGTTCTTCTCTGCAACACAATTGTGCGTTTAACAGCGGGGTCCTTGTTCTTAATGACCAGAAGTCTCTTTGGTGTCCGTACTGTCACCCTTGCGGTGACCCTCGTTGGCCCGTTGACGACCTCATTCCTCCGGCCGAACTGCCGTACCTGGAGACGTCTTTGTCGTCCTGTGCTCAGGGGTCTGGTGGTGTTCCACGGTACCTGTCGCCGGTTCACTTCATTCAGGTTCAATGGCTTCACCCGTTTTTGATCAGAACACACGTAAGATCCTCCATCATGTAAGTCATCCAGACTTTTTACGAGGTGTACCCCACGCGGTGTGGTGATGGTCCTCACTCCAAATGCAAGAGGCACTTTCTTGGACAAAGTGTCCAGGAGAGCATCAAATGTCTTGAAAGTGCGGCCATTGATGACCATGCGATGCCCGCTGAACTTATAGTCACCGCTTTTGTAGAAACATACTCGTCTGGAAGCCGAGGGATCAGAGATGGGCTGTAAGGGTGGGCAGGGTAATGACTGCTCACTGCCAGAGGACAGTCCCTGGGCAACTGGATCCTGGATGGGTGTGTTGCTCATTTTGAGAGGAGATAGCTAGAAAAATTGTAAAAAAAATAAATAGGGAAATAGTGTTTTATTGCAGTTCAGATTAGCCTTGTCCTTGGCTGTTCATCTATTTATTTTTAGTTTCTTTTTCCTCCTTGAAACGTAGAGGCTGTGCCAGAAGTATTGGCCATTGTGAAAACCTCTTCATTAAAAGCCATTCACCGTTAGAATCCATAATTAATGACTGAATTCAAGTTGACCACGGCCCCAGTCCTCTGTTGGTGAGGAAACTTTAAAACTGCCACCCTTCAAGACTGCAACTCTTGAGTGTTTAGGTTTTTATTTTGGATTTACATATTCAGTTGTGGTTTTGACCCTGAAAATGTGGTTGCTTTTCCCCTGGTATAAAACCACACTTGACTCCTTGACCATCTTGACCAGGTGGTTGTTGCCCTTTTAATTTTTCTCTGTTTTGACCAAGCCATATATATAAAATAATAAAACATATATAATGTATTCCCAAAGAAATTGCAAGTTTCATGATTTCTCCATCGGCATCAGCATATAAAGTATAAATTTACTGCGTGATAGGTTGAGTTAGGTTGAGTTGACTGGGAATATTTGTGAGGCAGCTGCATATTTAATTTAACTGTCATGTAAACATTGTCATGGTGGGAATAACATGTATATATTTTGGATAGTATATTGCAAATTAAATGGTTATGCAGTGCAGAATGTACAATGATATCCTTAAGCTGTTATGCATACATTGTTTTCCATGTAATATTAAATATTAATATAAATGTATTTGGTAGATTGAAATTAATGTAATAATAAACAATAATGATGTTGTTGGCATTATAACTGCATAATATTACTAAGGCCTAAATACAACATGGTAGAAAAGAGCATAGCTTGTACATTAAGAGATATTAGAGAACAGAGCCATTGTAGTTTATCCTGTTAAAGAGCTTTCAGAAGTTGTACTGTATATTAATCTACACGACAGCAAAGAGACCATACACAAAATATAGTCAGTCCCATAACAGATACTGCCTCATTAAAGTGAAAATAGATTCCCACTTGCATTACCGTGAACAACAAGTCTAAGTAAAAGACACGGTGTTAGACGCAGGCCATACACAACTGAAACATATCAGCTAACTAGACAAATTACACCCTGAAGGTAAAGTTGAAAACAACTGACAGTCAAACAAACACATCAACCAAGATGCAATGAAAGAGGCTTACCGCATTTATCACATTTCCCCTTAACTATGATTTTTAAAACAGCAGAAAGTGCGCCTCCGTTATTCCTCCGAGCACTGGTCAAAGCCTCTCAGCAGCGGCCGAGGGCTATTTTGGGACATGCTACCTCATGGCCAATTTGCTTAATCTTTGCTCACACTAAACCAGCATATCAACATAAGGTAAGAAATAAAGGAAACACAGACAAACTGCTCCACAGTAGACAAATAGCAGTAGCAAAGTTTTACCTTCATCAACATGAGATTTAAAAAAAAATGTTGGCATGATGTTTTCCTGAAGGAATGGGACAATAATATAATTTGTTGAGCTGAGGTATTTGCATCATGGTTTATGAGACGTGTGGTATCTTGTATCTCATTTAAAAATTAATTCTTAACAATGTTGCAAAAGTCTGCATTATAGACAATATATTTCACTTCGGTCATTTGCACAAAAAGACAAAGTGAGAGAGTAACTGATTTAATAACTGAATGAAAAACAATTAAAAGAATAGTGGATACCAGAATGAATAAGTAAATGAGGAAGGGGGTAGTGAAAGTCAATTGATATTTGTAAATCTTTACGGCTCCAAACAGATACCACAGGTGGCTTGGACTATTTCTAATTTGCAAGCAGCCGGGATAATCTGATTTGAGACGTCTTGGCCTAATAGGGATTAGGTTAAAGATTTTGCGCACTTGCTGACAGCACGAAGCGGAATAACATCTCTAGAGAGCACTTTACCAAAGTAAAAGAGTATCCAAAGTTTTATACAGTGCAGCAGACTAAGACATGAATTTTGGTCTTTTAACAGTGGGTAATGATCGAATTGCATCAGGGGCTGAGACGGCAGTTACCACACAGTAAATTGTGTAAATTACCAACTGCCCCTGATGGAGTAAAAAACGTTAATACCTTTCACTAGCACATACATTGAAATGATGGCTAATGGGAGGATTGAGGGTAGGGGGTGTGTAGGTTACACAGAGTCCAGTGTGAGTAAAAGCTCCATCATGTTATTTGTTCAGTTTGACTTAATTTGTATGTTTGCTGCTTGTTTGGGCAAAGTGGTGAAACGTAAAATGAATATTTTCCACATTATTTGACCTGTATTATTACCTGTATATATCGAATGTATTGCAATTAACATAATCTGTGGTGCATTTTTTCTCTCTGCTGAATAAATCAATACTATTCACGCTGATTGTCTAACCTTCAACCACTAGGCGGTAATGTCACATGCTGATCCTTGGATTAGCAAGATCCAAATTAGCGAGTCAATCGGTGCCACATAAATGAAATACAGGATCAACAGTGTGCACTCATCATGGCCTAGTTACTCAAAGGTCACAAGTTTGAGCTGCACCGCCGCCACGCGCTCATCAAAAGGCCACCACAGGCGCCCCTGAACAAGACTGGAGCTCTCTCGCTGACTGCCAATCACAAGGAATAATACATTGAGAGCATTTTTACACTTGTTATAGTTACAAATGACATACTTTACGGGTAAAAATGTCAGCAGTCCCAAAGGAGTACGCTGACACCATCAATGTTTCAACAAAAAAGCTAAATCAAAGTTTTGGTCCAGGTTATGGACTGTAACCATTCAAAACTAACGTGGAAACAGTCGCACGCCCAGGTGAATGTATCTGTGAAGTTGAAAGGTTTCCTGAAACAGGCCATTGTTTGAACGCAGGCAGAGAGGCGAGCGACACTTTGGCGCCATCTAGCGACAGGTCGAAATATTACGACACTGCAGGCTTTTTGTTTCGGCAGCGGGAGGACGGATGTCCGTGCAGAACTAGAGAAAACAAGTTAGGTCCTCATTAAAGTGTTGATAAAAAAATATATATTCCTCCCCTCTCTGATTAGAGTGACGAGTTGTATTATTGTTCTTGCCAGCTCCCAGAGCAATCGTGGTCTCCGTCTCGATTAGCTGCCCCTTGAGCCATCTTGCATCGACCAGCCGGGTCTGCTACACAGCGGCGGCTCAGAGAGCGGTCCTCCCCGGTCCGCCTGGCAGACGCCTCCCCTCCGCCGCTTTCTCTTCAGTGGCGTGCTCTTTGTCGCGAGCCTATTTCTTTCCCCATTTCTCCCCCCCCCCTACCCCCTCCAAGTCTGTGGACTCCACCGGATCGGCCAACCATGGGCAAAAAGGAGGAGGATGAGATCATCAGAATTGCGAAGAAGATGGATAAAATGGCGCAGAAGAAGAACGGGGTGAGACGACTCGCGGAGAACCAACTGTTTACCTGCCCGGCCGCTGTGAGGCTAACGGCGGGGCGCTAATGGGGCTGCGGTGCGGTTAGCCGCGCGACCGCCTTGCTAAGTGACCCCGCAGCCGGCTGCGGGGTCACGGTTAGCCCCCCCCCCCCTTTCCACCGGACCGTATCGCTCGGCTGCGAACTACCTGGAACAACGAGCGCGCGGGGCAGCACACTGAGCGAGGCTAGCCGCTAACAGCTAGCTTCTGTTTATGTTAAAGGGGGGGGACGACTCTGTTTTGCTAGCAGTTAGCCACATAGCTAGCCACCGGTCCTTGCTAACGTTGTTGGATGCGGTCAAGTATCTGTACCACTCTCTACACGTATCACGCTTCGATGAATCAGTTCACTGTTATCCTTTGCATCGAGGGTGCGTTTTTGTTCTTGGGAACGACTCAGCAGCCAGTTCACGTGCTGTTCCGATTTAACTGTAAACTACAGTAATGACATCAAAGGCGCCGCAGGTAACGTGATGTCCGCCGTCAATTCATCTGCCGGTCGTCCCCTCGATGTAGGCTTTGGATCATGACTCTGTGAAAAGTGGCTTCATCGGCTTTATGGAGCCCAGACGATACAGGTGCATCTCTGATGGTATCTGAGCAGTAGTACAAAAGCCAAAGTTATTACATGTGACATTATTTTATGACAAGGAAAAGCAGCCGATCGTCCCATTTGAGACATTCGACAAACCCGAGTACTTCCGGGCATTAATGGTTCACGTGTGTGCTGATTTTTGGTCCATTGACTTTAAAGAATTGAGTGAATATTATGAATGAATCACAGGTAACTCCAGTGTGTTTATGACCCTGATGAGGCAGTTCTTCAATGTACCTGAACGCCCCTCTGTGTCCTCCCCTCCGCAGGCCGGTGCCCTGGACCTTCTGAAAGAGCTGCGCTGTGTCCCCATGAGCCTGGAGCTGCTTCAGGTACTTTGTGGGTTTTTTTGTTGCTTATTTGCTCTCAGGGCTCACCATCGAAGCATGCCGCGCGAAAAAAAAAGGCGCTGAAGCTCTAACGCAATGTCGCTCCGCAGTCCACCAGAATCGGGATGTCCGTTAACGCCATCCGCAAGCAGAGCACAGACGATGAGGTGACAGCCCTCGCCAAGTCCTTGATCAAATCATGGAAGAAGCTTCTGGGTAAGTTAATTTATCACAAATGTAATTTTTCTGACTTAGAACCTATTATTTGATGTCTCAGGCTCGTCGGCGTGACTTTGTCAGTGACAATCGTCTTTCTGTAACTGACTATCAGCGGCTTCATCAACCCCCAAGCCAATTCTGAGCATTTGCTCATTCTAACACATTGTACACACGTTGTAGTTAAAAAAATATCCTGTTGGACTTTCACATACACGTCTTCTCAGCCCACGGAGTTGTGAGTAAGTGAGCTGTTCAGCAGCACAGACAAATGCACAGCAACCAGCAGGCTCCAGTTAAGACATCCCCATCTGAGTTTAAAAGACGGTTGCTGCTGGTAATTGTTTAATACTGACTTCATATCATATTGTGACCTTTTTTTCTCTCCAATTAGTCATGATATAATCTCTAACAGTTTGATTTTCGCTGCTGAAATTACACTTGCGATAAACTACCCTGTTATGCTCAGGATTGAAATTTGTCTATTCTGTTATTATTACCCCAATTTTATGAATCATCGAAACAGAATCATATTAATGAAGATTACATTTTAAAAAGGAAAAAGTAACATGAAATGACTGTTGTTATATAATAATAATGAATATAATGTGATAATAACAATATGTAGGTATTTTTTACATACGACATTGCCTTGCCATAAAAGTCACTTCTGCTTCAGTGATGTTTTGCTGCTAAATTGCTGCTTTTGTTAAATTTGCATTTTATCTTTTGTTTTGTTCATGTTGGAAACGAGGCTCTCTAGTTTTTACCCCAAACTTTCTTCCACAACTCTGGACCGATATTTTCAAAAGGCTCTGAAGCACACTACAAAATATTGCAAAAAACTACTGAAGGAGAGCCGCGAGGCAGTCAAGCATATGTATTGATGGTACTCAATTTAAAACTGGCCTTCGCTTGTGTCACTCTCACTTCTTTGTTTTTATTCCTTGCTTTGATTTTTATCACCTGAATTCCAGATGAGCCTGGGGGTGGAGACAAACCTTCAGATGAGAAGAGGAAAGAGCAAACACCCGTTTCTCCCTCACAGGGAAGCCCAGAGGCAAAAGAAGAAAGGTAACACTTTATTTACTTTATTGACATATTTTTTTCTTGTTCTCTCTAATAATGTTTGCTTCAGTAACTGATTGAACTTTTCTTATCGCTCCCATAGCAGCTCCTGCAGTAACTCCAGCAGCAAGAGCGAACCCGCGGAAGTCTCAACCAACACGTTAATCCACACTTTTCCTCGTGCCCCAAACACCTCGGATTCTGTGAGGGTCAAGTGCCGAGAGCTGCTGTCCAATGCTCTGCAGTCTGGCGGTAATCCAGTTATTATTCTATGTACAATAAATTCTTAACAAATCATGTCTTGTTTTGTGGTTGGTAACTACCAGCTTGACTAACAGGATATTTCATCTTTTATTTCTTCTGACAGATGATTATATTGCTATTGGTGCTGATTGTGATGAACTTGGAGCACAGATTGAGGAATATATCCTTTACGTTGAATGGAAAATGTGAGAGTGTTTTTTTTCTTATGAAATTACTTGAATGCTTTATCAATTATTAAAACAGTTTTGGGTTAATTTTCAGGTAACCAGATAAACCACTAAATGTGTTGACATGAAGCAGGGTAATACATGCAGAAACTGAATTCCTTGACCTGCCATCACGCATCTTCCAAGAGTTTAAGAACACAGACATGAAGTACAAAAACCGCGTGCGAAGCCGAATCTCAAATCTGAAGGATATGAAAAACCCCAATTTAAGGAGGACTGTGTTATGCGGGAGCGTAACCCCTGAGCGGATGGCTAAGATGACCGCAGAGGTGTGTTGATGACTGTTGATGGTTAGGTTTTAAATTTGTTTTTGTTTTTTTTCTTAATTTTGTCTTGGAACAGTTTTGTCTTTCTATTCTGTGTTGCCACAGCGTGTTTATACACTGTTTATCTCATGGTACAACAGTTACTGATTTTTAATAAGTTTAGTTAAAAGGGCATCATTATTGGCATTCTGTGGTTTTCTGTAGGAAATGGCCAGTGATGAGCTGAAAGAAATGAGGAAGAATTTGACCAAAGAGGCTGTCAGGGACCACCAGATGGCCACCACTGGAGGCACGCAGACCGATCTATTCACCTGTGGCAAGTGCAAGGGGAAGTGCTGCACATACACACAGGTAAAGGTTACCGCCAGCGTTTTATCTGTGGCAGCAGTTGAAGCCTTCATCGATGTTATGGTTGTGAAATAGGTTTAACAACAAGTAACATCTACTCTGAAAAAAATGCACAAAGTTAAATGGGTGGATAATTTATGGTACCACTTGTAAAAACGAAGTAACCAAAGACCACTTGTTGGACCAGTCTGACAAAGTGAATCCTCATTGTCATCAGTGATTATGATCCAGATGTGTGTTCAGTATGATGTATGTAAAGTGATTGTTCTTTTATTTTTAACTATTTCCAGGTTCAAACTCGCAGTGCTGATGAGCCTATGACCACGTTTGTCTTCTGTAATGAATGCGGGAATAGATGGAAGGTATGTTGAGTTAATGTGGACTTTGTCAACTTTGTCTTAGATTACGTCTGCAAACTCTGCACTGACACACACATGATTGTCTGTTGCAGTGTCTGAATTGTGTAATCCAGGTGTGGGGAACTTAGTCATTTGTAGAACATAACTAAGCGTGTCATACTGAATTATTGAACACATATACGACAATGACCTCTTCAAAGGCGTTACATGAAAGTCTGATCCAAGTGTCATGTCTTTGTCTTTCTGACATTGTTTACTTGACACTTATATCTTGTTGTGTTAATGGTACAACAGACAGAAAGATCGGACATTTCTTGCAGTGTCCTTTTTTTCAATATCATCTGTCTCACTTCTTAGAGGAAAACTGACACTTTGGAACAATTTTACTTTGTCTGGTTCTAGCAGCAGCAAGCCTCCCACAAATTTTCCTTCTGAATGAGGTTTCAGTTTCTGAGCTTGTTTCTCACTCACCAAAAAACAGTTTTGTCAAAGCTGTTTGAAGCCGTCTGTTAAGCTTGTGCTCGTCTTTGTAGTAAACACGACATGTGTCTTTGTATTCATTTCTTCTTTTTTTCTGTGTGTGTGTCTTAGTTCTGCTGAATCTGCGGGCATCATCCACGGCACCCTGACAAGTAGCAAAATTCCAGGACCAGGTCTATCTGCAACAGATTGGAGTTTTGTATTCTGTGACACATGGTACACATCATGCCATACAAAGACGCCACTGCAGTTACAGTTTGAATAAATACCCTGTTCATAGATTGAGCTCATTGTCAGTTTCCCCGATGCCCCGCCCCCAAATCTTTTATCATTGTTATTAGTCGTTTCTCACCGTCAGATATATATACGATCAATCTTGTCTCATTCTCTTTTATCTGCATTTTTTTATATGTAGTTTTAACACTTTGGATAATGTTGTTTTGTTTTCCCCTCACAACATTGCATTGTTTTATTTAATTTCCCAATAAAGTGTAATCCATTTGATTAAATAGAAGTGCTTTTCATTCACTGTGTGATGTGCCTTCTGTGTACTGGGCTTTGTGTCATGGACCGGAAAGGGCGTGTGTGTGTGCGCGCGTGTGTGTGTGCGCCCGCACACTTGTTATTGGGGGAATATTCATCACATCAAAGTGAATGCTGATGAATGCATATTAATGTGTCTGGGGAAGGAATAATGTAATTGGCCGAACCAGGGAAGATGCACAATTGTTTTCCTTTCCTCAAGGTTTTTTTTTTTTTTTTAATTTGCCAGGTGCAACCACTCTTTGCTCCTGAGCTGTTGTGCTACTTTACCTCCACACAAACTGAAACAAGACCAGTGACACAAGGGTAAGTTAGTTTAATCATTGAATCTTAGGAAGGCTGCATGGCCAAAACGTAACCTAATACCTACTAAGTCAACCTGAAGTGGAGAGCACATAAGATATGTGCCAAAAGTGCACATTTTTTATGATTTATCTAATAAGGGTATTGATAAGTACGTTGTACCTCATTCAAAGGACACAAAGTTCATTTACTCGTCTCATTGAAATAGCACATTTCTTTTTCTGGATTGAACGGATCAACCTGTTTGATGGAAACACCGTGCAGTGTGTAGGTTCCCAAGACAACGCTGAGAGGGTTGCAAAAAAGCTTCAATGGCTGCAGTGTGATTTTGTGATCAAATCATTCAATAAAAGTCAATAAAATTATTGTGCTTTATTTTATCTTAATCAAAATGCCCACAAGTCATTATTTTCTTGGAGAGTAGCAGAAAAAAAACTAAACAATATACTGTAAACATTCACATTATTTGATTTTTTTTTTATAAATGTATTCTTAAGTAAACTCAGCGCAAAATAACACATTTCATATAGTAAACAGAAGAAGAAACAACATTTATAGGCATCACTCCAAACCATTGGCTTAGATTGTGTTTTTGAGGTTAATCTGCGCAGTGTATCCATCAGCTCAAATTGCACATAGTAGGTTAAAGTTAACTCTAAGACAAGCAGAAGTGCCACTGTGAAGCACACAGGTTGGCAAAAAAATTAAAAATCGTTCAGAACAACCAGCCCTATCCACTGGTCTTTTTTGTCCTCTGCAAATAAAAACATGTGTTTTCATCATACTCCGCGCGAACAAAATGGACTGTTGTGGTCGAGACTAAGGAATCAAGACGAAACACATGCAAGAATTTGGCCAATAAGAGGGACAATCTCCAGTAAACTAGCTCCAGGTATCACCCTTATGGCAGGAGTCTGGAAACAACCATTGCCCCATGAGAAAGATGTCAAAAAGTTGAATGTCAAGGCACTTCCCCAATTTGAGGATCTTGTCTTTGAGTGACATGTTTGTGAGGCAACAAAGTAATCCAACCAAAACTACCAGAATACACAAAAGTATTGAACACTTGGCAACTCCAAAATTGACTCACAAGAAATGCTCGGGGTATACACATGAACACAGTTTACATGGTAGCTTTGGTGTTGCTGCTAACCTGGCCTCATCCCAGTGTCACAAAAAATGTCAATCATACAAATTTCAGTAATGCTTCATTTTACAGATCGGTCAATTCGTACTAATATCTCATTCATTTCCTACAGGTTCTCTTGAAAGAGCAATTTAATTCAATAACATAATCTAGAGACTCAATTGGTAGTCTTCAAAGAACTTCATTTCAGCTGATTGCTGCCGTAACATACAGCTCTTAAGTCAGTTCAATATAAATTTGTCTGCAGGCAAAAAATATTCAGGCCTACATGGAGAATTAAAACAATAATACAAAAATGAAATATTGTTTTTCACACTCTGGGAGAGATTTTGATGAGAGCATTGGTGCCACTCTGTTCGTGAAATGTGAGGTTACAGTTCAAGCTACTACCAGCAACCAATTAGTTTTGTTTAGCACAAAGACTGGAAATAGGGAAATGGCTCGTCTGGCTCTGATTATATGCTGGACTATTTAAAAAAACTACTTCCCAGACAATGGGTGGAGAAAGTTATGGCTGGTTGCTTGGCAATCGCTCACAGCCATATTCAAAACCAAATTACATAATTCTTTCCAGGAAACTTCCTTCAAGGTAAATAGGAAATTAAAGGTCTGTAAAATGTAGTTATACCCAAACTTCTACATTTTCTAACAGTGGCTTAACAGTATATTTTACTTCCCCCATCATACTTGGTTGTTTTGTCTGTATTGGCAATATATATATAATAAATAAATTTAAAAAAAATACTTGATCTGGTAAATAGAATTATTATGGTTCTTACGTCGGACTGGTAAAACTATGTTGAACCTATGAGGTGTGCAGTGAGCAGCACTTGAATAACAATTTCTTAGATAGGCAAATCCTCGAAACACCCTTCCAATCCCCACTATTTCATAAGTAAACGGATTTCACACTGTGACAAGAGCTATTGTCAGCGTTACTTGAACCAAATTTACAGTTGGTTTCAATCACGCACAGGTTCTACATGAACTGGAGTTGCCAAGTCGTTGTCACGGGTACCAAAGTGTGAGGTCAGGTAACAAAACAGGGTGACAACAAAATCAATTTATACAGTACCCCACAAAGCTGCCTGCAAGTACAGCCAACGTGTAGCCTTTGACTTGAGCTTTGATTTTCATACGCAGTTAATAGAACCAGGCGTTTCCACATAAAATACCCACAATTCCATTTTTTTTTTACTATTTACAAACTCATAAATATATATAGTCTACAGTAGGAACCATTTCCCTCCCCCCAAATAATCATACAAAAAACAATATACCATAAAAAACTCTGAACACAAATAAAATAGATTATTTCTATCAAAAGAAACCAAAAAGAAATCAGCAACAAAATGTATTCATATTCCTTTGGAGTGTATCGCTATGTTCATCCGTAGCAGTACTTGTGATTTCAAGCCCTCGGGAGATTTTGAGACCTGAGTGTCTTCGGTCAGGTGCAGATCCCAACAGAGCTGAGATCCCTGGGAGGTTCATGTAATCCTACACTGAACATACAAAGTAAATGTTTTAAAAAGGGTTGTAAGGATTGAGTGGAGGGGGGGGGGAATGAAGACAGTTAAAAGATCACAGGTCATCGCCACCCTAAGATTCGGGGGACTGCTCTGACAGAGTGTTGAGCAGGTTTTTGTAGGCCGGGGAGTTCATGTAGCGGGGATACGAGTCTCTTTGCATTAGTGTGTAGATCTGCAGCTGGGCGTCGTCGAACGTGTGCAAGTTGGGTTCCTGCATGTTCCTATTGATCGCCTCGCGCACACGGGAGTCGAGGCTCACCTGGGAGTTGAGAGGATGAAACATCAGAAAGAACAGCATGTGAATTTTCTATTTGACTACGGTGTTATTTTTGTTCAAAGAATGTTGTTACATTTTGGGAGATATTTTATGTTTATCTGTTAGATAACAAGATCTTCAATTCCTACCAGCCCTTACCCCAACCCCAACCCCTACCCGAACCAGGGTTTGTGCTTCAGGGGTGCAGGTAAGCAGATTTTGTCACCTTTAGCCAGGCCAACTGTTTGCCCCCTGTTTTCAGTCTTAATGCAAGACTTGATTCGGTCTTAAGCTTCAACAACCACAACCGCTGAGGCTGAAATCTCCTTTCCTTGAATTCTCATCGCACGTTTGATGCTAAAATTCATCATTTATCCAGAGAAATTATTCATTAATGCTAAGCTAAGCTAACATCTGGTGGCTGAGCGACACTGTTCTTCCCGTACAACTCTCACACTATGAAGGTTTTTGGGATATTTCCTTGAGTATCGAGCTATTATTTTTAAAGTTAATGTGAATTAAATAAACATTTGTCAGAAATCACAAAGTTTCACCCTTGAAAATCAACACAGTTGTAACATCAATTGAAACCTGGCTGTCGGACCTCTTTTGGCGAGAGAATGGAGATGTAGTCCTCGTAGATGACCCGGGCCTTCTCCTGTACCGCGCTCTTATTGGTCTCTTTGCAGAACTCATCGCAGGCCAACCAGAAGAGCATGTTCTCCTCGCTGAACTCGGTGCGAAGGAACTGTCTGAAGGAGTTCCTCCCCGCCGGGCAACACATCAGCTTGTCAAACGACTGCGCCCACGAGCGCACCTCTTCCAACGTGGGCACAGGGCTGCAGAGGGCGTGGACAGCGTGGAGGTGAATGACTTGTAGTGAAGAAAATGTAGTGAATAGAAAAGGACATTTTTTGTGAATTTAACTGACCAGTCTTCACAGTCAGAGGTCCCCTCCTTGACGTCATAAGATGCCTTCTGGTTCCTATCATCCCGGTCTTCATTCCTAATGGTAAGACAAACATGTAAACCCACCAAAGACGAGCTAAATAATGATTCAACAGCCACAACCACTGAGGCCGAAATGTCCTTTTCTTGGATTCTCATCGCACGTTTGATGCTAAAATTCATCATTTATCCAGAGAAATTATTCATTTAGATGCATTGATCATTGGCAGTATGTACAAGGACGAGTGCAACACACATCCAAGGGGTTAAACTAACTGATATTTAGGAATTGTTTTATGTCGTACTAAGACTAAGACAAATATCTACAGTCCGCCAAGGGAAAATATCAAGAGCATATGAGACGAGCTGGAGAATCGCGGGTGGGGAGTACGTACCAAGAGCAGCTACAGCAGCAACACCAGCAGAAGCAACATGCATTTGAGGCCCTTTGGTTGGCCTGGCCCGGCTGGCTCTGCTGGGCCGGTGCAGTTCCCCCCGCTGCCGACTCCTGCTGCACCGACATCTGCCTCTTTCGCATCTCCATCCGCTCTGATCCCATGGGCTAGCAGAGAGAGGAGAGGGGAGGTGTTCAGTGTTTTGATGTCAGGAATAGAATTGAACTGATACTTTGGAATAAAATCTCTTTGGCTTCCGATGCGTTTGTAAGAATACAAATCAGTGCCAGTAGTAAGAGCACTGGGTGTACCACAACAGGACTGAGCAGGGGATGCAGTTCAAAAATCCTTACAGTTCTGACAGCGTCACATTCAACCAAGATTGATTCCTTGGTTGAATGGCTAAAATTCATTTGAACTACAGTCATCAGTTGACGCCTATCTATTTATGACTCGTGCCTGGTCTGAGCATGTGTTCACATGTCCAGAGGTCACACTGTAAAGGAATGATGCTCCAATCGGGGAAACATATGGAGGAATTATCAGCGTATTTTGTTTTTCTGCAGCCAAGTTTGCAGCCGTAAACCGGCCTTGTGATCCCCTCTAGACGCCAATTGCATGTGGAACCATTGGCTTCAATATCCCAAAATTTGAAATATCCAATTTGTGAAAGCCAATGGGTGCATTAAAAAAAATGTACACTGCTCACTGGGGCCATGTGGAGCAATACATTAAATACACTTGCAAATGATGTAAAAATCTATCAGATTGCCTCGCACCTTTTGATTCCATCCGTTGGACTGTGGTTTGCTTGTGAATATGGTTCTCCAGCGTATATTCAACAGAATCCCCATCAACGTTCAGGCCTATAGACTACAAACAGGCTCTGCACACAGAATGATGTGCCATCTCCAGGTCAGACGCTGCCAAATCCTGTCACATCATTTATGTAACGAAGCTGTCGCTTCCAACTTATGGCATCATCCGGCTACTGCCTGACACAAGAACACGATGCTTTGAGAAAAGAAAAAAAAATGCCTCAAGAATTGATATGTACGAGAGGGGGGGGGCTGAAGGCGCAGCTTGCAAATCTATAACCGCAGCATCGCTCTGTCACTGCCTTTCAGTGAATACAATACCATTTGGTCATTTCTAAAATGGATCCGCGCGCGGTTCCCCCCTCGGATCCGGAGCTGGCTTCGGCTGCAGATTCGGTGCGTCGTGCCAAATGGCATATTTTACGCGTTAGGTGTCGGGTGCTTCAGAGCGGGCACAGTTGCAGTATACGCTATGGCTTGACTCAACGGCTACAGACGATGAAATGGGGGGTTGGGGTGGGGGGGGGGGGGGGGGGGGGGGGGGGGGGGGGGGGGGGGGTCGTACCCATTCATATTATACATCATGATAACAACACATAAACCACAATTCGCCTTCAATCGCACGGCAACGCAACTCGGGGGGGGGGGGGTCGACCAAAAAAAAAGGCAGAAACCGTTGCATTTGCAACTCGCATCACATCAATGGAAAGTGCCACCATGGAGAACCACGGAGCTTCATCGCCCCGGACGACCGCCGAGAAGAAGACACTGCCCAGATCCGTTGGCAGCCCGCTGTAGAACCGAGACAGCGACATGCCATTTCACGCAGAAACGCTCCGCTCACGCAATATGTCCGCGCAACGACGCATCGGTACTTACAATTTCACCATGTATGCACAGCGAGAAGAGGTAATTCTTCGCCTTGAT
Source organism: Scophthalmus maximus (assembly GCF_022379125.1). Lineage (NCBI taxonomy): Eukaryota > Metazoa > Chordata > Actinopteri > Pleuronectiformes > Scophthalmidae > Scophthalmus > Scophthalmus maximus. Next base: position 20,953,875 of record NC_061519.1, read on the forward strand.
TACATCCGATGGCACATACGGCTCTTTTCCCCCCCGACCGGCTGCTCCAAGTCAGTACGCATGCGTCTCGTCTCCAACTCGTAGTAGCTCGGCGAGGAGCGCAAACCCCCCGACGGATTTGGCACAGGTTTACTGTGCAGGTCCGCTCCCGACCGGAGCAGACACGGGGGCACGCAGGTCGGTTTATGGTCGAGAGGAGGAGGGGAGCAGACCGAAGAAGAAATACAGAATAATAATAATAAGGCATGTGAAGAGTTACACTTTGGGCAGGGGAAGAAGGAAAAGAAAAAAAATAAACTCCATTAATTATGTTGACAAAACTGGAAACGTGAAAGATTACGCAGAGCAATGTGCATCGCTGTCTGTGGTGCTGAAACAGCCGGCGGCAGCTCTGCTCCCTCCCCTCCACTCCAACTGAAGGGTGCCGTGACTTTGACAGCCGGTGTGGTGTTCATTTGTGAAGTTCACTCTTTCCCTCTGTCCCCCAAGAGCATCGGGATGTTAATCATTTTGTGAACAATGAATGACTTTTAATGAATGGATGTGTGCTTACACACACTCTCTCTATCTCTCAATGCATTGACAGTCAATATTGATACATATACACATTGGTACATTCTGCTTTGACAGCCATCAGCTGTTTTTATTATGAATCTGTTGTATGCATTTGTTGGCCAAAATATAAAAAAAGACCTCTGCTTCATTATGTCTCCCCCATGTAACAACGTCCATCTGTATTGCGCCTCTTTAAATGGATAAGTCAAACCATAGATAGCCATTGTCCCTGTCTTTTTAAATCCCGTGTAACTGGTGCATCGCATTTCAAGCATTCCGGGGTTTTTTAAGTGTAACTCCTCTGACAGATGATTGCTGGGCTCTTTAACATGCAGGCCTGCAGCCAGTGGTGATGTAGAAGACAACACTGCCACCTGAAGGTAGCTCGGACGACATCACTGACATGATCATCTTCATGCACATGATTATAAACCACCAACTGATTCAATGAGGTAACTTGGAATTTGGCATTTTTCTGAGAATCATTGGCAAGAGGTTCTCTTCGATATGAGCCCTTCTATTTGACATACTTAAATTACATAAAGTATTGCAAATATTATACCAGAGTTGTTGTTGTTGTTTGATACAGAATCAAGCATGAAGTACTAAAATATACATTTTCACACATAACTTTCAATGCAGTCCGCTCTATGTCTGTATTAACCTTTTTCTTTAGGGTGCACCATCATGTCTTGCTTTATATAAACACCAGATGGCACTCTGCACTCAAGAGCCGCCTATTTTGCAAAAGTCTAGTATAACATATTGTATTTTACCCTAATTATCATCTTAATTTACACCAGCCATTTGTGCTGCTGCCCGTCTGGGTCGTATTGTCATTCAGGTGCTCTCTGATGACATGGAAATCAATGTCCCCGGTCCCACAATGCAATACGAAGTGCAGCAAAGTGTCAGCGTCTGTAACACAAGACTCAGTGGAGAACTGTCCGTACAGCGTCTGCACAGACCTGGTGCTACTCCAAATGGATTCATCTCTTCTGTTAGCTTATCAAAAAGGGCCGGGGTTATTTCCTGCGCAGATGAATTACACTCACATTATGCTTGTCCTGGGTGTGCCCCGAGCATTCACGCATCTCGATTGCCCCCGGAGACACAAACATGTGACTTTGTGCTCAACACTTGATTTAACACCTTCCTTTGGGTTCACGTTATGCAACGCAGACCCACAAATAGTCTTGTGAGATTGATACATACACAAGCAACGAATTATACATTATGCCTACATACATACTTTTCCCTCTCAGAGCACAATGCCAAGTGAAGGAGGGAGTATGAATGCACAAGGTCGCGCAGGGGAGTAGGACGACAGAGCCGAGCACAGGGTGAAAAAAAAAAGAAGTCCTTTCAGTGTGTGGTTAAGGGGATTAAAATCATTGTGAGGAAGATTGAGGGAAATAAAATAAACCACATATTCAGGATCAGTTGTCCGACCAGAGCAACAGCAGGGGCAAAAGAATGTAGGGAACGTAATTTTCTCCCCATTGGAAATGTATTTCCTGCTGACATTATTGCTCTTCACTGATTTTCTCTCTATGATATCAATGATATTTAGGATGGGCCATAAAGGTCATAAAATTACAATTGGAACATAATTAAGCAATCGGTTGTGAATGGGTGGAATTTACTGCACAGCTGAGTTATTGTTACTATGGAGATTAGTCTGAATATGTTAATCCTTTACAAAGACAAAAGGTTAGGGCATTTAAAAGGTAAATGTGAAAGGTACAGGTCACCCAACAGCAAAGTGGGTGAAGTAGATAGAGAATGGACTGACTGCATGGTGACTGACACACATGTCTGATAGTGAAAACCAAGAAAGATTGGTAAGTCACTAGTGATCAGAAGTATGTTGGACACACAATTGTGCTGAACGTGCAATTGCAATTAAGATCTGCATTTCAGTTGCAGATGGCTCAAGGCATCCTGGTGGCAACATCTCATTTTCTCATATAATAAAGGCTGAAAGAAAATAATAAGAAAGAAAAAAAAATACATAAATAGAGGTGGCGTAGGGGCTTGTTTGCATCATTACCAGTTGCATGTCAATTTCCTGTCATTTCTTTTGGAAGGAAACTACATAAAGCTGAGTTTAATGGACAGACGACTCCACAAGAGGCTGCCGAGACCTCAGCTCATACTTCCACACAGCTTTCGATGTCTGATAACCCGAAATGTTACAACTAATAAGCAGCACGACTCCACCCAATATCAACTTAAGAGCTGCGTCAATGAAATGTTGGCAAAAGGAGAAGGAAGGAAAAAACAGATAAACTGCCCAAATCTTTAATTGTATCAGTGTTGATATAGGATTTTATTTTAATTTATCTGACAGCAGTGTTGGATTTGCAGCTATTCTCTCGGGCAATGTGTTAAAATGTCTGAGGTAGTTCTCACCAAGTTTGACATTATTGTCAGTATAATATATAGTATGTCATATAGATAAAGATCCATCCCTTAATCCACATCTGCACCATAATTCAAGGAGTTCCATCCAGGCCCGGGCTCCGTCCCTCCACCAAGCTTGGTGGAAATCAGTTCAGTAGTTTTTGCGTAACCCCGCTCACAAATATATCAACAAACAGACACGGTGACAACATCACTCCTCGGGTGGAGGTGATGTCTATTTCAAGCCACAACATCTATTTCTTTTGATCTTCTTAAGCCTCGCTCAGACGGGAAGTGCTTCCCTAAATATAGGTTTGGCAAGAAGCAAGAAGCGGCTACTGACATTCAGACAAGAGCAATCTGCTTGCAACAACAACAATGTCAGAAGACAGTATGAGGGATGTGATGAATAGAAATATTAGGTTTCCAAGGTTTTCTTTTTGAACACTTTCAGCGACGGACTTGTGCTATTTTGCTATTGGTGGCGCACACAATGATTAGCACGCTGTGATTCAACCTGTTTCTAAACTATTTTCACTGGGCAAAATAAACTGCAACATACAGTTGTGGTTTTACTTCGACTGGTGGGTGAATTTTAATTGTATTTGCTCCATGAAAATTAGCTCAAAAGTGATAATCAGTGATACGTTTATGATAATGAGGCTATTAGCACCTATGGTAATGCTTAATGGGGAACTAACACACGTCCGTACCTCAAGGCACACCATCTCCTGCTCCTCCCGGTTGGGGTCATTGTAGTTCACTGGGTACCCCGCACCATGCCGGCAGGCCCGGGCCAGCCCCCGTATCCACTGCCACATCAGGGCCCGGGTGCGTCTGATCCCCCGCAGAGCAGACGTGGGCCTGACCTCCCACTGCCTCGCCGCTCTAGCACTTGGCATGCTCCAACCACGGAGCCTCACTTGCCACGTGAGGCTCGAGTCCGTTTGAGATCATAACAAAAAAATCCACACAGTACCTGCTCCTGTCCTCTATGTTTTCCCGGCATCTCCTCTGAAGCACATTGTGACAGAGAGAGAGCGAGACAGAGAGAGGAAATGAGGAGAGAGAAAAAGGCATCAGTGAACCTGACAAAGAGAAGAGTGTTTACAAAGGAGAGGGCAGAAGGGGATTAGGACAATGTTCCTACTGGATGCAATCCTGATTCCTCTGTGCTTTACTGCGTCTCACCAGCTTAGGCCAGATTAAGAGAGGAGGTCTTAGTGTCCGAGTGAGAGGAAAACTAGTGACAGACGTGGATTCATTTGTGATTAAATTATGTCTCTTGATGAATTCCCATGCAATACAAAGGATTAAAACACATTGGCAAATGGTCTTTGTAGAGGAAACATATGGCCCAAGTGGACACTTCTAACCATTAACATAGACGCACACTTAACTCCTGTCACAGTCCGGGATTTTACCGAGGAGCTTCTTACTATGCTCGGTCATGTCACTCATCTCAGACGCACAAGGTTAAACGCTGATCAGTGCTCCTCAGTGTGAGCAATCAACTGACTTAAGCTCTCTGTCATCGACACAATGTTAAAGCACACCATAAAATAATAACACGTTGTTATTGATTGGCTGGAGTGACATGTGTGGTGCATTCTCGTTTTCAAAATATCACTGCCATACAGGAAATTACACTTTTAACTTTTCTTGCCTCACTGCTTCACCCTCCAAGACTTATTTTGCTTTCATGTTCTATTTTCAGTCCTGTCCATGCTTTGGCAACAAGCACTTGTATCAAAGGCTGTATCAATTTCATATTTCTGTGCAGAAACCCTAATTTTTTATAAGTTTGGATTTTTGGGCAAAGTTAGTAAATAATTAAAAAGACAACAAGTTTCTGAATCCTTATCTCAACTCCCTGCCTAAGCATCTCAGACAAACCATAACAGTAGCAAGCTCATTTTATCTGAAGCTCTAAAGATCTAACTTGTTTTCATTTGTATACTCATGTCATATAGGACTTATTATTATTTATGCATCAATTTAATTATTTATTATTCATCCATCATGATTGTGTCTTATCTTATTTTAGGGTATTTTATTATAAGAAATACTGTTAATGCTGAGAAAGTTGATGTAGCATTTATTGTCCAATCCACTTATGTTTAAAGCCATGAATTGAATTGGCTTTGTAACCTCAACTAATATGTCTGCATTTCCACCATTTTTTTTAAATATCAATTTTAAGTAAAATAAGGAATAACACAAGATTTTTCAACTTATTGATATTTCTGGCTTATAGCAGGTGTAAGAGGAAGTATTCAGATACTTTACTGAAGCAAAAGTACCAGTATAGTGCATTGTGAAAATATTCTATAGCAAGCAAAAGTTCGTTAGTAAAATTTGATCACAATCTACAATAGTATTTTATATTTTATGTGCAAAATCTAAAGAAGAAGAAGAAGAAGAAGAAGACGACGACGACGACGACGACGAAGAAGAAGAAGAAGAAGAAGAAGAAGACGAAGACGAAGACGAAGAAGAAGAAGCAGAAGAAGAAGAAGAAGACTGGAGCAGTGCATGTGACTGGCTGTCACATGATCGATCGTGACGCCGTGTTGTAGTCTCTCAGCTGTTTTGCACGGGACAGTAGCGCGGTGAGTTATTCATCTGAATGTCTGCTCCGTCACTGCTTACTCAAATATCATTTGGCAAACGTATGTCGGGTCAAGTGTTGTTATTCTTTGCCGCTGTAGCGGTTGTCATGTCGTCGGAATGACTGAGAGGCTATGTTAGCACAAGTTAGCATCCCCCTCTTGTCTTGCTAGCTGTTGCCAGTTAGCTAACGGTGCTATCGGTGTCACCCACAACGTTATAACTCGACATTATGTTTAAATGTGTGTATGCGTTACGCGTGGTGGCGGCTTTACTTCAATGTAATGTCCTGCGTTCATGCTCTGCGTTGCCTTTTCTTAGTTCTTGGAAAAAAAACAACCTCATCCCTCGTCGTGACATTGGGTTAAGATAGTTAGCTAGCATGACCTGCGGCTAGCAGCGGCGGTGCTAACCGACTAACGTCGTAGTTAAACTCCGAGGATGAAACGTAAAGATACAATTTCCGCCTCACGTCGAAACGGTTTACACTAACGGTTATGTTGGAGCCGCTGTGTGTGTGTGTGTGTGTGTGTGTGTGTATTCGCTGTTAGCTCTGCAACTAGCTAGCTAAGTTAACTGTCATGTTCCACTGATTTCCATGAACGCACCACCACATCAGGCGCCTGCTGTCATTTGTTGTGGTGCAATTCTTCCAATGTTTTAGCTCGTAGTGAACACGTACAGTGAACAGGTTCAATGCCTTTTAATGTTGAGACACTGTGGTGATGTTTCATTGTTGTGTTTCTGTCCAGGTGGTGTTGGATTTCCCCCCCCCCACCCTGATACGGTAGTGGATATATAGCAACATGGATATCCGCGGGGCTGTGGACGCAGCGGTCCCCACCAACATCATTGCCGCCAAGGCAGCCGAGGTGCGGGCCAACCTGGTCAACTGGCAGTCCTACCTGCAGTAAGTGCAGCCGTGCATCGTGACAATGTACTGTCAAACTCACCGGACACTTCATTGGGTACACCTGTACAAGCCAATGCAATTGAATACAACTGCTCTTCTTGATTTTCTGCCTTTGTTACCGCTGTCTGAGAGGTTAACCATTCTACTCAAGTGTTGCAATGCAGTAGAAGTATGACTCACATCATCATTATCATCACTTCATGTTTTCATTAAGTATGGATTCTATATGAAATGGAATATTTTACGAGTCCTGTTTGCCAGACCCAGCTAAAATGGAATAATTGATGGAGTGGATGCTGAATCAGGAAGACGGAAACCGTGGATGTCTTAAGCAGAAGTATTTATTATAAGAGCTCGATATTGAGGAGACTTCCGGTTCGCTACACAGATAAACAGGTTCACAGTGTTTGGCGTCCCAAGATAGTCTGCCCATCCCCAGTCTCTGTAGTGTATTTAGCGTTGAGTAATGCTGTCATCTCCCCGCGACTATGACACCTCGAGAGAGACTTCAGCGGCAATGATTGTTTTGGCTTGACATAGATGAGATGACCTTGCTTGGTGCCTGAGAAGACTCGTCTTAACAGTTTCTCAGGAAGGATTGGAAAAAATTCCTCAACATTATAACCATGTTTTAACGATAGCTACTTGTCCTGATGGATCGTCCTTGGTGTGTTTTGCCTTAACTTGAAACATGTGGTATTTACAGGTTAATTATCGTTAATGTGCAAAATTCCCTTGCAACTTAAAGCAGTGCCAAGGCAAAGCCCAATCCCTCAGTAGTCAGTGGTCAGTAGTAGTAGTTGTAGGAAAGGAAATGAGTGACAGTGCAAATGTCGTTGTAGCTTTGTGCTAAAAGTGTTTCAATGAAATGTCGTCTAGGAGCCAGATGATTTCAGCAGAGGACTGTGAGTTCATCAAGAAGTTTGAAGTGGCCAACTCTGAGGAGAAACAAGTCATTCTGACCAATGAAGGACATCAGGTACGATTTACATTGTCTTTGTATTTCTTTCTGGTTAGGTACACTGGTTTCAACAGCCACTGTAAAAAGTTTTCATCTTTTGTAACAGCGGCCTAGATTAGTCCACAGTGCCCACCATGTGGTTGGAGACCAGTGGCTGAGCAGATAGCACATACTCATTATTTTTAGAGGTGCAACGCAGAATAAAAGCAAACTGTGCAACTTGTCAAAGGCTTCTGTGATTTTTCTGAGTTTCTGAAGATCTCTTCTGCTTTTGCTCAGTGTGCGAAGACCTTCCTGAACCTGATGGCTCACATCTCCAAGGAGCAGACAGTCCAGTACATCCTGACTCTGATCGATGATACTCTGCAGGTACACTGAAACACCCACAAACGGGATATGCATGCACATGCATATAGACACTTTCAGGAGACAATGGGATCATGATCAGAAACCTTGAGAGAGTTTTGATTTAGATTTAGTGCATTTTTATATCATGTATCAGAGAGGGCAGGATGTTGTAGTTTGGTCATGGTTTCAATTTTTGTGTCCCACATAAATATATGAATAAATAGAGAAACACTTTGTGCTTTTTAATGAAATTAAATATTGTGACAAATTCAGACTAGGTTAGCTAATGTCAATCTTTTTTGACTCATTGTGGTTGTTTTATTACCATTGGTCAGAATATGATGCATTACACATTTAATTAAGACATCAGTCTGTGACTGTTTTTAGATCTTGACTTCTTTGGAAATCACAAATTAGCATTTGACAGTTTTTGTTTCTCAATATATAAATCATTGGCTTTTAATGATGGATTATGTCACATGCAGTCAGTTAGTCAACTATCCACGTTCACAACCAAAGAGCTCATACAAGATTTCATTTCAACTGTCTTTCAGGAGAACCATCAGAGGGTGAACATCTTCTTTGACTACGCCAAAAAGACAAAGAACACCGCCTGGTCCTACTTCCTCCCCATGCTGAATCGTCAGGATCTTTTTACTGTCCACATGGTAAGATAAGAGGGGATTTCTGTTTTTCCACATCTGCTCCTGTGAAAGCTGTGGCCGCAGAGGAGGCATTATGTTTGGGGTTTTTGTTTGGTTGAGATATTGTGTCCATCCTACAAAATCTCAGAAAAGCCTAGAGGGAGTTTCCATGACTCAAGAAGTAATGCACACATTTTCAAAGAATGTCTTAAATGAATAAATGAAAGACTGATTAAATATTATGATATAACATTTGCAAAAACACTTGTCTGGACATAATTCAATGCCAATTACTCAGGAGCAGAAGTTGAGGTTTCGACCGTATTTCCTGTAACTTAACTGATTGGTCGAAACAACAACTGCAAGGCAGTAATTCTAGTTTAAGACATATTCATACTCCCCCTGCACTGTTTGACTGGCTGGTGCATGTAAAACCCTGTACAAAGCTTGACTATTGATAAGTGTTATTAACTCTCATAAGGGACATTGATTAAACAAGGTAAGCATATGTGCACAGTGAGCTGTGAACTTGTTAGGGAAACAAATCTAGTTCATGTCTAAATCCTCAGCACAGTGTGGCATTGTTACTTGATGACACAAGCTAATTAAGCATAATCATCATAATAAGTGTACTGAAATAATTTTTCCAGATAAAAAGGTTGCATTCCATTAAATTTTCGCCAAGAATTTTTCACAGATTTTTCTACTTCTAATCATAGCGAGGCATCATTTATACCTCACAAAGCAACCGTCCTTGGGAACAGGCAATAAATTTAATGATTTTCCCCAGAAACCCTTTTAGAAAAAGATCAAGAATCATCTCAAATGTACAGTAAAAACATGTCATTGTCAGGGGGGGAAAGTAATGACCACCCAATGACAATCTGAGTGCTACACCATGGCCTTATTAAGAATACCAACATCCAGCAGGTGGGCATTATGTGACACCACACTTGAACTCAATCCAATTTTCTTGCTGACTCGCTTTTAAATTACAGCCTTAATACCAATTCACATCCTCTCCAAGCAAGGAGGAAATTGGAGAGCTAGATCCCCCCCTGTCTCATCACATGATACATTTGTACTTAACAAGCTGTGATGCTGGAATTACTGAACTGCACAGTTGATGACTTTGCTTTAATTTTCTTCTGTTGGTAGACTGCTCATTCGAAGCATTGTTGAATTTCGAATGTCCTTCCTGTATTAGGCGGCGAGGATCATTGCGAAGCTGGCTGCCTGGGGCCGTGATCTGATGGAGGGAAGTGATCTGAACTACTACTTCAACTGGATAAAAAGCCAGCTCAGTTCACAGGTAAAAAGGCAGATTAAAATGGTGGTCACAGAGTCCATTTTATTTTTTAATAATTTTTGTTTTTCTGTCTTATTTTATGCGACTAACAACAGACTACTAGTGTAATTAATTGTTTGGTAAGAGGGGAAAAAAACTCCCAAAATCACTGAAAGTATTCTTGTCCTTAATTTTCACATCAAATTGCATGTTCATAATTAACAAGTCTGAAGTTTATACTTGTTGGTTAGGAAAGGTCTTATTAATGCGGGGTTAATTGCCTTGGCAGCAGGAATGCTAATCAAATTATATGTCTTTGTGATTTTGTAGTGTACAGTAACACAGATATTATTTTTCTGTTTCTCCTCCCCGATTTATCCTGTCATGGGTTATTCTTAGTTATTGGGACATCAGCTTCTTGAGACATTGGCTTCCTCTTTCTAATGAAGTTAAATTTACCCCCCAATGTTTTTTTCAATGATTCAAATTATCTATGTAGCCAAAGTAATTTATCATTTCGATCAATGTTTTTCATTTCCATAATTAAATTTAAGACTTTGGCTAACAATGAAAACGTCTGATAAAATATAGTGTATGGCAGTTGCATGCACCGAGTAGATGATGCTGATTGAGACCTGAGTATTGATTCCTAGTCACAGTCTCTTTGTCTTACACTCTCTTTGTACTTTGTAAAATATGATCTTAAACCAAACCTGCCTCTTGGAATTGTGTTTGATATTAATTCCTCTCTTCAGCAGCCAAGCAACAAATCAGTGAGCATCCACGGTCACTGAATTGCGCTTGTGGTCGGACACTGTAACTCACCTCCAGTTGTGAACAATTTTGCACCTGTTTTTGTTTGTTTGTTTGTTTATCTCTCATTAGAACCTTCATGGTACAGGTCCAGAAACAGGCTCAGGAGCAGGAACTATATCCCCCAGTGAAGTGAGTATAAGTGAAGTGCATCTTGGCGCTTCCAGGAGGAAACAACAAAAAAAGCAGGATTTGTGCAAGCTGCAATGTATCAGCTGTCACTGGACTTTCACGTCTTTTCTTTCCCCTCTTTTTCTCTGCCATCCTGCTCTTGCACTCAAGTTTTTCACCAACACTTCTAGAATGATGGAGAGTCTTATATAAAGCAGTTTTGGAGTAATTCTCCATTTAGACAGCATGGTGTTTGCTGCCACTGGCATGCCATAAGCCACTTCACCTTAATGCTGAAAGCGCATGACAAACACAGCTTTTGCTGTACAGTACATTAGTATTACAGGGGAAATATGGAGATTGGATCCGCATTTGCAAAGCAGCAGCATCCTACCATTTTATATCCCATACTGTGTGAAGCATAGTGTGATTATTCTGAGCAATGTGCTCAGAGATATATTGACGCGAGTGCTGTCTAATGACCGAACATCATCTTTGTCTCTGCATTTCTCAACCAGGTAACCTCTTACTCCTGCCTTCACTGTTGCCTGTTCCTCTTTGCTGGACTTCTTTGCTTCTGTTCACCCCTTTTTTAATTAACAGATTAATGCAAATCTATTTTCTCCTCTCAGCTTCCTCCACTCTAATCTCAATTTACATTATTCTGCTCAGGTGTGATGGGTCACTTTTCCCTGCTATCGCGCTGTATTGTTCTATTGAGTCCGTGATCTAGCATGTGTTGATGTATACATACGATAGTCTGCATGTGCAATGCCTCAGGTTTGAAAGGTGATGGTAATGCAAGTTTTGGACTGGTGTTCTTCAATGTGCTGTCTCTGTTCGTCGACTACTCCCGTGTTTCAGAACTGCATTGATTTTAGTTGACCTTCTAACATTTTGTCCGTTTTCCTGATTGCAGAGCCAAGGCTCACGCTTCCGTTTGATCAAATGTTTTCCTCTTGTCCTTTTCAGAGCTCTCAGTACGTCCAGTGTGTGGCTGGATGCCTTCAGCTGATGCTGAGGGTCAACGAGTATAGGTTTGCCTGGGTGGAGGCCGATGGAGTCAACTGGTGAGTATTGACTCCATATAAACAGTTGCAGTCTGCAACTGTTTATATGGACTCATCAGTCATTTATAAATGACACTTAATCTTTAAAAGCCACAGTACATTTTGAATGTTTTTCACCTTCTGGATGTAGCCTAACAAAAAAAGGAAAAGATAAGTGCCTTTAAAAAAGACAGTTTTTATTATGATATCTAAAATTGTTATATTTTGGCACTGAGCGCTTCTTATACAGGTTCATATGTACACTCACTTGTGACATGGATGCGGAGCAGTGTGATACATTGAAAGAAAACGAAAGGTGCAAGAAAATACAGAGCACACTATCTCACTATTCACTTTTGGTGCTGGTCACTTGTGTAACATTGTAAAATTGGCCTTTCTACTTAATCTGAATCAGCTAATTATTGCACATCTATGAAATCCACATCTCTGCACTTACCTGCTATTTCTACAAAATGCATGACTCGCTGTAGTTATTAGTATTGTACTCTTCATTTTGGGCCAACTTTTCATTTTCTGCTCATCCATTATCAGAGATAAGCAGCATGTAGGCACATTGCTCTGAAAGCTCTTCTATTAGTAAACGGGGGGTAAATGAAAGTGTTCTTCCCAGCCCTCTGAATGTTTTTCCTTTTTTTTTTTTTATTCATGCGTGTTTTTTTTTTTCTTCTTCTTCCTGTTACAGCATCACAGCAGTGCTGAGCAACAAGTGCGGCTTCCAGCTGCAATACCAGATGATCTTCTGTGTTTGGCTCCTGGCATTCAGTCCTCAGCTCTGTGAGCAGTTGAGACGATACAACGTGGTGCCGGCCCTGTCCGACATCCTCCAAGAGTCTGTAAAGGAGAAGGTCACTCGAATCATTCTGGCTGCCTTCAGGGTATGTTGCGAAATTTTGTTTTGTTTTGCTCAAATGCCAGTTTCACACTGATAATGATTTGACCACACTTGCTGAATTGTGATTCCATTATCTTGGTACCTTATATAAACCAGTGGTGTATATGAATTGAATTGCTGTGATTTGATTTAACATTTACCTCATCAAAACAACATCTTCTCGATGTATAGAATGAAATAAATGAACAATAAACACCATTGATATCACCATATCAACTCCCATACTGAGGCTCAGACGTCAGTAACAACAGTAGCTGGATATTTCTAGCACACAAATGTTCCAGGTACACAGTGGTCAGAGAGGAAAAAAAACAGTTGTCAGAGCAACTGATGGAAAAAATCTGTCACTGTAAACATTGCTTCATGAAGTATCAAAAGTGATTGACATGAAGGGTGTTAAATTATTGATTCTTTGTTTTGGGCAACATTTAGAACCATCAAATAGTTTTAAAAGTTTTCAGGTAATAATTTGATTCCAGCCCTTTACTGATACAGGTTATGAACCTGATTTTGGATGATCATTGTGTATTTGTCAAAATCTCACACAGCATTTTACATGTTTGCATCTAAACTTTAGCCCAGCAAAAGCAAACTTTAATGAAACTCTTAAAACACCAGTGCAAAATATTCAATGGAGTCCCAAGAGCTGCACTCTGGTCTGACTCTGTTGTTTAGTGTTAATGCCAGGTAATGAATTTCCAATACCATGCCCTGGCAAAATTTAATGAGAGCCAGAGGCTCCCTTAATGTCTCCAGGCTGAGTTGCTGCTTTTGAACTGGTGGGAGTTAGTGAGCCTGACCGGGCGCCAAGCGGATCTGGAACATCCGAGAATTACATTTGAAGTCAAAGTGATAACTTCCAGGTTGTTTGTTCCCAAATTATGTTACATTTTAATTTTATTGTATTTTATGTTGTAGATGATGACTCTTCGGAGAGTTAACATGTGGTTTTCGGTTTAGCCCGACCAATGTGGATGTTTGGGGCCGATGCCAATACCAATATTAAGGAGTATTTCTGATACCATTATTAATAAAAAAAATTTAAGGCCAATGATTCCTAACATATTATCAAATCCTCATGGCAAAGAAATGTAATTTATATTTACAGTTTAACCATAACTTAATTATAAATAACTACAGATTAGTATAAGATACAAATACAACCAAATATAAAACGGTAGAACTTGAATAAAGACTCTTTTTTTAACATAAAATGTAAACCTAAATATACATCTTTCTGTATCTTTTATACTGTTAGATAAATGTTTTCACATAGGCAAAATTAAACGCTGATAGGCTCATCTTTAAAGACTCTCATCTGTTGATATTAATATCTAACTGATATATCGGTCGGGCTCTAGTGTTCTGATATCTTTGCAAACATTGATTTAATAATCCTCTGCTGTACCCCCCCAGCCCCACATCCAGACTGCCTGCAGTAACTGTCCACCTTGAGCAAACATCTTTTTAAATACCAAACAAAAAATTTGTATCAATTTGATAAATTATAACTTAGCAAAAAGTCTGGATTTATATATGAAAAGCTTCAGTGATATTCTGGCTTTGTCCAACCCAGCGACATCAGACATCTGCAGTGGGCTCGCTCAGACCACAATGGTGTGGTGAACAGCGCTGATTGCATGACTGAAACATGAGCTCATACGCCAGGGGAGCAAAGTTAGATGAGTTTCGAAAACCCCACTTAAAGGAAGGTTCGGTTATGGTTTCTTCTATGTCTCTGTCAGCAGGATCAGGTACTGTAAGCTAAGCAAATACACAAATCTGTTCTCCTAATGGACCAACCTTCTGGTGTCTTGCTTGCTGAGTGAAATGAATTTGAGTCCCACGTTTTAGAGAATATGTTGCACTTGATTATGTTTGCCTCCATGGACCACGTGTGTTCCTGCTTTGAATTCCCCCTGAACCTCATTCATCACACCTTTTTTGTCCAGCAGAGCTGTCACATCAAGCGTTGGTGAATGCAACCATAGGAGAGCAGGGCTGGGCTTTTAATTGTTTGGAGAAGTTTGCAGTTCAGTCTGACTGCTAAATCAAAGCTAATTCAAAAGCAAAGGGAGACCCTGAAACGTCCTGACATTTAGTGGGTTGTCCCTCGAGTCGTCCAACTTACCTTACTGTGTGTACAAAAAACCATTACCGCTCGCCAAGTGATCTAGAATTGGGCTCTTGATGTTGTCGTGCAGATTTTTGAGGGACTTGGGGTAATCACATATAGAAGGAATTTTCTTCTTTTCTTTTTTTTTTTTTTGCAAAATCCCTCTGAAGTATATTTAACGTTGTTTTGCATGTCGCTATTTTTCCCAAATGTCCTCATTATGCAGATGATTCTGCTCCCCGCATGGGACCAGCAATGTCACTTAAATTATCCAGACCATCTGGAAGTCTTTGAAGACATCGTCAAAGGAAGTTCTGATGGGTTTGCAATGTTTTCACCCAAACCTAATGATTTTTAAGGCAAGAAGGTGCTAAACGTTTGCTGGTACTTGGCTCTTTGGCTCTATTTGTGACTACATAACAGGTTCAAAATTGTCAGATATTCATAGTCAGCTCTGCTGGGAACCGAGCCTGAAAGGGTTCAATCAGAGCATCTCGGTCCCGATCCTGAGGCCACTTTTGTTTCGCTCCAAAATTTCCACCACTAGAATTTTCTCTCCATTATAGTATGAGAGTTTCAGGGACTTTGTCCAGGGAACTTTCCTCTAAAAAAGCTTTTACGACACTTGAACATTGTGTTCTTGTTGTAGCAGAGCTCTGCACTCATCCCCTTCACAGCTCACTCACTGCTTTATCATTATGGTTTTGTGATTTTGAATTAAAATAACCCAACCATGTATTTCGTTGTATTTAATGGCCTAAAATACAGAAATACAACAGCCACCAGAGTATGATTAGAACAACGATATTTCTGAAAGTCGACCATTTTTTAAATTTTTCTCATGAAAGGGTTAGATTTAGATTTAATATGAAACTGATGAAACTAAATGACATCTTTCATGAGTTCACCTTTTGTAATTAATAAATTGATTTAGTCTACAAAAGAAAAAAGTGAAAATTTCCCACAGTAATGTCACAGAGGTCAAGGCAGTTTTTTTTCTTTCAAATTGCTCAATTGTTACAGTACAAACTTGTTGATGTTTAACTTCCAGTCAAAGGAACAAATCCTCACTGTAAGAACTGTAAGAAATGACTGTATGGCCTAAACTATGAATTTCACCTTTCTGTGGTGAAAAAAGTCAATTAAATGACTAAAAGTTTCAGCACTCCAATGATTCGCTCATTCCTCTAATATCTGTGATGAACTGGTCACACATGAGTGAATTCATAAATATGCAACTATTGTTCCTCTTCCCATTTTTCTCTGGGACAGAATCTTCTGGAGAAGTCGGCCGAGCGGGAGACTCATCAGGAGTATGCGTTGGCCATGATTCAGTGCAAGGTGCTGAAGCAGCTCGAGAACCTGGAGCAGCAGAAGTACGATGACGAGGACATTACTGAGGATATTAAATTCCTGCTGGAGAAGCTGGGAGAGAGTGTGCAGGATCTGAGGTACTTAGGGGCCCCATCAAGTGAATAATCACTTAATAACAAAAAGGAAAATCCTTACGTTTTTATGCTGAGCAGGAATCTGTCACTTTAATATATGAAGCGGGTTATTTTTCCAAAGACCTGGAGCTTTATTTTCTCTGTACTTGAAATGCTTTTTTTTTTTTCCCATTTGACCATAAGCTGTACGCACTCAAATTGCTGCTCTTCACAATAGACGGGATGAGATAAAACAGTGCTTCCTCTTTTTTCCAAGGGACAAACAACTGCGATGATCCTTGAACTGTGTTCTTGATAGAAAAATCCTTTTTAATCCTTTTTCTTTTCTTCCCCATCTACAGCTCATTTGATGAGTACAGCTCAGAGCTCAAGTCTGGCCGCCTGGAATGGAGTCCAGTGCACAAGTCTGAGAAGTTCTGGCGTGAGAACGCTGTGCGTCTGAACGAGAAGAACTACGAGCTCCTCAAGTAAGACAAAGCCTCTACTGAGGCATTTTCTTTTCTCCTCGAGTCTCAAAAACCTAAGCCTGACATGTCATTAAAATATAATGCTTTGGAGCTGAAAGTACGGCTTGCTTTAGTCCACAAGGACACAAGACTCGTAACTCATAACATAGAATTATTTGTGTGTATTCTATAAGAGTCTGCTAATTGAAACTAAAAGAGAGGATTTCCTTATGAAAGGTTGATCACAAGAACTTATGATTGTCATTATCGATTAATCTGTTGATTATTTTTCTCCATTAATCAATTAGTTTTTTTGGTCCATAAAATGGTGAAAATGTTGATCGTGCTTCTCAAACCTCAAGACGATGTTTCGTTCTGTACACAAACCTAAGATTTTCAGTTTAATGTCATTGAAGAGCAAAGAATTTTTTTTAAAAGAGCTGAAATCAGAAAAAATCTTGACTTTTTTCCCTATTAAAACTATTTAAATAAATTCCTCGATAATCACAATGGTTGATTAATTAATTTGTCGATTACCAATCGATTGATCTACAAACTGTTGCAGCTATAAAAGAAATCCCACATCGGTTTGTGTGTGCAATTTGGTATTCCAGTCCCACACTGTCCTCTCTGTAATCAGTCCAGGCATCATATCAGCTGAAATTACCCTCCATCTATATTTCACTCTTTCTATCACACCTCGTGTCCTTGGATTGACATTTTGGAGTTTGGGTTTTTATTTCCGTTTTTTAAATAACAGTTGACCTTGATTTGCTGAGAGATCGGTACGTTGCTCCCGCCACTTCTCTATGGATAAACAATCTCAGCTAATCAATTTCTTTCATGAATCTTTTGTCCGGAAAGTCTTTGCCCAGGAGTCTCTGACAACCGTATAATTTTCAGAGCACATAACCTTTTTTTCCTTTTGATGCAGACAGACCTCTCCATTTGAACGCCTCTGCTTTTCTTTTCTCTGCCTTTCTTCAATAGGATCTTGACGAGGCTGTTGGAGGTGTCTGATGATCCTCAAGTCATAGCCGTGGCAGCTCACGACATCGGCGAGTACGTGCGACATTACCCACGTGGCAAACGGTGAGGCACCTGTCAATGAATACCGAATCGTCCCGAAGCTTAAAGGCTACAGTGACTTTCAGAATCATTTAGAAGATGTTAAAATCACATTGGGTCCCAGCATTTTTGGAGCACAAAGGCCAATGGGTGAAATCAAAGGTTTTGCAGCTTACAAATAAATAACTTCACTTTCTAATCAGAAAATATTGAAAAATATTATCCATTTTTGATAACTTGTACCTGTTATTTCCTTTTTCCCCCACAAAAAATTTAAATTTTGTTACAATGCTTGAATTGACATCTACTTCTCCCTCATTCAAATTTTCTGAATTCATATATATGTAAATATTTCATAAAAAACTGCTGGTAGTAAGATAAAAATTAAGTGAAGCTCAAACATGAAAAAAAATATTTAGGGAAGGAGGATTTCAAAATGCAATATTCTGTGTATGTGTACACTTAAATGTGCTTCATCAGGATCAACTTCCCTGAGCATTTTGGATGCTTATTATGATATTAATTTTATTACATCATCTTAAGTGGGTCTAAGGTGAGGTTTGTTGTGTGGCTTGCTGCTTAATATTTGATATTTTTTCCTGTCGTCTGTATCAACCCTAAAGAATATATGTACCTAAAACATATTATAACATAAAAGTTGTCTATCTTTTATCTAATAATAAGTGAGCCATGTTTCTCCTCGACTGTGGCACACTTTTAATAGAGTAAATGCAAAACTTTAACTTTAAACTAGCCCTGTGTGTGGCTGTAGTTAGCTGTGTGTTAAAATCTGAACATTTGCCTTGAGACTTCCTCATCATCTCCCTCCGGTTCAGGTTTGTGACACTGGGTGACTCATAGAGCAGTAATGGTTTTTCTTGTCTCCCATATCAATCCTATTCATCTGTCAGAGTCAGAAGCTCCGGACTTATTTGCCCTATTTCCACTCTTGTATTGGTAATTAGGTTCAGTTTGCTGCAACGTCACCAATGCATCTCCCCCACTTTTCTCTGTTCAGACCATTCACTGTATTACCACAGGCCTGTTTGCCCTTTCAGAGCATTACATCCTTTTAACGAGACCAGTAGAAAAATTCAGTCGGGCTGGATTACCAGATGCGGGAACCACGGAATGACCCTAAAGATGAAACTCTGACCCTTTTTTCTCTGTGCGGATAAAGGCCCTCACCCATTACTCCTGTCGTTCCTTCCATTTCAGGGTGATTGAGCAGCTGGGTGGAAAACAGCTGGTGATGAATCACATGCACCACGAGGACCAGCTAGTCCGTTACAACGCCCTGCTGGCCGTGCAGAAGCTGATGGTCCACAACTGGTATGGACACATTTACAGCCTTGCTAATATGATTCATGTTTTCTGTTTTTAGGTATTAACTACTCATCACACAAGTGTCTCAGGCTACATCCATACTACTACGTTTTCATTTCAAAACTAAAACAATCTCTGTCCAGACAAGCGTTTTAAATCTCTATCAGATTTATCTTTTCTGCAGTTGGTTACTGACAGTAAGTGTTTACAATATTTTGCCACGTCTATACTATCACGCTCCCCCAGAGTTTTCAAACAGAAAAACGGGGCGAGTGGCATTTTCCAAACTTCTCCATTTTAGGTTTTTAAAGAATCCAGAGCAGTGTGGACGGTAGGCGTAAACGTAGCAGTGGTTTTAAAACTCAAACGTAGTAATGTGGCTGTAGCCTCAGTGGAACCAAGCTTTACAATAAACTATCTGTCTACAATTAACATGCTACAGATTAACAGCCATACACACCCTCACACACATGAGGTCCATGGACTCCATATTCTGATGAGAATGATTAGTGTGTCACTTTCCCTCCTCTGAAACAGAAGCGGAATCAAGCAAAATGTGTGAATCCTCAAATATGTTTATTTCATTGGTATTTAAATCCTAAATTCCACATTTAAAGATTAATTTAGTGAAATCCAGGTAGATATTGCTAACTACTGACGGTGATAACCTTGTGTTTTGTGTTGGTCGTGGAGAATGCAAAAGAAAAGAAAAAAAGAATAATGGACATTTGTTTGGTTATTGATAAACTTGCTCTCATTGCTAACTTTTTTACTTTTACATGTTTCTCCATCATGTTCTAAACTCAATCTTCATTAGATTGGTTGCTGCTTATGCTTGTTTAGTGTGTGTGTGTGCGTGCGTGCGAGTGTACGTACGTACCTTCGTGCGTGTGGCATTTTGGGAAATGACATTATTTGCTTTGCTGAAAGTGAGCTGAGAGGATTGATACCACTTGCAGGCGGCAGCTGGTTATCTTAGATTAGCAGTGACTTCCAGTCCAAGTTAGGCAACCAGCTGCTGCGTATTTAATGTGGAAACAAATTAAATTTACTGCTATAAAATGTCTGCATTAGTATATATTTTGGTCACAGTTCTCTGATAACAAAATCTGAGAAATTCTTGCCAAAATGTCTTGTTAATTTTGCATGTTTATGGAAAACTATGCATCAGATGATAGGTATTGGTTTGTTTTCTCAAAAGTCCTCTCGTTAAACCCCTCTCCGGCACCATTACACAATCTACATGCTTTATTTAGTGAAGCACTGGTCAACACTTCATCTTCACCAGTCCTCAGATTTACTCTTGATGCTAACACTCGACTAACCGTGTGTGTGTGTGTGTGTGTGTGTGTGTGTGTGTGTGTGTGTGTGTGTGTGTGTGTGTGTGTGTGTGTGTGTGTGTGTGTGTGTGTGTGTGTGTGTGTGTGTGTGTGTGTGTGTGTGTGTGTGTGTGTGTGTGTGTGTGTGTGTGTGTGTGTGTGTGTGTGTGTGTGTGTGTGTGTGTGTGTGTGTGTGTGTTCTCTGTCCACTGGATTGCTTGGAAACACAAAAAAAAGCAACAAGGGAAAGTGTGTTTGTTTTGCTGCCACTATCTTAAACACACTGCTCCCAAAGCGACTGTGGATCGAGACATTGTGTGTAATATCAGGCATTTTCCCACCTAAGTGATCTTAATGTTCTGTGTAAACGGTGCGTTCACTCGAGTGCGAGCAGGACTTTATTCACTTGCTGTTGTACAGAAACGGTTTCTAAGATAGATTTGATTTAGATCTATAAAGCATCTTCCAGGGTCAAATAATAGAGAGGGGGCAGGTGAGGGGGCTAATTACATGAAATACATTTTCTTTGTTGATAAAACTTTGAGAACAGGAGTAAAGTTTTCGAAATTGGATTGAAGTATGCAGATATGATTAGAGAAACCTGGCAGCTGTATACAAATATCTATCTGCAGGGGGAAAAATTTAAAAAAAATGCAGGGATGAAAATTTGAAAATTCAACACGTTTTGTACATTGGAGTCTTTTGTCTTTTGATTTGATATAAAAATAGCTATTTAATCATTTGCAGCCTGTAATTTGTATCATCATTGTCATTTAAACGCCTGGCACACAAATCACATCTGAAGACATTATTTTGTATTGTTTTCTTTAACCTCTACTCATCCGTCCACGCGTTCCCCCCTGTGATTAACTCTGCTTCAGGTGACAGTGTTGACAGAACATAATGGCTTTTAAAGAAACAATGAGAGGAGGGGGGAGTCGGTTTTCTCTGATATATATACCAGCTGCTTTTCAAGTAGTTTGTTTACCTCGACCGCAACTATCGCGTGAGGAACGCTCAGGTCTCAAGGTTTTGTTGTCACATTGAATTGCGCGTGGCCGCCGCCCACGCTCGTGGCCTTCACGACGACTCGCGAACGCTCCAGCAGAGCGAGGTGATCATCGATTGACGCTGATGTTCTCTAAAAAAGGCGAGGTCTCCGTTCTCCTACGAAGTGATGGATATTTTATCAAAGCAGCTCAACCACACCCTCGTCACCTCGAGTGAGCCTCCCTTCGTCGTTATTGTTTCCACCAGATATTCCCCTCGTCCTGCTGACTGAAAGTTCACCGCTGTCATGACAACAGCGGCTTCGTGAAGTAGTTATTGTTGGTTTTATTCTTTAAGACCATTTAAGGCTGTTGACAGGGAGTCTGTGCTGTACGCCGTCTAATGGCTGTTAACGCGTCATCATTTATAATTAGATTCATTATCATACACTTAAAGCAACACCATTGTGTGTTCAAGACCACTGTTTTTCTTAAATCAGAGGAAGAGAGTGCAGCGATTGCTCTTAAATTCATATTCTTCTCACCCATCATC
The DNA here is from genome assembly GCF_022379125.1 of Scophthalmus maximus. Taxonomy (NCBI): domain Eukaryota; kingdom Metazoa; phylum Chordata; class Actinopteri; order Pleuronectiformes; family Scophthalmidae; genus Scophthalmus; species Scophthalmus maximus. The sequence continues at coordinate 20,975,751 of NC_061519.1, forward strand.
TTTTACTGGAATTGTCACTGTTTACATTTTTACTGTTGTTGAATGTCATTCATGTGATCTTCATTTTTATTCTTACAGTAGAGGTGACGCAGCTTCTCCAGTGTTTGTGCAAAAGGGCTCGGTGCTCGTTACATCTAATAAACCAAGACTGGTGGGGAAAAAAAGGGCAGAACAGGTCATTTTTTATGCAGCAGTATCATAAGTAAATCGGGTCTAATCTCGTTCTGAATTAGTCCCTTTTGTGAAGCGTGTTCTGAAGATGCTGCGAAACATTTACTGGTGCAGTCGTATCATCTCGCTGTAGAGGTTTCTAATAGACCCTCGGCAGAAAGGCCCCCGGCAAAATGAAATCATGAGAAACACGTATTGTACATTAGGTTGTATCCAATTCATTCATCACTTTTTATGATCCACTCTGATTGGCCGGTGCCATCCTCACATCAACAGTTTATAACCTGATCACTGTCGAAAATGATTCCGATTTCAATTTGAAGGCCCAAACTTGGATTTGTTCAGCTGTTCTAAAAATGTTTTATTTCCATATGCTTCAACCTCCAGGACACATTTTGTATTAGTTTGTACAGCAGCATCCTGGCTGCAGAGCACTGGCTACATAACTCTGTCTTCTGGATCCGTCCAATTATTGCCTTTTATCAGCTCGCTGGCTGCTCCCTCCATCAACATGTAGCTGCTAATTGCAGCCCAGCTAAAGGTTATCACTGACGGCTTCAGGGTTGTGTGGAGATTTGTGATGTTGGAGGAACTCCTTTTTTTTCTTTCCCTCTTCAAAGCTGAAGATTTCGCTAGTGCTGTGATAAGTAATCGACAGAAATAGGGGACGGAGGCTTATAGGCTGTTGTTTTGATAGATTTTTGATTTGATCCTGAGCAGGTGTTGCGGTATCGAGGTCTTTGGAGGGGTCAGCGTGTTTTCAGTTCTACCAGAAATAAAAAAATAAAGTTCTCTCCATCTTTATTTAACTGAATGCTAAAGCAGTGAAATTCCCAGGCACACGCACAGACCTGACCTTCGACAAAAAAACAATTTCCCACAGTGTTTATCAATGTTTGGTATTTAAAGGTGGAGCGACCTGAGAAGGAAATGGAAATATGCAGAAAAGTTCATATGAGTTCGTATGAATCAGAAATATTGTTCCGTAATAACCCGCAGCTTACATCAGTTCTTCTAACCTTTGTTGATATGTTGAAAAATATAGATATGTGATATTAATATTAATCTTCTTTTGAGGGAGATATCTTTTCTACTATCAGAAGTATTTTTCTCAGCCTTTTCCATTTTTGAGTGTTCTGAGAGGGCTTTGGTATTTCTGTTAGCAGTGAGGTGAGTGTCCTGATAGCACATCTGAAAATGTTACTGCCAGCAAAGAAATGTGAAGAAGAACCGTGACCTTTCAAAATGGTGACACTTTACACTTCAAGGTTTAAAATGGCATCGTGTTTCATCCTGGGAACCAGAAGCTCGACGTAAAAACAGATTCTTAAGGCCCCGATTCCACCTCATCAAAACTTACTATCCTTTTGGTTAGAGTTGGAAAAATAATATTGAAACCACTGTCCGTTAAATGTGTGACTGGCTTGCCACCAACACACATACACACACACACACACACACACACACACACACACACACACACACACACACACACACACACACACACACACACACACACACCCACACCCCTTTACGTTTTTACATTTTGGCAATTGTACGGTTTACACAAAAAAATAAATTAAATGTTATTTATTGAGCATAATGTTCATTTTTTTTACCTCTGAACAGAGCCAGGCTAACGGTTTCCCCCTGGTTCCAGTCTTCTTGCTAAGCTAAGCTAATTGCTCGTTAGACATTGAAGCGGTGTCATTCTTCTCATCTGAGTATTCGAAGGACATTAGACCTTCTACTCTTCACACTGAGGGAATTCAAATTCAGCACTGATGTTGTTTTTTTTGTTGGAACTGAGAATTCTGATCTGCTGCGTGTTCTTCTGTCGTAGGGAGTACCTGGGACGACAACTCCAGTCCAGCGATCAGCCGCAGGCTCCGGTCGTAGCGGCCCGAAGCTGAACTGCTCCCGTGCATATACGTGTCTGTGTATTACTGTGTGGATGAGTGTGTGTACTGGCCATTTTAATAATCAGCAGCACATTTTGTGAAATGACTTGAAAATCAAACAATGTGGTTTCCCTCATTCCGTCTCATTCCGCCGACGATCCTCGCTGCTGCTGCTTGATTTGATTGTCGTGTGTTTCGTGTCGTGCCCTTTCAGCTAAGTGTCGTGTGGTGACTGACGTCGCACTTTATGTCTGTGATGATGTACAAAACTGCAACTTATTTAAATCTAAAACGTGTACAACAGTGTATGTGTTCAAAATAAAGATGCTTATCTATGGTGTTTCCGTGACATGTCGGCTCTTCCTGTGCAGCGTTCAGTTGTAGTTTTCGACTTGAATAACAAAGGTTTGAAAAGAATTTGAGAAGATTATTGAGTTTTCTGATCAGACCATGTTCAATTGGCTCCCAAGGCGTGACGGTAGTGGACATCGAGGCCAAATGATTAACACAATTTACTTTTTTAAATGTTTTAGTTGTCATGGTTACTCTCATTTGCCTTCAAGCGGAGGATGAACGTAGCCTTCACTTGGCAAAAAAATCTGTTCATGTTCGTCATTCAAACTGTCCCATCTTTAAAAACTCCTACATGGAACCCGATGTGCAACCAACTCAATCTTTCAGATTTACCAACAAAATAGAGTTGACCAGATACACAGGTATGTACACAATATACATTTGCACCTGTTTTGTTAATCAAATAAATTATGTTAATCTCTTCTCTCTTTTTTTTAAGGCTCATAGATGTAAACATCTTGTTTCCTGTTTTCTACAATTGGTGGTCAAACGAGACATTTGGACACATCACCTTGGGCTCTGGGAAATGGTGATGGCATTTTGCAGACCACCAAACGATTTTAAAAGAAAATAATCGAACAGATTAATCTATAATAGAAAACAAATGTTAGCTGCAGCCGTACTTTACAGCAGCTGGTCCCACAGTTGTGGAGTTTCCAGGCCCCTTCCACTTCCTGAGATGTTTTTTTGCTAATCTTTACTAACATCTTGGTCAAATCCTTCCATGTTAGGGAAGGGAAGCACATAAACACCTTCCGTCCTCCTAAAATATAAAGTTTATAAAGATAACATGAAGTAGGAGTGAATCTTCCTCCACAGTCGAGGAATGGAGGATTTGTAAGAAGACTTGCCGAGTGGTTTCCAGATTTATTTTTTTTCTCATTCAATCACACAGAAAAGGCCAAAACCGACAAACGTCCTTCAAACGTCATTCACTACTTACAACAATGTCACCGAAAAAGTCTTGTAGAAGAAAAGACAGCTGTTCGAGTGTATTGGCTTCTGTGTCGGAAGGTTTTGGCGAGGGGAGTGCGCCTTGAGTTTTGAGTGCGACTAAGAGAACGGCGCCCGAGGCTGTTTATTTCGCGCTATTCCAGTTTTTCTCTGTAATGAATCCCTTAATGGATCCGTCAGTGTCGACACCCTTGAATGGAGAGCCATGGGTATAATTAGTCTTGTGTTTGTCAGGAATTTCAAATAACGACTTGGGTATCTTGGCATAAAATTGCCTGTAACAGTCCCATGATTATGTCTCACATATTACGATATGATCAAGAGGAACTCACACATCTGTCGTATCACTGTGCTGCTGCTCGAGGCTCCCGCCTTGAGACCACTACTACTACAAGTCGTATTGCATTGTGGGTAAATACAATATCTCTTTTCCTGCTGCATGGATTTTTTTGGGGTATTTTTACAGAACTCTAGATTCAAAGAGCTCATGCCAAATAAGATGAGTAATATCTCATTCAGGGTGTGTTTGGTATATAAACTGACTCCTGACAACCACAGCCCCTCGATCAGTTCCTAGCGCAACATGACGGGAAAATATTACAGGTTATTTTCATTAATTTATAGCTTTATTTGGCTGCGATAGTGTTATCCCCTGATACAGGTCGGTCTTCATGATTATTAGTCAATAAGACTCTTCATGAATAAAACAACAGTTACTATAATTATCTTTTTAAAGAAACCCACAGCCACTCCACAATATGTCAACAGTGATGTCCTGAGCTGAAGAACCAGACCAACTGTTCGCAGTAATTGGTCCCAGGTCGTCCCCTCATCCCTCTCTTCTCTCGTTCCTCTCACCTCCGATCCACTGTATAAATACTGGCAGATTCCGCTTCCAAAACAAATCACAGACGATAATCACGTTGATTTCCACTGTCCAATGCACACGATCAGACGGAACTTCACACATGCATTTCATGCGTCAGAGATACATGGTGGACCATAAATATCTTGCATACGATCACAGTTCAGCTCAGCTGGAGGCAGATAAACACTTCCCGCTCAGTCCTTCCTTAAATAGTTTTATTTTCTAATATTCAATTTGTACAGGCAGCGTTGAAGAAAAAAAAAAACGAAACATTTCCAACAAGATCTGCACTACATGGACAGTATTAGTATTTAGCACAGCTACTGTCGGCTCCACTTCACAAGGCTGGCAGCAGCCGCAGCAGCAGCGTACCCAGGGGCGATCTGCTGCCAGATGCCGTCAGTGCTTATGTGAAACTCCACGAGGGAAAGAGTTTGTAGTATTTACAAATTTTTTTTTATTCCTCCCTGAAAATCAGCCTACTGTACCATGCTCACTAAACCCTTTACAGGAAACACAAGTCGACGTAGACTCTCCTCACAGACACGTCGACAGTCTTCTCGGGTATGGATGAAGAGAACCCCTTCGACATTAACACCCTGCAGTGTGGAAACTTTGTTGTTGGCAAGCATTCAACTCCGCCTCCTGTCCTTTTCCGGACTCAGGTGCGCTCGTCCCTCACGCTTTGACACATAAGAGGTCTGGAGGGCCGGGATGCACAGAGTCAATATTTTTGTCGAGGATCACTGCCTCTGGCTTGCAGCTGCCCGGCCCTGGCTCCGCTCTCCTGAGCGCTTATTTACAGTGGCCGATACCCATGTGGTCCCTGTGCACGCTCACCTGCAGCGACTTGCCGTGAACTCTGGACCCTGAGACAGATGGTTTTTCTTCCCCCGCTGCCTTTTTTTATTATGCTGCCCACATTTGTTGTTCGCCGTCAAAGCAGCTGTTAGTTTTATGGATGAAACTCCAACCCTGAGGCCAAGGCAGCCTTGCTTCCTTTCTCAACTTTTCAATTAAGTTTTGTCTGAACGATGTCCTGGATACTTAATCAATATTCGGGTAATTTAAAAAGTCCCACGCCTCCAAATTTGTTTGTGTCTGACCTCTTCATCCGCTCAGCCTGGCAGACTCTTATATGACCCCACTGAGAGAGAGGAGTGTCGTCGCCCTGCTTCATCGAACAAATCCCTTTAGCTCCTGTAACCATGGGCCAGAGACCGTCCGTTCCCATGGTGACAATCAAAACAAGATTCTGCCGACGGCCCTGCAGCAGGAGGCTCAATTTAGGGCTGCGTCTGAGGAAACAGAAAATCACAAATAGCCTCTACCAGAGTGATTACTTCTCACTCTTAAGCCCGACGGTCATCCCATCATGTGTGACATTACAGTACGTCCGTGGATAGCTGCGTCTCCTGCTGTCAAGTTAACTCTGATGCATGGACGCCGGGGTTATCCAATTCCCAAAGGTTTTTTTTTTTAGGGCTGGGCTTCAACTCGCTTATGACCTGCAGGGCTGTGTGCAGTCACGCTCGGACGGAGGTGTCAGGCCGTACTGAATCCTCCTTGTAAGTGATGTTGAGTGATCTGCCCTGTAAATTCGATCAGAAAAGTCCGATTGAAAGTCGATCTTGATTCACTGGGTTGTATAGTAGAGATTTTGGATGCACTCTGGGGTTAAAGACTGTCGTCTACCTTCTTAACTCAGCTGCTGAGTGACGGCACTGAAAAGTTTGAATTCGTTATCGCTCATTTACCAAAACCAATAACCATTTTAATTCTTAAGTCAACATTTAGTGTGTGATGAGCAAGCAAGGGGTGCATCTGGAAGGCAAAAAAGTTTCAATGAAGGCTTTATTTCATCTGATCTCCAAGAGAAACCTTTGGAGAGTAGCATAGTAGCATGTTGGATTTTCTTTTTAGAACATTAGGTGTATTTTATTTCTCATTTTCTGTAGGTTTCCAATGCACCAACGTGTCGTAGGCTGGATGACGTGAGGCCCCGAAGTCTGGGGAAGAATAAACCTGCTTTGTGTGTGTGAACAGTCCATCGATGAATATGCTGCTCGGACCTACAGTAAGTTGGTGCTCAGGTTGTAACGTGAAATGTTCCAAACCTGGTGTCAAATGTTGTTAACCTTTCAAATACTGAAATCTGAAATGTTGCTCTGCATTTGATTCTGATGTTGACTTTCTCTCAGTCTGACTGACTCCAGGGTCTCTGCCCGAGGAACAATGATGATGTTGCTCCGTGTGTGCTGGATTTGTATGCGTGGTCAACATTAACAAAAAGGCCACGCGACAACCACAACATGTTGAATGTACATGAGCCACATCTAGATTTTTTGGGGATAACGGGAATAATTTCATGTGCCATAATCCAGTGCAGAGGCTAACAACTGCATGGAAAATGAGAACCGTCATTGACAATCAGTGATGACCAACTGGGAGAAAACTGGTAAGAGGATGAACATGTGGTTCCGTGCACTGGTTAAGAAGTTGGGTTAATCTGACTAGGTCTATGCACACCGTGCACCGCTCTCTCCACAATTCATTTTCAAATGTCTGTATGCTGCTGAGAGCAAATGTTCTTTGACAGCGTTTAGACAAGCATGACCAAAATCCAAGAACACTTTGTTCATCTCTGACCCCAGAGCTGCAGGACCCAAACCCGGCATTATTACTATTATTATTATTATTATTATTATTATTATCATTATCGTTATTATTATTATTATTATTATTATTATTATTATTATTATTATTATTATTATTATTATTATTATTGTTGTTGTTGTTATTATTATCATCATCATCACTAATAATAAAAACAACATAATTGTATTTTTTAATTATAACTATCAGTCTGGTAGAGATTAAAGCGGCGGCTGTACAAATTGTCCTCTCTCTCTCTCTTCTCTTCTACTGTCTCTCCTCTCACCATCTTTCCGCCCACCTCTCCTCTCTTCCCCATTTCTCTCCTCACCCCTCACCTCGTCAATCCTGGATACTGATGTGGTATGATGACTTCATTTCAAAGTACATTAGTGAAAGTGTGTCGAGATATAAATTCAGGATAATGAAAATTAGCGAAATATTTGTAACTCCATGTGTTTCCAAATTATGCATTTTTCCGATCATAATTTCAAGGGAACTCTCCTAATTCTAAGACTGATCAAACCTTTTGGTTGATTTCACAAATCCATTTTCACACAAGTTTATAAGAAGACAATTATTTTTCTAAATCCATGTCTTCAGCGTCTTGAAGAAGCGTGGTGTTCAATGGTCAGTGACGAACAAGTAATTTCAACCCTCTTCATTTTTCACCCTCTCGGGAGGTTAAAGAAAAAACAAAAGTGCTACGATTAATATAAATCTTGTGGTAATGAAACGTTCTTATGAGCTCTAAGATGATTGCAAATTAATCTTGATGGGAATAATCTGTACTTATAAAACTTGAGAAATTACTCCGCATCTCATTAATAGGAAATACAATCTTACCAAACCCTGACCATCAGTGTGAAGAGAGGCGAATGGATATGAATTTCCAAAATACTGCTTTTTGGATAATTTTACATTTTGAAATCAGAGTAGGATGCCTGGAACAAACAGAGACGTGAAGATTATTTTGTCATAAAGAGAGAATTACAGATAACTGCTGTTACAATAAACCCTTTGACTCAATCTGAATTCTCAAACAATGATAAAAACGTTCTCTCATTTTGATTTGCTAAACTACAGAGGGCTGGTTGATCCTGCCAGTAGCATATGCTTGTCTCAAAGATTAAGCCATGCAAGTCTAAGTACACACGGCCGGTACAGTGAAACTGCGAATGGCTCATTAAATCAACGTGTCAACCATATAGTCATTGCTTCACCATACAGAATGTTTGTTTAGCAATTCGATTTCTCTAATTTCCGCAACATCTGGACAAAATTCGATCAGCTGATGAAGAGGTAATATTAGATTATTGAGAAGCTCCAGAACATTATTCACATTCAGTTTCCTGTTTATTAGTTTCACTGCGTTGATGTTGCATTATGCAGAAAGGGTGAGTCAAGTCTCGCTGATATGAATAGGATGGACAAATTCATTTAAAGGAAAAAAACTCTTCATAATGCAATACAGTGCAACAGCCTCCAAAAATGTTCATGGGATTTATCGCCCTGCAGTTCTAGACTGCTTTATTTTTAGCGAGCTGAATCCTAATGAACTGGCGACTGGAGTGTATATTGTGGAGGGCGAGTGCTGAAATAACATCCACCTCATATGAAAGGGAAATAGGTTCTGACAGAAGTGATCGGCATTATTGTGAACATGTCGTCTTTACAGAGTGACTGCTCAGCCCCGCTCACACTGTGGGTGAATGTTGCCTTACATGTCTGAGGACTGGTTTTATAAGACTTCTTTTTCTTTCTCTCTGGACTGAAGGGGAATTACTGCTGTTGCAATGAAAGAGCCAGAATCAATAGAGCACAAGATGAAGTGACTGCAGGTGTACTGTGATTTACCAAGACAAAAAAAAAAACAGTCAGTGATATGTTATACTCTTTAGACATTGAAGCCATAAATACAGATTATGTTATCTGCTGTTTGTTATTATTTGCTGATGTTTAGCAATTTGCTACAATCTACAATTTCATAACAACAACCTCGTCTGTTGAATGAGATCATATCCCCATCATGTGATGAATCTGTTTCATCTGTTCGGCCGTTCCATCCTGTAGACATTGGGTCTGTTCATGCGTTGCATTGCCTCTGACCATGTGCTCTATTTTCAAATTAAAAAAGGATGAATTGTGGTCGGAGTGGCTCAGTGGTTAGAGCAGGCATGCATGTACTTCGAGGTCTATGCTCCGATGAAGAGGTCCAGGTTTCAAATCCAACCTATGGTAGTTTCCTGCATGTCTTCCCCCCTTTCTCGCCAAGCTGTCCTGTCAAATTAAAGGCGGAAAAAGCCCCCAAGAATAATCTTTTAAATGAAAAAAAAAGGATGAATCACAGTAATCTTCAAACTTCAAAATCCCTTGGCGTTTTCGAGGAAAAAATAATTCCAACAAAAGGTTCCCACGACGACACATTCTTCCTCCAAACATGAAAAATGACCACGAAAGCATTAATTGAGAGCATTTGATTGAAAAGATAGCACCTCAGGTCATAAAAGGGTCACATTAAAAAAATGTGGATTTATTCTCCTGACCTCATCATCTGCTGGAGGTCACGTTCAGCAAACATGTCCTCCCCTCCTCTGGAACTCAAACACAAAACCACCAGTGTCAAGTGCCGGAGGAAGAGTGTCAGATCGTATCTGTGTGTGCAAACAGACCTTTGGCAACATTTTATTGCAATTAAAGGTAAATACTGAAACTGTACCTCCCTCCCTCCCTCTCCCCCCTCTCATATGAGAGAGGGATGTGATTCACTCTTGAGCCGCAGCCAGTCCAAGGTTCAAGTATAGGGCCTCAATAAAGTTGCATCAAATACACGTATTGACGAAAAGTCAAGCCTGCACAGAAACACACCTACAGAAGAAAAGGGAAAAAAAGAGGCTTTGTTGCGTAAGCAACATCTGGCCCTGGTGGGTCTCTAAGCAACAAGTATTGGTGCATAAAGGAGGGAAAGGAAACGGCACCTGCTTAATTATGTGCTGGTTCAAGACTGTGTCTTATCTGTTGAGAAATAAATGGGAGCCGTGGGCTGACAGAGGGTTTCTTTCCTTCTTCTTCTTCTTCTTCTTCTTTAAAGTCTCTTCATTTTGAGCTTTGGTCTTGCTGTGGTGATGATAAGATGATTTGCTGTGAGAGAGTGAAGGATTAGTTGCATTTTATTTTTTCAATTCAATTCAATGCACATTATTGCATTTATAAGTGTGAGTATTGATTTTGTAATTATAAGTATGGTAGAGATTAAAGCAGCGGTTTTACAACTGTTCTCTCCCTCTATTCTCTCCTCCTGTCTCTCCTCCCCCCCTCTCCTCTCTCCCCCATTTCTCTCCTCACCCCAACCGGTCGAGGCAGATGTTTCTCCCGCAACTGAGTCCGGTTCTGTCCGAGATTTCTTCCTGTGAAAAGGGAGTTTTTTTCCTCTCCACATCAGTCGCCCAATCACCAAGTGCTTGCTCATTGTGAGATTTGTTTGTTGGGTTTTCTCTGTAAAGTGCCTTGAGACAAAGTATGTTGTGATTTGGCGCTATACAAATAAAATCCCATCGAATTGAATTAGCAGATTACTTTTTCAGGATTTGGGGAAATTGTTTTCTAATTGATGAAATAAAGAAAATGCACATTTAAAAAAGAAAAAGAAAGAAGAAGTCGTGAGCCCACCGGACTGAAAGGAGCTGATGAAACTGACTCCGCTCGAAGCAAAACTATAATTCCGACGTGAAGTGGAGTGTTTTTTTGTTTCGAGCTCTTATTTCCACACCTTGCTCGTCTTGGCGCTGCTGGCTGGCGCACAGGTGCAATCATCTGTTAAGTGTCTCCTCTTCACTCGGCGCCTCTTCAACGTGTGATCGGACTCGGCGTGTTTGCATTGCGGCGGTGCGCCGGTTCTGACGGGAGTTGCTAGGGAACGTCTGATGACAGCAGCCACTGATGGGAATTTAAAACATTGTCACGAAGACGTGATGCTGTAGCAGACCTGGTTTTATTTTTTTAGTGTATTTTTTTTTTCTCCAAAGATTTATTTAAGGTTATTGCGACTGGATGATGTCTGGATGGTCTCAGCTGCGAGGGGTCACTGGTGATGTGCGCACCAGACCCTGATGCCCAAAACAACCACATGTAAATACAGCGCTGAATGCACACTGTGCGCGCGCGCGCGCGTGTGTGTGTGTGTGTGATTAAAAACATTTCCAGGTGCATGTGTGTGGTCGGAGTCTTCCTGCGGGCTGGATCCCGTCATGTCTGTTGGCTCAGCCTCTGATGTCACTGAATGAGCAGTCGGGCTCCTCAGTGCGCACCTTCGGGTAGGCAGCTGTGGCACAGGCAGTGGCTTTTTCTGCTCGTCCACACAACTCACCCAGAACCCTTTTGGTTTGGGGTTTTCTTTCTGTCACATATCCAGCATCCGGATTTTAATCTGTGGTGTTGATGTCCTGTGAGACACTCTCATCGCCAGTCCTTTTTTAAACTTTTTGTTTTTGGGACGAAGAAATTCAGGTGAGGTGGTACTTTGTGCGTTTGCGCGCGCTTATTCACTGGGGCAATAACCGGTGCCGATGTTTTTCGTGTTGTTTTTTGTTGTTTCTTCTCCGCAGCAGTCGCCAGACACTCGCAGTGTCTTCGCCGACGTCTGTTCATACGCCGCGTGTGGTGCAGTTTACGCAGCGGTCCGCGTTCGGCGCCGGCATGGAGAGCAGCGTGGTGCGCATCTACAAGGAGGACCGGTGTCCCGGGGCCCGGGCGGAGGAGTGCGTCCCGAGCGTCACCTGGCAGCCCGGCTCGCCGGACCCCTTCAACTACACGCCCAACGGCACATGGGACGCCGAGCCCGAGCCCATGTCGCCCATCATCCCCATCATCGTCGCGGTGTACTCCGCGGTGTTTGTGGTGGGGCTGGTGGGCAACTGTCTGGTGATGTATGTCATCATCCGGTGAGTTGTCAGCTTTTGGAATCATTTTTTCTTCCGTTATTGTAGATCTGCAATTACCCTGAGCTTATTTCACTTCGCCAGTGACGACAATGCCCTTTCGTGGCCATGGGATTGTAAATGAATCCTCTCCATTATGTTCCATTTCACTTGAGGTTCTCTCATAAAGGTTGTGTTGAATAAGCCTTGATTTATGTCATGATAAAGCTTTGAATTTGGCGAGAGAGAGAGAGAGAGAGAGGATGGAAGAGGAAAATGAACATGGGATAATGTCCTTCCTTTTGTCCCATTCATGTGTATATTCAGCATCTGTTTATTTTCAAAAATAAAAAAATAAAACCTGATGTCCTCCCCACTACAGATACACCAAAATGAAAACGGCCACCAACATCTACATCTTCAACCTGGCCGTGGCGGACGCCCTGGTCACGACCACCATGCCCTTCCAGAGCACCGACTACCTGCTCAGCTCCTGGCCGTTCGGCGAGGTGGCGTGCAAGGTCTTCATCTCCATCGACTACTACAACATGTTCACCAGCATCTTCACCCTGACCATGATGAGCGTGGACCGCTACGTGGCCGTGTGCCACCCGGTCAAGGCCCTGGACTTCCGCACGCCCGTCAAGGCCAAGATCATCAACGTGATCATCTGGATGCTGTCGTCCGCCGCCGGCATCCCTGCCATGATACTCGGCAGCACTAAGACCAATAACGGTACCGTGGCCTTGCGTATGCATTCACACTGATGTACATCGGTTTGACTCGACCTCTGATGTTTAGCAGGGATCTTTTGACTCATATTTATCTGGTTAATTCCATGTCTGTGTCTCCTATAGACACATACTATCAGCTGCAAAGGGATTCTTATAAGCAGTTTCAAACCTGAAGCACCAACCGCCTTCCAACATACACGTGGAGAATTATATCAATTAGCTGCAGTAAGCATCCTTCAAGCTCCATGAAGGGGATACGATCGGCTCGATGAGAGCCTGGATTACAGCTACTTCACTAGATGAAGCTATGACGACATAATGAGTCTTCCCTGACTAAAAATAGAGCTCAAAAGATCTATTTTTCTTTCTTTCAGCAACAGCTTAATAACAATTAGCCTCTATTCAATAATGCACAGTGCACTTTACCCGGAGCGCTTAGACTCGCGGATGAATCGGAGTCTGCCCTTCACCTCCCTCTAATGACGACTTCACTGCACCACGGGATCCGGCTTTTAAATGTTTGTGTCAGATTCTGTTTCTCTGCATGTCGGTGTCAGTCGGTTCATCCGACACTTTTATTTGGTTCAGACTGAAATATTTTAACAACTACTGGGTGTATCTCCGTGAAGTTTAGCACAGATATTCATGTGTTCCCGGTCAAAGAATCTTACTGACTTCGGTGATGCCCCGACTTTTCCAACGTGAGGTTAGCTTTTATTGTGGTTTCTAGTAAATATGTCTCCGAAACTACTTGTTGGGTGTCCTTGGAATTTATTTCAGACATTCATCGTTCATGTCCCTCTGAGGATGAATTGTAATGTCTTTAAGGATCTTTCCATCTCGTGCCATCTTCGGTTAAAAATAGTTATTTACCTAAAACTTTGATTCATGACACCACCATTAAAGAAATATCCAAAAAGTATGAGTACAGTGGATTACATGAAATAGTCAAAGTTCAATGAAATATGATGGAAAAAAAAACATTGTCAAAATGGAACATTTACGTAGGATAATGTTAATAAAAGGAATCTCAAGTTTTATGATTTTTAAAAGATTAAAACTTCAAAAACATTACCATGATAGCATTATTATAGTGGGCATAATTATCTGCTGACATCAGCATTTAGCATTTCAGCAGAGTGTTCATCTTCTTGTTTTCTCCTTCATAAGAAATGACCCCATCTCTGTTTTTGACCGGTCAAATCTCTTTAACTCTCTCTCTCTAACAGGAACCACAGAGTGTGCCCTACAGTTCCCTGAGCCCTACATCTACTGGGACACGATGATGAAGATCTGCGTCTTCATCTTCGCCTTTGTGGCACCCGTCATCATCATCACTGTGTGCTACACGCTGATGGTCATGCGGCTGAAGAGCGTGCGCCTCCTGTCGGGCTCGCGCGAGAAGGACCGCAACCTCCGCCGGATCACGCGCCTGGTGCTGGTGGTGGTCGCGGTCTTCGTGGTGTGCTGGACGCCCATCCACATCTTCATCCTGGTCAAGGCGCTGTCGGGCAACGTGCCCGAGACCACCGCCGTCATGGCGGCGTACTTCTTCTGCGTGGCGCTGGGCTACACCAACAGCAGCCTCAACCCCATCCTCTATGCCTTCCTGGACGAGAACTTCAAGAGGTGCTTCAGGGACTTTTGCTGCCCCGGTGCCCAAGGACACAGGGGCGGCCAGGGGGTGAGCCGGGTGAGGAGCACCCTGCGAGACCACTCATGTCCCACAGAAGCTCAGGGAGGTATGAGGCAGGCCAGGCCAGTATGACTAGCCATGGAGACGTCCTCTACACACTATCAGGGCTGGGAGGACTCCAATGACCTAGGTTTGACTCAGATCACCACGGCCATCTAACAGATGGCTAATCATTATTTATTCATCCAAATGGTTGGCAAGAGAATTCAAAGACATATTCACGCCAAGGACAATCTTGTGATATTCTGTATTTTTCTCATTGTCAACAAAATCCCATGAAAAGTCCAAAACCAATGAGGAAATTGATTCTACGAACAAGTGTTGTCTGTGTATCCAAAGCCTGACATGATTAATTCCTCCACTGTTGTTCCACATTATCCCCTCATTACAATAAACATGGGGACATTGAGTTTAGCCGTGTTCCAATGTAATGGCCGCATCCTTCAAAGGACGCAGTCTACATCCAACGAAGACCCTCCACCCCCGCCTTTGTTGGCCGCGTAGACCACAAAGGCCGATCCGAAATGAAGCGGTCAGGTCTGTGGCGGATTCCCTATTTTCCGTCACCAGTCGGTTTTCGCCCGTACGGCTGTCGCCTAGCAACGGAGCTGCAGTTGCCCACATTATGAAAAAGTTTGTCAATGGATCCTGGGATCCACGTGTTGGATCCTTTGTTGCTCTGCTGATGGAAGGATGCATTTGTCATTCAAAAAATATTTTTTGATTATTGCTAATTTTTGTAATAATTTTTTGTAGGAACCAGTTGGCTTGAGGGGGAGTGCCACAGACAGGGCAGGGGTATAGGAAAGTATTTAGAGAAGTACTAGGACAAGGTTTTGGTCTTTTTAATAATAAAGTTGAGATCGAAAGCAAATGAGACAGTGATTGCCAGAAACCTCTGGAATCACACCCCAGTTCGATCTTAAACCATTGTACAGTATTTATATTTATAGCTGAAATCTAAAACTTGTTGTATTAAAAAACTGAAATCCAATTAAAAGCATTTGAAGCGTTCTCACATCTAATTAAAAAAAAAGATCAAGTGGTGTTTTGTGCAAAGAATGAAAAGGAGAAATTGTCCCTGATTTGTATGTATTTCATTTGTCAGGAACAACCTGTATCATGAGCATTATTCCACACTTATTGTCTTTTATGTGAATTGTAGTTTGGTGCTTAGCTGTACTGTAATTTCCGTAACCTTTTTCTTTGAAGAGTCTCATTTGGCAGTAAACCCATTTAGGATATTTAATAACCTCTCAGGGATCAATCTCCGTAATTCACCACAAACAGAGACCGATTCAACGTTTTTCTTTTCCTTTTTCTCCTTGACAAGATGCTCGTCGTGGCTTTCGAAACATATGCGTCCCCTGTTTCTTCACAGCTGAATTTTGCGCTTTGAGAATCTATTATTACACCTGACACTGCTCCACACCTTTGGACATTTCCCGCTGTGACAACTACGTCAAACCTAGGAGATGTCAAGTATATCGCACATAGTATGTTCTCCACTGTCTGAAACAATAAGTACATGTGGAAAGGTTTTCAGATTTTTCAGATTTTCTCTCAGTAAAATCCTTTTTTTCTTCTTCTATTTTTTGTGTATAATGTACTGACAACGTGAAATGTGATAATGAGTAGTTCATTTTGATAGAAGCGTGTGGGCTAGCCTTTGTTATAACTAATGATCAGTTGGTGTATCCAGATGAGGAACATTTTCCGTTGTATACATTGAATTTATGTAATTTCACGTGCCATCGTTTGTTGCGCTGCATTTCACATCTTTGTCATTGTGTAAAATGTAATTTCATTTAATGTCTTGGTTTGCCTGCATTATTGTAGCTTTTGTAGGAGTCATCGAATTAACCATATTTAATCAAATCAAAGTCTTTTGAGGATTTTGAACTAACCATACAAATATTACCCGCCTAAATCTGATAAAGATGTAGTCATAGCAGACGTGTGTTTGTGGCTTGTTTTGTGTGCCTTATTGTAGAATTATCTGACCCTTATTGGTCTCGCAGTGGACGTGCTTAGTTACAGTGTGCTTCTTAATTATTCCTCTCATAACTAATAAGAAAGGATTTCATTCTTTGCCGCATAAACACATGATCCGCTGAATTCAGTGTGCTGCTGCTGTGTGAACTCTCTGTATCTGTTATATACTGTGTTTATATTTTGCTGAATCTTTTAGCTATGAATGTCAGAACATGCCACGCACTGTACATGCGCAACTAAGTCAAAATAAAGCTACTGATCACAATAAACCACTAAAAAGAACATGTGAGACTGATTCTTTTAATGAAACTGTTGTACAAGAAGAGTTTCTACTCATATGATATTCATGTCGGGCGGAAAAAGGGAAAAAATATGAATCTGCATCACAAATTGACCATGAGATTATTTATTTCGATTTTTTCTTCTTCAATTTATACAAACGCTATTCAACTCAGACACACAGTCGCTGTTGCCATGGTGAGCGCACCAATTGTGGCGCGTTTTGTGTTGTGGCCTTGCAGCACAATTTGCAGTGACTGCACACGCAGCATGAGGGTAAGCTGCTGTCGCTGTGCCTCTCTGAGTTTAGGATTTATCAATTCTATGATCAGGTGTGTGTGTCTACAACATGTTGACGGTGGGGACACAGTGTGCAGTGGAGGAGCAGTTCGCCCTGGACCTTACTGGACCCATGCCAATCACGTTGAAACACAGACAGATAAAGGATGGGGAAAGGAAAAATACTCATTGTTTGTTAAAATAACTAAGTTTAACTGTAAGTTAATGTTGACATGACAAAGAGTTCAGGAGGGCGACACCAGCAAAACCTCAGTTCTGTGGTTGGTTGACGCTGGACAACTAAGTGTGTTTCCCATTTGTACAGTGGCCATGAAGTGCAAATCACAAAACCCAACAGCAAATAGGAAAACACAACAACACCCTCATCCCTAATGGTAGCTGCTCCCTTCTTTTGGGATAACTAAGAGGAAATCTAAATCAGCCAGCCTTTGTCAACACTGATGAATCCATCAGATTACTGGGTTTTTTTTTTGTTGTTCTGCTCTCTGTTAAAGATTCATGTGTATTAAAAAGCCATCAGGAAATAACCAGTCAAACAAGGCTCTTAATATGCTTCATTGTTCAAAAGAAAAGACGTCACAAGCACACGCTACAAATACCAGTACAGCTGGGAAACTGCATGACAATGTGCTGTTAATGGCAAGAAAAGATATGGCCAAAGGAACGAAGAAAAAGAAAATCTAAATCAAGTGAAAATTAGGCACCTATATATAACTAATGGACATAATGTAGCCATACATAAGTTAACTACTTTGTGAAGCTGTAAACAAGGAAAGAATTATGGAAGAAAACAAGTATTGCCATAATACATCATATATGGGCAATGTGACATGATACTTCATTAAAAAGCAGTAGGTGGTACTGTACACATATAAATGTGTATTTGTAGTACATGGCCTGCTTGTAATAACATTCATAGAGTTTCAATATAATGTGACTTGCAGGCGCTTTGGATGTTTCAGTAATACAGGGTTATAATTATTATGTTTTATATGACATGATTGATTGATTAACTGTCCATCCTGTGGTCAGATTGCATGTGGGAATAAATCAGATAATATGTCAACATTGTCAGATAATATTAATAATATAATATGTCTTCGTGGAGAGTCAGATATCGTCCTAGTTCATGCCTGTGTGTCTGCAGCGGAGCTGATGGACGATGTGGACTGCGGACAATGGCCTTTCAATACAGCTTGCAGTTCCTCTGCCCGCCACGCGGGGGAGGGCAGAAGCCTAAACCCCTCATTGGCCGCAACTATTCACGCCAACCAATGGGATCCGTTTGCGTCCGGACCGTTACTTCCGGGTGTCCCCCTATGAAGAAATCCTTTGACGTTTGACGCTTTTTTTGGTGCTTTCTTTCAAAAGGAAGAGGCTCAAAAGTCGAGAGTTGATTAAAAACCACGTTGAGACAATGAACCGAATATTCGGACGCGGGAAACCCAAAGCGCCTCCTCCGAATCTGTCGGACTGTATCGGCAGCGTGAGTACTGACTGGCAGGCTGCGGCGCATTGTTGTTTGTTGTTTATGTCTTTATATGATGTGACCGAAGACGAGCAGGCGCAGCTGCACGTCCAGCCCGGGCCAGACTCATGTGTTCACCGAGACTTCAGTTTTCTCACAAGCTCTAACTCCTGCTGTTTCCTACACACACACACACACACACACACACACAGAGACAGAGGCAGGGCATTTTAACAGTGTGTGTGTGTGTGTGTGTGTGTGTGTGTGTGTTTGTGTTGGATCTGCTGGGAAACAGGAAGTCATTACACCAGTGATGATGGAACTGCTCCATTCTCCTCTCTCTCTCTCTCTCTCTCTCTCTCTCTCTCTCTCTCTCAATTTCAATTCAATTCAATTCAAACAGCTTTATTGGCATGAAACTTTAAACAACGATGTTGCCAAAGCAAGAGGCTTTATGAACATTTGGACAGAACACAAAAAACAGAAATACAAACATTAACACAACATTAACATTGATTATATTCATTATATATACAGTATAACAGTGTGTGTGTGTGTGTGTGTGTGTGTGTGCATTGTGGCATTTAAAAAAACATTGCGCATATCTTCCCCCCCCCCCCCCCCCCCCCCCCCCCCCTCAGGTGGATGCCAGGTCAGAGTCCATAGAGAAGAAGATTGGCAGACTAGACGCTGAGCTCATGAAGTACAAGGATCAGCTGAAGAAGATGAGGGACGGGCCCTCGAAGGTGGGACAGGCGCTCAAGGAGGGGATCACACAAATTATTTTATTTTTTTTCAAAACACAGCAAACAAGAATTGTGTTTATTCTCTCTTTTTGTTTTTTCAATGCAGAACACGGTGAAACAGAAGGCCATGAGAGTGCTGAAGCAGAAGAGAATGTGAGTCCTTCTTTGTGCAATTATACACAGTGCGTTTACCCTGACCAATAACTGTATATATATATACTGTTATATATATATATACTGTTTTAATTATTTTTAATATGATGTTATTAAAAATTTATAACCATATTTTCTGGCTACAGTGTTTGAAAATAGTAGTATTAGGGATTTATTGTGTCCCTTGTTTTGTCCAAATAATATGTTTTTTTCATTTTTGAAGTCAAGAAAATGAAATTAATCAATTGCTTATTGGTAATTTCGAAACAGCTAATGAAATGAGTAGCTAATCATTGTAGCTCTACTCAAACATCAGTTCTGATATCAGCCTCAGAAAATGTAGTGTCAGTTGGGCTGTCAACTATAATTAAGATTTCAAAAATATATATATATATATTTATACATATTTGTGTGTGTGTATTGTCACATTATATTGTGACATTCAGAACTAACTGAACTATTTCCACACAGGTATGAAGGTCAGAGGGAGCAGCTGGCTCAGCAGTCATTTAACATGGAGCAGGCAAACTACACCATCCAGACACTAAAGGACACAAAAACAACAGTAAGAGCGACGCGCCGTGACATTGACACGGTGCTTTAATTCAGGGTCGGACTGATTAAAACCTGAGATCAAGTCATTGAAAGTTTGAGGTGTCGCACGGATCTTCACTATTCACTCATAAACCTTTCTGACTTCCTGACTGTTTCTTGATATATATATATATAGTCCATAAATTGGTCTTTTTAAAAATCTATTATGAATAAATATTCTATTTTATTTGGTGAACAAATGACACATTTGTCACATGACTAATAAAAGGACTACATGGTCAACGTGACGACGGGTTGTATTTTGATGGACACTGGTTTACGCCTCACTGTGCAGAGTCAAAGTTGTTGGACTAAATTATTCCCACTGTGAGTCAACTGAAGTTCTGAATCACGTTCAATGTTTTTTGATTTGATTCCTCTCATGCTATATTCTTGGTGGGACTTATAGCCAAGAGGTTCAGTCATGTCAGTTAATCAAAATTAAATTTATACGGTGACTGAGTCTGAGTCAGCTTACTGAACCTCAGTGATCTCCAGATGCAGATCTGACTTGGTGACCATCAGCCTGTGTCTTTACCAGGGAAGCACATTCAGCAGTCAGATACCAGCCAGATGCCCAGTGCAGATAGTCCTTTAACGGCTGCTTGTTACTAACTACACTGTCCTTTGTCTCTGTTTTCCAGGTTGAGGCCATGAAGATCGGTGCAAAGGAAATGAAGAGGGCTTACAAGGACGTGAAAATTGATCAGATTGACGTATGTCTGTTAATATGTTCATCACTATACCACTACACTATTTTCTAATATTTCTCAGCAGTCATTCTATTGATGGTTTAAGCAACAAAGTTATTTTTCAGAAAATTGTGTCAGTACGTTTACAGCAGTGAGAGTTTGAATCACCACCTTTTTTTTTGAGATATAAAAAGACGTTTTTTCTGTAATTTAAATATCTAAAACTGCTCGCTTTCATGTGAAACTGCAGATTTCCAAGCTCCTTTGTCTCACTTTAGTCAAATGTAATAATTTTAACATTGAAATAATTAGAATACGGAAGACATCGATAAAACATACATAACACATTCTTACTTCTTATGTTTAAAAGCGGCCTGTTGAGTAAATTTGCCAGTTATTGCTCATTTACTATGTCTGTGCAATGATTATTTGTTCCTGGTGGTGTGAATCAAACATTAAACTCTTTGAACAGTGAGTGAATAAAACCAGACTCTTCCATGACAGCGTAATATCGGTCCGAAGTGTAAGATCAGTATTCCAGTTGGTGAGATATCTGCTACTAAAAGTGATCGCATGTATTTTGGTTCTTCCAGGATTTACAGGACCAACTGGAGGACATGATGGAAGACGCCAACGAGGTACAAGAGGCCCTGAGCCGCAGCTACGGCACTCCAGAGATAGACGAGGATGATCTCGAAGCAGGTTTGCCCGACTGATCTGACACCTTTTAATTGACACCTTCATTTGGAGAAATTTAAAATGAACGGTCACGACATTGGAAGCAGCAGTAGTGTGTTCACCGGTTTCCAGTCACAGTGTAACTGTGGTTTCAGAGCTGGACGCGCTGGGTGATGAGCTTCTGCTGGATGATGACAGCTCTTACCTGGATGAGGCCTCAGCTGCCCCGTCCATCCCAGAGGGAATCCCCAGTGACACCAAGACGAACAAGGTACGAGTCCACGTGTGACTGAAGTCCCGACATTTTCCCGAACCTTTTTCCGGAGGGGCTTTATGAGAGAATTCAAATGTTTGTGAAAGCTTTTGCAGTTCTGGAGAATGTCCGGAGCAACATTTGCAGACATTTGCGTTCTCAAATACAGCTCTTATGGAAAATGTTCAGTGCACGTCTGAAAGCAGCTCATGTGGTTGTATAGTAAACGTTCTGAAATGTGAAAAGCTGTTGGTACGGTTCGTTCACACGCAGCTCTGATATGTTCCGCCAGAATCTCAGCACTGTTGAACGACAAACAATTAAAAGAATAGTGAAATGCAAGTGTCTGTTTACGAGGTCTGTCTGCTTGTAGTTTGTAGTTAATTGCGTTTTTCCTTCTCTTGTTTCTCAGGACGGTGTTTTGGTGGATGAGTTCGGCCTCCCACAGATTCCTGCCACATAAACACGGGAGTGGACTAAAACAACTGCACTTCTTCTGAAAACACTTTTATATGTAGAGTAACACTTATACATGCAAAAAAAACATTTGACCTGAAAAACACTACGATTTTGAAGCCGTCCTGGACTTGAGTTGTGTGTTGTTACTGCTACTGTGCTAGCATGTGGCCTTTTTAAAAACAACGACATTATTCTTCTTCTTTTGCCCTCTTCAGCCTCCTGTCTAACACTTGACCTCTTATCCATCGCCAGTATTACCTATTATTAATTTGTTATTTATTTGTTATTAGTTTTGTGTGTTGTTTAGACATTACCAATCTGTTTGAGTTCTCAAAAGTGGAGATGATTCCCTAGCCTGGGACCCATATGAATTTTGGGAGCTCATTGGGAAGTGATTGACCCTGGCAGAAAACATACCGATCCAATCACAAACGATTATCTGATAATGGGCGGCGTTTATACCACGACGCGCACGGAAGCGACTTTTGTAAACAACGAGGCTGCCGCTGACAAACAAGCATTTGACTAAAAGTACCCGATATTTTTACATTTCACCCACAACAACAGCAACAGTCGTTCACAGACATTGCAGGATCATCATTACAGACATCTCCTCTCTGTACGCTGTAGTCTGTTGACATGTTCACGTCGCTCAACAGACATCAGCCACATGATTCGTCTGCGTCCGTTGGTCACGCCTCTTGGAAATTGAAAATGAACCGAGAGGTCCCAGACTAATACGCATTTTTAGTATTAGTCTGACTACGCCAGGCTAGGAGATTCCCACTCATCGGTTCCAAAATGTCTTTAGGGTTATTTGAAAAATGCAAAAATAAATGATGTGTTTTAATGTAACCTTGAATCGTTGAATTAATTGACTTTTATCTCGTCATTGTTCTTGCTTCGTGGGCTCACATGATACTCACAGACCTTGACATATACACTGAGGGCCAAGAAAAATGCATAATTTTGCACTTAATTGGGAGGTGAACTACTATCAACATGTTGTGGTTAATTACCCTGCGCACTGTCATAGCTGGGAGCAGGGTATTGTTTTCATCCGTGTGTGTGTGTGTGTGTGTTTGTGTGTGTTAAACGATGCACAAGCATTCACATGGTAAGCAGTCAAATAATTAAGTGCCATGAAAATTGTATTTGAGTTCAGTAAAACATCATTCCTATTAGCAGTAATGTCAAATAAATAACACAAAATATATATATATAAAGTGACAAGGTAGTAAGTAGCCAGATAATTTAATGACACAAAAACAAAATCAGCCAAACCTTAAACATGAAAAAAAAGTGGCAATCTGCCTGCCAGCACCTCTAAAAATCAAAGATTAAAATATTACATTGATCTAACCCTTACAAAAATAAGCAAGAGTAGTTCCACAAGGTTTATTGTGTTTGACTACGTGATCACAGGTATTTGTGAAACAGTTCTGATGACGTAAACCTTGTGGCATCAACTTATATACATGATAAAAGTCCGACTCTGGTGGGACTCGAACCCACAGCCTTTGAATTACAACTCGTTGAGTCGACTAGAAGTCCAATGCGCTATCCATTGCGCCACAGAGCCAGGTCGTTCCTCGTGAAATGCAATACATGCAAAATTGTGAGCCCTATTCTGTCAAGACAAGTTTGTTTTCAACACTTTTGCCGATGACCCACCAAAATAAACTACGTGTTAAAAAAGTGTATTTAACAAAATATATATTTTAATGAAAATGTTTTGTTTTTGTATGGTACGATTACTTGTGTGCGTATATATATATGTGTAATTTTTTTTTAATGATTTGTGTTTGAATTAAAGAAATAAAAGCACCAGAAAAAAGTGCTTCCGGTGTGCTACCGGAAGTAGCAAGTGCCACCAGCATCAGTTAGCCGCGGCTGTGTGGTCCGTGTTGATGTGATTGCAGGACTCTAGGAAGGAAACAATGTCACAGCAAACGATCACGGTGACAGTTGCGAACGGTAATAATATTTATTGAGATGTTTTGCTACAACTAAAAGAGGATAGACGGGATTAAAAATGTATGTTTTACTATCGAACAACGGGCGAGTGGCTTAGAAACGGTTAGCTAATGAACAGTAGCTCACCGGACATTTGGCTGTGGCTCCGTTCAAAAGACTTTATCCCTCAAGACTAATTATGGATCATTTAGTATTTCGTAAATAGTCTTTTAAGAAGTACCCTCCAATTAATACACACACACATTTAGTTTGGTCATACTATCATTTGATTGATTTTGTGCTTTATACACGTGAGAAATCAGAATGCTGAGATACGTCACTATTCATTCAAGTCATCCACTTTGTTTGAGGAAAAATTGTTTTTGCCACATAGAGAGGTGCTAATGCTGATCGTTTGTGACTTACGCTCTATTCATTTCCTCCTATGTCAGGATCTACAAAGCACAGCATCACGTTAACTGTGCACGAGGATGGGAAGGGTCCGACCGTCAAAGACCTGTCAGAGGCTCTCACCCAAACCACTGGAGTCCCAGCAGCCTCACAGAAACTCATTTTCAAAGGTAAGACTGGACTGTGTCTTCGGTTTCACAACACCGGGCGATCGCGAATGTCATATTTTCTATACGGATCTCTAACCTTGTCTAGTTCATTCTCACAGGAAAATCGCTGAAGGACATGGAGGAGAGTTTATCCAGCTATGGGATAAAAGAAGGCTGCAAGCTCATGATGATCGGAAAGCGGGTAAAGCATTTTAACATGTGTGAAGTTGGCCAGAGGCCATGGGATCAAATAACTCACCCAAAGTCTCCAAACAGAACAGTCCTGAGGAAGAAGGCGAACTGAAGAAGCTCAAGGACATCGAGAAGTCTGTGGAACAGACGGCGAAAAAGCTGGAGAAAGTGGACGGGGAGTTGACTGGACTTAAAAATGTGCGCATTCATTTAGCAGTTGGTACAGTTGAATATTTGTCCTGCACAGCTTTTTTTTTGTGTCAGTAGATTTTCATCTGTCGTTTCCTTTTTTTTCCAGGGCTTCCTGGCCAAAGACCTGCAGGCAGAGGCGCTGGGTAAACTGGACCACAGGGTGAAAATAGCCGCTGAGCAGTTCATGAAGATTCTGGAGCAGATAGATACTATGGTAATAATATTGTGGTTTAGGTGTTAATGTGTGTGAGTGCATGTTTTTATTCATGTGTCACATATCTATTGCTCCTCTTCTAACAGACTGTCCCAGACAACTTCAATGACTGCAAAATGAAGAAAAAGGGACTTGTAAAGACGGTGCAGGTGAACTTTTTTTATTACATTATGATTGAAATAAATCAATGAGAATGATGAATATGTTTATTAAGTGAGATTCTTATCTGTCAATAGGATTTCCTGGCACAGTGTGACAAGATCGAGGCCTGTATATCAGATCACCTATCAAAGATCCAGTCGAAAAACCTCGCCCTGGCGGACTAGAGCTACAATGTCTCCCTCATCATGTGCTATACATTGCTCTGTGAGCAACATGTACAGAACGCTTCGAGTGTGGAGCAAGACCCTCGTCTATTTATTGTTGGTGTGATGTGTCTGAGAAATTCCCTCACGACAGTCCTTTGAATGGAAGGAGGCTATTTAACGACACCGAGGCTATAGGTGCACCACGGATACATTCTCCGGGGGTAAAGACAGATGTGAGGGGCTCTCTAAGATACTTAAAACCTCAGACACTCCGAGGTGCTTTGAAAACTGTGGCAAATTATATATTGTAAATCTGTTTAATGCGTCCATAATTAGTGATCAATGGAACCACTGCTGCCAAAATATCTCTCAAATTGTCCATGAGTTACAACAACAGAGAAATCATGTCTGTTTTTTTGGTGACTGTGATTTTCCAACTGCTGAGTGTTAAACATGGCAGTTTGTACACACATGGCCAAAAGTATGTGGACAATCAAAATAGATGCATGAGATTGTTTTGAATCCAAATGATGAGTTTTAATCTGCTATGCTAAAGGCCCGCTGGGCTTTCTGTAGGATTTTGGAACATGGCAGCAGAAATTTTCTCCCATTCAGATACAAAAGAAAGCATTGGGCAAGAAACCTGGACTCGCAGTCGCTGTTCCAGTTCACATCAAAGGTGGGTGGTGTTAAGGATAGGGCCCGGTCAAGTTCTCTCCAGTTACTCACTTGTGAGGATTTGCCGAACTGCTTTGTCAATTCTC
Source organism: Scophthalmus maximus (assembly GCF_022379125.1). Lineage (NCBI taxonomy): Eukaryota > Metazoa > Chordata > Actinopteri > Pleuronectiformes > Scophthalmidae > Scophthalmus > Scophthalmus maximus. The sequence goes on from NC_061519.1 coordinate 21,001,803, forward strand.
ATGTGATTGTAAAAACTGGATGTCTTTGGGGTTTTGGACTGTTGGTATTTTATGAAAAATGTGTGGACATTCTACAAAGGATTAATCAAGAAAATAAGTTACGGTTGCTGTAGCCTACAGAACACTGTCCACATTCTTTTGGCCATATAGTGTATGTATATACTATTTGATTTTCATTGAGTCAACACCAAACTAGCACCTTTTCGTTAAATCCGTTGAGTGATCCCATGTGTCTTTGAAATGTGTAAGAACTGTGGAATTGTATTCGATTTAAATCATCTGTCAGTATGACGTACGCCGTTCAAAAAAATGAATAAAAACGTTTTGAAAGTATTGGTGATAGTGCCTCAGACCACACTTTAATCTACAGAACACAGAGGATTCAAACCAGTTCCACTTGAAGACATTTGAGTTTATTTCCAGCTTTATCCAGAGGGTCTTCACATACATTGTTACCATCTTACACAGACCCTTCGTGGTGTTATCACAGATGTGCAAATGAGCTTAAAGAGTAGGGTTGAGATGTTGGTCCAGAGGTACTTTTTCGAAAAAGCAGCTTAAACGAATGACCTTCAGTAGCCTATGCCACAGTTAAGCTTTGACATGAGCCAAAATTACAGGACGCTGCTGTTCTTACCATTAACAATACACAGGATGTATAGAACAGACCTCAGCCAGCGACACCTCTTATCGCTAATCGTCTTTGTCCTTTGCACCGTGCTTTAAAATGCGCGTGAAAGTCACATAGTTGAAATTGCCCTTCTTGTCAATGGGGGCCTCGCGAAAGAGCTCGTCCACTTCTTCGTCCGAAAACCTGTCCCCCATCGTGGTGAGCAGCTCACGAAGGTACTCCTCCTGGATCACGCCTGTAGGGTAAGACGACGTGCAAAATTCAAATATGAGGCAGGTGGCAGAGCTGGAACATTATGTGCACCAGGTTGCTGCTGCTACCGTCAAAACAAAGCACAATTTAAATGTAACTGCTGAATGTATTTTGTCTCAGTTGACACTGACCCTCACCTGTGCCTTCCTCGTCGAAGCAGGCAAAAGCATTACGGATCACATCCTCAGGATCTGTGCCGTTCAGCTTCTCTCCAAACATGGTCAGAAACATGGTGAAGTTGATTGGACCTGGCGCCTCGTTCATCATGATCTCCAGGTAATCGTCCGTGGGGTTCTTGCCTGGGAAAAGAAAAGGTCAGATTATTGAGGACTGTATATATATTGGCTCTCATCGCCCCCCCATGCTTACAGCTTACTGACTATATGAACAGTTACAAACTGATGTTTCTGACTACCTTTATTTCTTTATCTCTAATCTCTGTTAAATTACAAGACTGATTTTCTTCCTTGAACTTCCTGGTTGTAATATGATTTTTTTTTTTTAAATTGAAACAACCACTATTGTACGAGTTTGTAATTTCACGTCACCGTCTAAATGTGTGTGAACACAGTGCATTGTCGAGTCTACCTAAGGAGGCCAGCATGTCATGAAGATCTTCTTTGTCGATGAAACCGTCTCTGTTTTGGTCGATCATGTTGAAAGCCTCCTTGAACTCCTGTATTTGGGACTGGTCGAACATGGCGAACACATTGGAGGTGGCGCGCTGAGGACGCTTCTTGGTGTTCTTCCCCTTGGCCCTTTTGCTCGACATGTTGGCAGATGTTGGTTCCCCCCTCCTGCAAATGATTCAAAAAAAAAAAAGGCTCTGAACTAGAGCTCGACAGTAAAATCACGTCAAATTCATCTTGGTGACAATAATTGCTACAATAGGATGTCTCTTGCTGACTTTTATGTTTGTCAGGATTATTGACAGCATGGCCAATTTGAGGTTCTGGACCTGTGAAAGAGACATTGAGCCGACTGAATATGTGGTTGTCAACATCTGCTGTTGACTTGAACTATATGTGATGAGGGGAAAACTAAGACGTATGAGCAATTCACAAAGTTAGTTTCAGTTGGTTTAGTTTGGCTTTAAAGCCCCAACTGTCAACAGATATAGGATTTGCACAAAAAAATACTTAAATAACATAAAGATTACTTTATTAATAAAAAGAATTTATGTATTAAAATTGATCCAATTCCTAATTTGCTGGAAAAGATTATTTCCAAAATCATGTCGATCAGCTTTACATTGTACGTTTTGTGTGAATGCAGATGAACATGATGAAGGACTATAGCACATTTGGTTATCACGCAATTTAATATCAGTAGTATAAAAACTTGTGCATGCACAAACTTCACACTTCTATTATGACTTTTGACGACGTATGCATGTTGAGTTAAAGGTAAACAAGACAAGGAACGACACATTTTCTAGAGTGTAAATTATTATTTTACCCGTGCTTATTCTTTTGCTTGTTGTTTTTCTAAGTGAGCATTAATATTTGTTCGGTGAAGACATTGCGATTTGGGACTAAGGGAGAATGCAGCCTTCTGTACACTACGTTCCAACAACACGTCAACCTGTGCTAGCGTCAACGCGCCACGATAAATACAATACATTCAATCAAGAACCAAGTTATTGATGTTTGAACCCCGTCGCCTCTGTGTGTGCTGTGTGTCGTGAACGGCATCAAGCTAGCTTACATGGCCCAATGTTGACCTCAACAAGTCACTGACGAGGCTAACTCCACAGAGCTAACCAGCCGAGACCGACTCGCTGGGAAACATATGAACGTCCCGTGTCCCAAAGGACCGAGGCCTCAACCAACAGCGGGCACACGGAAGAAAACACATCACATACCTCAGAAAAACACGGGAGTTATTCGCCAAAGCGCTGTTCGCACACAGGAACTAGAGCATCCACAAGCAGAACAGGAACCATCAATGTTTTATTTCCTCTTCCCGAAAGCGACCAATCAGAGGCGAGCTGGACTGCGCCATCCGCCTGGAATATACCATGTTGTTTCCGGGTGTACAGGGTGTTTTATATATATTTATATTTCTAAAGCGCGCTGGATGAGATTAATTCGTTTGGATATTAATGTGTGTGGCTACTGGTAACATAAGGACAGTACGCAGACACGGCTACACAAAGACAGTTCTTATTTTGATAACGTATTCGTACACAAACTACTACAAAGGCTGCGGTTAATATGTGTCACCGCTAGATGGCAGCAGTCACACGACAACCGTTTGTAAACCTCCCATGGGCAGAACGCCAGTGTTTATTTTTGTTGAGCTATTATTCAATTTACATTCAAAAGCCCTATTTGTAGAATACTTTATTTTCAGATTACCAACAAAATCTAACATGTAAGTTTGACAAACTTAAACTCTGAGGGAGTAAGATGTAAAAGTGCTTGGAGTTCTCTCATGGGAGATGCTCTTCCATTAGAGTTGGCTGGTGAACACATGAGGACATATGAGTTTATTATCTTTTTGTCCATTTCTTTCTGTTCTTAAAGGGCTGTAATGTCTTTCACCTATTTTAGATAGGACCTTGAAACAATTAATTCCAGACCACGTTGTGGTTTTCTTTAATTTACCTACCATTAATTTACCAGATCCACCATTGCTCACCAGAAATGCCCGTTCCCCTCCTCTCAAGTGTGCTGCACACACAGCTGAGGGGGTCAGGCCCAGGAGCGGCTCCTTCGGCTCGCCTGGCCCTTCCCGTGGTCTCTTGGTCTAAATTTAAAGCTGTCCCAGCCTTAAAAGGCCCTGGCGGTGTCTTGTGCATTCTGCCGAGTGGCAGCATTATTTTTGTTCTGTGGACTGCTGTCCTGTCCACTGCCCCTCACCCTGCTGCTTTGCCTGGATCCCAACCTGCTTTGGCTACTTTTGGATTAATACGTCCTTCCTCTCATTTTCAACGGTTGGTGGATTAGTGGATTCGTAGTTGTGGTGAGTGTTAAATATATATGTTTTTCTTTTCATTGATAAGTCTACGTCAGACCCTTAGGGATTGTTATTATAATTCTTGTAATTTAGTTATCTTTTAAAATCCTGAATCAGCAGGGCCTGAAGCTTATTTTCAACCTATTTATTTATTTATTATTATTCTTTATTAAACTGTTTTTTTACTCATGCATTTCTATTGTCCTTTACACTGATATGTAAATGTACGCTTCTGTGCTCTTGCATGTGTTGTTGTGGTGAAATCTCATCTGATTTCAGATGATTAATTCAATTAACATTTACTTTTGTCCTCAAAACCATTAGAGATCTTTGTGTCCTCTGTGCCCTCATGGCTCATGGGCCAGTTTACAGTTTCTATCTCTTCTTGATAAGTAAAGAGGCAAATGCTTCCTGCAGTATGTGTTGCTCATGGACAACAAGCAGAGAACACAGTTTTAAATCTATTGCTGTCATCTTATTTTAACTTATCTTATTGCATGATCTTTCTTTGGTCTTACAGTGCTGGGCCTGTGCCGAGTTGAAGCTGTTCCATGTTTTCAAGCTGTCTAACAACACATCTAAAAAATACATACTAGAGTGAAACTATTAATTGATTATTTTCTATTAACTGTCTTATTTATCACAAACGCCAAACATGTCACTAATTCCTGCTTCTTTAATGAGATTATCTGCCAGTTTTCTATGACAATAAACTGATGCTGTTTTTTTGGACAAAACTAGCAATTTGAATATTTCCACATACAGTAGTGGCTTAAGAATATTGTTATGTGCATTTTTCACTATGTCCTGACATAGTGACAAATAATCAAGACAATAATTGATAAAGCACAAACTTGTGTGTCGCAGTCTTTGTACCCATTGAGGGTAATATATGACTGTGATCAAACCTTCAAATTATTCCTCACGCCCCCACTCATATCATTTTTTACCCCTTTTCCAGTTGATCCTCTCACCAGTCATTGGATTATGTCCAGCCACATTTTGTTTCCCAGTTCAACACAAAAAATTTTATATTTCCATGACGTCATTTCAATGACTAAATTATATTTTTAGATATGAAAAGCAATCGATGCTGCCAGAGTTCATTTCCTACCTGCTGCTTCTTCATTTAACACAGTAGAATTCGATTTTTAACCAGAGCTAACACCTCATCTGTTCACACAAAATAAACAACCATAACACAAACTTAACTTGAAGAACCTAACAATCACGTAGTGGCCTCAGCTAACCCCCCCATCAGAAATCAATCTACTGTATACGTGGATAACAATGAGGTTGATTTGCAGAGCTGCTAAAGGACAGTCTGACATTATAAGTTGGCACAGTGGCCCTCAGGATGTCAGGATCAGTACGAGTGACGCAGAAGCAGCAGCAGCAGCAGCAGCATCAACAACAGCAGGAGAAGCTGCAGCAGCATCACTATGAGAGCAACGTTTACCTCAGCACCAAGTCATCTGTTAGCAAGCAGTCGTTCACGACTCACAAGACCACCAGCCGTCGGTAAGAGGGAGGGAGTGACGCAGGCGCCGATGGTTGATATTTGAAAACTGTGAAATAAAAATGAGGCCCCCTTCGTGTAACCTGCCACTGCCATAACCTAGGGAAGTGATGAATGCATTCAAGCGGACCGCTTTCAAATATTCAGCACTGTACGGCTCGAGGGGGAAGAGTGTGCAGCAGCAGGAGGGGGAAAAAAATACACACGAGCAGGCGTCGCCACTCTGCCGGTGGGCATCTACCCACGGACGTTAACCTTTTATGATCTCAGGGTTTTTTATATTTTTACAAGACCTCATGTCATTCTTAGGTTCAAGCCAGGGTTTGTCCATTCCCAAGTCTTCATGTGCAGTTTGCAAGTCAAAGCTTTCAAGGATGTGAACCTTTTAATATGACAAAATGCACAGGCCTATAGTTTATAGATAAACCAAGCTGTGAGTCTGTGTGAGGCCTGCTGCATGTGTTGCAGTCGCTGCTGTCAAATGTCAAGTCACATTTTTAAGTTGAGTCTCAAGTCCTTGTCAAAGCTGAAGCCAAGTCTTGAGTGTCATGCCCACAGCTCCGGAGCTTTTGGTAATAATTACGTTTCACTTATCTATAATAATGTATTTGTGTATTCAGAGGTTACTTAGTTTGTCTAGACGCTGTGCAGGAGCCTTTCAAATTCAGCAGCACGAAGCCCAGTGAATACAAACCACACAGACAGTTACAATAGAGGATACAGCCGAAACGATCACAGGAGCTCAGTTGTTCAATCAAACGTTCCAAACATTTGGTGAAGTTCGTCACCTGAAGCTGAAGAAGGAAAAAATGTGGGCTGGAAGTTTGTTTGTTCAGCATTGAGGAGGGAAAGTATGGATGTGTGTTTGAGTTTTGAAAGAAACCGGTTGGGTGAAGAGACTCCAGTTGGTTGGCCACAGGTATGCTAGAGTGATAAATGCAGGGAATGTCACATCTGCCTCATTTGTGGAACCCGACCATATAAATATATATCGCCAAATGTATTGGTACCTATACTATCCTCTATCCATACCTTTTCTATCGATATATTGACAAGGGCCCTCAAAAACCCATATCGGTCCAGCTCTATTCATTTGTATGCTGATTTTGTGTTTAATTTGACTGTGAAATCCTGTGTTGGAATCAAAGGAGGCTTGATCGAAGCGCACCCACAATCTATAGCATACGTGTCGCCTGAATGAGACGCTGTCTACCGAAACAAGTCCACGATCAATGGCTGCCGAGCGCAGCTCCTCGTAAATGGTCCACTGTGTCACCGACACTTGACGACATGTCGAGTGGTCAGAGTGTTCGTCCTTCAGGCCGCAGGGCTCCGTGCACATGTTGGAGCCACGGTCGTTTCCTAAAAGGGGTCAAGGGAGGAATTTCAGCTGCAGTGTGAGGCTGCCAGATTTATTTAAGGACTGCCGTGCTATTTCTGTAGGCAGGACATGACACGCTGCCATTAGGGCCAACTGTAAAGACACTCTATGTAAGTCAAGAAAATGTAAACGATTGGACTCTGGACATTTAATAGTCGATCATCTTGGTTCAGTATCAAAGTTTGACAATCAAGTAGATAAAGCAGCGCAATTCTCCTGGCAGATTTAAAACTGCTCCCAGGGCTTGTTTCTGCCAGCAAATATTTATCTGCCTGGAACACTGCCTTTTGAACACTTTTGACTTTCACAAGCAGAGACTTTTCCCCTCTCAACACACTCGGTGAGTCGGCAGTCGAAATAACGTCTTGGCACGGCAGAGATCTTTTGTGAGACTCTCTCCATCTGTCCGTCCCCGCTGTGCATTCAAGCCCTTCCGCTGAACTGATCCCTCCTCACCAGTGTGGACTACAGTGTATCAAAGCCGCGTTATGCCGCCGCTGCTACTCCTCCAGGCCAAATGGATGGAGCGGGGCAGACTTGGCAGAGATTACGAGTGAAAGCGAGGCTTTAAAAATGAACTTCCACCCTGCTGCATATCCACCAGTTCCGGCTCCATTTATAAAAAAAAAATGGAGCTGATAACAGGGAGGCTCGAGGGCCAGCTAGGTGAATGAGTCAGAGTGTAAAATAGGTCAGGGTCCTAGAAGGTGGACAGAAATACGCCTTCCTCCTCCGAGTACCTGGACTTATGTCCTATTCTCAATGTGTTCTTTATGTAACCGGCACATTTATTTGAAGTTTTATAAATGCAGAGAGGCAGCAGGGTTTTTGTTGTTATTATTTTTAGATTGCACTAAAGATTTTTGGCTCCGTCTTTCCTGAAACCGACAGTAAACACCTTTCTGTACAATGCTGTTCAGTTTATCAGCACCATAAACTACAGCCTCCAAAAAAATATCTAAATATCAAATATACAGTTCAAACCTCTAAAGGTTTCAACAAGAAAAGACCATAGTGACTTTCATGAAGATGGGATGTTTTAAGTATTTTTAGACTGTATATCCTGACTGAAAACATGCATGTTTTTAAGAGGGCACAAATATATAGTTTTATCCAAAATATGGTTTTCTGAAGTTTTTAAGCAAACCATAAGAAATGGTGTATTTGTTGGGGAATATTTTCAGCTGTTCATTACTATACATTGGTGGCGTATTAAGTATTCACTGTAGTCTATTATCATTGCATTGTTAGCAAAACAAAGCAGAGCATAACCTGTGAAGAATTGATTTCTATATTTTGCATATGTGACTGTGTTGCTGTCTGTGATCTCTAAGCCTGACGTCGTCTGTGAAGACAGAGAAGGGGCAGGAGGTGGTTAAACTGAGCCCACTACCCAAAAGAGCGAAACGCACCTACTTGGCAATGGACTTGGACAAAGAAGTTATCGGCTACGTCGTACCCGTATTCAGAGCCAAGTGAGTGAAGAGCGTGCAAATCGTGCACAATAAGGAGAAAAATCTGCGATTTCCTTTTAGAGACATCTTCCTTCCTACTTCCTAAGCTCCTCTTGTTTTGTTGTAGTCATGAAGTGGTTCGGGGTCTGATGGAGGCCCAGGAGGATGCTACGGAGGAGGGGATTCAGTACGTGGCCATGAGGAACCTGTTCGTCAGGGAGGCCAGGGAGGCCCTGGAGGTGAGAGTGGAGAAGAAAACCAGAACAACGCATATCAGGGAAACGGCCGAACGCATGGAGCTGGGAAAGACGGTACGCCCCTTTTCATTCTTTTGTTTGGTTGTATTGGACAAACAATCCCTGGTATAAAGCCTATACAGCTACCCCTGCACGTATCATCACAATGTGGCTTCACTCTCATGTTGCATAGATGGAGGAGTGGGCAGAGTTCCGTAAGAAAATGAACCCAGACAGCCTGACACACCCTCCAGAGTTCATCGTCAAGCCCCGTGGACAGACTGTCTGGGAGGGCAACACTGTCAAGCTGCACTGCACTGTGGCCGGGTGGCCCAAACCCAGGACCGCCTGGTAAGGACTTTTCCCCGGTCCCCGCCTCCTCTGAGTCACAGGAACCCCGAAAATGCTGATGAGAGCAAACGGCCGCGAGTGCGTCACAGAGAAGTTTCCGTCCAAAGCTCCCGTCATCGGTCAAGTCTTATTTCCCTCAGTCGAAAAACAGGAGCGCACGCGCACGTCCTCTGCGACTGCAGACTCTTGAGGACAACGGTAAAAATAAACCAACTGTCTTTCTCTGCTGTCTTCAAGGTACAAAAACAACGTGCTCATTGACGCCAAGGCCCGCCCCGAGAAGTACACAGCAGAGAGCAACTATAACATGCACTCCCTGGAGATCAAGAAGTAGGTGATCATTCAGCTCACGCCGCACGGCCTCCGTTGGAATTAATGAGATTTACCCGAAACGCACATTGCTGCAAACTGAAAGATTAATGTTGGAAATACGTTCAAAACTTTCCAGTAAATGTAATTGTGATGCCAGTGATTCATAATGTTGAATTATGTTGTATTACATTGCATTTTCAGCTGTGATTTCCTCGACACTGCTCAGTATCACGTCTCTGCCCTCAACGTGAAAGGAGAAGCTTCCTATGTGGCCACCGTCGTTGTCAAAAGTAGGTAACTAATTCTGGTGCCGCCGTCTCGGCAGCAGCCCCCGCTAAAGGTCACGGTTTAATTTGGAGGTTAAATATAGTGCCATTGTACACACGGCAGGGTCCAGCTGTGTCTGGTGGGGTCTTTTTTCAGGGGGTTTGACGTGTGTGACAGAGAACTCTCTTGCTGGTGTTGAGGCGGGTTGCTGACTGACATGTGTTTCCACAGGGTTCCAGGAGGGCGAGGAAGCAGGCCCACTTGATCCCAAACCACGTGAGTCCGTTTTCATTTTATTTTAAAAACAAAGACATTTGAGGTGTTGAGGACATTTTACATTTCACATTAGCAGAGTAATTAAAAGCGCTCTACATAGGACATAATCAAAATGTTTCAGAAAAACAACAGAATGAAGTCAAACGTGGCTGCTCTTTGGCGTCTTCCAGCTCATTGTTTTGATCCTTTGAAAACCGTTTCACCCTTGACACTCTCGTCTGTGTCACTTCAGAGGCAGCCAGCAGCTGTTTTCAGGCACGAAGGCCTCATAAATAGACTGTTTACTACCTGCCTCGAAGCAACCGGACAATTTGCAGCTATGGCTGGTGAACACAGCGGAGTGTTGAGTTGTTAAGAGAGACACCTTTCACTTAGGACCTGGTAGAGAGCAAAAACACAGCAAACAGGGAGAGTGGTTATCTGACTTCTGAAGTCTTCAAACTTCAAATGAATGACTACTGGGTGTGTCAACAGTCAAAGTAATGTAATGGCAAACACATTACATTGATTTGGCAGAAACATTTGTCCAAAGTGACTTACAGTATAAGTGCATTCGGACCAGGAGCTGGATCCAAATTTGGGGGGGGGGGGGGGGCTAATATTATATTAATGACTACAAGCATATTCAGTTGCAGTTCACATTGTAGTCTGAAAAGGTGGGGATTCATCCTGCAGTGGAAGATGAGCAGTGATTCTGCTTGTTTTTACTCTTAGTTTTGCTTTCATCTCCTCAGATGGTTTCTGCTCTGAGCATGGCGTCACCTTTGAGACCAGCATCATTGACAAGTTTGAAGTGGCCTTTGGCCGCGAGGGCGAGACGCTGAGTCTGGGCTGCACTGTCATCGTTTATCCGGTTGTGAAGAAATACCAGCCTGACGTCGTGTGGTACAGAAACTGTGAGTGGAAGAATAACATGGAAAATAGTTCCTTAATTTCCCAGTATGTATGAATCCACTACGTGTCACTAATCACACCTCCTTTGTTTGGACTTCTCCCATCAGCTGTGCCCTTGACGTCCTCTAAATGGGTCCACACCCACTGGTCTGGGGAACGTGCCACACTCACCCTTGTCCACCTCAACAAGGAAGATGAGGGCATGTACACCCTGCGTGTCAACACCAAATCCGGCTACGACGCGTACTCTGCCTATGTGTTTGTCAGAGGTAAAGTACCAGGCGGATATTTCAACTGCAGCCGGTGATTTAATTGCAAAACGAGGGACTCGTGAAACTTGGCTTTTTTAGCTTTTGGTCATTGAAAATGTAATTAATCCACGAAGCTGCTGAATTGTACAGATTTGATCAACAGTGTCATGTGCAAAGTACAGCAGCACATTACAGATTACCACAGGTACAGATATGTTCGGCAACTGCTCAGTCCTGCTGTGTCTTTCTGAGGTGTTTTGTTTCCTCTGAGGAATGTTGCATCTAAATCAGTCAGGACAGTCACCACAGAGTGTGTTTTAATTGCATTAAAAAATCAGCAGGTTTTTGCACAAGAGCGAACTTTCGCAACCCCCCTCTTGTGTTTACAAGAAATAAACGCTAAATCTATCACAGCAAGCTACAGCGCTGCCACACATATTGTACTGTAAAGGCACAAGTAGGTGAGAAAATGGAAACTGAGTATGTAATAGAGCTCAGCCTGATATAGAAGCAGCACTACTCACCGTGTGTGTGTGTGTGTGTGTGTGTGTGTGTGTGTGTGTGTCAGATGCCGATGTGGAGGTGGAGGGGGTTCCCGTGGCCCCCCTGGATGTGTGCTGTCATGATGCCAACAAGGACTATGTGGTGGTGACCTGGAAGCAGCCAGCGGTGGAGGGCAGCAGCACCATCCTGGGTTACTACATCGACAGGTCGGTCAACCCCACATATCTTCCGTAAAATCGTGAAATTATAAATTGGTCTTATCATCTTATTTAGATTTTACTTGACTGTACCATTCTATATACAGGATTATTTTTGTTCCGCAGGCATACGCCACTCGCTTCAGTTTCCTCCTTGATTTCCATCAAACTGGCGTCTTGACACATTTTGCTGTTACCTATCAGACAGTTAACACCTACGCGCATTCCTACATGCCCACTGTAACAGTCAGCCTCTCGGTTACTGTGTGGGAAGATTATTATGAATTGTGAGCAGTTCGTTTCTTGTACATATCAATCACCTCCTAATGAGTCAGAAGTTTCCAATGATACTCCCCCGATAATCAAATCACAGTGTTGCTAGTGTTGCTTCACAATTCTAATTTGTACAGTACCTGTGGGTGTGTTTTGTGTTGGCAGGTGTGAGGTGGGCACCCATCACTGGGCGCAGTGTAATGATACCCCGGTGAAGTACGCCCGCTTCCCCGTCACAGGGCTGGTGGAGGGCCGCTCTTATATCTTTAGGGTGCGGGCCTTGAACAAGTCGGGAGTCAGCCGTCCGTCCCGCGTCTCCGAGGCAGTGGTTGCCATGGATCCCTCTGACAGAGCACGCCTCAGAGGTAAGAGACAAATCTGGTGCAGACATGCTGCAAAAAGGCAGACAACTGCATTCTTAATGCATTCATTTCACTGTTTTCCCAACAGCTGGCCCCTCAGCTCCCTGGACTGGGATAATCAAGTTTACAGAGGAGGATGCCACTGGTATGACAGCATCAAAATCTCCTATTTCCATGACACAGGCAAAGCATTGCAGTCAAATAGTCAGACATTTTAATTTCCAGATGGCTTAGCCATTAGTTCAGACATGACATTACATTTTTCTGTCTAAAATGTTTCTGTGGTGTCATGTAAACACTGGACATCTGGACAGATTTGTAACGTGGTTAACTTATTATTTAATCAAGGCTACTTGTGTTGAGAGAACATTAAACACAGATTATTGGAGAAGCCTGACACATTTTTTCTTGAATGGGGAAAAATAGATTCCGTTTTCAGACTTGATTACATTCCTAAATGTAAAGTGTGGAAGATGGTATTGGTTTTTCTTATGGATAATGAAATGAATGTGTTTTGTACTGATGAAGTCTCCTGGCCCTCTTGCACCTTCAGCGGGCGTTGTCCCTGGAGAGCCCTCTGACGTTGCGGTGACGGAGGCTACCAAGAGCTACGTGGTGCTCGCCTGGAAGCCCCCAGTCCAGAGAGGTCATGAAGGAGTCATGTATTATATTGAGAAGGTGAGGGGCAATGTCTTTGAAATAATTTTGTTATAGAGAATCAGTTTAGTTAAATAATATTGCTTTTATGAAGTTAATCCCTCCGTTGTTATTGTTTGCACCGATTTAAATCCATGAATAAGCAATCAGACACACTTGAAACTGCCTCACTGCTAATTCCTTTCCTAGTACAATATCTAAATATCACAAGCTATGTGATTTTCTAAATCGTTTCTTATCTACATCATAGAGCATGGGTCCAAGATGATCAACAGTATTTTTAATCATTTTACTGGGCCGGTGAACATTGATCTCTGCAAATGTGCCGTTTATTCTTTTTCTGCTGCATCAAATAGCATTGATTTTTTTCTGAGTTTACATACTTGCATACGAAGACCCGACAACCATCATGACTTACCTTTACATACAGTGTGTTTTGAATTCCGAATCGTCAGATATGGCTCTGACACGTCGCTGGCTCTCTGTCCGCCTCAGTGTATTTCAGGAACAGACACCTGGCAGAGGGTGAACACTGGCATGCCAGTCAAGTCTCCCCGCTTTGCCTTGTTTGACCTGGCAGAGGGCAAGTCCTACAGCTTCCGCGTGCGCTGCTGCAACTCCGCTGGCGTCAGCGAGGCATCGGTATCCACAGGAGAAATCACCGTTGGAGATAAGCTGGGTGAGCCAGCAAGACTTGCAATGACATTATTCATAGGCGTCACACTTTATCAGCAGAGTTCTCCATTGGGTTGGACTGTATGACCAAAAGTCTATCATAATATAATCGCTTAGGTACAGCTTTATTTCTTCCTTTGACTCCTTTGGTCTAATCGCTGTCCAATACATCAACGCTCACTGTAATTTGTCTAATGCCCTATCTATCTATCTTTCTTTCTTTCTCTCTTATTTGCTTACAACCCTTGTGAGCAGACCTGCCCTCTGCTCCGGGCAACACAGTGGCCATCAGGAACACTGACACCTCCGTGGCGGTCTTATGGGGGGCGTCAAAGGACGTCAGACACCTGGTCGGGTACTATATTGAATGCAGTGTGGTTGGCACTGAGGTCTGGATGCCTTGCAACAACAAACCTGTCAAGCAGACCAGGTTGGCAATTTTACCGTTAAAGCACAATTTCACTCAAGCGTCGTCACTGAATTGTGATTGTGGTCATCTCATTGCGTCTTGATGCTCTGGAGGCGAATGTTATAATCAGTTATTTTTTATTGTTGTTTTTTGGGGGTAACTGTAAACTGGTAATGCAAACATGAAACACTGGTTCATCCACAGAGGTTTATAAGATCAATTCTGCCTTCCCCTATAGTGTTGAAAAAAAAAATCAAAATGAGTTTAATGAAACACGCAGCTCTTAATAATTTCTCTTTACTGTGTGTAGGTTTGTGTGCCATGGCCTGACCACTGGACAAAACTACGTGTTCAGGGTGAAGGCGGTCAACGCTGCTGGATACAGCCAGAGCTCCCCCAATTCTGATGCAGTGGTCGTACAGGCCGCCATCTGTGAGTGTCCTCATCATAACTCATGTCCATTATTCACTTTGCCAGTAGCATTGAAGCCATTCTTTTAACTGATTTTTCATTTATTTTTCATTTTTTTTTAACATTTATTCATCGCGGTAATGATTGCTGAGAGTGCACTTTTTTCTCATTTGTTTAGAAAGACCTGTTTAAATTCCACACAGTTCACACTCATGACCTGGAGCCCTCCGCTCTTCGCCGCTGACCCATGACATTCTCTTAACTAATCTTTGTTCATGAACATTGTTAGCATTCATCTTTTTCTCTTCCTTTTCCTAAACAAAAATATGTAATCATTGGTGTCAGTTACGTTATATCCATTCTCTTGGATTTGGCTCTGATACAGTTGGCTGCCCAAATACTTCCTCATGTGCTGCTATATTCCAATATGTTGTGAATGCCATGCACACAAGTGTATTTGCATGCACCTACCTGACCTACTCATCACTAACAGTGGATTTTGTAATTTTTCTGTCATTTTGCTGTTTCCCGTTTATTAGTGACATGGTTAATTAACTAATTAGATCACACTTTACAGTGCTTTTCCCTTGTGTAAGTATTGATTTCTGTATAAACTAAATTTTGCTTGAGCTCTGTTTTGCTATTTGACAACTATTCAGGGGGACCTCTTGGTGCATGGCCAAGGTGAGGGCTAAAACATTGAGTTCTTAAAGAGCATGAGCCTAATGAGAGTCTCGTCTGGCTCCGGAGACTTTCTTAGCTTCAAAGTTACCCTGCTTCTGGCCTTGAGCGTAAGTACATTATCCATGTGATTTGCCTATGTACCCAGAGCATGTAGCACGTTCAGCTGTCGCACTAGTGTTTGCTGTGATGTGTTAACACAAATGAAGGTCTGTGCTGTATTTGGCTTATGCCAGGTCATCTGTGTGGGGTTATGTACAGGACATCATTTTTTCATTCAAAGAAATGTCAATGAATGGGCATTGAATATCGGAAAAAGATATTCTCTGGCACACTTTCCTCTTACAACACATACTGACCCATCGTATATACTTCTGTCGTAGCCATCCCTGGGAAGCCCACTGGTGTGACCTTGCTGGAGGCTGTCAAGGACTTCATGGTGCTGGGCTGGAACGAGCCTGCTAGTAACGGAGGTGCTGATATCAGGGGATACTTTGTGGACTACAGGACTGTGAAGGGAAGTGTTGTCGGGAAATGGCATGAGATGAACCACCAGGCATTGACTACAACCACCTACAAAGTGAGTTCTGTCGCGAGCACACATTTACCAAATGTATGACCCAACAGTTTTCTGTGATTGGAGAAATGAAAACAGTTGACTTTAATGTTAGCATTGTGTGAAGCAAATATTTGTTTGTCAACTCTGTCATTATTAAATATCAAACTTTTCATTATCTTCATTCGCCTTTCTCTAGGCTGAGGGCCTGAAGGAGAACGTCTTCTACCAGTTCCAGGTGCGCGCCATGAACATGGCAGGTGTGAGCAAAGCCTCTGTGCACAGTGCATCTCTGGAGTGCAAGGAATGGACCATTACTGTGCCAGGTATAGGAAAACTTAATACCGGCAGTAAATTGACAAAAGTCAAGTCAAGGCTGGATTAATTGCTATCACATGAAAATGTCTTTGCACACTTGACAGAAGACAATGAATGCAACTAAAATGCAAATCAGGATAAATATATAAATATTGTTTTGGTGACATCAGCGATTATCAGTAAATACATGTAGTACAACAATGACTAAAATGATGTTGTTTGTGCTGTTCCAAAATGTATTTCTGTTCATGAAAAATAGTTCCGAAAATAGCGCAACTTAAAATACATTGAAATATATTTGCTATATACTGTGTGTAAACAACAGAGAAATAGTGTGTTTTCCTCAAAATATAACAGAATGACATTTCAAAATGGTTAATACTTCTACTTCTTTTTTTAATACTCAAAAAAGAACTGTAGATACGGTCAAATATATTTTCTTTAAATGTGGGTAAATGTGTAAGAATCCAAAATTGATCCTTACCATAGATCCTGACATTATTTAAAGTGTCCTGCAATTCCTCAGGAGCCCGGTGAAGCAAACCTTCCCTGACTCGTTTCTCCTCCAAGGTTCTCCTGTTGGTCTTCACGTGCTGGAGGTTCGCGACACCTCTGTCGTGGTGCTGTGGGAGCCGCCTGCATTTAATGGCCGCACGGCTGTCAATGGTTATTATTTGGATCTGAAGGAGACCTCTGCTGGAGAGGGGGGCTGGAAGGCTGTCCATGAGAAGGCCAACAAGAAGAAATACATGAAGGTGAGAAAGAAAACAAAAACATATTTTGTAAATTGTACTTCTTACATACATCTTCATGTGAAATATGAACGTTAAATATCGAATTAATAACTGTCTCTCCTATCTGACTCCTTCTGTACCCATTCAGGTAACCGGCCTGAAGGCTGGTACATCCTACGTCTTCCGCGTGCGTGCTCAAAATCTTGCTGGAGTTGGAAAGACCTCCGCAGTCTTAGGTCCAGTTCTGGCTCAGACTCGCCCTGGTGGGTGTGATTGTTATATAACTCACACATTCAGTCGCAAAGTGTTCTTACACAGCTCTGGAAAGTCTAGATAAGAAGGGGAAATGGCTTTTTTCATTACAGATACATGCCTTCTTTTTTATATAGTTGTAAACAAACAACAAACAAACTGTGATATCTTACATTTTATTATTGCTTCTGTAATAAATGAAATCCTGAGTTAACGAACTGAAATCTGTGAGTGATACACACACACACACACACACACACACACACACACACACAGTAACCATTATTTTCCCTTTAGGCACAAAAGAGATTTACGTGGACGTCGATGACGATGGTGTCATCTCTATGATCTTTGAATGCTCTGAGATGAACGAAGGCTCCGAGTTTGTCTGGTCCAAGAATTACCAGGCCATGACAGACACCTCGCGTCTGACTATTGTCAATGAACACGGCCGGTAAGTATCACGCGTGAGCCCAGTTCCTCATGCAGCCTTCCCCTTTCCTCACATCCCGGTTGTCCCCACGTGTCCTTGTTTCCAGGTCCAGAGCCATCTTCAACAGTCCCTCCCTGGAAGATCTGGGCACCTTCTCCTGTGTGGTCACCAACACTGACGGCATGTCCTCCAGCTACACTCTCACAGAGGAGGGTGAGTCAGTCGACAGTCTTGAAATCTCTGCTCCTGCGTGCCTGAAACTTGATTCACTTGTTTTTAGTTTCGGTGACATAAGTGCTAAATTTGTGAGAGAGGCCCCTGTCCGTTATCCTGTTTTATCAAGAGACGTCTTGCACCCTGCGGTTTATATGTGTTTGTCTTGAAAGTTGGGAAGTATTAAGTAATATTTAGTATTCTACTGCATTTGCAATATTTTCTAAAAACAGTCAGATAAGAAAAAAAGCAATAAAGCTTGTAGTTGGAGGAGTGATTCTTAAGTTTTTGCAGAGGTCACGAAATTAACAATGTTGCTGCTGTTGTCGTTATTCGACAGGTCTCATGCGTCTTCTGGACATCAGCCATGAGCACAAGTTCCCTGGTGAATATCCACACAGCACAGATGTTACACCACTTTTTCACCAATCCAAAAATGTCTACTTTATTTATTAATATAATCAACATGCATATATTGTTCTAAATATGGAATATACAAGTACATACAGTAGCTGTATAGAAACTAGTACTGTTGTTTCTACTAGAGTTTTGAAAAATATGGTGCTCTCTAGTTATTCCCTTCAAGAGTGAAATGGCCATGGAGCTGCTGGAGAAGGGTCGCGTGCGATTCTGGACTCAGGTGGAGAAATGCACCTCTTCCTGCGAAGTGGAGTACGTCTTTAACAACGTCATCGTTTCTCAGGGAAAGGTAGGAATCACGCTCCGAGCGAACTGTTCCTCTCTCTCGTGTCCTGATTTTCCACTTCTAAATCTCCCTGCTCTACTTCTTCCAGAAATACACAATGAACTTTGACAAGTCCACCGGCATCATTGAAATGTTCATGGACTCTCTGGAGGTCACCGACGAGGGAACGTTCACCTTTAACCTGGTGGACGGCAAGGCCAAGGGGACAACCAGTCTGGTGCTCATTGGAGATGGTAAGACCACTTCCATATTGATGCTCTGCATGCATATTTGTCAGAATATTAATATTGAATGTGAATACAGAATAGACACCCCAACCTGCAGATTATTTTTGAATGGCACACACTTTATCTCACTTCTCTGCTTACTGCAGTTAAGGTACATGTCCATTGAGGGGCAGCAGAAGACAACCCATTCTTCACTGTCTTGTCTTCTTCATTCTTTTTGCAGTTGACTTTATGAAGCACTTACCAGTTATGAATAAAAAAGTATTGCAATAAGTTAGAATCTAGTATTCATCCTTTACATTTTCTGCTGCTATCTAGAATTCAGGGAGCTTCAAAAGAAGTCAGAATTTGAGAGGGCAGAATGGGTCAGGAAACAAGGTAAGAGATTTTACTTCCTCCGTTACATAAGTTAACACTAATTACTCAAACGTGGCTCTTTAATTTTTTTCCATCACTACCCACAGGTCCTCACTTTGTCAAGTACCTTGACTTTGCTGTTACCCCCGAATGTAATGTGCTGTTGAAGTGCAAGGTAATAAGAGTAACTGCAATATTGTGTTTACCGATGCTGATATATAAAAAAAAAAAGTAGGAGCAGATGTAATTAAGGCAACTTATTCCCATGTCTATTTCTCTTCTTTCGCTCCACAGATAGGAAATGTCAGACCCGAGACTGAGATCACCTGGTCTAAGGACAAAATTGAGATTGCAGAGGATGATGAGGATGCCAAGAAAATCGAGAGACAGGACGGCGATCTGACCTTTAATATCGGAAAGGTCAGCCCATTAGACGCAGGCCATACTTTGTGAGGAGTCGTGAGTCTGTGTCTAAAGGGCTAGGTTGCGACGCTTCTGATGCAGCTATGCTTCCATGTTTGGGGTAAACTAGATGCTCCGCTGCCCTCTCTGACACACAGATTCATAAATGATGAAAGACTTTTTTTTTTTTAAATATTCACGCTCCTGAGTGCTGCGAGAGTCTGCACATCAGTGTGTCATCCTTGGAAATCAGAATAGACGTACTTGGAATGACTGACTCTATTTTTGAAGCTTTCACTTTTCATTCTCATTTTGTTCAACATTTATGACCATATAGTGTGAATACATTGTATGGTCTATCTGTGTGCTTCATTCATTCATTCATTCATTCATTTTTAACTGTATTCAATTTAACTCCTCTGGCCAACTGACGCAAACACTTAAAAGCTGGAGAGCAAACCTCTGTTGAGGATTTTAATCTGACCTGTCAGTCAGTGCTCGTGCCGGTGAAGTTATATTGATGTTTCAAGGCACCAATGCATTGTTTGTGTCATTGCATGAGCTCAGGAGAGGCGGTCTCTTCACCACCACTCCTGTCATTTGCACCTGCATTAACTGGCTTATCTGTCTAATTCACAGTGGATTATTAAGCAACAGGAACAGAAAGAAAAAGAAGGAAAAAAACAGCCTGCAGATGACGTTCCCCCGCCACCAAGAGCCAAAGTCTGGACATAATCTTTGCTGCCATAAGTTGACCCATGTCGTTTTTCCATGTGTCCTTCTCGTCCTACCATTTCCATGTTTTCCTTTTAACGCCTGCAGCATCCCGGGCGGCAGAAAAGCTTGCCTTTTCCGTTTAGTTTGGTCTCTGTCTGGCTGTTCTTCTGTCTTTTATCTGTCCTGAGAATTATACTGTTTTGTAGTTTGTTTAAGGGGACAGAATATTTAATTTTTGTTGTCGCATTGACACTGAAGTTGCTTTTACTTCAAACTCTAGATCTCCAAGAAAGATGCTGGTATTTATGGGGTCGTCCTGAGGGACGAGAGAGGCAAAGATACGAGCACCTTCAATCTGACAGACGCAGGTAAAGTCGAATTTCAAAAACGGATGAAGAAGTGGGAATCAGTGCATATGAAGTGAATATGACATCAATCGCTCTTCTCATCTCCCCCCACCCCCCCAGGATACCAAGCTGTAATGAATGAGCTGTTCAGGGTTATTGGTGAGTCATTAATCTTCACACTTACCGAGCAGTAATGAAGGTACACACACACACAACGAAGCACCAGACATGGACTTACAGAAAACCAGAAGAAGCAGAATGTGCCAAAATATAATAAAAAATATATTTTTCCTCAGCATGAACTATTAACAGCCTTAGATTGAGCCATTAAATGCAATACAATGTGGTTTCCATGGGCTGTAAATAATTGCCTGCTTTTTGTTCTTTTCCTCTTAGCCACCTCCTCCAGTGATATTAAAGTCCTCAGCACTGAACACGGCATCGTCCTCTACTCCAATGTTACATATTACCATGAGGACCTGCGTGTTGGTTGGCTCCTCAAGTATGTAAATTACTTTATCCCCATATATTCTACGTCATTTTTACTGATTTCCTGTCTGCCAGACACCTGCGCTCGTTATGAAAAACTAAACAAAAAAACAATAAGAAAATCACTATTCGCCAAAAATATTTTGTGGTTTACTTCAATTGTTACCAGACTTGGATCCTGAATTTTTCAGAAACCAAAAAAAACAAAAACCTAACAAAACAGAAGTTACCAGTAAATACACATACACACCAGTAAATACACATTCAAAAGTGAAAGAAATTGATAAATATTATAAGATATTAGCTTTACTTTATTCATTTAATGATCAGGGACATATTCATCAACAACACAATGATGTAAATATGTCAGGACACACACACACACACACATTTATAAAAAGAAAAAAGAAAAGCAGACACAAGGCAATCATCACGCATAGTACAGCACACATAGTATGTAGTATGTATGTCAAATTTAATCAATAATTGTCACTCTTGATCTTTAAATGAATCATATAAAACACATAAGGCTTAGCTGGAATTATTAATGACCTATTTGAATCTTGCTTTTCAGTGTACATGATCATATCACTGCATAAATGTGGACAGTGGTAAATAAAAGACTCCCTTGACCTGATCTCTGTGTTTCTCATTTCCACCTCAGAGATGCTAAGATCGCCGCCTCAGAGAGAGTCAAGTCTGGGGTCACAGGAGAGCAGCTTTGGCTTAAGATCAATGAGCCCACTGAGAAGGACAAAGGCAAATACGCCATGGACGTCTTTGATGGCAAGGACGGTGTGAAGAGAGTCTTCGAGCTGACTGGACAGGGTCAGTCAAAGTTTTTCAAGTTGAAAAATTAGAAATATGTCAAAGATGAAAGAGTTGTGTCCCGTTGACTTTGACTATTTTGCTCTCGACTAACTTTACTTTTTTTGCTGCAGCTTGGGAAGAGGCATTCGAAGAATTCCAAAGGCTCAAGTGAGTATACGACCCTTGTGTTGTGTAAATCTGTATTTCTGTCTGAAGAGGATGTTAATACAAATAAATAGTTACAGACATCGCATGCTTAAAATAGTCTCTGTGTACTTTGAGAGTCCTTCCAGAAGCATTCGAAAACACATTTCCTGGCATTGTATGGCTCGAGTCGTCTGCCCGTGGTACCAGTCTAAGATTTTTCTGACAATGTCTGTCTCCTTCCTTTCGCAGGGCGGCAGCAATAGCAGAGAGAAGTAAGTGATCATTGTACTTCTCCGAAGACACATCGCTCCGTGAAATGATGTGACATGATGTGTTTTCTGTTTTCATATATTTTTTTACTTTGGGTTCAGTGGGATTTAAGACACTTTTAAGTTACAATATTACATTTTCATTCACCACTCAGATATGAAGTGACAAAAGGAAGTCAAAACATTTAAAACATCATTCATTCGCAGAGTTGGATGAACAAAAATGGTGTGTCTTTTATTAAGGATGGTTCTAATTCCGACTCATGTGAATATTACGTTGTGCACAGACAGATACTGATTGACAGGACATTTTTTGGCTGACTCTCATATTTTTCTTGTTTAGACCGCGCTCGTGTTGTTGGAGGCTTGCCAGATGTGGTTGCAATCCAAGAGGGCAAGGTAAGTAAATTAGATGTTCACTTTGTCAATACACCGTGTCAAGTGCTTTGTCTCACCTCCCACTTGATTTGTCATTGTATCGCTCCCCTGGAGCATCTCTTTCCTCTGAGCTCTGTACGAAACACAACGCAATCCTCTTCTTCTCTCCAGTCCCTGAACCTGACCGGCAACGTCTGGGGTGAGCCTGTGCCCGAGGTGTCCTGGATAAAGAACGACAAGGAGCTGGTATCAGACGAACGCTACCAGCTCAAGTTCGAGCACGGGAAGTTTGCCAGCATCACAATTGCCGCCGTCACCACGGCTGACTCTGGCAAGTACGCCCTCCTGGTCAAGAACAAGTACGGCACGGAAGCCGGCGAGTTCACCGTCAGCGTCTACAACCCAGAGGAGGAGGATCATAAGGAGGGGAAGAAAGACTAAAGGATGATCCAGTGTGATGAAACGAGGGAGGAAAGATTTCATGGCTGGGCAATCTCCAAAGCATTTTACCCCGGCACATGCCGGCGCCCCAAAGCAGTTTAAATAAATCTTGTGTACAGCTGCTTCCCTCCCTGCGTCTTCCATGTGCCGGACTAAAGAGCTTTGGGCATCGCCTGTCAAGGAGGCAAACAGTGAATGTGAAACAGAGATGATAATTGTGCGCTTTTAGTTGCTTGACATGTCTTCTGTCACCTCTGGCCACTATCAGCAGTTAACGTAATGAATGGTAGATGGTTGACCTGTCGTTAATCTTTGTTTTAAAAAGGTCATCATATGCAAAGCACTGTTTTCTTATAATATTAAAGTATGAAATTAAGGTGATCTTTGACTCATAAAACCATGTCACACTGAGGTTTATGTACTGTAAAAAATTATTGATAATAATAATAAAGCACAGAAACGGATGCCATGAGCTTCTTGCTGTACCAGCTATCTGCTTTGTGTTGTTGGAAAAACGTGTCAGTGATGTCACATTTTCCACTGGTTCAAGCTCTGTGTCTATTTATAAGCCCCCTATTACGTGTAAACTCTACAGTATGTATGTCATGTACCGCTGATGTGCCGTTTGCAAGCTGCAATTGTCAGTCACTCACTACAACATTTTCTTGGAGAGGTGGAGCAGTTAAACCCTGTTGATATGCAGAGAAGTGTGACGACCACACACACACACACACACACACACACACACACACACACACACACACGTGACAGTTCAAACTGGTTCATTCAAGATGTCTTGTAAGTCGTTATGCAGCCCACCGACATAATTGGCATACTTTGTGAGGTCTTTCTGGGGAAAGTAGTGCTGTGTGTGTCGCACACACCGTCAGACAATTTTTGTTGAAAGCGGAGGACAAATGTGCGAGGAAGCCATACACAGATAAACTGCCCCGCTTTGCATTTGGTCTGAGGCTGTGTGTCTAACCAACAAGTTAAACATAAAGTCTGTTTTTCCTCTTCCTGACACTGTAATAAAGCTGCACCTGCTTTGGAGAGGTTTCCCTTTGTCATTGCATAATCTCTTGTAAACAGCTCAGTTTAATGGTGTAATTTTTTTTTTTTTAAAAGCTCAGGGTTTCGGAGGATTAATGATGGCCTATCAGAAAACTAATGGTGGCATCTGATTTTTTTGCCTGCTTTCATTGCCGGTGCTGTTAATAAAAGGTCACACTAAGAAATAACAATAATAATAATAATTCTTTTATTTATTTAGCACCTTTCAGAGGTTAGCTTCACAAAGTGCTTTCACAAAAAACATACAAATCACAGACAATTAAAATCAGCATTCCAACAACAATAAAACGGTTTTCAAGTGACATTTCTGTATATATATATATAAAATATATATATATATATATATATTTATATATAAAGTGGGGTCACAGTAAAGAGTCGTGAAGTGTCAGAGTTAATCCCCCTTTTTCATACAGGAAATGCACACCTCTAAGATGACATCCCCCTTTTTCATACAGGTATGCACTCCTCTAAGATGACATCCCCCTTTTTCATACAGGTATGCACTCCTCTAAGATGACATCCCCCTTTTTCATACAGGTATGCACTCCTAAGATTGACTGTTAAACTCCTAAAAAAAAAAAAAGGGGCAGTGGATGTTGCCCAACTTCCCCTTTCATTATGTGAGAGAAGAAGGATTCGCGGCTGAACCCTCATTTAACCCGGTCACCAGCGCGCCGCCGCGGTGCGGCTCCCCCCGTCCCATCAACCCTCCTCCCGCCGCCGCCGCCGCAGCAGCAGCTCGCAGCACCCAGCAGCACCAGTCCGCCACGGTGGTCCAGGCTCGGACACGTCAAGAGAAAGGCTTCCGAGGACGACTCGCGCACGGGGCGGCGACATGGGGACCCACTGAGCGGCGGCAACCACCGCGTCCCTTCACCGGCAGCAGCCCGCCGGCGTCACCGAGAGGTACGAGCCGCTGCCCGTTGTTCCGCCGCAGCCGCCTCGTGTGTTGCCACATTTTTATATCTCTCTCCCCCTTTGATCGCACCGCCCGGCTAACGTTAGCTAGCGTGCAAACGAAGCTAACGTCTTTTTTTAAGCTGCGATGGATTTGATTCAACTCGAGGCGCGATATTGAAACGAAGTCGTCGCATGAAGAAACACACGAGCCACGTCGTCATTGTACCAACCGGCGACTCGGCGCGTGAGCCGCGGCTTCTCGCCGTTGGACGGCGTCGCCGCGTCGCTGTTAACGGTAACTCGAACCCCGACGACAGCGTAGCAGCGGCGTCGGCGGCGGCGGCTAGCTGAGGGGTCAACCGACCGGCTAGCGGAGCTGCGACTCCATTCATCTAGAGACGTCTATATGTATTGTTCCATGACGAGGCACGCGGCATTTTAACACGTTCTTTTCATTCTCGGTTTCATGCTTGTGTGTTTCCGCGACGTTCCTTTCATGTGACGTGGGAGTCGGTGTGTGTGTGTGTGTGTGTGTGTGTGTGTGCGCGCGCGCGCTGCTGCTGCTGGGGACCGTGACAGCGTCAGTCTCTGGGATTAGCATCATCAGCCATCGACAGCTAAAGCTAACGTCCCATCTGAGTGTGATGTTCGAAGGGTAGAGAGAGAGCTCGTGCCGTAAACAAACCACCTGCCCCTGGCTGGTGTCGTTTGACAAACACGGCTAGTAAAAACATCACTGGTACCTAAGTAGATTAGGATCAAATACGTTTGGGCATTTTATGTAAATGTGTGATATGATAACGACCCTCACGCTGGTCCTGTTACTTAATCAGGCACACTCAGGTCAGGTCATCGTTTGACCTGTTGTTGTTGGAAACCTTACACAACTCCACATGGAGCCATGTTATGACACGTCCTCGACTCGAGCAGTGCGTTCCAAACGTATGGTATTAAAACTGTATTGATATAGAGGCCTTTCTCGTCATATAGACCGCTCAAAGTGCTTGACAGGAAAGTCACATTCACCCATTCACACACATTCGTTCAAGCGCTGCTATTTACCGCGCACTTTCTGTCACATCCATACACATCCATACTCTGTCGGAAGAGCCGCCAGAGGCAAGTTAGGTGTCAAGTGTCTTGCCCGAGGACACGACGGCATGTGGCCTGAGGGAAGCGGGGATCGAACCGCCAACCTTTCGGGTTGGACGAACGACTCTATCTGCTGAGCCACAGCCGCCCGTTTACAAGCTGCCAGTTTATTGGCTTGTCCAACTTCGAGGGCGCACTCAACAAGCCTTTGCAACAAAGCCTGTCGTAAAAAGTCCACTTCTTGTCGAAACTGTTTTTTGAGAGGTTTTCAATGGAATTGAAGGTCATTCCAGGGGCTGTAATTTGCAGAGGCGTTTACAATGTACTGGGTAGCGCAGACAAGGGGCGGCTGGCAGTTATTTACTTGATTGTGCATTCTGTCTAAAATGTGTGGAAAACTGGGAGGAGAAAAAATATTATTTGATCAATTGTCCAAAACTCATATATTCTCAGTCTGCTGTAAATGACAAAGACATTTTTTCCTGTCATTTTATAAACTAGAACCAGTGGCATTTTTTGCTTAAAAATGACTAAAATGATTAATAGATTAACAAAAAAATTTGTCAGTCCAATCAAATAATTGTCACATCTTTAATGCCGACTAAATATTAGAAACTTCCAGTATAGCACAATAGAATAGCCTCCCAACAAACTACAGCCCACCAAGCTAGAAAGATTCAACGTTATTATCTTCATGATATTTGAATTTATTGCAGGGCTAGGTGTGCCTGCTAACATGGCAGCAGTTTATACTGCTCAGTTTGAAAGCTAACTGACGCGGTCTTGGTTTTGACTTGGTTTCACAGAGCGGATTAAATCTGAGCGAAGAAGATTTCCGTTTACAAACATGAAAAGCACATTTCCAGACTTCCCCTTTTCTACGCTAACTGAAGTAAATAAATGGATTTTTTTGTTTTACCATTTAATACATTTAATACATTTTTATAAAATCCTACATGGCCAGATAAGTTAACCCTTTTTGCATTTTTTGTATCAGCAAGTTCACAGTAGCAAGGATTTTTTGAATGGTTGAATTGATTAACACATTCCTTTGAAAAGTAGTGTATACAATGAAAGGCAACTACTCACCCTTTGTCTGAGCTGTGTGTTATAATGATTTTGTCTTGCACATATAAGTAGGCTCATTTTGGTGCAGTTTGGTGTAACCTAATACCTGAAAGAGTGTAACATGAGTCTTGCGAGGTCTGGTTAGCCAGCTCAGCCACAGGACGCAACTCTTTGTCACCACAATACTCCCATGTATGGTCTTGTATTTTTTTAATGGTACATGTACAGTATGTAGTTATTAGTAAAAGCAAGGACTTCAATTGGTTCAAGCTTGATGTATTCAGTTATTGCTCAGTGTCTCATTACAAGTCGTGTAATTTTTTTAATCATCATAACAAGTATTTGTTGAAGAAGCTGACAAGAGTCATGAGTAGACGAAGACCAGAAACTAACACAGTGGGATGATGAACCAACAGCCTTCATCGCAGTGGGCCTCTGGTTTTCTTTGGTGGTGTTTACAGTAGACTGAGCAGGGAGAGTGTGGGAGAGTAGAGGTAAGGCCTTTTTTGGTGGAATCTCATGCATTATGTTTTCTCAGAAATTCACCTAGGAGATAAACCAGACGACAGGATGCGGAAAGTCAGACCACAGAGAATATCCTGATTTCAGAAACACGTTTCAATTCATCATTGTTTGGATGAGTTCAAATGAGTGTACCCGCTCTGTCTGTATTGGGTGCAGATGTGATTAAATTAGCACTTTGACAAATTTTTGTAAGCTGAATTGTTATTTAAAGTAGGAGTAGCCCTGAAGAGATTATTCCTTTTGATTTACAGGACTTTTTACTGTACTTTCACCTGTTTATCTTTTGGATCACATGGTCAGGATGTCAAAAAGTTCAAGGGTAAAGTGCAACAAACAACCAACTTGTGCAGATCCAATGCATTGAACGCCCCATTGTTTGACTCCTGCCGCCTCTCCTTTATTAGTCATGCACAATAACAAGCAAATGCAGCAACAATTGTACCAAACACGTGACTGACTGTACTCGTCATAAGTGCAGAATACTGCTTGGTCTTTTTCCCCGAGCTCGTACTCTTATCAGGTAAAAACACCGCAAAGCGTTCCCTTATCAGCCACACACCACCACCTTAAAGAGGCCATCCCATTGGCTGTTTTTTTTATCTTGTCAGATGACTACATGGACATAAATGCATATCCTGCATAGAACAGTCAGGAAAAAGGATGACAAAGTTTATGTTGCACGCCAGTTGCGCAATTTCCACTGGCGTGAGATAAAGTATCGGTATTTACCCCTGGGAGGGATACTCCAACGTGATAAGGTGGGCTGTATTTGCGATTGGATTCAGGATGCCAGGTCAGACATTACTATCATAATCTGAGGGAGGAAAACATTGATCACAGTGGAGTATGGTTGAGTAAGATCTGTGGCCTGTACTACGAAGCGAGGTCAACATGCCCAGGATATGTTTTCGTTATCTGGTTTGACTTAACCTAACATTGACCATCCTGGATTACCTGTACTACGAAGCTGAACATCAACTGTCTCGTCAACCCTGGGTTTTCCTATCCTTTCTTCATGTTGAAGAGGCAGATTCGGTAATTACATGCAACATCGTCTTGACCATAAATAATGTTTTTCAAAATTTAAAGTCCTCCTAAAAATACAGAGAAAATAAGCAACGGAATTTATCAAGTTTACTATTTAATTAATATTTTTGCCCTTTTGTCTGACAAGGATCAAACTATTATGAAGATGAAGAGAAACTGAAGTTATGTCAGACTGTTTCTGCTGCTGAAGTAATATTAATTAGTTTATTAGTGTAATTAGAGATGTAACGTTATGAAAATTTAACATCATGGTTATAGTGACCAAAATTATTACGGTAATCAGTATTATCACAGTATTCTTTTAAAATATGATGAAAATGTTCAAAAAGATACATTAACCTTTTAGAAGGATGACTCATCGTTCTTTTCCTTTTTTCCTGAAAAAGAAGAAAAACGGTAGAGACCTACTGCGACTGCATTGCAAACACAAAAATCTTCTGCAGAGATATGCCCATGTTTGATTCTGCTTTGCAACATAACCACCATGAAATAATCAACTCTCTCTCTAGCGTGCAGGAGGGGAAACTGAAAGTGTGTGTTCTGTGCTGAACCTCGACAACATATGGCTCTCATGACTGATTGAGTCTCTCTGCTAAATAAATAGAACGGCTGCCTTTTTGCCTTTTTTCTGTTTTCCAATTTTTTTTGTTGCGCTGGATAAAATTTTTTATGGCAACGATTCACCTCGTCATTTATTGGCCTGGTTCTAGGCTTAAAACTCTTAATATTCACTTCCGGAACAGGAGCCGCTCTAAACGAGGGCGGTCACTGTTGAGCTCAATATCTGCTGCACTTGATTATTCGTCACTTCACGCTATTCTTTTGTCCCAGTCAGGATCCTGTAGAATGATGACTCTGGTTTTCCAGTGATCTGATTGTTCAGTAGTTGGACTGGTGACTGGCTTTGATCTCTTGCCTTGAAGGTAACCTGCTCTGGAGTAGAGCTGGCACATTCAACCGATTAATCGAGTAGTAATCGGCTACTAAATTAATTGCCACTATTTTGACAAAAAAAAAAAATCAAAATTCTCTGATTTCAGCCATTGTATGACGTTTTATGGACCAATCAACTAAGCGAATAATTGAGAAATGATCAACAGATTAATCAATAATTACAATACTCATTAGTTGCAGCCCTATTCTGGAGCTGGTTAGTAGTTCAGCCTAAGTCACCATGGTGATTTACCCAGGTAAGAAGAGAACCAGCTTCGTAGGACAGAAAACTCAGAGTTACACCTGAAGTCACATCGATAAACGCAAATCCTGCTTGGTAGTACAGGCCTCTGCTGATGGAGAGGCCGAGGTCCTGGGGGGGCTGGGAGCTCTCTGGAAGCAATACAGAGGACAGCACAGACAACTCAGACAGCGGTGACCAGTATGAGACCTTGTCTCGGACGTTGTCCTGGTCCCTGGTGAGTCACAACGGTGGAATCTCAGTCAGTCACTGCTTCAGATGGAGGGCCCATTCCACTACACTGTGAGGTTGCAAGGCTTATTGGGTCAATATTGTAGCCAAGCTTGGGTGGCTTGACGTCTGACCACAGTGAATCAGAAGGACAATGTCAGTGTGTGGGCTCCATTCAGGAAAGTTTTTCAGGGTTAACTTAATTAAGACGGTGGGACACTGACATACACTGGAAATTGACTGGATTAAGAACCCTCCATCGCCTGTCTAATCTCCAAATCACCTCTTAAGCGTAATACCAACCTGTTTAATTGTAGTTTTTGGGTCTGGTATTATAGCTCCTAGTGTTTACGTATACTTCTGAGAATACACAACTTGCTATGCAATGTGTTATTTGCTCAAGTACATACGTGATATTTTCACTTTACACAAATTAAATACACAAACAATAGAAACCTAGATAATGAGATGAATAATTTTGCTGCTAGGAGGTTTTTTTATGTTTGTTCTTACCAAAAATATTTACTCCCAATAAAAAGCATTGATGGATCTAGCAGCACCTTTGTAGGGCTACATATGTTAGTTAAAGGAAAATCTTTTTTGCCATCTTAACCCTTGTTGGAGACAACAAACATGTTAGTGGTTGATTTTGTCTGTGACAGATACAATTTTTTCCAGGTATTCCATGTGATCCACTTACCTGATTGTTAATCCAAACAGCTCCAGTAGTTAAGATTGTTAATCTTTAATTGTTTTAGTATTTTGTTTTCATGCCTTTTTGCACTCAATGATTTTGTGTTCTCGGTTGTCACGCACATCAGCTGCTTCCACATTAAAAAGCGTAGCAAGTTTGTTTTCTTTTCCTGTCCTGAAACCGTCTCTCACTACATGCCCGAAGGAGTTTTGCAAACTCACCAGCATATTCAAATGTAATAGCAGGCTTTTGTTATTTTTTCAGTTTCACTTGCCACAGTATGCATGGTCTGCAAAGACAGCATTCTTTACTGATTTTAAACTTGGCAGTGAACTTGAAAGTTTTAGCATTTTTCGAGCTGTAACAACTCTTGGGGCAATAGGGGCTACGTGCCTCTAAAGAGTTACGAGTTACAATGGTAACGGTTATCTCCATTGTGCTGTGGGTTAAAGCATATTGCAGTGGGTTCGTCTGGGTTTGGTTTTGTACTTTTGTGATTTTCATCAGTAGACTCACCATACTGTTGGCCTGATTCTTGAGGAGATGGTACAGTATAAGAGGTTAATGGTGTTCGAGTCTGTTGTGGAGACAGGCATAATATGCATGTTTACAGTTTTCTGGTACGTGTTAACAAAGCATGCCAGATGACGAAAGATATTGCTGTGAACTGTGATTTGCCGTGTCGTCGAAATAGAAGACAGTGCATAATATGAAACGAAAGATGTCACACAATATATACCGCCATTTCGCGCTAGACGTAGGTGTTTTTCTCGGTCCTCCCTGTGTACCAATATGGGGGTTCAGAAATAATTGAGAACTTGCTGTTGTTGACAGAAGACCTCACATCAAATCATCTAAATCCCTCCCTACACCCTTCTAAACAGTTGGTTTACATTAACCAAGTTTGGATTTCCACTAGATTCACCTGTCAGTACGTGCTTAAAACCTTACTGCCCTCGTGGCTGGACAGAAGGTCAGTGTGAGATGGGAATTATATTTCAGGTTGCATAAAGCTGGCATAAAGTCGGCAAGGGAATGTGTTTATGAACCCCACTAAATTAGACCCTGAACCGAGCAAACCTGACTCTTGTTTGCTGAGTTAATGTTATACACACTCTGTGTCACAGTGCACAGATGACTGCAAACAATCTAGTACGAGGTCACAGGAGTTTGCAAATATTATTTAGCCTGTTTATGAAATGTAGTCCCATAAACTACTTGTGTCAAGTGACAAAAAGTGCTTTTTTCTAATTTTGTTCAAGCCCATGTATTTATAGCCACAGAACTTGACTTATAGTATCAGGTTGTGAATGTAAACAGAAACTCTGCTGCTTTCTAGGCAGCAGGGCAGTGGAAACGATCTGTGAGCTTGTCTCTTGTCATTGTGTCAGCTCCCCCCCCCCCCCCCCCCCCCCCCCCTTTCTCTGATGTTGCTCATGTGGGACAGCGGCCAGGGACAGAGTAACAGTGGCAGGCTGGCAGGTCAGGAGATAACAGACACCACAGGGCAGGCAAACAGGCAGCGAGGGAGCTGGGAGATGAAAGCGAAAGGCAAATGATACAGCCCAACTGTCAGGAAGAAGATACTTAAAGAAAACAGAACAATTGATGGACTCCGAGAGAGAGCTAGGGAGAGAACAGGCCAAGGGATTTGTGAAGTGAAATCAAGGAAAACTCCTAGATTCCATGACTTGCCAATGGCCAATTCTGTCTTCTCCTCTGGAGGCTTGCTGAACAATACACCATCATCCTGTCGTTCCCTTTAACTCTGCTAATATTTTTACTTTTCACCCCACCAGGCGGACACCATGAACTACGTGGGCCAGCTGGCGGGTCAGGTGCTTGTGACCGTCAAGGAACTGTATAAGGGCATTAATCAGGCCACATTATCGGGCTGCATTGATGTTGTGGTTGTCCGCCAGAGGGATGGCACATACCAGTGCTCACCGTTTCATGTGCGCTTCGGCAAGCTGGGCGTGCTACGTTCCAAAGAGAAAGTGGTAAGTGAAAATGTCATTTTTTTTAATGAACAATTTGACTATTTTGCCAAACAGGTTTAAATAGTGAATGGAATTACACTGTCAAGCTCCATAACGAGGAGCTTCTGGACATCTGAGTGAGAACCAGGTTTTTCGTTGAAGAAGTAGGACCTATTCTTCCCGTTATCTACTTTTAATGAATATTTTGGATTAATATACAGTGTAATCTGTCTTGAGGACAACTCAAACATTCATACAAAATTAGGGGCTGTTGCATAAAATTGTGTCCAAACTAAGTCTGGTTACTTTTGGGTTTCAAAAAAGGCGACCAGACAACTGAATGTACAATTTATATGTGAGGCATTGCACTTCAATGAGCTGCCCACACGGGTTTTCACCGATTTTGATGAAATCCCCTTTCAGTTCGGTGAGGGTGTGTCCAAAATGTGCGTGATTTACATCTCCCTAAATAAAGTCACATTAGCCATTCCTGTCAATAAAAAGTGAATGTGGATAATAGATTAAACAGTGTTAGTGTGGCTGCAGTTGATAATCTGGTAGGGTAATACTGTACTGAAAAGGGTGTTTGCACTCCCATTGTGCTGGCTGGTTTGTTGATACTGGTTACACGTATGGGTGTGTAAGTCAATATGAAAGTGTAATTACGATTGGAGAGGTTTCGTTTCAGTTTCATTTTCTTACCAATTGATAAAAAGAAAAAAACAAGTAACCTGTGGCAGATAACATTTAAATGTAAAAGATATCCGGCTTGTGTGCCTCACTTGACATTAGCTGCCCTATTAACTAGTCAGGTTAAACCATTTTTATATAATGGGGCTTTAGCTGCATCAGTCTGCGGTTCTGTTTGCAGCTGGGATGTTCTGAGCCTGGTTGTAGCTGTTACTACATTCTTGCCTGGAGATGAGATCCAGTTCATCATCACTGAGGAACAATGGTGCTATCTTTAGCCCTCGCCTCTCACTCGAGAAAACAGGATTTTGATGGCACCTTTTCTGTGGCCTAATTGATGGGTAAGGAGGGCAAGTAAAGCCTTTTCAGTAGTGGTGCATTCATTAGTAGATGTCGAGCTAAATGTCATGGTTTAAAAAAAGTAAGATCTACTTGTGGGATTGTAATGGTGGAAAACTGCACTGGCATTAGTTAACATTTAACACAGCCTGAGTGAGATTGAGGTTACTTGAATATATAACGATTCAGAATTTCCCTTGTTGTTCAGTTGGTAATTAGTAACAGCTAAAATTGGAGATTATAATTTAATGCGGTTTTCCCGCGACATCTGTACATGAATGGCAAACTTGTCCACCACTTCTAATCTTAGAACAGTGAACACTCTGACTTGCAGAAGGCTTATTCCCTCGCCCACCAGTGTGGATGATGATGATGATGATTTGCTGGGGAACAACACCTACCCAGAATGCTAATGGGATTAGAGGGGAGGAATGAATGAGTGGTTTCTATGGCAACAGCCCCACAACTTGAATGTGTGGGCGGGGGAGGAAGGATGAAGATGGCCTCAACAAGGGCTGTTATGTATGTATCCTTGAGGGCTGCCTCTGAACTTGTTTTATTTGTTTTTTAGAAGTTACTGGACCAAGCAAATTCTGTGATATTTGTTCCTGACATGTTTGGAACTGGAGTTGGAACTAGACTGTTAGTCTCTAGCCAAATAATAATTATACTTTGGCTGAGCACGGCGTGTCTGTCCCCATTCTGCAGTCACTTCGCTTGGCAACCAGAAATGTTTTAAAAGCACTGTTTTCTTATGATAACGCTTGGGATTGTAATTGAACTCATCTTTTCATAAATAGTTTTTCTTTTCTGAAGTCAGATTGTGCTGTCGGAGAGAAATAGCCTGATACTGTTTTAATTTCGAACATTAGCAGGCATCCATTGCCTTAAGTAAAATCCAGTAATCCCGCATGGTGTTGGCAAATCCAGAATTCAACCTCTCCAGTGGAGGC
The DNA here is from genome assembly GCF_022379125.1 of Scophthalmus maximus. Lineage (NCBI taxonomy): Eukaryota > Metazoa > Chordata > Actinopteri > Pleuronectiformes > Scophthalmidae > Scophthalmus > Scophthalmus maximus. The sequence goes on from NC_061519.1 coordinate 21,036,322, forward strand.
AGGTTTGTCACCGTCTGTGAAACGTTGAAGAGGACCCTCATTTATTCTTACTCATTATTAATTGGGCATTGAAAGTCCCAGCCATCAGTCACCACACATAAATTCCCCTCAGCAACCCTGAGGGGTTGAAATTAAATCTTAAGGAGCTGAGAAACCTCACCAGGAGTTTCTTCATTGGCAAAAGGGGCAAAAAACGATTCAACTTATGTTTGCGGCCATTGGTTGTAAATTAATATTGATGATTTGGTTTCAGGTTGTCAGACTAGCCAGAGCACTTGAGAGTCTAAGTCTGTCTCCTATGTAGTCTCTGCCAGACGTGACCTGGTTTTTGCTTTTGTGGTGTCAAGTTTCTGAATGGCCTCGGGTCGCATGTGGGTTTGCCTGACAAACATGAATAACCCCGTTCTATTGATAGGCTCCACAAAAAGGAAAGCCCAGAGGGAGCCATACACTTTTTAGGTCTTGTAAATCGTTGGGAAAAAGATGTGGCTGTAATGCGACACAGTTCTTCTGTGACCTCACGAAAAGTATAATAAACAAGATTTGTTTTTCAACCTATTAAAAAGATGAAATCAGACCACATGCTGGTGATTGTCAAGTAAACACCATTATCAGTGTCTTTCTTTTACTTTCTTTTTTTCCTATAAAAATTACTTCACCATGACCATTTGATTGTCCGTTGTTGTCATGTGAGCGCAGCGGTGTCATCTTGTACTTTGTGCTGAACTGTTTCAGATTGACATTGAAGTGAATGGAGAGCCCGTAGTCCTGCACATGAAGCTCGGTGACAATGGAGAGGCCTTCTTTGTCCAGGAATCCGAGCAGCAGAATGTAAGCATCTCATTTACTACGCAGTGGAATGAAGCCCGGCATTTTAAAAAACAAAAATACACATATACAGTAACAATACTTTCAATAGCATAATTCTTTTTGTACACTTCGAAACATTGTAGTTAATAATAATAATACAACTTTATTTATATAGCACTCTTCTAAACAAGCTTACAAAGTGCTTTACAACATACATAGGAATAAAACTGCACAGAACAAAAGAAAAAGGCTCTCGTCCAAAAAATGTTTTTTAAGTAATGATTTAGAAACAGTGCTGGTAAAGTCTGATCTCACCAGGTTAGAAAATCCAGAGCCTCTGGGCCTTGATGGCAAAAGCCTGGTGAACCCTTGGTTACCAGCCTTGAGTTAAGAACTACTAGCAAAGGGTTTGTTAAAAGCTCTCCAGTTACAGCTTGGAGCATAGAGAGTTAGTAGCTCCGTAATATATCCGGGGGCTGGACCACAGCGAGTTATTAAAATAATCTTAAATTAAACCCTTTAATTTAACTAATGTTAAGGGAGATATTGAATTATTATCATACATCAACAAAAACATATTTCCAGTTCCTTTTTTATAATGAGATTGTTATGAAGTATACTATCCAGTCAATATAATCCTTGTCTGATTATATTTATTAATCAGAGAGATTCAAAGATAATGCAATGAAGAAAATTGCAATAACTTTTATTTACCAAACATTTTTGGCAGTTTTCTTCATGCCTTTGCCCCGACAACAACTTTAATGACTAAAGCAGACTCGAACAACAAGTGTAGGTCATTGTTTGTGTAACATTTGTGTGAGGAAATAGTTACTCCACTTTTGTGCCTAACCTATTGCTCAAGTTCCCGAGCTCTTATTGTGACAGCTCAGCTCTGACAGGCACCCTGTGCTACAGGACCCGAGTCACTGGTCTCACTATTCTGACAGGAGGTTTTTTTGAAATGGTATTTGAGGTCTCACGAGGTTCATTAGCGTAGTTCTATTAATAGGAATCTTTGTCTGTTCAGGTGTTTCACCAAGGAGATATTGATTGTTATTGATTGGTTTAAACTTTTAAAGGTTGTCTCGGACTCATCAGACACTGTAATCACCGCATTAGTTGGGTCAACCGTGGTGCATCACCTCTGTGGCTTAAAGTATTGGCTTATCCTCTTCTTTGACTCTAGGGATGAGTAGAAGTGATTTGGTTTGCCCTCGTTTGAAACACATCCTAAGCCTCCTGCATTCTCTCTTGATCCTTCAGCAGATTGTCCCTGCCCACCTGGCCACCTCCCCAATCCCCACCGAGAGTCACCTGTTCTGGATGTCAGAGGTGGAGCACAGGGCAGCAATAGATCTGGAGGATGACCACGCTGACCCGGAGTACCCCCATGAGCCTCCTGCTCCCTGCACCATGTCAACAAAAAAGAAAAAGAGACGGAGGAGAAAGCACAAGGGTGACCCCCGAAGAGAGGAGCTGACCCCACCCATGTCAGTCACTACCGGCAACGCTGCTGTTTCTGCTAACGCACCCGCTGCTACGACTGCTGCTATATCTTGTACTGGGCAAAATGAAGAGATCTTCGAGATAGAGATGAGCTCTGACGAGGAGGCGGCAGCACATGTCTCTAGGTAAGTTCAGTGATTGTTACTCTTGCCGAGATGTGTTTAGAGACGGGTTAAATATTATTGATCTTTGTAACCTTTGATTTAGGTCGCCGTCAGTGACCACAATGCGTGACATTGACCCCAAATTACCAGCAGCGAGACACAACGTCGATGGTTATGCAATGTCTGATGGGGACTGGCCGGCAGATAAAAGGTACTTATCGACATGAACTCACAGAAATCGATCAACAACTTTTCCCGCGAGTGGAAAATTCAGATTTCTATCGATCTGTGTTATTGATTGATTGCATTCGTTATTATGTCCCTCCAGTCATGGTTTGTCTCAGGCCTTTTCCCCAAAGAGTGACTCAGAACTGTTGGTCAGGCCTTCAGAGAGTTTGCTCAGAGCCGAGTCCCACATGCAGTGGACCTGGGGAGAGTTTCCAGAAACAACCAGGGTAAGCTGCACTTCTCAAAACTCCTTAAAAATTTTGTTTTGTTTTTAAGTGTACTCAACTTAAAAGTAACTTTTTTTCCCTAATATCCAACCTCAAGATCACCAAGAAAGAGAAACCAGAACCATTGAAAACAGTGGTCATCACCCCATTAGAGAGCACCCACTTCCGCGTCATCCTCAGCTCCGAGGCCATGGAGAACGAAATAGATACCGAAAAGGAACACGTTGCCTCCTCCTCAGTGTGTACTATTGTCAAGCCCGAGCCACGCACTCCTATCACCACGGAAACACCACTGAATCCTCTCGCATCTGTCTCCACCATAACCTCCGAGAGTCCCGTGACCCCCACTGAGCCCCTGGATATCCTGCCCCCAAATGTGGCAACCTCCACCCCAACCAACAGCGATTCACCCTCGAGGAAGAAAGGTGAGTCTTCACTTTCTTATTCTGCTTTTTTTTTTTAAAGATTATGAAACATGAGGAATAATTGAGTTTTTTGGATGCAGGGGTCCCAAAGAGGAGTCAGCATCAGGGTCCTGAGGATATTTACCTAGATGACCTGAATGTACTTGAGCCCGATGTTGCTGCAAGATATTTTCCTAAGAGGTTAGTATATGAAATGAGTCCCCAATGAATCTTATAGCCTGACCTTTTTAATTCAACTTCTGCTAGAAGGGGGGTCTATTCTGCAACTGAATGTGCATCGAAAAAATAGTCGTCCTCTAATGAAAAAGCAACGCTTAACACCTTAAAGACGGGTATCACAATGTGTTGCACTCCTTTTGTTGTTCCAGTGAGTCTGAGGCAGCCACAAAGCACTGGATGGACTCTGAGATGCGCTCTGGCTCACAGTCCCCTCAGTCGGTGGGCAGCGCTGCAGCTGACAGTGGGACCGAGTGTCTTTCTGACTCAGCCAGCGACCTCCCTGACGTCACCCTTTCTCTGTGTGGAGGCCTCACAGAAAATGCTGAAATATCCAAAGGTATCCAAAAAAATATATTCACTCTTTGTGGGAGTGTTTCTGAGAATCCCTCAGCGACTATTATCTGCTGGAAAAAAAAGTGTCCTGACCTTTATATGCGGCTTTAAGTAAGATCTCATGGCTCACCACCACTGACCTTTTCATCTGCTATCCTTAATTAATGTCCCTCTCCCCTCTGTGTGTTTGCAGAGAGGTTCATGGAGCATATCATCACCTATCTTGAGTTTGCAGAAAATCCAGCAATTATAGATAACCCCAACTTGGTGGTAAAAATAGGAAATAGGTAAGTGAGCATTTCATTAATTTCACTTGCATATGCAGTGTAAGTACATGGTCAATATTTGTCTCTTAACTATCGCCTCTTATCAGATATTATAACTGGACATTAGCTGCACCCTTGATTCTAAGTCTACAAGCATTTCAGAAGAATTTACCAAAGGTAATTGAGACTTTCTATTTTTGCGATGTACAGTTCGTACCTGTAGATCATTTAAAACTGGCAACTGGCTCATGTGCTTTTCTTCTTTTTTTTAATTCAAGGCTACAGAGGAGGCCTGGGTGAAGGAGAAAATGCCAAAGAAGTCAGGCCGCTGGTGGTTCTGGCGAAAGAGGGCGGATAGTACAATCAAGCAGGTATGAACAGAAGGACCGAAAAATGAACCTGCACTGCAAAAATTTGTTTTATTCTCTAGTTAAACTCACATCCATATGTGCAGTATTGTGTTAATTTTCTTGGGATTTCTTCTGTTAAATTTTTTACAGTCAGAAACCAAGCTTGAGACCAAGGAGGAGTCTCATTTGGAAGAGGGGGAAGGGCCCTCCATATCCCAGGAGAAGTTGGCCTTACTGTAAGTGACACTAAAGAATTATTGATGCTTGTCAAGTCAAGTGAGGCTGATGTGAATCATGTGATTGTAAAATAAGAATATATATATATTTTTTTTTAAGTTCATAAAACTTGTGCTCTATCACAACACGACACATCACCTTGTGAGAGAATGAAGTCCACAGGCCTCTATACCGAAACAATCATATGTTTTGTGTACAGTAGTTTTACACTGGTGTTTCAAATAGCAGATTGGTTTCGATTTATCATTCAGAATTAATAGTTAACCTGAACTGTTGTTGTTGTTTCTGTTCAGACCTCCAGCAGGAGACTCCTCCAGCGATGAGGAGGCCAAGGAAGTAAGCGCTGCATCCTGCCAAGAGAGACTGCAGCCAATCGATGGCCAGCACCACCCCAGCCCACACACTTACAGGAAGTCACTACGCCTCTCCTCTGATCAGATAGTAAGTGCATTCTCTCACACAAGGTTTAACTTCCTCAAAACTCATGTATCCAGTTACTAGTTTCATTAAATTCTATATTTTTCAAAGTTTTCAGATCATTTGACAAATTCATTGTGAGATACACATTTTATTTTGATTCTCAAAATGTATAATTGATTATATTACACAGTGGATTTCAAAGTACTCAATGAGATTTGCACATGAAAGGGTTTATTTGGTAGTTTAGGGCTCCCTCTGCTGGCTAGCTGTGAATTGAATGTGTTTGCTCCACTTTGACTCTGTAGGGGGCTCTCAAGACCTGCACATGTTCATTGTACCATTGAATAGCAATTCATACCAGAGCTCAATGCAATGTCGAATATAAACTTTGATCCCAGATGCATTCACGGCTTTCCTTGTGTTACTAGGCCAGTCTGAAACTGAAGGAGGGACCCAATGATGTGACGTTCAGCATCACCACTCAGTACCAGGGCACATGCCGCTGCGAGGGCACCATCTACCTGTGGAACTGGGACGACAAAGTCATCATCTCTGACATCGACGGCACCATCACCAAGTATGTAACCGCAAGTCATTCACAAAGGTCGTACACACACTGTTGTTACAGAGATCACACATGCTGAACAAAAACTGGCAGCCTTTTGTTGAATTTAGAAAGTCAATTTCATTTATGTAGCACATTTAATAACAACAGGAGTTGAGCCGAAGTGGTTTGCAATCAAGGCAAAGGAGGAAAAGGAATTAGGAGTGTAATAATAGAAAGAAAAGGTACAGAAAAAATAGACAGAAGATACGTTAAAAAGACATTAAAAAAATAGCATTATAAATTGGATTTGCAGTAATGGTGTTTCACTCATGTCTTACCATCAGTTGTTTATAATATGAGCTACTTGTGTATGCTCATGACATATTCTTAATTCCAAGGGGGCTGTTACACATTTTGTAAAAATATAGTGGATAGTTCATTTTAAATCAAATCAAGCAGAAGTACCTGTGTAGCATATGACGCATACCAGTCTTACCTCCTAATCTCTAAGTGTCTATATTCCAAGAAAGGAAGTAATTCACGCATTAGCAAGCCTCTGCTGAAGTGCAATGTTATTTTCAGACATCTCACATAGCAAATATGAATTAAGTGCATAATGCAGCTCTGTTTATTTAAAGCTTCTTCATTAGCTTGAAGCCACCTCTGTCTCATTTGACACAAAACGTTCACAGGTGGTCAACATCAAACAGGTTTTATCTGACTGCAGCTTATTATCTCTGTGACCCTTTAGGCCAACCTGTGACATGTGGCTCTTTTTTTCTGAGCAACAGGGTGAAGAGCACCGGGGCTGTAATGAGCCCATTTACATTTCTGTCTGTAAGCACACGCCGTCACAAGCTGAGGTTGAGACGGTACCTCCCCTATGGGCCAGTCATTCTCATTAGTGGAGAACAGCTCACAATGTTCTCCGTTTATGATGCTTTGTGTGACATCTTTTGGGCAGACCTGTCTACTTTATTTTCTCTCACGGCAACGCCTTCCCTGTCTCTTCCTGAACATCTGCCATGTATGTTTTGTCTGTGATTTGGCAGATGGAGATGTCCCTCATGTCTTCATGTCATTAATAATCGTACGCGATCGTGTACTGTTTTAGGTCGGACGTGTTCGGACAGATCCTGCCCCAACTGGGGAAGGACTGGACCCACCAAGGCATTGCCAAGCTCTACCACTCAGTAGCTGAGTAAGTGCACAACAACAACAACAGCAGTGATTAATCACAGAGGATGGAGGAGTGACTGGTCAGTGATTAGCACTGTCTGGATTTGATTTCCAATCATCTCTGTGGAGTCGGTGTTTCCTCCCAGTGTTTGTGTGGGGTGCGTTGAGCTGGATGACTCAGTACGTTAAACTATTATCAAACAAACAAAAAAAAAAACCACACACGCACACACCATGAAACTCACATACCTGTTTGACTACTTTTCTCAAACACTTATTTATTTGCTGCATTTGCCTCCTGCAGAGAGTTGAACATTTAGTACACACAGGAGGAAAGGATGTAGTGAGTATTTCCTCAGCAAAATTACCATGGAGTTGGTTTGAGTCCTGCTCATTATGAAAGCGTCCAGTGTTGCTGATCTAATTAAAGTGCTATTCTCAATGGTCGCTAATGATGGTCATGATATTTAAGTGGATTTGGATCAAGCGTTAATGAGCACCACTCTGCCCTCTGGCAGGAACGGCTACAAGTTCTTATACTGCTCGGCTCGGGCTATCGGCATGGCAGACATGACAAGAGGCTACCTGCAGTGGGTCAACGACGGAGGCACCATTTTGCCCGGAGGACCTCTCATGCTGTCTCCCAGCAGCCTCTTCTCTGCCTTCCACCGGTATGTACATCATCAATGACTTGTCAGTGTCTGTGTTTTTTCTGTAATTTCCTGGTTTGAACAGTTTCTTCACAAACGGGAAGCCTTGGAGGAAAGCCTCCAAGGCGTCGCCTTTTGATGTTTGATCGACATGTCCATTAATTAGCTAGTTAGGCAAGATGCTGATGTCTGTGTAGCATTAAGCTATGGATAAAAAAATTGTCTAGATTTCTTACCTTAAAAATCGAAGGAGCTCCATCCAAATGACGCTGAAAACGTTTTTTGTATTCACTGTGTAGGTAAGCTTGGAATCAATGTAAAAAAAGATTGGTCTTGGTAAACAAGATTTACCAAGTTACTAATCCTTGTATCTTATGGAGCTCTGCAGAAGATGTCCAGAGGAAGACGAGTGTGGGAAAGAATTAGTTTGCTTTCCACATATACAAATGTTGAAAGCAAGCTAATAAAACAACCATTACACTACTCATAGAGAGCTGAAGCTTTTAATGGAAATAAATGTCGGCAGCTTCTTGGCAACACCAAAAATGATTGTGCCCTACTCGTCCCCTCACGCTCAAATATGCACAGAACACACACACAAACTATAAAATACAGGCCTTGTCATGCCATAAAGAGCAAAATGTAATCTACACTCAAAAAAAGAGGTTTGAGAGAAATTAATCATGTATTTGGCCAAGTTAACTCTTCACCCGTTGTAAGGACATGCAGCGTGTGTCACTCCTAATCCAACTGTCTGTTTCCTTTAGGGAGGTTATCGAGAAGAAGCCAGAGATCTTCAAGATTGAATGCCTTACAGACATCAAGAACCTGTTCCAGCATAACAAGCAGCCGTTCTACGCCGCCTTTGGGAATCGAGCTAATGTGAGTTAATGGATGTTTGAAGATGTCAGACGTCAGGACATTAAAGCGCTCGCTTGTACTTGTCAGCGTGAGCCGTGTTTTCCAGGAGCCTGGGTTGTCTTGATGTATCGTTAGATCAACATGACATGTTGGCTATCAATTAGCAGACATGAACGCCTGAAATCAAGTTTGGGCTGAACCTGAGCTGAGGTCACCGGCGGAGTTCGGTCCCGTGTGACTGTCTGTGGAAGGGACCTCAAGCCAGGCACAGTGTCTCATCTTCAGCTGCGTAAACGCAAACACCCAGATGAAGCAGCGGGCCAGCCGTCGAATCTGTCCGTCTCTGACACTTGCCAAAACATATAAAACAAAAAAACACTCACACAAACACACTCACACACACACAGTCCTCCTCTTTCCTACAAAAACACTCAGTCCAGAAACGTTGCCATTACGCACATTAGGTGTAACTGTTATTAATGCACTTATGTCAGTTTGAACCCATGTATATTATGTATGCAAGCTCCTGCATACAGATCCTGCTCCTGCTTCAATGTGCTAATTTAAAAATTTTCATTTATTGAGTTATCATTATTTCTTTTTTAAACGTTTTTAAATTATGTAAATTATAGGTTTATACGACATAGTATCAGGGCCAGATGAAGGAGAGAAAAAAAATGTTAGATTTCAAGAATAAAATCGTTATATTGTGAGATTGAACCAGTAAACATTGTGTCTCCACACAGGACGCGTTTGCCTACAAGGAGGTGGGAGTTCCTGTGTGTAGGATCTTCACTGTCAACCCCAAGGGAGAGTTGATCCAGGAGCAGACCAAGAGCAACAAGTCTTCGTAAGTACATTGACATACCGTCTCCTCCAGTCTGTCCTACTGTTTGGATTCACAACAGTTAAGGGTAAGACCTTGTATATGTGTGCACCCATTAGTACCGCACAATGATGATTCCTATTTGATAACATAGTGGGATATTTTGAGAAGGGAGAAAACATTTGCCCAAAGCTGCTCTGATCAATATCTTTAGTGCTGAGTTGCAATGAGGAACCAACAGAATTCATCATGCCACTCTGCAGTTCTACACAGCTTTGTGTCTGAGCATGTTTCAGCTGGTTCACTCCCACAGCTGTTAACAGCCTCTTGTTTTCCCTGCAGCAGCAGCAGCAGCAGCAGCTGTTTCTCGGATTAAAAGACTGTACACTACCTGTCCGGCACTAAACAACAGACAGACACAAAAGCTGCTATCAGACACGCACTGAAGTCCGGACATTTCCCTGAACTTTTCCTGTCAGCCCTCGATTAAAAGTTCTGGAAATGTCCCGACTGAGCCCATGTGAGAATACAGCAGGAAAATCTCAGGAAGATTCACGAGCGAGTGGGTGCCCCACCCAGCCTGAATGTTTTCGGAAATCTTCCTGCTGTTAGGAACGTGTCTGACTTGGACAATCTCCTGCTGTGTTCGTTCTTGAACGGCAAATCTCCCAAAAGGTGTCCAAACTCGATTTTCCGGACATTTTCAATAGTTGATGTTTAAAATTAAAAAAAGCTAGAGTAAGCGGCTTGCTGGTGAACACAGTGAAGCTTTTAGCAGCTGAGGAGTTGGGGGAGATGTGGACTAAGCTAATAGGAGAGCCAGTATTGGAGTGAATTTAATGCTAACGTTGTTCACCGTTTTCTGGACGTGTTTGCTAATACATTTTGAAATATAAATTAAACTACGCTTCATAATTCATGTTCTCTCTCGGGTCGTTCATCCTGTTCTCTGTGATCTCCGCAGCTACAGCAGGCTCAGTGAGCTGGTGGAGCACGTGTTCCCTCTGCTGAGCAAAGAGCAGAACGAGGCCTTTGTTCTGCCAGAGTTCAGCTCTTTCTGTTACTGGAGACAGCCCATACCGGACATCGACCTGGACCAGCTGCTCTGATCCAGCACATGTGGATACCCAGGTATACACGCGACTAGACTGTGCACTTAAACGCATCTCCAGGAAAAAAACATGTGGACTGGACCCCCCTCCAACTTCCCTCCATAGTTTTCAGACGCAACAAAACAATGAGTGTGACACAGGAAACAGGGTTTGACCAGAAACACAAAAAAAGCTGTTGAACCATAATCACCCATTAGTTATGAGTAGAAGAACTGCAAATCCTGTTTAATAAAAATAAAATCTCATCCCTGGGAGACAAGAGTCTAACCACGTTACTAAATTATTATCGTTATTACTTCCTCATGCCTGTGAAGGCAGCATAATCCAACGAGCACTCTTTAGTCCCCATCTCTATGAGGAGTCCAAGCTGTTCGGAAGGAAACGTTTTCCGAACTCCCTAAGAAGTAATATTAATTATTAAAAGCAGAAAAAGATGTTTAAATTAACACAGGACTCTGTTCATGTGCTGGTAATATTTCAGCTGTGGCTGCTGCCCAGACGCACGTATCCATCCCTTTATTTTTAGTTTTATAAAAATAAAAGTGATAGTGGCTGGCAAGTCTGCAGTATCCAGGAACCTACTATAGAACACTCAGGAGAGCTAACGCTGGTGTTCAGTTCTCTTGCCTCACACTCTGGACTCTGGTCAGACTTCAGTCATCAGCCCCGGTGACGCCGTCGGACTCAAACCGATTCCAGACGACCACTTTTTCCCCGGAGACGTTACGACCATCTTCGTCATGTTGGGTTTGTACTCGGGACTTTTGCCAACAAGTATGTGAAGAAGTGCTGTTTAAAAAAGAAAAGAAACAAACAACAAACTAAATGAAGCAGCTTCATGATATATTGTCTTACTGTCATTTTATTGTTTATTCTGTTCAACAAGCTCTGGCCAATCAAGTATGTTTGTTTCTCATTATTTATGATAATTGATATGTTTAAGTTATTGATTTCTATCATGATGCCTTTTTTCTTTCTTTTTTTTGCATGTCTGAAAACAAGACATCACAAATGCAACGTGGAAATACTTCAAACTTTGTATTGTGTACGATTGGTCACAGGTTGACATGCACTTAACAGCTACGCCCTGTGCGAACTTATGACCTGTACTCCTCATTTCAACATGTATAATGGTCTCACACATTCCTGAGCAAACCTCAGAATCTGCAGCTATAGTATTAAAATATGTGAGTAGACGTAACTCTGAGTCGGAGCGATGGAAATGAGGAGATCTACAAAGAAGGATGAATGAAGGATTTTCCGTGTGCGGTGTGTTGCCTGTAGGATGGCTACGGGATGATGCGTGCGTGTGCGTGTGTGTGTGCGTGTGCGCCCCCGCGTGTACCTAGTCACTGGGTGAGCGGCTGCTGTCGGGGTGACGGTATCCTGCACCCTCCGCTTATGTTCCCTCAGTGGCTCTACCGACGCACTTTGTCTAAAGCTGCATCCAGAGACGCAGACTTCCAACTCAGCACACGTCTCACCCACATCCGCTTCCCAGACCAGAGTTATGCAACTTATCACAGGATGAAGGAGTTGTAGTTTTACCTCGTAGTTGTTGTGAGTGACCTTCGGAAACACCACGGACAAATCAGCTATTCTGATATATAATATATCTGAAATGTGTCAATGTGAGTAACCCATGAAGGGCGGTGAGTGTTGGGGGGGGGGGGGGGGGGGGGGGGGGGGGGGGTTGTGATGCAGAACAGACATGAGAGTAGTATCACAGCCACCCCTGTGTGTGTGTGTGTGTGTGTGTGTGTGTGTGTGTGTGTGTGTGTGTGTGTGTGTGTGTGTGTGTGTGTGTGTGTGTGTGTGTGTGTGTGTGTGTGTGTGTGTGTGTGTGTGTGTGTGTGTGTGTGTGTGTGTGTGTGTGTGTGTGTGTGTGTCGAACAGTGAAAAAGACTGATTCTGTGCCTCCAGTGACCAAGGGAAGAGCCATCGGGTCGTGTTTGGAGATAAACAGGAAATACTTGACCGTGCACAGGAAGCTCTTTGAAGCGATCCGCCGTCGTCGTGTTGCGTTTGTTGTAGGAAAACAATTGTGATTGGCAGATGTGCCGACCTGGATCATACCTCCTGCACAAAGTGTATAACTCGGATGATGATTTGTGCTAAAGAGCATTGAAAATAGGAAAAAGGAGCAGGAGCAAGACATGACGGGGGGGAATCTAAAAGCACAATAGACTCTGTGGAGATTGTCCTCTAGGTATTGGTCATCATCATTTGGCCGAAGTGTTTTCACTCTGTATCGCTGATGTTTGTTTGTGATAAATTAAGATGCACGTTTTTTATGCTTTTGATTCGTTTTTGCTTGTTTGTTCTCTTAAGAAGTTTGGTGAAGTCGGATGAATCTATCTTATAATTAACTAAATGAATTCCATTCTTTCTATGAAAGTGAAGCATCTTGTGTGGAAGAATCACACTTCACCCTCTTTGATCCTGAGACACGTGGTGTAAAATATTGTTTTCACCGCTCGACTGCTGTGGGGAAAAACGTTCCAGTTCATATACTCATTTATCACATTCTTCTGTCTCTGATGCCTTTTTTTCTTGATTGTTTTGTTTTATTATTCCTTTTTAAGATAAACGATGATCTTTTGCGGGACAGTTTGCTTCGTTCTGTTTGGAGGTGATGCTCATTCTTTTTAATGTCTGACCGACAGAGATACCGTAAGTGTATGCTGTGTTTGATTTGTATTGAGACGTGGTTGCAAATATGTTTAAAAAAAGAGAATCCATTGTTAAGAAGAAGAAGAAATTCAGGCCTAAATGAAGCTAACGGAGTGTGGCTTGTGGTCATATTTGTATTAAATAAAGTTTCTAAGTGAATGACGGTTTGTGTCAACAAGTTTCTTGGGTCTAAAAGTTCAAACGTTACCACAGGCTAGTGAATAACTTCTACCCTCATACTTATTTTTTAAGTGACGATACATGTCTGAGTGAAAATCAATGAAGTAATCTTTCTCTCTCCCTTTTTATGTGTTGCTAGAGGCTGGAGTGAAGGTTAAATACAGTCCTGGCTCTTTAACGGTTTGCTGCCTGGCGAACTTTCTAAATCTCGGGTGAGCAGAGAGGAGAAATTTATTTTTCATCCACACCCACTTTTACGCACCGACCCAAACGGGGGGTTTTCCTCAGTGCAGCTTCTGTAACGTGGCCAAGTTTGTAACATCAATAAATCCTTGTGTTGCCGAATCTCGTTGTTTTTACACATGAATCTCTTTGTGTGGGTTTTATTAAACGTGATCTCAACAGTAGATTATTACACAGTGAGCTGAAGTGAGCTCACGTTAAGCTGTGGTGCATTAGGGTTTTATTGCAGAACCAGCAATATTATATTCCACTGATATGCCGCCCGTGCTGACAACTGAGTCTCTGATATAGTTTTATTATAATAATAAAAAAATTCATTTTATGAATTTTCAATGTTTTATAATTTACACTTTTACACATTCACAATAGGTACAAAAAAGCCGAGTTGATAATCAAATATATTAGGAGCAAATCCTACTTGTATGCAGGCGTCTTAAGGCAAATGGCTTACAAATGACAATGCAATGACTTCTTAACTGAATCTTATAACTGGAGGATCTTCACGTCACAGCAATCCAGTGAAAACTATCGTCTCTCCGGCGTGTCCTCCGGTCCAGCTCTCTCTCTCTCTCTCTCTCTCTCTCTGGGGGAACGAAACCAGTCTCTTCCTCTCAGTGTCCGTGTGACGTGCGCTCCAGCTATCTCTGGGCCTGTTGTGCGTACAGGAAGACGGCGCTGTAGGTGGACAGGATCTCCCTTGCTTCACTGGTGGCCAGCTGGCCCCCGGTCCTCACCAGGCCCACGCGGTCTCCCTTCCTCAGGGGCAGGATGAGACTGAAGGACACCGAGTTGCCGCCGCAGCCGCAGGAGCCGCGGTGTTGTTGACCAGCCGAGGGCCCCGACGCGCTCTGCAGCTTCTGGACGCTGCGGTTGGACACCGACAGGACGGCCTCCACGTGCTCGCCCTGCTTGGCGGTCAGCAGGCCTGCAATCAGGTATCGGCCATCCAGTGGTACAGTGAAGATCCCTGTTAGAGGAAGGAAAGGGGAGGATGATTAAGTGGATCCAGATGTTTGTTACTCTTGGGCCCTATTCTTCGAAATTAAGAGTTGTCAGAGAAACACGTCCAATAGAGGAATGAGAGTGAAATGCAAAGACATCGTTGCAGTGTCAATTATGGCCAAAGAATGAGTGACACTTTTTTTCTTTAGGCTCTAACTTTTGGTGATACATTTTGGTTTTAAGACGAGTTAATGAAAAATGCTCACAATCTGTTGTGTAAATCGCAAATTAATTTGAAAAATAAAGAGTATAGCTCGTGTTACAGTGTGTAACATTTAGAAGAACCTATTCACAGAAATTGAATATGTAGTCCATAGCTCTGTGTTCATATATGTATAATCACCTGCAACAAAGAACCAATGTTTTTTCGTCAACTTCGAATGAGCTAAATATAGTTACATGAAGTGGACCCGACCTCCGTGTAAGTCGCAATGTTAGCTACGTCGTGTTGAATATGTTTTTTTAAACAAAACGGTCCAGAATACGTCGCATTCGTGCTGAATTTTCAGCGCTGACGTTGCGCCACCATAAAGTGTCCCTGTCAGGTGCTCAGTTGGTTGCGGTTTACAACTTTACCACCGGATGTCGCCAGAAACGTACAACAATTACACACTGTAGCTTTGAGTTCATTCTTTTGGCCTCACTGGCGACACCACTTTCAAAAGATACCGAGCAGCATTGACATTCATTTGAAGTCGCGTCGCTGGCCGCCCATGCATTTTTGGGGGGGAAGCATAATTCCAGTTTAAGCACAAATCAGTGGGGCTATAAAAAAGCCCAAACAATGAGCCGATAGAAGCCAAAATGCTCCATGGAGCTTAGGGGGTATCTAGCATCGCCCTCCGCATTGCACAAGGGACAGACATTCTTACATTTTATATAAAAATGTTGGTCGGAGCAGCAGCTCTGAACTATATGGCTAACTCACTAAATTAAATCCGTAACAGAACCCTAATTTAGTTTGAGCAAAAATCTGTGAATTCACATTAGACTGAATGAAAATGAAGAGGATCGTGGTCAAATAAGAAACCCTGGATTAGTTTCACCACATCTGAAGAACGGGATCCTGGTGATAAACTAAAGAAATGAAAAAAAGTCAAAAAGTAAATGAAACGCGTCCTTTACACAACTTGAAATGAATGAATGAAATGAAATGCATCATTCTCAGCAAGTCCATGTGTAATATATCATTGTGACATTTAAACATATATTTAATGTACTTTCTGTGTGTGTGTGTGTGTGTGTGTGTGTGTGTGTGTGTGTGTGTGTGTGTGTGTGTGTGTGTGTGTGTGTGTGTTCACCTGTTTGGGGATTGTAGTTTCCACCGTCATTGACTAGAACCCTGTTAAAGCGAATGATGCCAAAGTCTCCGGAGAAGGGCTGCAGTGTGAGCCCCGCGGAGAAGGAGAAGGGGTCGGCAAAGGCGCTGTTGTCCACGGAAACTAGAAACATAAAAAAAGTCTGTGTCTCACTTCAAAGATGAATTGAACTGCACAATTCCCAATTAATTACAGTGAATATAACCCATTACATAAACTCATGGTGGAGCTAATGCTTTTTATAATTTTCTTTTCTTATTCCATGCAGTTACAGACGGAGAGATCATTTTACCTGGCGATTCAAACAGAGCTTGATGCATCGGATTCCACGCCACGTTTGTTGCTATAGGAACTACACGGTACAAATGAGAGAAAAAGTGTTAATTCCTCCCGTCAAGGCTGTGAGTCGAGAGGGTGACACCTTTTATATTTTTGTAGCGGCTTCATTCACGTGAGCCTCTGGCTGTGTGTGAATTAATACCCAGAATAATGATATGCCGCGTTATGTTATGTCAAGGAAGAAGAAAAAACAATACGAACATTATCCGTTTCAATAAAACAATTTCCCACATTATAGTCACCAAGTGTATCATTCGACTTGCAGCCCAGGGAGAGAAACTTTGTGCTAAGTGCCTGCAGACAAGCTTCAAAAACCCTTCCACAGTCCGCCCACACCTCCTTACACCAAACACGTCCAGCTCCCACTCCCCTCCAACTCTAAAGCTGCGAACTATTCTCGGCTTTTTCCAACGTTTCTACGCTGATGTGGAAGAAACGCTAAAAGCCCTCGGATGCGTGCGCTGTAACCTGACAATGAACTGCTGCAGTACCTCGGCGGCCGGTTGATTGAGGCTTGAAAGGCACCGGCTGCACGGGAGGATAGCCTGCGCAGAAGACACAGACGAGAAACACATCATGTTTTATAATTATTCCAAGAAGACGGGTTAGCCAGAGAGGCAGATGTTTGGGGGATTTTTTTCCCCCCAGAATTGTGACATCGTGGCATGACACTGGGATAGTTTCCCAGAGAAGGTAGCAATTAAGACGAGGCAGGTTATAATCTAGACCATTTTGGTTTTTTGCAAGTGCCCGTCTTGAACCAGGTTGATTTTTGGTCTTTCGGGGATCTATGAGAAGATTCAGGTGTTGGCATGTGTGCTGTATGAGTTCCAAATAAACTCAACAAAGATATAACTGAAAAAAAAGACGCTGCTGCTGATGATGATGATGATGATGATGTGAGAAGCTTCACTCCAATTCTGAGGGATAAGCGAAAACCTGAGACAAATTCCTTACGACTCTGCGCCGAAGCCTGGAGATTTTTTATGAATTACATCTTGGACTAAAAGCTTCTTCTCCCACACTCGGTGAGCAGTAACAGCGCAACTGTCTCTATTACTGCCAAAACATGCCCATGTGAAAGCTATAACAAAGCATATTTTGTTTGTTATTTCGTCCTAATCACCCTACACTGCATGCAGTCCGGATAATTCCGTCCAGAGCCGGCTAAATCTGTGGCTCTCTCCGCTGTCTCATCCGTCCAATTTGACTTGGCCCCTGTTCAAAGGCCCTTTAGTCTAAAACATTCTTGTGTGGTTGACAAAAAATACCCTAAATACACATATAATGAATCCCTTGTTATGGGTCCCGTGTGTGAAAAGGGCTAAGAGGAACAAAACAGCAACAGGCTCAGTTCAGAGTTTTGTCATTCCGGTTTGGTTTCGAACGACTACGTGAATATCTGGCTGCCGCGGCCTCGCCAGGACAGTGCGAGACGTGTCGTCACACGAGCGTCATGAAATGTACTTTCTGTTGCTGCAGTGATGATAGAGTCTGGTTTCGGCACGTTACAAGTAGATGGTGTGGTTATTTAGTGCACATGAGGTAGCAATAAAATATTTATTGGGTACTTTCACTGGGACAAATACATAAGTGCAGGAGCAGGAGACAAAGAGGGCTGCAGTGTATTAATTACAGGGCACAGTAATGTCAATAGTAATGAGAGGAAATGGGGGAAATTAGGTAATAGTATTGATATTGTATTCAAAATAGTTACGGTGTCATTTATTGAACTGCACCAACAAAAAGGTTTTGGGATATTATATTGTCTTTTTAGAATAGAATAGGAAGCCTTTATTATTATTGTACAAGAGAATAACTGTACTATAAAAAATTAGAGGGGTAATTCTAAAAAACATAACTAGCACACTAATAAATATTTTAAATTTGGAGTGGTTACCAATTAATAATTGCACAGAATGGATGTTACTTTATGTGAATACATATGTCAACATATCATACTTTATGAATTGGTAGCATTTAAAAATATAATGGCTCAATGAGGTATGTTTTATTGTTGATATAATTTACATTATTGTGATGTTGGCGAACAAATCATGAGGATGGGTAAGCTTGGAAAGAAGATTTCCTCTGTACTTGTTACTATGACAGGTATGTTTTTAAAAAGGTTGTTAAAATGAGTTTTGGGACCATCTGAATCCATCTGTAGGATCCATCTGACAATCAAAGCATATGAATTTTGTATTTCGAGAGACGACAAATAAATTGAGACAAAGTGCAGATTTTTAGTTTTCACACGGACAGAAAGAAACAGATTTGTCTTATTATATTCGGAGGCTTTTATATAAGAAGAACATCCAAAGTGTTTCCAGTCTGAATCTAGCCTGGAAACACTAAAGGTCATATCCTGGTAGCAGGTCTCACCTGGTGCTCCAGCGAACCCTTGGACCGGCACGCTGGACGACTGCTCGGAGCCCCTCCGCACGGTCACCCTGCGCATGTACCCCGGGGGTCCGGCCTCGCCCTGCTCCACGACGGGCCTTATGGGAACCAGGGGCAGATGGTGGTGGCCCGGCTGCTGCGGGGAGCCGGACGGCTGGCTCGGCGAGTTGATCTTTATTGTGTGCACGTTGGGCTGCGCTGCTTGGCCGGGATTGTACGGCTGCCTGGGGCTGGATGGCGGCGGCGGGATGATTATAGGGATCTGGATTTGTTTTATTCTGGTCCTGGTCTGAGTTGCGTCTGGCAGAGACGCAGGCCTCTCCGGCCTTAAGGTCATTCCTAGAAAAAGCGAAAGAAAAAGGAAACACAGTGGCGGAGATTATAAATATATCAATTTACGATTCACTTTCTAACCATATGATGGTTTTTACCATCAAGCATAAAAAGCTTCGGGTCACCGCTTACAATCCAATTAAAAGTTGTAGAAAATTCAGTAATCGCACGAGCCTCCAATATACTTTTTGTTTATAAAATCCCACTTCCTCCCTCGCAGTCAGTCCGCATCCCTCCCTCCTCTTGTAAACTCTCCTTAACGACTTGTATTCTGATAACAGTCCAAATTAAACCTGGCTCGCTCTGCACTGCACACTTAGTATTTTTTTGCTTTCTGTTTTCACCTGGTAGCGTTATCACCCTTCATAAAAGCAATGCGGGCCAGCGGGCGCGAGTTTCTTAAGCAACGAGAACCATCTGAACGGAAACCAGTTGGCCGCTTGCCAGACACCCCCCCCCGAGGGCACAGACATCACCGGAGCCTTAGGTCGGCGCATAGAGACGCCGTGAGCGTCCCAGGGACAAGTAAGAAATATGTTTGACAACCGGGTGTCAGACAGATTTGCGTCACGCCGTATATAAGATTCGGTGAAGGATTCAAATTAGCTTGTTTGTTGCTCTGGGCACACACGCTGCAGAGCCACTCTGACCTCGTGAGGGAGGTTAGGGCATAAATGGAGCGCATTGTAAGTAACCGGATTACAGTGATGCCATTCAGCCAGAGACAGTTACATTAAGGAAATGACCACTTATTGCAAATGGTTATACAGTATGATTTGGCAGAAAAAGGCTCTGCTCTTTGGGGAAGCTCTCAGAATACAAACAGCAACAACAATGGCACTGCGGGGAGAATGAGTACGTTCACTATTGAGTGGAGAATTTAAACAGACACATGTTGAATCTTAGCAAAGTCACGAGCACTAAAAGCTTCAAATGAGTTAGATGGGACGGCAAACACTGATGCAACAAGCAATGTAGATATAAGTAGTGGAATGGTTACAAGACCACCTCGTGCATCTGTGTTCAATGTGAGCAGGTCGACCAACAGCTCTTTAACACCCGACCGTGGAAACGTGTGGAAACCAGCTGATGGGCAGCTGGTGCCTGATAGGGCTCTGTTTCCTACGAGGCTAGTTTACAGGCCTGAACTTAAAGCTACAGTGTGTAATATTTAAAAGAACGTATTCACAGTAGTTGAATATATTGTCCATAACTCTGTGTTCATATAGGTATAATCACCTGCCAGAAAGAACCGATGTCTTTTTCGCCAACTTTGAATGAGTTAAATATAGTCACATGAGGTGGACCCGACCTCCGTGTGAGTCGCCGTGTTTGCTGCGTGGTGTTGAATACGGTCGTTGCACAAAGCGTTCCAGAATACGTCGCATTCGTGCTGAATTTCCAGCGCTGCCGGAAGCCGGAAATGGAATTAGCCATTGACGGTTGGTGCAATATTTGAGCAAAAGGCCAGGGAAGAAGTATTTGACACGCAAGTCCGCAATGCAGATTTAGACATAGGTCTAAATCAACTACGTTTGCAGTGTGTTAATGAGGAGGGCAAAGAATGGAACTCCTTCAAGCATGATTTACTTCAGTAAAAGCTCTGGAAAAAGCTAGTCAGTTAATTTTGTCCTGCAGTTATTTCCAAGGTCAAGAGTAAATATTCTCACTAATTCCAGCCACAGGACTTTGTCACTTCTTGAGACGAAAAAATTGGATTCATAATGATAATTATGTAATGTGATAACTGTAAGATCTGCCACAGTCAACGCCACGTGACACATTCCGTCTTGTGCCGAGGCGCAAAGTGATCAATCCAAACTTGAAAGTAATCGTGTAACCTTAGTCTGCGTGTTACTCTGGATTAGAAAAGTAATCCGACACTCTGTGTTCCTATCAAACAAAACATCATCAACCAAATTCCTCCCTTCTTACTGCAAGTGATACCACGAGCTACTCGGAAACCACGTGTATAATCAAAAACAAATTAAACCCAGCAATCATGTTGTACTGAGATAATCAGAAATCTCTTCTTCATTTCCTCCCCGTGCCTCCGACAGGACACCGGTTGCCTTGAGTGCATATTTCCCATGAGAGTCTCTCACTCCTCGGTCGCACTAAGGGGGGCAACCGCAGAGTCGAAAAACACACTATAAGGCGCGCACATACACAAGAGTGCTGGTGCAACTCACCAGAACCAGATGTAATCGCCTGCAAACAGATCGGGACACTGAAGGGGGGGGGGGGGGTGTTGGGGGATGCTTTACTCACTGGTGCTTTCACAAATTCCGGCGACGGTACACGAGTGTTCAGAAGTGTGTGAAAGCTTCAAGGAATATCGCGGCAGACAAGAAGATCACGCGATGGAAAATGGTGTCAAGGGGCACGGCGGGGTGTGGCGGCTGCACGCACACGCACGCACACACACACACGCACGCACGCACACACACACACACACACAATAACGCATCACTCGACAGACGTACATTTTCCCTTTTCCCTTTCAAGGAATGCACATGGACACAATTTCATCCTCCGCCCCATTTCCCCCCCAGTGATATTAACGATGGGAGGTTCGAATTGTGCACTGCATGGCAGACCTCAGGAGCTCCCATTGTGTATCTGGCTCCATTCTCCCCTGAAGACTTACAGATGGGTTCCCGGGTCAGAGATGGAAACACCTCACCTCGCAGCTCCAGAAAGGTCTCCGGGGAGGAGGTTGCAGTCGAAGCCGCCCCCTCAATATTCTGGGGCTGAATAAATATATACAGCGTGTGTGTGTGCGTGTGTGTGTGGCAGTGTCTAATACAATTTTCCTCTCTTTCCCAACAGACACCCTTCGACTTCAAAACGTCCTTTGATGTCTTGTTTTTCTTGTATTCCCTCATCACTGCGGACAGTTAATCGTACTCCCCGTCTCTCCAATATGAAGTCAGAATGATCAATTTCAAAAGCATTGATCCGTGAAATCAAAGCATTTATTTTAATCCCTGCTTTAACAAAACTGCCTCTTTTTTTTCTTTTCTTTTTTTTCTTCGGCCGGCCTGCCTTGTCGATACATACTCCCGGGATGGAGAAAGAGGAAAAAAGAGAAGTCCTCTGGCGCTCTTGGAAGGACAAATTGGCAGGAAAAAGATTGAACAGAAGGAGAGAGTGACAAGGGAGTAACGAGAGAGCAATTGAGAGATAAGAGAGGGAGAGAGAGAAGGAACCAACAGGGAAGTGATTTGAGCCGGCCTGGGATCACCTCCAAAAGAAGGAGGAGGAGCAGAAGAAAACAGTTTGAGAATCAAAATTCAGCACAAGAAAACTGATTAGTCACTGTCTGCATTAGGAACACAAGAGCTCAAGCTCTTTGAGAGCAGAAGCACATCCATATTTCGACATTTCATAATATCCTCTATTGAGCAGTCAAGATATGCATGCATCCGTGTTAGACTTCTAAACGATGCAACGGAGTTCTTCGCTGCTGAACTCCGACTGCACATCGGAAAGAACACGGCAGAAGACACACACACACACACACACACACACACACACACACACACACACACACACAACTTGTGGTGCGGTTGTAGTAAACCTCTGCTGTTGCAGCTGCTGAGGGCGAAGCGATGCCAACATTTTGCAGCTGAAGTCACACAATTCCATTCCGCAGTCACATTGAGTAAGGGCAAAGCTATTCGGTCAATCTTTCAGTTATGTTAATACAACGCCTCATCTGTTCGCAGCCTCCTCGGGGTCTTCGTATGGCCGCGTGGAGAATATGAGCGCAGACGCAGAGAGGAAACATTTCAGTAGGGCTCTCGGACACCGCCACACCCACAGAACTGGGATTTTTCAGGGAAATTGTTACCTCTATTTAGACAATTTCCCTTTCGCCAAAACTTGAGGAAATCGTTAACATCCTCAACCACACAGCTCAACTTCCTTTTCTCGCGAGATTTAAGGGCTCAAAGTGAGATTATATAAGGATATTTACGGTTATGTTCTAATTTGACAGTTTGGGAGATATGCATATTCGCTTGCTTGCCAAGAGTAGGATTGATACCACTATCATATCTGAATGGTCGGTTAGATATCGCCAGCAAATGGCTAACTTAGCTTAGCATAAAATCTAGGCACCCACCAAAGCGCAGTAACAAACGAGACGTATCTCGTTTGTTGATGAAATCCATACATATCGGTACATACACTGTACAGGTTTCACACTACTGCGGTTTATGTGCCAAACTTTCTTGACCAGTTGCAAGACAACCGGCAGCGACTCCAAGAAGTTACTGATAATCTGTGAGATTTACAGGTGGATTTTGTTCAATTGGACAGAGTCAGTCTTCTTTGTGCTGCTAAATTAGCCAGCCACTGGGGGTAGCTTTCTGTTTGCCATTCAGACATGAGAGTGGTATCAATCTTCTCATCTTACTCATAGAAAAAAAAAAAGGAAGCGAGTAAGTGTATTTCTACTCGCTTCCCATTAAGTCACCACCAATTATCCACAACGCCGTGAAAAAAACAGAATTAACACTTCATACACGAGGTGTGAAAATGACACGCCAGGTTGTACGAGTGGTCACGTGACGTACTGGTTGCCTGACAACTGCTCTTGGCTAAAAAAGTGAAACAACGATTGTCGGCTAGACCTTTTGTACGTACTAAACAAACAAGATAATGTGTTAATTAGATAGCTTGACCCCCCCCCCCCCCCCAACTCGTTTCCAGTTTCATGCTAAGCTAAGTTAGCCAGCTGCTGGTGGTGGTTTCACACTTGGCCCTCAGACCATGTGAGGGCAATCAAGCCTCTCGTCTAACTCTTGCAAAGACAACAAATAAGCACACTTCCCAAAATGTCAAAGCTTTTCTTTAGAAAATACAAATAGAAATAAAAAGATAAACTAGTATTATATAAACAATACTCATGAAGTGAGATCACTGACAAAGACCTTTCACAATCCTGCTGCAGTACGCACAGTTCTGCCTGATATACTGTAATGCTGGGCCGAGGTACTGTATAATGTTCCATGAACGATAATGAAATCGTACATCACAGCTTGGAAACAGCCCATAGCTACTTGGCAAAGGCCGAAATGGATTACAAAATGCCTTCACGCACTCTTTCTCACTACACCCAAAAGCATTTATCCATCCACCTTCCACTTCTCCTCAGGTCCCTATCACTCCATTGTTTTGGATGGGGGTTTCAAGAAAGGGAGGCACCAGTGATGGGGCCCCAGTCATGACATCACTGCTGAGGGGCAGTCGAAGCATCTGGTCTTGGGTGTGGGGGCCTTGCTTCTCCCCGCTCCATCAAGACTGGCTCCAGCAGTGAGTCAGGGCCCTTAATGAGGACCAGACTCCACACATCAGGCTGAGGTCACCCTACGGGAATCTCTGGAGGTTGGTATGTGTGCATGTGTAGGAGACTGAGAGGAGGGAGGGAAGTGTGTTGTGTATGAGACAGTGTGTGCGTGTGTGTGTGTGTGTGTGTGTGTGTGTGTGTGTGTGTGTGTGTGTGTGTGAGTACACATACTTGTCTTTCTATGGTTGTGAGGGCTGTGAGGGTTCAAAACCATTGTAAGGACATTTTGACATTGTAGGGACATTTTTAAATTGTGAGGACATTTTGGCCAGTCCTCACAACTTCAAAGGGCTGTTTGAGGGATTAGACTTGTTTATAGGGTTCGGGTTACAATTAGGCATGGATTAGGGTTGGGATTAGGTATTTAGTTGTGATGGTTAAGGTTTGTTTAAGGGGGTGGGGAATGCATTATGTCAATGAGTTTTCTCACAAGTATAGAACTTGTCTGTGTGTGTGTGTGTGTGTGTGTCTGTGCGCGAGTGTGTTCCTGCACGTCTGTGTCCCTGTGCGTGCGTGTGTCCGTGCGCTTAAGAGTGACTGGGTACTGACTTCAAGGCCTGCATTTCTGTGGTGTGAGTAAAAAGCTACATCATGTTGCAAGAAAGAAGACCTCACATGTTCGTAAAGGGAGTGGCCAGGATGGAACAGTCTGCAGGACGTTCTGAGATTCACATAAGGGAGCAATGAGACACGAAACAGTGCATGTGAATTATTACTAGTAGTCAGGAGGGGCTGAGACTGGAGTATAAACTGAGCTCCGAGACGTAAAAAAGAGTTAGTTTACCTGTCCCATTCCTGACATTAAAACTGGGGAATTCTTGGGACAACATGAATCTAAGTCACAGGAAGTTTCCAGTGAGGGCCTCTGCCTCTCGGTGCCGGGATATATTGAATGACACACTCAAAGCAAGCAAAGGAGGCCCAGTGAACTTGTGTCCTCCCACTCAGGGAAATACCCTGTGGCAACTCAAGGGATCTGATCCTTTCATTCCAAGCCTCCATGTAAACCAAGCAAGCAGAATGCATTATATGGGGGATTATCTCCAGGAACAGTTTGTGTTTACACAGATGTTAATCATACTTGATAAATTGAAAGTTATGATGGAAGCTGACAAACAGATTGTGTGTATTTAGATGGTATATCTTTATTCAACTTATTTTGAGTGCATTTCAGTGCCTGACAGCACCAATGTGGGAAATGATTGAATACAGTATAACCAATGGACTTTTAAAGAAAGACCACGAACCATATTTAATTACTATATTGTTACAGTATAACTTCAACCCCCCCAATGAAGTTAAACCTGTTAGCTAAAAAAAGTAGCAAACGTGCCTTTCAACAAGCTTTTCAGCCCACCAACGAGTGTGGTCATCCTAAAAAGCTATAAAAGCGTTTGCTTTCCAACAAGTTTGGATGATACAACTTAAATTACCCCAGCCTTGAGCCTGGGTTTCTACAGAGGGGAATTAATCAACGTCATCCCCCATCCCAAGCTGTGTTGAGCTCGATGCTTCCTTTTAGGGAGTGTCCACGTTAGAGTCTAGACACCAAATATCAAGGTTGTACATATTCTGCACTACGGTAATCAATTCCACCTGAGTTTGCTGACCTATGTTCTACAGTGATGAATCTTAATATGGGCTCCAACGTCAGGCTATTGTGCATCAAATGGAATTACTAGTATATTAGTGAATTTGACTTGATTTATCTCACTGGAGTTCTAAGCGGTCCTGTGATTATTTTCCTTATAAAGACACAAAAACAGACAGCTGATGATTTCATCATTGGGTCCGTTTCTGCCAGAGAGTTCTTCCTGTTAAAAGGGAGTTTTTTCTCCCCCACAGTCGCCAAGTGCTTGCTTATTGTGGGATTTGTTGGGCTTTCCCTGTAATATTGTAATATTGACCTCACTATGTGAAGTGCCTTGAGACAATGTATGTTGTGATTTGGCGCTATACAAATAAATTGAATTGAATCAAAGTACCACCAAACCACAAACTCACAAACTCACCTGGCTCTTTGGCAGCGACGTCTTTCAAAACATGCTTGGCCATCGAAGACAGCTGTGCCTGGAACCTCTGCAAGGAATTCTGCAGTGTGATTATGTCAGCACCATGATGTCCACAGGTGACATTCATCCTGTAGACACAGTCCCGCAGGCTGCCAACGTGTCTCTCCAGTCCATCTTTCAGCTCTTTGATGTTCGCAGAGACCCCGTCTAATCTTCCGCACACCTTTTCAAGTCTGGTTACTCGTCCATCCACAGCGGAAATGCCATCAGAAGACACCTTTGTGTTCTGTTTACATTGAACCAGCTCAGACGCCACCTGTTTACTGAACATGTCAAGCCTGTTACTCAGCTCCTCCACCTGACGTCTGGTGTCGTCCGCCTGACTGCCGGGTACTGCAATGACTGATGCCCGGTTGTTCCATGCTGGACTACCAGTGCCACTTTGCTCTGCGTGACAGCATGTTGAGTTTATTCTGTCCATATCCTGGTGGTATTTGCTCAAGGAGTCACTCAACCCTGTAACAGCACCAGCCAGACCAAGCACATTATCTTGTAGATTAACCAGACCTTTCTGGAAGTCATCCATCGTCTTGGCGCGTCTTTCATTCTCGACTGATTGCCTTTCAACCTTCTCCTCTAGTTGCTTTACTTTGTTTGTGGTGGCACTGACATTTGTGTGAAGAATGTCCAAATCATTCCTATACCTGATCAGGTCCTTCAGAATGTTTTCTACGCCTTTCGGTTTGGATGATGAACTTGCTTCACCAGCAGTAATTCCTGAGCCTGAGCATCCCGCAGAGCACAGCTCTCCAACAGCATTGATCTTATCATCCAAACCTTGGAGGAGGAACTTGTTGTTGTTGACTTCTACGTGGATGGCATCCATTGAGTCACCAAACATCCCTGGGAATGAACTGTTGCTGATTTCCACCAGCATGTTTGTGAACTGGTCCTCCATGCTGTTCAGACGCGCATCGAGAAGCAGACGAAGTGCTGCCACTTCGTCAGCAATTTTACGGGTCAGCTTCTCTTCAATGTAGAAACAGTGAGTCTCTGCATTTTGCTCTGTGATATTTATACGTGCCTCTAGTTCCTCAATCTGCATGCTGAAATCATTGTCTTCTTGAGGTTCAGACAGGTGTGCCAGCTCATTGTCAATGCGTACATTCAGGATGCGGTGAGCGTCTGCAATACGATCAATCTCGCGCCACAGGTCTTTGTGTTCACCACGATTCTCTTCTTCTTTAGATGGATCAGTCTGCCTTTGAGTTCTTATAGGTCCGTCTGCGGCAGCCATGTCCAAACGCAATGCCCGGATCTCCTTTCTCAGGTCAGCCTCCTTAGCATCCACCAGCTTGGTCAGGCTGACCAAACCTTGGTCATGGCTGTCCTCACAGGTCTTCTGCAAGGTCTGGATTTTGTCATTGCATGAGCTGTGTACCTTGGCAATCTGTTCCTCCGCATTCTGGTTTAGTTCCTTCTTCAGCTTCTCAAATTTCCCATCAATATAGGTCTGTATAACTTCAAACTCTGCTATGGCTGGAGTCTGAGATTGAGAGGCATCCATAAGGACACGGATCTGCCCCTCATGGCTTGTCATGGTTCCTCTTAGGTCTTCCAGGGCTTCATCCTTACTTTTCAGTGCATTGTTGATATCATCCAACCGGGCCACTATTTTTTCTATGGCCTTGTCTCCAGCAATCCCACCTCTGGTAGCCTGATGACCATCTAGCACTGCTGGGCTCTCCTCTGTACCTGTGGTCGTAGCACTGTCGGGTGGATGCATGTTGTTAAGAAGTGTCACCAGCATCTTCTTTGTGTCATCCTGTAGGTCTGTGCGGAGGTTAGCAGTTAACCCTGTCAAAGCAGATTGGAGATCCAGAACTGTCTGAGAGAGGCGCTGAACTTCCCCTTCCAGAAGACGCACCTTGTCTGTCCCACCATGCCTGGTTTCATGGTGGCCTGTCTCTCTCCGCTCTGGCCCTATAATCATAAAGAAGTAATACATTTTTCATGACTAAATACATACAAATGTCTCCTTTAAGCAGAATTGTTTTAATTTTGTAGTTTAGTGGTGATTAGTAAACTTAGGTAATACACTGTAATCCAGTGTAAACAAAAACACATGGTTGAATTGGTAAGGCTGTCTTACTCTGTGTGTGTCTGGTTGTATGTCCAGGACTTGGTGGGAGGTATGGCTGTGTTCCCTGCACTCTTTGTCGATCTGGGGGTGGTTTTGAATCTTTACAGTCCAGACCTTGGTAACCAGGACAGCATCTCCACTCTAGCTCTGTGAATGTCTTGTAGCCAATCTTGTATGTGGGTCGAAACCGAGTTTTATATCTGTAAAACAAGGCAAAGCAATCAATAACTTTTGTCTTTCATAATCTCAAGAAAATAGGAACATGAAATGGGGAACACCGAACTTTGGGTCCTCACTTAAACTCCACAGTAAGTTTGCAAAGTGTTATCACCGTTAGGCCTGTCTTCTTTTAAGAAAATGTGTTTGTTTGTCCATGCAAGAGCTCCTCTGCTATTCAAAAAATAAGAAACTTCCAATAATGGACATTTTTTGAGCTTATCATGGTACATGAACATTTAAATGTTCTGGCCAAAGCAAACAGTTCCCCAAGAAACAATAGATGATATCATTTCCCTGAAGGCAAGGGTCATGCAAAACATCTGGAAAGTTGATGTCTGAGATAATCATTCACGCACATTTCCCAACTGTCACCCTCACTGATACCACTGTTGACAAATATAAAAAAAACATGGAAACTGAAAACCTGTGGGACAACAACGCTTTAAACTCTGGTTGCAATCAGCAATCTCAATCTCTTCTTTAGATGAGATAATATGAAGCCAATGCTTTATGTCGTAACTCAGAAATGGGAAGACCTGAGGTGTCAGTTCTAGCTGGCCGCGCTTCTTGCTTTACTCAGACTTGTCCTCCTTTGACCCAGGAATTATTAGTTTCCATGGGTCGTTTCCACATCACGGTGGCTCTTGTGCACATGTTTGTGTGTGCAACAAAAAGCTAAAGCACGGAACATTGTGTTTTTATTCAAGTTTAGATGTGGCCTGGATTCAAACTGTGTTTCTACTAGAACATTCTTTCTTAACATATCAAAGTTAAAGGGAATTAAGAAAATACTTTTGGCGAGAGAAATCCCATAACACTGTAACATTCAGAATGTTTATCTGCCACATGAAATATACACTGAGAAAACAATTTTTAATTGGATTACACACTTGTACCGCTCCCAACTGTTTATATGCAGGGACATTAATTCAGCACAGAAGTGTGGAGGGCAGCTCCCGAATACAACTTAGATGAGGATGATTCCCAGATGAAATGATAGCAAAGTCCATAATGTTTCAATAACGATGATGAAAGCTACAACAATGCTCTGAGTTGTGTAACATTGAGGGCCACACGACTCATAATGACAAATCAGCAGCTGTGAGCCATCTCTTGTTGGATGATGACACATAATTAAACACTGCGTGGAACATTTGCAGATTAAGAGAGGCAGAGATAGATCTCGTCTGGACGTATAAATAATTTGTAAGAATGATTTGATGCATTGAGCCAACTTGAGCTCTGGCCTGAATATAAATAAACGTTCTGAGTTAATGATAATGAGGGATATTACCATTTGGCCATTTGTGATTGTGGAGCGTCAGTTCTCCTGTTTGGGTAAAGTTAAATTTGCTTTGGCAGATACTCATGTCTGAAGCAACAAAGACACAAGATATAGTCCATGTAGACATACATGTAGCCAAATGTGTGTTTAACTTCTTTGGGACAACACATTTTATTGCTTTTATTTGTGTTTGAAATAGTGCAGGTATATTATCCCAGAGAAGATAACCACGTGTCTGTTGGGTGATAATTGTAACTTCAATCAGGAAGATGTTTCTTACTTTATATTATAGTCTGACCTTTTTTTTCCAGATATAGTTGGCATGAGATTCCAAGGTTTGTGTTTCTCTAAACTTAAGCGTATTTCTCTGTCAGTATGTCTCTGCATACCTTAACTTGAACCAAACCTCATCTCTAAACTTTCAAAATGTATTTGCCAGTCACTCTGGAGCTCTGCTAGTGTTTATCTAACCGTCCTGAGCTGCTTTCAAGACATGCACTGCAGTCTGGACATCTTCCTGAACTTTTCCGGAGGGGCTGCAATGCGAGAACGCAGACGTCCGCAAACGCAGCTCTGGTCATTATCCGAACATTTTACCGCCAGCCCCTTTGAGCGAAACTTCTGGAAAATGTCCAGAAAAGGCCTGTGTGAGAATACAGTAGTTGAAATCTATGGAAAAGGATTTCTCGTCGTGGCCGGATGCCACAGAATGTCCCTGAAATGTTCCTGCTGCTGTGAACACGTCAATCTCCTGATGCATTCATCACATTTGAAAAAAAGGGCTGCTCCGGAAACTCCCCGGATGCAACTTTGGGGATGTTATCTGGAGTTCGTGTCCGAAAACGACTCTATAGTCTTAGTCATCTTTAAGCAAGCGTTTCCTGCTGCTGTTTATTTGCCTTCTTTCTTTTTTTCTGAGTGATCCTTTAACCCACTCGGGAAAAAAAAGGCTGTGCATTTCTGCGCTCTGCCAAATGAGATTTCCTCAGTCGCACAGTGAACATTTCCGCCTCCCGGTCTCGCTCGAAGAAACATTCTGCATCAGAACGGTTCGGCCTCGTACATTGGAAGCATGCACCCTCGACCCTTTCGCCCCTGTTGCCCCCCCCCCCCCCCGGATGCTCACGTCACTTGGTGCTGGCAGTCGGGCTGGTATGCCGGGCAGGGGGCCACCACGGGCTCCTGGAAGCTCTCCACACTCCCCTGCACGGCGCAGCTCACGTTCCTGTGCACCACATAGGCGCACCAGTTCCTGAGGGGAGAGGCAGAACACTTCTTTGAGAAGAGGTCCAAGAGTTTGTCTCTTCCGGGGGAACAACTGTGCAGTGGGTGGATATTTAGTCATTTGGCTGCAAAGATATCCTAATTAGGTCCATTTGCTTTACTGAACTTCTCCTCTGGGGCGGGTCATTTCAGGGTTGTTTTTCTCCCCTTTTTTTTTTGTTTTTCTTTTCTTTCTTTTTTTGTCGCCAGCCCTAATCAAATGTGTCGGGAAGCTGTTTGCAAATGCAGCGGTGGTCTCTTGCTAGATGAGGGAGTGGAGTGTATCACTGACATTCCGGCGTTTATCGGGATCTTATCACCTTTGGCCACACTGGCCCACTCGAGCCAAATTTAGTCGCAGGTTGATAAAGGCACAGTGAACGGGAGCTGGCCACACATAGGACCACAACAGGCCAAAACAACAGACAATCTCCGCCGATCCCTGGTCACTGCGGATCAGATGAGAAGTCTGGAAGCTTTTTTTTGGCGTTTTTTCTTGGCAACTGCGCAACGAGAGCGCAGCGACAGCGCACAGATTTCACCTTCGGGGGGGGGAAAGTGGCATGATGAAGAAACGCCCGCGAGGAAGCTGGATGTTAAGGTTTCTACATAGAAAACAAGTTGAAATTGACCCTAAACCAGAGTATGGCCCATAATAAAAACCGACAAGAACAACGACCTACCTGCTCCTGTGTCTGTGCGCCACTCCAGTGTATGCGGACCCGTGGAACAAGTCGTACGAGGGGGGAGACCCGTAAGTGAACTGAAAGTTTAAAAACAGTGTGAAAACTTTCCACCGCCAGTCCACCTCGCCGTGCCTGTGATTCATACTGAGATAAAAAAAATAAAAATATTCCTAACACAGAAAGAAAAGGAGAAGACTACACTGTTGTTATCACGCAGCGACGCTCCCCAACGCCAAAGTCACACTGGCCCAGTGACTGTCCAAACTCCCAACGACTCAAGTTTGTGGAACAAGTCCACACCGACTGCAGCTCCCCTGGAATGACGTGCAGGGCCTACACCCTCCTCCCAAACTCTCAGATGAGGAGAAAACTCCCCCCCCCCCCCCCCCCCCCCCCAAAAAAAAAAAATCTTCAAAGCTTCATAGTCTATTAGTTTGTGGTGGTATGGTTTTTTATTTTTTTTTCTGAAGTGAAGTTATTCTGTAGGAGTCACTCACGAAGAGGATAACTTGATTAAGTCTTTGTCAGCCAGCAGCCATTAATTAACACCTCACTGATGAACCCGACAGCAGGCCGTCTCCAGTGATGACAGAGTTGTGTCTAGTGGTGGTGTTGATGATATTCATGAGCGGGGACGGGGACAGTACTTTACAGTCTGTCTGCCCTGTTGGTGAAGAGGGATATGGGGGGGGGGGGGGGGGGGGGGGGGGGGGGGGGGGGGGGGGGGGTAGGAAATGTAATGTGCATTTGGTTCTTTTTCTCCAAAAAAAACTTGAATCCCTCACTGAGAAAATTCTATTCAGTTTTTTTAAGCCAAACTGAGCAAATTGCTGAGCAACGTCTGAGTGTGTGTGCACGGAGGCAGAGAGTGGCACAGTAGTTACACAAGGGGCTTCAGTTGGCAGCACTTTGAGGCAGGACTTCTTTGTCATTGCTTTCACGCTGTGTGGGAAAGTGCAAGGCAGATGAGGGCTGAGGATGCACAGCGCCAGATATGGTTGCTGGAATACCTCATGGGGAAAAAAGATGCATAAACCAACATGCGGACACACACGTGTACACACGGAACCGCTACTCCCTCACTCAAAAGAACCGTTAATTGCCGAAAAAAACCAAAACTTTTTGTTTTCTCCCTGAACCGGCTGTGAGACCGCTGTGCACCGGCCCCGCCTTGTGAGAGATGCTGGAATATGGTTATGGAAGTTAATGATGTCTGCAGGGGACTTGATTTTCAAGTCTTTCATTGACACCTTTTTATTAGCACCGGCATGTCATTAAGGCAATTCGTTTACACAATCCTATCATGGGATTATTGACAGCTTTTTCCCCTCTCACATGTTTAAACATGCAAACTTGACAGAGAGGGAAATACAATGTTTTAATAGGCCTCATGCCCTCCAGAAGAGGGCAGCACAGCAGCAGTAAAGACAGCAACAACCTCCACTTGTAGTCATGGCAATTCCCTTTTTTCCAAAGTGTTGGAGTGAGAAAGAGACATTTCATTACTGAGATAGTATAAGCACCTGGGTTTGTCTAGTCCTCTACCATGCTGTATATATGCTCATGAGAAACGCTGTGGCTCCAGCAACTGCTTATTTCTCACTGTACATGTTATTGGAATTATGCGATCTGTCAAACTGAATCATCGGCAGCCATGCCCTCTTCCTGTCTAATCCCACATTGTCTCTGTGATGACAGCCATTAACATTTACAGCCCATTGTCACCAGGTGATAATTCTGTGTCGCAGCTCCAGAGCATCACGTGTCGCACAGACTGTTTTCACTGCTCTATATACAGGTGGGGTTCGAGCTTTCGCACTTCACCACCTACTGTTTTCATTTGCCATGACGACGCGCCGCTCATCTCACGCCTGTGCACGAGTTCAAATTTTAATTAATTTCATATATGACCAAAATTCTGGTGTGTTAAGCATCATAAGTCAAGACTGATTGAAGACAACCGATGTCATTCATTTGAAAACACGTACACACACACACACACACACACACACACATAAACACACGCCATGATTTCAGCCATACTAAATCCGAGGGATGTTTCCCCCCATTTCACCTCCCTCGGATCGATTTCGTGTTTTTCGAATTTGCAGAAGTTGCAGGACTGATTGCTGCATACAATGCGTTTGTCATTGAGACATGCCTTTTTGCAAGGCCGACCCCTCACCAGGGCTGCTTCTGAATCCTTTCAAATCCGCATGCTCCCGCCGGAGCACGGCCCTTGATCTTTGTGTTATGATAAATGTGCTGGTGCACCGGTTCGGGCGTGCAAAGGCTGCTACAAAGGCAACACAAAGCAGGGCTTTTCTTGGAAAGGACAAGTTTTGTGCTGTGTTGCCGAGCCATTACCCCACATACGGTACAAATACTGTAGGCTCTGAGAAACACTGCTTCGCCTCATGTGGATCATGTTAGATTCAGGTTGAGCCAGCCGTCCACGTAGCTGCACTGTGGATTCTGTGGGCTTTGTGTCTCTCTAACAATAAACAGACCCTTGTAAACCCGTGAACAAAAAAACAACACTGGCTTTTTGTGTCACCTGGGGGAGAGCAAACAGTGCTGCAGCGATCACTTTCATTCGGCTGTCGTGCTATGCTACATGTGCATTACACCGTGATACTGGTGCACTCACGCTGGGTGACTCAGTGGGAGAGCCGGGGCCTGCACACACAGCCTGCACGGGGGTTTTTTAAAGTGGGGTCAAGGGGGCTGCTGTGATGGGATTCTTACTTCAATTTCACTTTTCTCTCCCTTAGCTCCACACAGTAACAAGGAGAGGGGAAAAAAAGAAAGTGACACAATACGAGACACAGGGTTTTTGATCACATATTGCAGTATATTCACACACTGCAGCACATTTTGTAAGCTGAAGTTAATTTGAAGGGTTCAGATGCTGTGGGTCGAAATTATAGTCTACAGGCGGCGCGCATCACACTCCCGGTGAGAGGACGCTTGATCATTTTCATTTTCCTTTTACATGGATACACAACATACTATGTGAACACACATTTTACGGCACAGTGAGGCAGTTGAGTTCTGCCGATGCGATCGCATGCTGTTACACCTACCGAGGGAGGTGTGAGGGAAGCAGAAATGGCGAGACATCAGAGAGTCGACTCTACCAGATCGTTTTCCACCTTTATTTTAAAATCAATCCCCCTCAATCTCTCTTCCCTCCTTCATGCCTTTTATTTCGCTTTCCAGAGACAATGTCTTGACAGAGACCGACTTGCACCCTGTCACTTTTTTGCAGTCGACTAATCTAAAATAGCACCCTATTAGTCAACCTTTCCTTTATGTGTGAAAAACATGCATTTGTGGGCACTTTCTCGACTTCATCTATTAATTGGCATGACACTGTGAACGACCTCCTCTGGATCGGGCTGTTGGCTTGATTTTTTTTCTTCTTCACTTGCTGGTGGGTATGATTCGCTAAATTGCCCTGATCATGAACGTAAGACCACGAGAAAGTGCAAACAAATGTCACGGTGAGACACAGACGGTGGGGACAGAGCAATAAATATACAATGTACACAAAGACAGACTTGGATACAGATTTGGAGACAAAAGGAGAGCAATGTATTTTGTCTGTTGTGGATGGACACAAATAATGCAAAGTCCCCCCACCCCCGAGCCTCTCACACATCCACACACACATGGGCCTATGCAGGCAGACCCACACACACACACAGCAGATTAGGAAAGCTGATTTATTGGTTGTAAAATGTTAATATAGCTATAAGCCGCGCTCATGAATTGTTAATTACGGCCGTGACAAACTCGTCACCTAAAATGTTAATGAGGTGAGATTGCGTCAGGGCCGAAAGGTCTCTGTGAGCTACTGAGCAAATACAGCAGGACCCAGAAGACCCCCCCCCCCCCCCCCCCCCCCCCCCCCCCCCCCCCCCCCTCCCCCCCCCGCGCTATAATAAGAAACGCCGAGGGCACCTGAGATGGGTCGTGCCCATTTGGCGGTAGAGTAATTAAATTAATGAATGGCGGTGTGTGTGAATTAACCATTGTGATAGAGGGGGGGAGGTGATATATAATCCATTATCACCCTCGGCCAGCCTATGTCTGGACTGTCTTGCTCAAACTGACACAGACGTGGTTAAGTATTCAGCTATTCTTATCTTCATATCTAAGATAAGGTACAACTTTATTGACGATGAGCAGGGAAGATGATGAGCACCTTATGAACACAATAAGAACAGGAGTGTACTTGAAGGTATATGATAATTGCGCCTGTGGGAGAACCTCCTGTGGCGTTCAGTGGTGCATCTTGGTAGTACAGTACGAGTGTGCCGCTGAAGGCACTTCTTTATTTAACTGTAAAGGCACAAAGAGGGTGACGAATATTACAAATATTTAATGAAAACGGTACTTTATAAATCAATGACTTTAATGATGATGAAGACGTGTGTCATTACAGCAAACCTTCGAGTGAACTAAATGGCACTAATGATTACTGGGTCCTGTGTGGGTGTGACATTGAGCCATGCGGTTGCTGGAGTCAGTAGATGGTTAATCAGATACATGCAAATTTAAAGAACTTCATAGAAATGTAGTGCATAATATAATATAATATTTTTTATGCTCATCATATCTTTTATGTCAAATATAT
This sequence comes from Scophthalmus maximus, assembly GCF_022379125.1. Lineage (NCBI taxonomy): Eukaryota > Metazoa > Chordata > Actinopteri > Pleuronectiformes > Scophthalmidae > Scophthalmus > Scophthalmus maximus. The sequence continues at coordinate 21,072,723 of NC_061519.1, forward strand.
TGGGTGGCTATAAATTAGCTGTGGAACAAAAGGCTGTGGACTAAAACGTGTGAAGTCAATTTGAAGATTAAGCTGAAGTAGTTAAAATAATCCTGGAGTTTTTGGACAAACAAGCATTAATACTACTTATACTACAGTATAAGCATCATATTTATCTCTATAGTACTTTTTGGAGTCACCAAAAATTAACATATCCTTCCTTGTGACTCACTTTGAGTCTGCTGCTGCCATTGAACCAAATAAAGCAAAAAAGTTTTTCCACCATCTGAAATTTATGAGAATAATTTGTAGCTGTGAGTACCACGCCTGTATCCAGCATCTTCTATACATACGAGGACTTCTGTGGGTGTTTGACACAGGCTTCCATACAGAACGAATATGTAGCATCGGGCCTCAAACAGAGAGACGACTGTTGCCATGGAGTTACTTCTCAACGTTGTAGCGTTTACTTTGGATTCTAAGTAAACTGGCAACATTGAAAGAATGAGCCGCAAGCAGTTTCCCGTTCACGACGCGCCAGTGGGTGTGGTGACAACTGCCGCTGGATTACTACGACACCGAAGAAAACCTTGTGATGAGCAGCGTTTTCCAGCCACTCTTTTTGAGGATTTGTGGAAGTGCATTGGCGATGAAGCGATTTCATTGGTAAGTTCAAGTCACGTTGAGTCCAAACAACGCGAGTGTTCGCAGAGTTTTGGTCCGAGAAGGAGTTCCGCGGCCTGACAGCCTCTCTTGTCGCAGTACGAATTCCTGCGGCGCTGTTTGCTAGCTCGCTAACTTGGCTGCTATTTCATTGTTTGTGGCTAATGCAACGTGTCGCGGCCCAGCTAGCCTGCCCACAGTTCAATCGCGCTGCTTCGGGAAGGCAATACGGAGGCATAATCATGTGCAATAATAATAAAAAACTGTCCTTCGTTTCCTAGGGATTAGTGCGTCACTTCACTTCGCTCCCAGCTCAGGTCAGTGTTGTCATTTGCGCTAACTCGCAAGTTGTGTATCTTGGGTTCTGTCGAGTCAGTGTTTTTGTTATTGCTAGGTGTTATTGTGTTGCTGCTTTCATGCTCAGAAGTATTTGGTGTTATTGTGTTGCTGCTTTCATGCTCAGAAGTATTATGTGTTATTGTCTTGCTGCTTGTGGTTTATGTTCTGGTGTTTGCATTTCTTTGTTGTTGTGCTAATATCTGTACGGCGCTGCTACGTGCTAGCTATCTACACGTTGTCTATATAACATTAGCCAATTAGCAAATCTTAGCTAGCTTAGATAATATTAGCCGCGTGTGTGCTAATGTGCTTTGAATTTGTTTTGGTTGTTATTTGGCATGTTTTTATGCTTTTGCAGAGTTTATTTGCACGGTCAGTTTATTCAGTACACACAGTTTAAGCTAGTTAGCAGTCTAGGACAATGGCTCTGAAATCCTACTTTGTGTAAGGTTATTATGTTTTTTGGAGAGGCTTTGATTGAACATGATTTCATCCTTCGATGACCAAATTCAAGGGAGCCATATCTAAAAATGCTTGTTATGTATTTTTGCTTTAAAAAACAAAAACAAAAACAACAAATCATGCTTGTGAATGTGGTTCAAACTCCCACTTTTGGTTGGGCCCTATAACATAAACTCCTCATTCCATTATCTGTCTGTCTCAACACCATATTGGGGAAACGGTGAATTTCACTCTGATGAAGACTATAACTTTGGAAGATTTGTCTTCCGTTAACAACAGTGACTGGTAGTTCCGTATATCAGAAGAAAACTCTTTCATTACTTTTTTTAATACAAGCCACTACTTTTCTGCAGTGTGGCGATGAGCACAATGGCAGTTACTCAACTTCTCCGAGAGGAGTTTATCACGTTCATCTTTTCACACACCTTCCTCGTGGAGGAGCGGTGACGCTCTCCTCCTCCTCTCACATGGAAACTGTGCTGCCTTTTGCTTCTCAAGGTGTTTTCATCAACCATAGAAGCCCTTCAGTCAATCTCAACCCTTTCATCCTTTTAATTTTCCACCTTTTAATTTGATTTTTTTTTCTCCACGTCCTTATCTCTCTATTCATTCTTTTGTCAGATGCATGCCTGCATTGTCACCTTATTAAGTCAAGGATTGCACTGAATCGTGTACGAGTGATGTAACCTTTCAGATTTGTCTTTTGTCGTTCAAAGGGACCAAAACACTTCTCCATCTGTGCCTTTGTCCAAAAGTGTGAAGAGAGCCGTAACCCTGAACTTTGTCTTCAGTGCCACAGCGCTTGTCGGAACAGGGAGCAGCTTTCCAATTTTTTTTCCTCAAGTTTGATTTCACCTCAAATTTTAGTAAAGTGTAAACTCTTTCAGTTTCCATGCTGCCAGTTAGATATGAGGCTTGCTTACCCATCACGCTCTCATTGTCCACTGTGTGTCTTGGACTATAGTGGCTATAGTATTGTGAAAAGCAGAACGTAACCCATTACGCAGAAACAGATGTATTATGAGTCAACCTCCCAAGTTATTTAATGCTTGATAGCCCGACAGCATTTACGTAACGCTTTCCATCGCTATAACCAGGGGGATTTTGGCGTACCATACACCTTCGTCATCCTCCGACAGACACTGTGCAGTGGGGTCTGCGTCTGTGCTTTGTGTGTTCATGCCTGGACCTGGCCTGTAGGCTGCATACCATATCAGTTAGAGAGCATTTGTATTTTCTGTGTTTTCCATTAGCTGGACATGACGCACAATTGGGTGGGCCGAGCCCACCCTGTTTACCGCCGGCGTGGTCTGGGATAGCCCTGGATACAAGTTTGTCATTCTTCCTGACACCACACTATTGATCCACAGCTTCGTTGGTGCAGTGTGACTCAGAGTGATGTAAATGTGCTGAGGGCATGGTGGGTGGGCCTGGAGGCAATGATGTCAGTGTGACTTCAAAAGGGTCCTGTGATGCTGCAATCTAATTGGCCCACTTTTTGAATCCCCTCTCCCCTTACATATACAATAAATAAAATAAACTGATATTCCCTCAGGGTCCCACTTCCTCCCACATGCAGTACAAGCCCCCCATTGAGTGCAGCGTTTCACTCTGTGAGAAAAAGCACCCAGCAGAGATTCACACAAAAAGGAGTTTCTTCTTTCAAAAAACTAAGAAGAATTCTCTGGTCTTTCTGCAAGACGCTGGGCGGAAAGAAGCAAAGGAGGGAAAAAATGCAGATCACCAGCCATCTCTAATCCATATTAGTAGGAATGTAATTGATTTCCCGCTGTGTGGAATCTGTCTCTCAGAATCACAGAACAAGCACTGATGGAATAGTTGAAAGGGCAGAGAAAATCTGGGCTTCATCCCACCGCCCTGTCTACATCTGTTTTATCCCTGTCAGAGGCACAGTCAAAGAATAGCACTCATGGCCGTCATGTAGCGCTCGTGACATCATTACAGCTAGTAAAACGTAATATTAATGTTTAATAAAGGCATGTCACATAACGGCATTTATAGTCTTTAGCTTGTTTGCAATTCCCCCTCAGGAAAACACATACAGAACAATATAGAACACAATGTTACATTAGAAATAAACAGCTTCACCGTGAGTGTAAATGGTCGCTGTCATGATTCATTTTGAGTTCTGACGGTGGGCTAACAGCAAACACAGGGAGTTGGCTAAAAAGCCTGTGAAAAGCACTTTCAGGCAAAGAGCCGGAACCTCCAGAGGTTTAACTCCTTCACTGAGCAACTTAGGAGCTTTTTTTAAAAAGGTATTTGTGTCCTCTGAACAATGCTCTGATTATACTCTGATTAAAATCATAGACTGTATGTAAACGGAGTCACCTCGTCCAGAAAATGACACTAATGCAAAGTGCCTTAAGCCTGTATTCTCTGGAATGATCAGTTTATGATCTCAATCGCTAATTACACGTCTTCTTGAATTCAGCTTGATGTTCATTTTGGAAATTGCAGTCTCATTTACAGTAAAATAGACGATAAAGCACCGTATACGTCGGAGCATGGATACAATGTGATTTGATAGCTGGTCCGTCCAATAGGTGCATGGTTGAAGGTGTAGGTTGGTGCAATATCGACTATCGATTAGATCCGTTTGCAGTTTGGTAGAGTTGCTAATCCAGAGTGACTCATATTGATTCATGTGGAATTCAAGTTTTTTGAAAAAGCTCTCACCTCAATATTTTTAAGTACACTTCAAATCTCAACAGCGGAGGTGGCAAGTGCAAAGTTAACAGGACCCATTAGTGAATTGAATTTCCCTTTTAATATTAAGTGTCACGGGGACATGAGTTAAGGATAGTCCACCTGTTGTTCTTGTTGTTGTTGTTGATGCTGCTGCTGCTGCTGCTGCTGCTGCTCCTGAAGTATATTTCAGAGCTGTGCTTTAGCCAGGACTCTGGCTGCAATAAACTCCTTGGAGTGCAGGCGTTGCTGGCAGTAAAGGCTCATCTGGAACACTGGAGACAGTGATTAGAGAGGGCGAATCAATAATACATGGTAAGGGACGGCTAATGTACCACAGGGACTCACATACAGACAGCGGCGTCTCCGTTACCCAGCCCGCTGTCTCATATCCGCTGGTTTTTCGACACACAAAGCCAGACAAAGCAAGCACACTTTGTAGGTATGAAAAGCAACCGGGGAAATAAGAAGCTGAGGAAGAGAGAAGTTGTACAAATAGAGAAAAAGACATTTGAAAGCATAGACGAAGAAGATATTGGCACGGTTGGAGTAATGCAAAAAGAAACTGAAGGATAAAGAGAGTTTATTCTCTACTCTCCAATATTGAAAACTATGACCGATTTAATTAATAATGTATTTAGATCCCCAAATTACATGATCACAAAGGGATTTTGTTTTATTGAAGTAATGCAACAGCAGCAGAGCGACAAACTCAACAAGCTTATTTTCGAAAGAGGGCCCTTCATCCTCGCACCGACATGATGTTATAAAAATCAATACAGGGCTGTGAAACAGGCCAAAATGAAATAAGTGTACAAGCTATCCGAGAAATAAGATTGGCAGGCAGACAGAAGCATGCCACCGGTCTCAGGGGATGGATGATCGCCAAGCGGTCATCTATAGAGTGGGGTTAATGCCTCCCCCTGCATTAGCACGCTAGCACCACGGCGGCCGGCTAACCTCAGCTCCAGAAATACGACACGAACACACACACACACACACACACACACACACACACGCACAGACACAGACACAGACGAGAAGATGAACAATATAATTATGAGAGGACCTTGATTTAATTAATCAGTGGTCGGAACAACTGCATACTTCCTCTTTTAATTCCACCTACCCCTGCACACACACACACACACACACACACACACACACACACAAACACACAGACAAGTTCTATACTTGTGAGAAAACTTATTGACATAATGCATTCCCCAGCCCCTTAAACAAACTTTAACCATCACAACTAAATACCTAATCCCAACCCTAATCTATGCCTAATTGTAACCCGACCCCTAAAAACAAGTCTAATCCCTCAAACAGCCCTTTGAAGTTGTGAGGACTGGCCAAAATGTCCTCACAATTTAAAAATGTCCCTCCTACACTCCTGCCCTCGCCTCTCCGTCTCATTTTCAGTTTATCATCACAGCGACGCCACAGGTTGCTTGTTACAGCTTGACTTTCTCTTTGCAGCTTGAAACTCTTAGAGCGGCAGATCAGGCTGTCCAGCACCACGATTCAACACCGTTGCTTTCCACCTCCTGCTCATCATTAAACAAACACGGGAAAAGCTATGATTCAACAAGTGAATACGCAAACTTTATATAATTTTTTTTTGTCTGAACGCAGCATTTGGCTTTAGAATGTCCCTATTGTATTGCACAGAATATCGACGTGGCATTGAGCGGGGCGGGAGTTGTGTATGTTGAGGTAATAGCAAAAGCGTTACCATGGAGACACAGGTGAAATCGCTGAACTATTTCAAACCTCGACTCCGACGCAGCTTATGTGAAGCTCAAGAGACATGAAAAGCTGATTTTTGTGTTCAGGGGTCTATTGAGAAGGAGTGAGTCCAGCTCACGGTGTTTTGTCTCCCCATTCAACGAGTTAAGCCCATTCAGGAGGCTCAATGCCACAGAGAGCGGAGGCAGTTTATAAGAGCATCGTTCCACTGGAGAGAAGCAGATAAGAGGTAAAGTGAGTGCACAGGAACAAACTTTGACAGATCAGCAAAATCACAAACATACAATTTTTTCTTTTTATCGAGGCTGCAACTAACTATTATTTTATCTTGTCTCTAAAAATCCGTCTTAAAAAGCTCAAGGTTCAAGTAAACAGTGTGAGTAAGATTTATTTATGTCGGTAAGAAGATAATACATAGATAATTAAAATTGTATTTCTTGACATTACCTTTAAGTTGTAGACTGCACAACTTTAAAGGTCGTCGGATCGCTGTAGCAGTACGCGCTACACGACGCGCTTGCTGTCTTGTGATCGGGAGTCTTTGGAGTGATGGCGACAGGGGGGTCACACACTACACGATCTTTCACCAGAACAAACCCCCGACTGCGCTGCAGTGCTGTGCTTTGATTGGCTGTAGTTGTCCCCAATTCGTGTAGATATTTAGCCTGAGAGAGATCTGGTTGAAGGAGGTAACCTGTCGGCAAGCCTCTCAAATCTCGTCTTTTAAGGTTTCACACTTGGCGATTGGTGACTGCCGATAAAATGGCGAACCGGGGCTTTTGTCGGCGAGTGGAAAATCGGGCTGAAAATTGAGGTGTAGACTAAGCAATGGGTAAAAGAATCATGATGGAGTCAGCATCTTAACGTGAAAAAAACACATCATGGATGAGTCAAAAATCACAATAACATTACTAATAACATGACCCCTAGGTTCTGCCTTGAACATAAGAAAAGTGTTTTCCGCCCATGTTGTCCACTTGATGCCACGGAGAGTTTATGGAGCTTTTAGTTTTTAATGAAAAATACAAACGGTATGAATGTCCAAGTTAGTTACGTCTAAATTAGTCGTCTTGTCAATCAATGTATGTCGGGGCAGATATAGACACTCACCCATATCAAGGTTAGTATTGTTTTTATAGCTGTGAAAATAAACAATGATGACTCATAAAATACATTCAGAATGTTTTCATCATGTGAAACGTTTTCTTCAAATTAAAAGAAAGAAGGGACTCATTTAAGTTTTAACTGTTAAGCAGTGCATGCTGAGAAGTACGCAAATACGTGGCTTTAAAACACATTTAATTAAATAGTTTAGTGAACTCACGTTAGAGAAAAAGGCCAAATGTCGTTTATTACAACCCATAGTAACGTTTTATTGCTGGCGACGTCTAGCGACTGTAGTAAATGTAATGGGCGCCAAGGTGGAGCAAAGGTGACGTAGTATAGAGCAACAACGTTTGCATTCCAAGGAGAATAAGGGGAGTGGATGTGTTAACAAAACACAGGACTTTGACGCAGGAGGACAACTGGTTGTTGTCCATTGTTTTATTCATAACCACATATTTATTATTGTTACCATGACGACAAATGTCTTGTGCACCTGCACAAAGGACTATAGCCTTTGTGGAACTATAAGTTCTGTAGAGGTATGAACATTTAATCATTACAGTTTATATAGCTGCATTAATTATATTCGATTGAGTTGATTCCAACAAATTATGCTTTGTGTCATTTCACTTCTTTTTTAAAAGAAAATTTGAGACAACAAACCTGAGCATATCTCTCTGACGTACAGTGATTATGGCATGTGAGTAACACCATAGGAAAGTGTAAGGTTGTCACAAGCAGGCCGACTGGCACCTTGTCAGACGCTCATTCACCCTCCCGCCAGCATGCGCCCTCTTTCCGCCGAGCCCCGTGATTCATCATCTCCCAGGCGAAGGAGGTTAAACTGGGAAAGGGACGTTTGTCTGTCGGGAGAGGAGTAGCCTGAACAGCCTTTGCTGGGCCTGTGATGACATTTTCATTTGACCCATAGCAAACGTTCCCGTAATGAGAAGCCATCAAAAAGCAATCTCCTAAAATAGAAAGGGATTTCAATTTGAGGACGCCTATATTGATATGCAAAATACGTTGAAAAAAGATAGATAAAGCTTACCAGTTAGATCAGTTGGATACGTTGGGGCCCGTGGAAGCCATGTGATGATGCCTCAGATTGGTTTGATCTGCGTACGTGAAAGAATAAAAATATGCTAATTGGTATCAAATGAGAAGAGGGAGTTGAAAAGGAGGAAAAATATTAATCTCAATTTGAAATTTGTTGTGTATGAAATCAATTTTTCCTCCAGGTTTTTTTCAAACCCAAATCAATTATCTATTTCCCATAACTGGTCCACGAGGAAACCACAGTGAAGCTTCAAGTCCATGAATCTGTTTTGCCGAAAAGAAGCATTTCAATGATATTATTGAGATACAGTAAGTGCTACTCAACCACTGTGGTTGAGTAGCACTTACCACTCAACCAATGAGATGCATGTTTATAACTAGGATAAATAGAAGTTGCAAAAAAGCTTATTGATCAATACTCCAAAGTTTTTGTGTATAAAATTTAACAACAAATGAACAAACAAAAACAGCTGTTAATACTTCCTCCCACCCCAGGGTGATGCCAAAGATACTCAGATTAGTATATGACAAAGGAAAGATTTCAGGAAATATAATTGAATTAAACTGGGCTTCTATTCATATTTATTATGGATTAATCTGCCTTTTTTTCCACTATCAATCAGTTATTCCATTGACAATGGGATAAATGGAGAAAAGCAGCTCATCCTCAGATTTGATAAGCTTGAAAATAGCAAGTATGTATTTGGCCTTTTTGCTCACGGTTCCTTCAATGACTAGATTTGACTTTTTTATAAGACCAAACTTAGCTTTAGATCAATCAAGATAATAATCAGCAAAATAATATCATTATTAATAAATGAAAATAATAGCTTATTGAAGACCTAAGTCTGTGAGACAGAATATCAACATTAATTTCATCTTCTGTGAAGGAAACAATCACTTACAGACCGAGTGAAAGAAAGAAAGGAATCCCATGCCATAGTAATTTTCGCTTAATTTTCCTCCATGGGTGGAGCCAGATGAAAACCTTACATGCTCTACTGTCATCGGAAGATTTCATTTTCTCCCGAGCCGCGGATGAAATCTAGCTTATTGCTGCTCCCCTCCTCCCCCACACCCGGTGTAATGAGAGAATATTTCCCCAGAGTGGGAAAGCAGATTCAAGCTTTACTTTTCGAAACTTTATTAGACCATCCACGGCAATTATTTTTGTTTGCCTTCCTTCTGACGAGTGACGATCCATTCAATAAGGCTGGTAAATGTTAATGCAAAATGAATTTTCTCTTGTGTTCCTGATCAATGGTGTCTTTTCACTCTGCCAGAAGTGCCTGGCAGCAACAGCTTCATATCTTCCAGTGGGGTTGATTTAGCCATATGAGCCGTGGAGATGTGAATGGGGAACTAGCTGTTGGACCAACTATAACAGCAATACCTCTGACTCACACTCGGAGCGATTGCATTTTAACACAAAAAAATCTGGCAAGACTACAGCTGGCAAGACTCCAGATGTGGCAAAATCTTTTATTGAATTGCCTTAGCCTTTTTAGCCTTTGATCAAACACTCGGGTGGGAGATTGTGTTCTTTAGTTGACATTTATCTATTTATCTTTGCAGAGAGTAAGAAAGAAAATGGTAGGAAGGAAAAAAAAAATCTATCATGCTTTAGAAATGAGACGACGTTGGCTGCAGGCTGATGAATGTCTTGTCACCTGCTGTTACCAGGATTTTCAACATTCAGCCTGGAGACATGTCCAAGATTCCCCCACGAGTCAATTAGCTTCTGTGCAACACTGGAGGTGCAGGCGTTAAGACAGACGGTGGCTCCATCGTACCACCCATCAAACAATCTCAAGCTGCTACAAATTAATGTTACCGAAAAGAAAACCTTTGATTTCATTGTCTCACGTTTTCACCATTTCATGGTCTCCCACAGGAAATTGAATTTGTCGATTGGTGCTGCTGCAGAGAGTCATCGTGTGGTGGCATTATTCACGTATTTCACTTCCTTGTTAATTATGGTGAATTGGAAAAAAACATCATTGAAAAGTAAAGATCAGAAGCTACAGCTGACTGTTTTGTCCATTGCTCTGGTAATGATAAGGATTTTTTGATAATAATGATCAGCATCGGAGCTCTACACTCTTACAGAGCAGGGCCGGTGTTAAGTCGAGGTCGGCCTGCTGCCGAGAACTGTGTGATCGTTAAGTGGACGTGCACAGGGAAAGCGGCATCTGCTGCGCTTATGCTGAAAAATGCCCGCCTGCAAAGGACGGTAAAAAATGTAGTTAATGGACGTTTTAACGATTCTTCCGACAAGGGTCGGATTTTTCCCCGGTGCTGCCAATGATCATTGTGTTTGTGCAACAAGTCCTCCAACTCGCACAACGAACTCTGTCGTATGTGGTAAAAAAAAGATGCCTCGGAGCTTCAAACCCATAGTTGATGGGCTTGTAAAGCTAAGGGTTATGGTTAGGGTAAGGGTGACATGGCAGGGAATCAGCACGCTTATTTCAAAACACGCTGTTTCAAACATGACATCGTTCGTTGCAAGAGTTTGAGGACAGGCTCGTTTGTGTTTGTGTGTGTGTGTGTGTGTGTGTGTGTGAATGTGTGTGTGAGGGAGAGAGAGCGAGAGATGCGTGCAACACATTTTTATCGTCTAAATGTTTGTTTTGCAATCAACTTTTCAAAGTTATTAGTTCTTGTAGCTGCCCCCTGAAGATCCCAAAAGGTGAAATTGATTATGAGAAATTACTTACACCTACATCATAGCCAATCACAGCCAAGTCTACTCTGTCACATGAGGGTCATACTTGATTACACTGATTACACAACTGTTTGTTACACATTGGCTGTAAGTGGTGCTTAATATGATGGTCAATTATTCCGTAGCACGTTGACCATCACAGCTTGATAAATTCGCTTGTAAAAAGGCTTATTGCTCTGCCTCGCACTCATCAAAAGTCCCTTTGAGGTGATAAGATATGAAGTCATGTACAAAATCAACAATAAAAATGTAAAAATAATAAGGTAATTGCTAATTTGTTTTTATAAGCCGCATCTGTATAACCGAGGGTCCACTGTGTGCTGTTTGAGCCTGGACTCCAGGTCCTGTTCCACATGCAGTGACACACCAGACAGACTGTAAAGCATATCCCATTTAGTCGTAAAACAACATCCATCAAGCTGTCACGTGGGGATGGCTGAGTAGCTCCAGTGGATCCTCAAAACGACGTTAAACCAAACACAACAAAGCATAGCAAAACTCAAACCACAGCATGGAGGTTAGCGTTACCTGGCGTTGGAGTGGACCGCTGCATGCCTTTTTCTTTTTGTGATGAAATCAAGATTTTAGTCTCAGTGTGTGTGATAGATTGGGACAGTTTGTTGTTTGTTGTTTCGTTAAAATTTCTTTTAAATTTAACGGATTAACTTAAAAGAAAAATGCTACAAAGTGGCTGGAAATAAGAATGATGTCATCAACATACTGTCAGATGTATAAATCTTGCAAGCTGTAAAAAATGAGGAAAAACCAGACATAAATCCTTTCAACCACAAGAAAGTCAGTTTAAGACGGAAGGAGGCACAATTAATTCATTAATAAGATTTATTTACATGAAATTAAAAAGAGAAGTTACTTTGACCATGGACACATATCAGGGATAAACCTCATGCACATAATCCATACCCATATAACATGAATAATTAGCAGTTTTTTACGTGAAAATATACTGTAAAGAAAATTGCATAGGTCTTTGCAAGGATTAGTGTGAGGTGATGGTGTTGTGCATGATCAATTGTATTGTGAATTTGAAGGGACTTTTAACGACCTTGGTGCGAAAAGTATTGGGTGTCACTGCTCATCCTTCTGAAACGCAAATTGGATGGAGGCTTTAAAAATAAAAAAAATTCATGAGGATTTAATTCTGACCAGGAGGGAAAAGAAATAGAAAGAAGAATTTCTTCAGTAAATCAGGAAATGTTTCACACCGTTAATGTTGAATTGTAGTTAATGCATTGGAGATAATGACTGACGGTGTAAGTGTAAGGCATACGATGTGCCGGATGCCGTGATGGCATGTCAAACCTCCGGAGATCTGACAAGAAAAACCCATCCACCCATACATATTTTCTCATTATCAATAAACTCAATTCGCACCTTCCGTGAACTCCCCGTAGCACCACCTGCTGTAACCAAGGTAACAGTGGGAGTCATCAGGAGTGAAATGCACCAAAGGAGTCTGAACCAAACAGCGTGCCGCAAGTCCTTGAAGTCGATCACACGGCCGACTCACAGTTCTGGGGCTTGTAGTGACAAAAGCTGCACATCATGTGAAAAAGTTGAGGAGTGGGATTGTCTTCAAATGAGACTGGGTTTCATTTGAGCGAGATTACCTGCTGTGGAAGGGCTGCACAGCTGATGTGATCCAGGGAAATGGTGGCTGGGAACATCGGTGATGCATTCCCCCGAGGGAAATGAGGAGCTGAAATGTATGGAGATAATTATTTCCTCCAATCTTCCGGCCTGCCCTGCCCTCGTCTACTGTGTGCCATCTGTGACTGACCCCTCTCCCCAGAGACGTGTGCTGGTGTGTGTGGGTGTGTGTGGGTGTGGATGGCTCTAAATATTCTTGTTCAGTAATTACCAATAAACAGACGATTTTATGAAGCAAAATTCAAAGGCTGGTTAATTCAAAGTTCCCATGCAAACTTTTATTTGTAACGGTTGTTCTTCTATTATAGGAATTACATGTTAATTTAACATGTCAGTTAATTCTTCTTCTTTGCTTGTCCGTCCACTAAATTTGGAAATTCATTAGAAAAAGGACATTCACAAGACTTGACGGCTACTGATTTCAGTAGTTATCATTATCATCATAATTATTCTACACTTCAGAGTTTCTTCTGGCAGAAGTTAACATCTGCCGCTAGCAGAAGCTTCAGAAGTGTTGACCGAGTCATTTCTGACTTTCATTGTTTTCTCCACTGATGCGTGGGAAGGTTGGGATTGCGCGCTCTCTTTGCCAGATCAGGTGTTTTTAAGGTATATACGCGGATCAGCGTCAGTTAAACAGTGACTCCGGCTGCTAATTTCAAATGTCGGTATTAATTAAGCGCAGTGTCTCTTTCAAATCTGCACTTATATCAACACTAGATCAAATGGCACAACCTAGTGGTGATCATGTTATTGCAACAAAAACAACAACAACAACAACAATTGGCCAAATGACTACACTGTTATGTGATATATGGAGAGGTAGGAAGTGTTTTGGCAGCTTTCAGCTCATTGTTTGGTTTTATGAGTTTGCTTCATGCCTACTGCTCTCATCAATCTTCGTTTCAAGACACAGCAGGCACAGAAGCATTTTAGAAAAATGAAAAGCATGTCAAAAAAAAGATATTAATTGACAGATTTAATGATAGTCAATTAGTAAATAGGTAATAATCACAACTCACAATGGGTTTAGTTTTTTTCAATTTATCGCCACAATTTATCAAATCACTTTCCATAGGATCCCAGAAACTCACAAAGCGGTTAAAGAACGTGGCAAACGTCAAAAAACAGCTCACTAATTCAGTTTAAACAAGGCGTGATGTCTTGAAGTGTCACCGGCGTGACACTGAGGGATGATGATTGGCTTCTCATGACATGGCAGCAGTGTGAATATTTCCACCGACGCGGGGGTTGAAGGGTCATCCATCTTTCAGCGGAGACAGAAAGACAAATAGGCTGACACTCTCCTGTGAGTGGCTGTCATACATCTATCTCATCATTATTGAGCTGCTGGGGACCGCCACCCCATCAGCCCGTGTCACATTGCCTGTGCTTTCATTCAACGGTGGTGCACAGGACCAGACACAACAACATCGGAGGAGAGGCTCCTCGCAATGTGGCTGGAATCCTGACAACAAAGTAAAAATTTGCCTCCTTTTTTTCTTTGGACTTCATTCAGTGTCCAGCAGGTGTAGGTTTTGTAGATGAAAATTGCACACAAAGAGGTTTTGTTTGATTATTGAAGTGTTGATGAGCGTTGGGCTGATGGACGAGAGTCATCACAATGTTGAGCCCAGAATCATCTTACAAAAAAGTAATAAATTGTATTTATTGTAGAAATAAAATTACAAAACACAACATATTTAAATTTTGCAAGAATTTCGAGCGGTATGTGCGTACGCATGTACGCATGTACGCATGTCAGTTAAAGCCACACAAACTGTGACGTTAGGGGTCTGGAAAGCCAGATTTTTTCAGACTTTGTCTTATGTGCACAGAAAACTAATTTAGAGTACATTTGCAACCATGTAGAGAATCTAAATAAGTAAAATCATCTTCTACATTTCAGTATTGAGGTACAATTACATGATTTTACAATCGCATACTAACCTAAAAACTTGTTACTGCAAATCCTGACAAAGTTTCGTAGACCTAAAGCATCCCTGTAACCATAGTAACTCATTCTCCTACCTGCCTGCGTGCGCATGGTGCGAGAGACGCTGCTGACTACAACTCTGTGCAGCATGCTTGTGAATAAATTACAATATTTTCCCCCGTTGGTCTGAATATCTCGGTGCTGCTGTGTCTTGTCGGCCCTGTGTATTGTCTTAGCCCTCTTTTTTCTCACCGCAGCGTTATCAGTTTGGAATCTGTCCACTGATGTGTGAGAAAATCCATGTGTGTCGTTGTGTCAGTGCATGAGAGTTGGCAGCCCCACGTTAAAAGAGCTGTCGGAGAATTTCTAATATAGAAAGAACTTCCACTCTCGAAACTTCAGGGTTGTGTCGAGGGCTGGAATTTTGCCAATTGCCAATGTTCTTTAGTTTTTTCGGTTTATGGGCTGGTTTCACCAGACCCGGTTTCTGTGTGAGCATGGACTAGTTATTAACGCCACCAAGACTAGTTAGCAGGCACTGCATTAGCCCAAATTAACATTTGGCTGTCAAACACGGCAATCCTCCTGGTCCGCATTTAGATGGCAATTTAATCTCGCAACTGCCCATTTGGAGAATTGCAATCAATTTCCAACAGGCTCTCTATTAGACGGGCTCTTGAGGTATTAAAAGATTTGTCTCCTTAGTGAACATCACGTCCCAGCGAACGAGCGCTCGGAGGGCGACCGGGCAAAATCAACTAAAGTTGACTCACAAATTAGTTTGGCATTTCAGCGACAGTGCATCCATCCATCCATCCATCGTCTACCGCTTAATCCACTTAAGGGTCGCGGGGGGGGGGGCTGGAGCCAATCCCAGCTGACATTGGGCGAGAGGCGGGGTACACCCTGGACATGTCGCCAGCCTATCGCAGGGCCAGGGACAGTGCAATGCTAGTAAATTTTAGCAAAGTCAGCGCACAGTATTCAGGTCAGGTGACTCAACATGGTTAGAGATGTACTGTCTGAAAGCCTGGGACTGACTGTGAGGAAATCTTCTTTTGGGAAACTGAAACTTGTTCACGTTACATAGCTAAAAAAAAAGTGTTAGAGCAGTCAGGGAAAGTTTCCCCCATAGCTTGGAAAGACAACTCAGAAAAATTGTTTTCAGACGTCAAACAATGGCAATGGACTTACAATTGGTATAAAGGGCATGTTGTAATATATTGTAATGTATTATTTTAGGTTTAAGTACATTTATTTGATTAAAATCCACTGAGAAAATAAGTGTCATTTGCTACTACCTTAATTGTAATCGACGGATAATTGAATAAAGACAAACAAGGGTTAGTTGAAGCCCTCCCTTTCTGTGTATGGAAAAACCTCAAGACTTCTGCGATACTCCCCTAATCCTAACCCTGGAGGACATGGCAGGCAGAACATGGCTAAGAATAGAGTGTTTGGGTCGATCCACGCAACGGGCCCCATCAGTGGGCACATCCTGCTATCCTGATCAGTTTTGTTTCTGGTCGGCCGCTCAGTGTAATCACCATGTGCAAAGAAATCTCATTATCCCAGGTCCTGATCTCAGCCTACGGGGCTGAATAGCAACTATGGCCGGCTAGTGTATTAAAACTTTGACCCCGGCATTAATTGGGCATGACTGGTTGTGTGCCTGCACCAGGTGAGGGCGAGGGATTTTCCCCACAAGGAGTTGGTCTCTCCCTCGGCAGCTGTTGGGCAGAGTTACCCGGGGGGACGAAGGGGTGAGGGTTCATGGTTACAGAGCATGGGCCAAGGGAGCTTGAACTTTCTCTCACACTCTGGTTGCCCAATCTGTGAAACCAGCGCATGAGCCTCTCGTACTGGAGCACTAATACTGATAGGTATCATTCATTGCTATAAATGAAATGCCTATTTATTTTTCTATAAGACTGGCTCAGCTGTGAAAGGCCAATAAAATTCATTAAGACAAAGAAGGCAATAACAATGCTTAGCTATTAAGCAGGAGCCTATGGAGGGATGAGCCAAATACTGATATTACTGTACTGTTGGCTCCACGTGGCTGAGTATGTGTGTCTGTATGTATGCTCTTATGTATTTGGTGTGTGTGTGTGTGTGCTTATACAGCAAAGCCTAAGGAGCAGACACGGCCGCCCCTTGAGATTAGAGTGCAATAAAGGAGGATGAGCGCGTCTGGAAAGCTCCAGAATGCGCTCCAGACACCGCCTTACTGGAAATCAATCCGTTCGGTCAGGCCCCCTGCGTCCCAGGTTTAAGTGGGAGTGATGGCAGGAGGGAAGGAGCCCGAGTTAAGAGAGGGAAAGGAGGAAAATGAGTGGAGAGGAAGAGAGAGAAAGAGAGAGAGAGCGGGCTGGTTGAAAGCATTATGGTCAGCTGGATTAGTCGGCCACCTCTCTGCACTCTACTAACACTGAGTAGGGGTTAGTGTTAGCCAAAGGAATAAGAGGCCACGGGGGCTGTAGCCTGGTCTTCTTTGTTTCTTTAACACTCACCGACAGATGCTGACAGTCATTGAATTACCAGCCTCAAAATGCCAATATGTGCTAGTTTAATAGTGAACGCACACAGAGGCGAGTCCACTCTCTTGACTGGAGCCAAATAAGGAGCAATAAGTTTTTGTACATTTTTTACCTCATCCTCTCTGTGAAACTCTCCTCCGCTTTCTTATTAGACTGTGTCAAGGGTTAAGATAGCCAATGGTCAAAAACTCATATCTGCAGCGTTGAGCTGGCAAACATGGAGATTAACTAAGGTACAAGTTGCCCTCGCTTCGTAACAGAACAGCGATCATTGTTCTTTGTTTGTGTCAGAGGTGTCAAGTGTGCGTCTTCTGCGAATCGCACGCTGATCATGGCTACGCTGTCACTGTGAAGAGTCAAGTTCCCACACCAAACACAAAGTGATAGAACACGAAGAAAAAGACGTGGGTGCTCATCCAAAAGGAGAAATCTGCTGTGGAGGTGTCACACACACACACATACTGCACAGACACACAGGAGGGTTTACAGTGTCTCTACTTATTACTTTGACTTTATTGACTTTAAACACAAAGCGAGTTTGTCACAACCCGTCAAATACCTGCCCCTTCTCTCTCGAACGAGGTCGACAGTGACGTCGAGAGAATCTGGCAAATATTTTGCTCGAGTTGAAATAGTTCAAATCAAAAAAGTTACTTAATTTGCGCCATTCGCGCCACCTGGTTTCTGTCCATCAATTAATCAATCAGTCAATCATGTCAGTTTCACCATTGTTCCTCAAATCAAGAATATAATACAGGTAACAGATACCATATTTGCACAGTGCAATATGACCAGTATGTTTTCCTTTTTGCGGCTTCATGTGATTCACAACAACCAAACAATCTGAATCTGTGTGCTCTAGCAGACATTACGGATGCGGTATTTGTTTTTTTTAATTAGATTCCACAAGGCTGCTTCCCTCCGACTTTATGGTCCCTATTGGATGATGAAATGTCAGTCGTGGCGTTATGACAAATCACAGCAATCGGATCAATTCCCAATGCAAGACTGTTTCCTTGCCTTTTGTGCAATGTGTGTGTGCGTGTGTGTGTGTGTGTGTGTGTTGTGCAATGGAAATAAAGTGATTGAAAATTCTCCCTTGCACCATACTGGCATTTATTCATAAGACAAGCCGTTGCTTGTCATTTGGCCAGGGCTACTTAGAGCCCCCAGGAAAGAAATGATCCATGTCTCCATCTGAATGGAGGGCGACATGTTGTCAAGTCAATACTTTGCTATTGAAATTGCGGACAAAAGCCTCCCTGAAAGGCAAGAAAGCTTGACCTTCTACAAATCACAACTCACTCGCTATAAAGGGCCCCTTACGTCTGCGCTTATGTCGGTCCACCTGAAAGCAGAGGAAAAACATATTTTAGAATGTAACAAAGGTCTGAGACGTAGATTCAGGTTAAATATCCAGAGATACTATTTCTCCTTCTCTATTTGCTCTTCCTATAGAAAGAAACAACAGCTGCTGCATTTATGTATACTATAAGGTGTTATAGTGTTGTATTTCATTGCTAAATATTGCTCAACATATAGAGTGCAACAAGAGGGCAGCTGATAAGCACTTACGCTATCCTTCATTAAAGATTAAAGAGCACACTGTTTTGGAAAACTATTAAATACTCCCAACATTTGCCTTCAGTGTGCTGCATTTCATTCCAAACACTGTAGCTCATCCCTAAGCACCAAGCACAGTGCCTCTCTAGCCTGGGCTGCAGGCTCGATCACATATCCCAGATATTTCTAAAGAAACACCAGGAAACAATGACCGTGGCCAGTGGCTTGTGGTATTGTGCCTGGCGTGGCGGCTCTCATTTCAGGCTCCCCCCCGGCCTGAGTTTAGCCAGCTTCAGTGATGAGATGATTTGCTGGAGGCGAGAGAGGTTGGGGAAGAGCCCGGGGAAGGGCAGAGGCATCACACGCCACAGAAACAGTGATCGAGAGAGAAAAAGCACGAGAGAGCCTGTCGTCGGTCATGACTCCACCCCGATGCAGTGCTGGAATGGACGCTACAAAAGACTGTTGTCATGGCTACTGATTACCATTGCACGAAGGGCCCACGATCAGTGGTCGGAGGATAATTATGTCTTGATATTTTTGGGGGTGCAAATGTAATTCAAAAGCAAAGTTTTTTTCTTTTTAATTAAAGGTTTTCGGAATATTTTTCACAAAAACACCCTGAAATCCATCCTCAGCAGCAGCAGTGACCTTGTCAAATGCAAATGTGTTAAGGATTAAAAAGTATTTAAAGTTGAGCCTCGGAACAGCTACCGTGGTTTTGCGTCTCGATAAAGGCTGGCCGGGGAAAAAAACGGTGCGCTCCGATGCCCTGCCACGGCCCCGTGACGTAGGTAGCCACAAATGAGCTCATTTAAAACGAGACTGGTGCCGCGGCAAGGCCAAAAGTCAGACAGACGATTCTGACAGGTGTCAGAGCGGCCAGTCGCATCCTCCCTCCGTTCACCTTCAAGTGCAACAAGGTGCATTTAAAGAAGACCCGTGGTTTTTACTGCTCTTGAAATGTGGCACGGTGGTTTTTTAACGATCAACATAAAGTCCAAATCATATTTCATATTTAAAAAGACCATTTGTTGTCATAACAGAAGCCTTTACGGCTTTATTTACTCTGTGTATACTGAATGAAAATTGATTATACTGTATTAAACATATGCTGGTATGCTTGTGGAGGGTAAATTGATGCACCGCATGGATATTGGTAAAGCGATTTCGGACTGATGGATTTGAAAATGAACACTGATGAAACAAGAAGTTGTTTGACTTGTTGACAGTGGAGAGGTTACTATTGACCTTCCAACACTTTGCGTCAGCGAAAAGTGTATTGGTCCTCCGAGGTTCATTAATATGTAATTTGCGGAATTCATTATTTAGTATTGTGAGGTTTTGTATG
This sequence comes from Scophthalmus maximus, assembly GCF_022379125.1. Taxonomy (NCBI): domain Eukaryota; kingdom Metazoa; phylum Chordata; class Actinopteri; order Pleuronectiformes; family Scophthalmidae; genus Scophthalmus; species Scophthalmus maximus. The sequence goes on from NC_061519.1 coordinate 21,092,582, forward strand.
TTTTCAGCGATGCAGCATGAGATGTGTGGATATGCTTTGTGTTTGATATTATATGAGATTCCTTAACGAGATAAAGTGGCAAAATTTCACGTGGACAAATGATTAATTTGAAAAGCCAAATTATGAAATTTTGTGGCCAATTAATTTTCACCTCTCAAGCTCCCAACTCTTCTCAACAGTTCATGTTGCTTTTTTCCCTCGAACACCTGCTATGAAATATAGATTCAGAGAAGAAAAGGTTATTCTATATGGCACAGAGGTAGAGGTAGTCAGTCTCCCTCATCAGTGAGATCATTCACACAACCGACATCTCACAGTTTAGACACAGCTGATTGCGTGACGACTGTGTAACAACGTTTTAGGAAGAACTTCACAAGAGTCTGACATTTCCTCGTTATCCTAGCACAAGTTGGCATGTTTTCACCTCCACGTCTCCCCCCTCGCTGACATGTGATGTGAATATAATTAAGCGGCATTTTTTCACCCGTTTACTTTACACGAGCAACCACCCACCGGATGAGTCCAAACACACTACATCCTGTCACTGAGTGAAAGTGCGAAGGGAAACTTTTACCTTTTTTAATGTTTTCATGCCTGTCTGCTTCCTAGAAAACAACAACATTCAACCACAACCACCACAAAGAATCAACTCGTGAGTCTAATTGGAGCCGGGGAGGTACCAACCAATGGCTCCTCTGTGGGAGACGTTTTGGAAACGATGGCATGTACGTTCATTCATTAACCTATTCATTAATGTATTTATATATCTCTCTACCTGTCCTTCTTTTCTGTGGACACAGTTGCAAACTTTTTGGCACAGGGAATAACAAACTCCAAAATAAAGACATCGCAAGAAATTACCAGCCATTGGGAGCAAAAGGTGACATGGTGTATCCAATTAAAAGTAGGGGAATGATCATCGGATAGTAATGGAACGTCAACGCTAGCTGCTGACTATAATAAGCACAGAACCTTTTGCCTTACTTCACCGAGCTAAATGCCACTTCATTACTAATCCAGTGATGGTCGATTATTAAAACTTAAGGGCTTTACAGTTGGGAGTTTGGTTTCAATGTATCACAGGTTTGAGACCGTGGATGATTTCCATAATTTCTTGAGAAATGATCAAAACTTTTTTTTCCCCCTCCTAACTTGAGTGTTTGTGTATCTTTCTCTAATATGTGCCAAGCTTGAGCACAACACATTGTGTGTGTGTGTGTGTGGACTCTGTACTCTTTTGCTCCCCTGCTGACAGTATGTGGGTGATGGATGGCAGTTGTGTGCACCGCCTGTTATGTCACACACACACACACACACACACACACACACACACACACACACACACACAGTGGCACTTTCAATACCCAGCTTTATTACACGGACATTAGGAGGAGGACAATGCTCTCTAATGGAGCATGCGGACGCTGTGTCACACTCTCTCCTGCTGCATATTCCCACTAATCTGCACATATCCTCCTCCAAGCATGTTGATTTGTTGCTAATGAAACGAGCGTATCCTGCTTTGCTTTAAACAAGGCAACATCTCCACACTGTATATTTTCACAGTCTTGCCTCTCACTGGTCCACATGCAGCAGCACGCGTTGCAGTTCACATCTCTTTCTAAACGATTAGAGCAAAACAAACACGTCCGTCTCACGTCTATGACATACGTTTGAGAAACCCTTTATGCAGACATGCAGCCGTTTATTAATTGCCTCCTTCACTCTGTGGACCTGCAGTGAGCAGCTGCTTTGCCTTGTTGCATATACACATGCTGGCTGCAACGGATGCTGCCCCATCACCAGGGACACTGCAGGGACTGAAACAAACAAACCAACAAAAGAGAGAATCCTGGCATCTTATTTTGTTTGCATATCCTGTGGGTGTCTCCGAAGTTAGACTGTGACAAAGCAGAAAAAAAAAAACTTCCATCGCCACCTCCGTGTAAATATCAAGAAGAAACAAGGAACTGGTCCGCAGCAAATATAGTGTACAGTCAAAAACGACACAGATTAGTGTTCAAATTTTTATGTCCGTCGTATTCACGTGCACATCTATTAGTTTCTGTATAATAACAATCTTTGTAGTCTTCCGAATGTCCATCCTGTACAGTAATGTGTCAATGTTGTGATGCACCAGTGTAAAGATTCACCAACAGACAGTATAACCCAGCAGTGTATAGAGTTTGCGTATATGGGTTCTGTTGTTGGGTTCATTTAATTTGGAATTCATTGGAATCGAAACATCACCAGTTCAATGTAGGGTTGGCCGTAGCTTATCCAGATTTTACTGTAATAACCGCAAGACAAGAGGATCCAAACAGCTGCAAATCCTGAACATAGTTTGATAAAATCAACAAATTAAAGGCAAAATAATTTATAATTACAAATTTCTGCCATCTCTACTGGTGTTTTTCACTCGGGTGGGAGGAAATGCACTTTGGGTTGACTTTTACAACAAAGCCCCCCCAAAAATAAATATCAAAGCTGAAAAATAAGAACAATGACAAGATAATAGAGCACTGGTGGATATCAAAATAATTATTGTTTTATTTCTAATAATCAGTTTGAATTTATTTGAATCACAAAGGGTTTGAATTGTAACTAAAGTCATTCATCTCAGAATATGGATAGTCAATACCAGTTACATTTCCATTGGCATTTCAAAATATCCTGCATTAAGTTTCAGCGGTATTACTGAGATTTTCTTTTCTACGGAGATTTCTTGATTTTTGAGTCCTTTAACGGAGAGATGATTAACAGAGAGCCTCCGTAAAATGATAACTGTAAGATAAACACTATACATTTGTGTTAACATTACAGTAAATGTGCTTAATTTTCAGGGGGAAAAAAAGAGAATATCAGAGGCATTAACTTTATACATTTTATTTAAATTTAGTTAGATAGCTGCTGTGATTGTTTTCATACGTAACTGACTCAAACAAAACGTAACTCACTCATGTATCTTTGGGTCCAACTCATTCACCTTGGTGATGCATTGTGAAGTCAAAATCAGACCATCCCCAGGAGTGCGGTTGTAGAATTGGAAACAATCTTCGATCTCACCCAAGACGATTGATGACTTGTGCCGTTTTGTGGCGAGTCCCAGCCATTTAACCACCGTGATGCCACATGAGAGTCGTCCAGGGCACGTTTAAACCACGAGGTCACCCGGACGACCTGAGAGTCATTAGTCACATGAATTTTAGGTGTGAAGCCACCAGACAAAGGGTGTCAGGATGACATCATAAGTAACATGTCCTGTAACATCTTCCATCCTATAGCCATAACCATTAATGGATAGACTCATATTGACTTGATATAGATGAATCATGCCTTTTTTTAATCAAAATATCTCATTACAGCATTCCTGCTTGATGAAACATTTAATCATTCGTCGGTAGTAAAAAGGAGGAGATGCTAGATTCTGTATGCGATACGAATATTCTCCTTTTTACTTTTCATCTTTTGAAAGCAACAACGTTGGCCTTCAGTGTGAAAAGATACAATCAGAATTCATCACGAGGTCAATTGAGTCTGCGCTGACGCAGGTATTTATCGGCTCCAGCGCCGATCGCCGACGCTGTGACAAGTTCTGGATGTTTGCAGCAACAATTGCCAGGAGCATTTATTGTCTATGGAAACAACATTTTTTCTTCGTATGCAACATCCTTCAACCGTGGCTGTAAAAGTCACGAGCCGCCATGCTGCTTTCAAGGTTCTACTAGTCCTGATTCATAGGGTGTTCATGATGTTGAACGTGATACACCGATAACAAACAGAAAGGCAGAAAGGCTAATTTTGGTGTAAATGCATATCCGTGCAAATGTTTTCTTTTTCTTTTTTTGAGCATCTGTGTGCCCATGCGTCCGTTCACACCTGCACCGTGCTCGTCTGTCGTGGTCATGCGTGTGCATCAACGTATACGTATTATGTGCCTGGGTATCTCATGATAGAGTGAATGGAAATAGAAGCTGACCTTAAAAAATGTGATGGATGAGTGGGTTGTCTGCAGAATACTAAAGCTGCCGGCACCAGGCACCGGCCCCTGTTGGCTTATACCTTAAGGTCAACACGTAGTGACAGAAATGGGAACGGCGCGAGAGAGAGGAGAAAAAAAAAGACAATTCATCTCACTGTGGCCCGAACCTCCGATCCCTCATCACAAGTCTGTCTCGGTCTCCTCGTGTTTTTGCGCAGCCAGACGTGTCCCGACGAATTAGGCGGACTCACTTGCCAGTAATTGGTTTCTGGGGAAAGGTTTTTAGGCTGACATTAGACAAAAGGTGGCTTCCTCCTCTTGTTAATTGAGTCAGTGGTTGAAGTCAAAGAACAAGGCAGAGATGTTCCTCTACTGGCGAGCGGCGGCATTAAGAGGATCTGCGCTCAAAAAGTTTCTGCTTCACTTTGTCAGGTCATCGAAAACCTGTCCAGCCTGTGAGGATTTGTACGTATCATTATGAGGAAAGATTAAAGGATAATGGGCTGAATGAAACCTGCTGTACCTCCTGATGTGATTGCCGCCAATTTGCACGGAACAAGGTCGAGCCACGGTGTCACGGTGGCCAGGGCCGCAGGGCAGGCAACAGCTTGCAGCTGTTTAAACTTTCATCCTGCCAATGCATTTTTAAAAACCATGATCCTCCATCAAATTCCAACGACCTCGGCCGCGTGGTCATTAAAGTAATTCCTCTCCTTCTCTCGAGAATGGGGAATGAACCAAGTTGCTGGCGAGGGAGAGAAAAGAGCTTGCGCTAATATGTTTGCACATGTATGTCCATTATGAATTCATTATGAGAGCAAGTTCACACACACACACACACACACACACACACACACACACACATATTGACTCACTAAATAGAATTCTAATCGGGATATGATTTATTGATGGAAGGTCTCACATGGCCTGTGTGTGCATCTGTCCCTGTGCCTGTGGGTGTGTGTATGTGGGTGTGCTTTAATCACATCAACGCAGTGTTCTATTGTCTCATGTAGAATCACAGTGTGCTGCTGCGAATGCATCGTGCTCATGTGTAAAAAACAAAGGGGCATATAAATGTACCGCACTAGGTGGCAATGTTTTTTTATGAAATTAGAAATCTTCTTCAAACTCTTTTCTCGTAATGAAGAGGGTGGTGCATGAAGATCATGATCCACACCTCGGAGTGAGTAGTGTGTAGCTGTGGCCTGGGAGCTCATTTCGTTTGCTCTGCCAGAATACGGTCTGGATCCGCTCCATTGGAAAGTGATTTCCCTTTGGGCAGAAAACTTTGCCCGGTCCAATCACGACCCATTATCTGACAGTGGGCAGGGTTTATACCATGACGCGGAGAGAAGCAACTTTTACGAACAACCGAGGCTGCCGCTGATGACTAAAAGTGCACGATATTTCAAAATTTCCACAAAAAAGATGGCAACACTTGTTCACGGACATTTTGGAATCATCATCACAGGTATCTCCTCTGTGCTCTAGTCTGTTGATATTTGCGTCGCTCAACAGTTGTCAGATGATTTGTTGCTCTCTCGGTCTATCCAAGGATTATGTTTCTATGGTCTGCCTCTGTTGGTAAAGTCTCTTGGAAATCGAACATGAACTCGGTCCCAGACTGATACCCATTTGAGAATTAGTCTGACTATGCCAGGCTGGTGTAGTTGTGTGAGGTCAGAAATAGATGGAAAGGGAGAAGCACATTTTTCATAGGAGCACCATGACAGAAATATCTCCTCACTCACCTTTAACTTGAAATAACTGATTTTATTGGCAGCTTGCGGGGGGGGGGGGCAATAATTCATTTGGGGTATGATTACATTTAATAGAGCCTGAACAAAAAAGCACAGTGGAGACGAGACAACAGACTGATGGGTAATGACTTGAACCACAGTGGTGGTTTGGGCTTGTCCCCAGTGAACACAACCGGCCAACGGGTTGATATACTTACAGAACAAAGTAGGTTGTAGTTTGTCAGCGCTTCCTAAAAATGATTTATATGGCCCCTTAAGGTGTGGTTAGGTCAGGGTTACAGGTTTTAACAATGCAGTGAGAGATTCAGAACAGATTTATCAAAATCACACAGCTCCTCTGCAGTATATTTGATTTTACTCCCCAAATGTTTGGTGTTCATTGCAGAGCCTGACTGATTTATTGGTTTTGCCGATACCACCGATACGGGCCTGGCATCAGTATAAGCGTTTATGTTTGCTGACATGCGCCATTATGAATACTTTTATTTCACAGAATAAATAATACAGATTAGATGTGCATTAATGTTGATACATTTTAAGTTTGTTATGTTCAAGTGCTATATATTACATGTTATTTGTATTTTCTTTCTATTTATAGTCATTTATAATAAAGTTGTTAAACTTTTATGTGATAGTTAACTAAATACCTTTGGGTTTTGGACTGTTGGTTGGACAAATATAGATATTTAAAGACAAAACCATGAGCTCTGAGAAACTGTGATATATATTTTTTTTACTTTTCTTTGAAATTACTGAATGAGTCATCCAAATTATTTGGTAAACTAATAATTGATTAAAAAAGAGCAATCATTAGATGCAGCACTGCTTGCTTGATCTATGAAGGTGTAAATTGTGCTGGTACAAAAATTAGTTGCGACAAAGGGTGAGTCATATTTGGTTGCCAATTTTTAAATTAAGTTCCCCAGTGACAAACTTTTGTAAAACTTTTTTCAGAGAGTTCACATATACTGTATGTGAGTGTGAATGCATGTGGATGTGTTTGTGTTTTAGGTGTTGATCTGCAATTGATACTGAGACAACACGTGTTCACGCTTCTTCGAACAAAAACGCGGAACCTTGGCCGCGATGTCTATCGACCGTCGTGCCATTAAATACCACCTCCTCTCTTTCAACGGCAATTCATTTGCAATAATGCCCAATTATCAGACATCATCATCACGCTCAGCATCCGGGAAACGGCAAAGCCACGGTCATCATTGAGATCATCAGCGTAATATAGGCATCGACCACATTCATCATGACACCATCTCATTTCCTGTCGGCGGAGTGGCGGGAAGTGGACGGATCGGACACTCCTCCACGGAGTGAGAGCATCGGGCGGCGGGACTTACAGAGAAGCATCCAATATGCCGCCTGACAACCAGAGAGACATGTAAAGAAACCGATGAAAGATTGATGGGTGGATACAGTAAGTCCTCTGAATCACGGGCTCTATGGCCCTATGACACTGCGCCTGTCAGGAATCACGGACTCTCATTTTGCTCTGGGTGGGCTGAGTGAAACATGAACACCGAGTGCATCATGAAATAAATATGTGCGGTAGAAAAATGAAGTAATTTAATCTTTTTTTTTTTTTTAAATCAGATGCTGCCGTCGTGTTCCGGGAAAAACGGTGTATATAAGGATGTGTGCTGGCTTTGGGCAGCATGTCCTCACACTGTGAAAGCATCTCATCGCCGAGTGACCCTGACCTGTGTTAAAAGTTTGGTCTTTCCACTGAATGTGTTGACCTCATTCTTTCCAATAGGAAATCGCTGTGCGAGACAGTTTGTTGGATATTTTGCTTCCTCATGTAACTGTGAGAGGTGGCGTTGTTATTTCACCGTGGTCAATACAGGGTCAGGCCGTTTTAATCTGGTGATTTTTGAGCTCCCACGTTGGTCAAGTGTGGGTTGACAGCTCTCTTATGATGTGAGGTATAATATCGGTGTCAGATGTCAGTCATCAGTGTCATGACTTCTCTGATGATGATGATGATGATGATGACGATGATGATGATTATGTGGATGCTAGAATACATTTTGTTGACAAATCCTCGCAAAGCTTTGTTCTCAGCGAGGCTACGAGCATTCCCATCCAGTCTCAAGCTTAGGAGAGGATGACATAACCTTTGAGCGTGATCATGATTCTCCAACGTTTGACTTTAGAGACATGATTACATTTGACTTGATTTGTCAAAGTTACTGAGCTGCTTCTTTGTCTGTTTGTAAATATCAAATCTTTTATGATCTCATGCACTTGTCTAATCCTATTGGTCATTTCAGAATGATATATGCCTCCTGTTCTGCGTAAGGATTTTGGTATCGAGGCTACTTTTCACCTTGACTTTCTCAAGCAGTTGCATATCATTTGTCAGGATCATATTTTTAATCCGTTGAAAATTAAGAAAATGTGAAAGTTCGCAAAGCTACCGTAGCAACCACTGGCTATAGAAATATGAAACAGATATGCGCATGTGGATCACCCTATGTTCTAACACGGGGTTTAGGTGGGAGTCGAGGGGGGGTGGCGGTGGTCATGTGTTTTTATCATCTCTTCAAGTGTAATATCAAAGAGGATTAGACCCGGAATAGGTTTTTAATAAGCAGAGGAAGTCATTGTGGGGTAATTATCCACCATCTCAGTAGATTTGCGATTGCTGCAGTAATACTCTCATTTCTCTCCGCTCCACTGTGCAGAGTGATGGTCGTGTCCGCGAGGCCGGAGCCCATGGTGTTGAGAAAACACATGAACTCAAATGATGATCCGACATTCAGGCATTTCCCAGAACTGATGTGTGTGTCTGTGTTTGCGAGAATGTTCGGTGTGTGGGCGGCTGCAGTGGCAGTTTGAATAAAAGTGCGTGTGTGCCGCCTTTGCGCGAGCACACATCAGTTTGGCTGTGTTGTGTTAAACCAAGTGGGATCCGTTTCAGTGTTGACGGTAAGGCCGGGGTTTCATGTAGCAACTCTAAATTGCTGCCAGTCCATCCATGAAACTGGTAGCAAACAGTAGACGTGGTGTGATGATAAACATGAATAATAAACAGGCATTTTTGCAGGGGCCGTTCGGAGAGGGAGAGACAGAGGGAGCGAGAGAGCCGAGCATCCACCATGATATGTGGCAAAGGACCGTCCTCTGAAGGTGAACGAGCTGCAGCGTGGTAGCTGTGCTTTTTAATCAAGGTGCGTACGGCATCGTATGGGCAGGAGATTTATTGCTGCTTTGCTTGCGGGCAGTTACCTGAAGGAAAGCTGCACACTCTCACAGAGCCAGTCAGTGGCTTGATTTTTTCCCAAACAAACTCTAAAGTCTTCTTTATTTTTGAGTGAAATATTTGCTGGGTTAATCAGTAGGCGCCAGCTAAATGCTACACACAAGACTACGCTCATAATTATGTTCATTTCCTTTTTGTTCTGCTCCCGGGCCTGTCCCTTAACAAAGAGGCAACAGTGCAAAATTCACATCATAACTTCTGTCACAATCAGTCATTGAAGCCACAATCTGCGCCAAGTGAAAGCATTTAGAGCGCTTTCAGCTGCGACTGTAATATAAGTCAATAGTTTATCCCTCTATCTCTCCTCATTAGTGAAATCTCCAGGCTACCACACGGCAGATTATTGTTTTGCTTTGGAAGACTGTGATCTCCTAAGCACTTTGCGAGAGCCATTAAAGTACCATTTCCTTTACCAGAATTGCTCTTCAAGTGTTTTTTTTCTTCTGGTTGCTGGATGTTTTTATGTTCCCAGTCAGAGAATGAGGTGTTTGTTTTGGTGTCGAGGAAGGCAGTGAATTTTCCTTTGTGTGACTCGGTAGTACGTTTTCCGCAATATGAGGAACCGTAACCGTAACTTTATGGACTCATTGAATTATTAAAGGCCTATATCCAGTGGTACAAAAGTGGATCCAGGCATTTGATATGCCGAACAGTTAACATTTAATATAAACACAGAATATATACACGTCATCTTTCTTCTTAATCATGACAATGCCAGTGCTGTTATTACCCAAACGCATCAGTGTGCCGACGCTCCTAAGATGTTTTCTTAACGAAGACAGATGGTAAAAACACTGTTATACCGAAAACAAGTGACGTGTGGCAGCAAAAACAAATAAATGTAAAACAATTTGTGCTGTGGTCGTATGATGCATTTTACTGCCCATAACTGGGAATATACAGGATTGGCACTTCATTGTTGCCATTTGGTTTTGCAGCATGTTGCCACTAGAGCTCACTCTTAAGCAGAACAATACAGTCGCTGAGTGTAACCTTACTCTCTCCAGTCTCTAAAACAGTGCAACACCCCGTTTCCTTTACATATCAGCTTACATATGGAGAGGCATTTAGAATGTTGGCAACACAATTCCTCCCTACTTTATATATAGATCCATTTTATAGCACTCCAGCCACTTAATCTGTTTTTAGGTCTAGTGGTTTCTCTCCTTCACTGGCCACAGTAGGCTGGGTTTTTTCTATCCTAGCTCTCCTGACAGGTAGAAAACCCCCCTAAAAAGTGTTTTTTGTTTTGTCACCTTAACAAACATTGTCCAAAACGCCAGAGTCACGTCTCACCAAACGAATTACTAAGCCTGTTGACTTTTATTCTTTGCCTTACACTTAAATAACAGCAAATCTTTGCTTCACAATCCAGTCATGCCGATGATACAGCTCCAATACAGGAACACGCCGTGGCTCTGTGCATACAGGTGTGTGTGTGTTTGCGAATTCAGGTGCAGTCTTTGGAGTTGGGACAAGGACACGTGGGAATTGGAACTTCTCCAACAGAAAGAGGCATTCTGTCACAAAAGTAATATGACAAGTGTTCACTTTTGACGCCACAAGACCCAGGGAAACGAAGGCATCAGAGGACAGGTAAATTCACAGGACAGCGGACGGAAAATGAGTTGATAGCGGTTTACGGAGAGTTGGCGATCACCCCAGGGGAGAGTGTGGGTAGTGGGTAGCAAGGAAGAAAGAGGGTGAGAGATAGTCTTAGAGAGCAGTAATAATGAAGAATGAGAGTGAGTGGGCGGGAGCTGTCAAATGAGAAAGAAAGTGATCAAGTAGGTGTGCGGCTCTCGGGGAGGTAGGGGAATAAGGGACGAGGTTGGTGTGAAAAAGGCGAGGAGCGACTGCTTTAATAACTTCAACTTACCACAGGTCAATTGAGACGAGATCTCCCCAAACACACGGGTGCCTTAATAAAAGCCTTCCACATCACTTTCAATAACTCACCGTGAAAAACCAGTGAAAGCCGCCAAGGCTGTGACAGACATATGAACCAGCATATGGATCCAGTCACCTCTCCGAGGGCTGGCGTTACATTCATTAAGAGGAGCAAAAAAGAGAAATCAATAGCAAACAATGGCAAAGCATCTTTATTAGTTCTTATTAGACCAGGTTAATGAATCCCACTGCAGTTACAAATTGCAGGGACATGAGGTTATGCATGGATTCCCCCCCCCCCCCCCCCTCACAGTTTTTCATCTCATCATTCTTGTTGACTACCGCTGCTGTCACAATCCTCTGCTGCTCCCCGGTGAGTAAATCTCTGCGTTGGACGTAAGTTTTACCAACACAAATGTTTTTTCCACTGTGAGCTGCACGTGTACATGGTGACGTATCATGGTAATGAACTACAGGCAGTAACGGTTCAGACGCAGGAGGTCCCCAGACAAACATATTCCATTAAATATATTTTTAAGGTTCTATGCACAAGATTTCAAACATGATGTACAGTAGCAGCTTTAAATTATTAACATATATTGGAGTGATGGCATCCTGAGCAGAGAATGACGTCACACTCCCTCTCTGTGTGTTGTGATCTGAGCTCCTCTGTTCTCGGTTTTGGTTCATGTGAGTGCACACAAAGTCCCTCCCTGGGAAACTGTTGGCCCACAGCATATTTTTAAACGTGTTCTCCAGTGACGGAAAACGGCACGCGCTAATTGTCGCCCCTTTTCTGAGCCGTGATGTCGTTCAGAGCGTAAACACCGTAAACACGACTGCCACCTGCTCACCGCAGAGCTGGTAAACCAGAAACACTGCCGCTACACCGTGTTTATTTTGTGCAGTCTATGGGCTAGATGCAGCGCTGCACAGCTATGCCAATGAGGCTAGCTATGCTAACTAGGGGCTAAAAGGCCCACTGAGAGGGCGTCGCAATTGGGGCTGCAAGAGTGAGGCAAGTTTTAAAGGTCCCCACTTTTGATGAGCAAAGAGTCTCACATGGAGTGTCTGACACGGATAGAGGCAAAAGCCGTATGGATGGCAGCTAGATGGAAGCAAAAACCTTATGGATGGCAGCTAGATGGAAGCAAAAACCTTATGGATGGCAGCTAGACGGAAGCAAAAACGTATGGATGGCAGCTAGATGGAAGCAAAAACGTATGGATGGCAGCTAGATGGAAGCAAAAACCTTATGGATGGCAGCTAGACCGAAGCAAATACGTATGGATGGCAGCTAGATGGAAGCAAAAACCGTATGGATGGCAGCTAGATGGAAGCAAAAACGTATGGATGGCAGCTAGATGGAAGCAAAAACCTTATGGATGGCAGCTAGACGGAAGCAAAAACGTATGGGTGGCAGCTAGATGGAAGCATAAACCTTATGGATGGCAGCTAGACGAAAACAAAAACCTTATGGTTGGCAGCTAGATGGAAGGAAACCGAATGGATGGCAGCTAGATGGATGCGCAGTATCTTAGCTGTACCTAGGACTGTGCTCTTCTGGACAGAGATCTCGGATGTTGTTGTTGGAATTTGCAGGACCCACTCTCCCAGTTTTGTGGGTTACAGCCCCGAGTGCTCGGATTACCACTGACACCACTGTTGCCTCCACTTTCCACATCTTTTCTAGCTTCTCTCAGCCCTTGGCAATTTTCAAGCTTCTCTTTGTCATTCTTCTTGATGTTGCTGTCGCTTGGGCTTGCTACATCTAACACTACCGTCTTCTTCTGTTGTTTGTCGACCACCATGATGTCCGGTTGGTTAGCCATCACCATTTTATCCATCTGGATCTGGGAGTCCCACAGGATCTTAGCTCGGCCAGTCTCAACCACCCTTGGAAGTGTCCTCTATTTTGACATTGGGACTTCAAGCCCATTTTCAGCACATATGCCAGCCACTTGGTTATGACCTTCACGCACTATAGGATGGAGAGAACAGAAAAACTGACTAGCTACACCCCCCAACTCCCCCGTCTCCCTCATCACGACTATTTCCTGGACTCACCTTTGATTCAAGATGAAAATCCTTGACTGAGCTGCCACCAGCACACTGTATCACCTTGAAATCTGTTCAGTGGGCCAGATCGTGATGAGTCCCGCAGCCAGGATCAGTCCCCGTTTTCAAAAATGAGGTTTCAGAATTGTTTCTCAGTCGCAGTTTAGGGAAAACACATCCTTTTTCGAAAAGCGATATGTAATAAAGTAACGGATTTTCTTGGAAATTAAGTGAAAAATACTTATACTTAATGTATTCTCACAAATGCATTATACCACAACGATGAAAGATTCACAACTTGTTGAGAAGAAAGGGGAAAGAGGAACTGTTGCATGCAGTAGGCTGGAAAAAGTGTGCGTACATTTTGTTTTGTATAATCATACTTTTTTCATTTTTTTTTCAAATGAAGGACGAATCTCACGACATGAAAATAATGGGGGAAAACCTTCCATGTTTTATATGTCTGCTTCATACAGTTACCACAAGGTTGGATGAATGAAACAGGATAAAAGTAAAAGATTTCAGATTTTAATGTGATGAATAGAAACACTTGACATTCATCAATCTACAGAAGAAGCAATGTTCTAAAACTAACCAGTATGACAAGAAACTGAAAAATATGTGATTCTGAAAAAGTAACCGTGACACTTATTTTTAATAGAAGTACTGTTTCGAAGCATTAAAGAAAATCTGCTGAAAATCCATCAAAATTAAAAGATGTGAAAAGCAACATGTACTTTTTTTATTTCAATGGATTTGCAGTGGGACTGTGTTTCAGGCTACATTGCACAGTTTGAATACTGGCATTTAAATGGACCGTATTGTGCCATATGTACTGTATTAGATCATTACACATGGAAATATAGATTGATTAAAAATGAAGAGAAAATAGCAGGTTACTCTTTGGCATCAGTTATTTCTTCTCAAATTAGAAAATGAATCTGAAATGTCATTAGATGATCATCAGAAAAAATTAATCAGCAACTATTTTAATCATTAATTTTTCATCGACAGGGAAAATTGCAGAAGTTTCAGAAGACCAAACATTTCATCACCCAATCAAAAACATAAATTTGCAATGCTAAAAAGCATCTATTTGGCACGTATTATCATCATCATGTTTACTGTCTTAGTTTAAGCTTGTTAGCACAATAAAATTGGCAACTAAATCAGCTCAAAATTTCTATTTAGCACTAAACACGATGTAAAGTTGAGGCTGATGGGAATGTAATTAGTTTTGCAGGTATTTAGTCATAACCCAAAGTATTGGGCACATTAGAATTCTTACCTGATATCAGTCCTAGATGAAAAGTGAAGTTCACGACTCCCTCATGATTCAGATGAAAAGTAAAGTGGGGATCATGAATATTTTAAATCAAATTTTAAGGCAATCCGCCCAACAGTTCTTGACACATTTCAACCTGGTGGACCCAGTGGTACCATGCCATTAATAGCACCATGCTGCTAGCACAGCTGGACATATTCATCACTTTTGGGACTGCATTTACTGTGGTTTAGCAGGTTAAAAGCTTCACATGGTCTTTTCTAAAATTTTGCCGTCATAAAAGTAGAAATGTAAAGGAGAGCCCACTATCAGGACTTCAACATGTTACAATAGAGCTCACTGAAGTAAATTAAGTTTTTATTGTTGGATAAACATCCACATAAATGATAGTTCATACAGTATTCTATAGTAGAAGTGTGACCTGCACGTAGACCAGTAAAGTGAGTGACATTAGACTTTCTCCCGTGTTGATATTTTTATAAATGTCACGTATACACCAAAGTGTCAGAAGAACCAGTTGGCATACAGATATGTGTGCGTGGGAGACAGTTTCATCTTGACACGTGTTCGTGCTGTTGTCGAGAGAAAAAGGGAGTGATACAGACAAGAGAAAGGTTTGGAAGGGCATCATCAATCACAACAGCCTGTTGTGTTATTGGTCTTTGTAATAGCATGTCCGCCTACTGAATCTACAGCTCTTGCGTTTATCCATTAATAGCTTAGGAAATATAACAAATTCATTGATTTGTATAACAGCAGTTGGTATCATTGATAGTAATGTGCAGTAATGAAAAGCAAATTGCAATACTGGGTGTGTGCTATGTTTCCATTTTCATGTGATGCTGTGTTTGGGAAAAGTCACAATTAGATTTCACTTCTTGGTGGTCATTTGTCAATTCAGAATCAATTCTCCATTCAACATGATTCTAGATTTAATAAAAAGCAGGGGAGCCACTGTATTTATGTCCAAATTAGTGAAATAAGGTTGTAATTTACTGATTAACAACGCCAGTTAAAGGTTTATTTGTAAAAACATAAGTTGTGTTTGGTTTACATGACTTTGCTGTGTTGTAATTGTTATGCCTCCATTGTAGAACAGGAAAACATTTAAATGTAAGTTAATGTATTTTGTTGTAAATGGACTTACACAAGCGTGCCATTGTGATTTTTGTAAATAAGTTTACATTACCATTCTTTTTCTCTTCTTTATTCCACATGAACTTCTTCCTTCTCTAATATGACTCTGTATTATTTATGTACATTTATTACCATAACGTCTTGATAAGCTCTCAAATATAGCAAAATGTCTACTTTGTCAGCGTGAAGACGTCTCACTGCTTCAGTGTTGATGATGGAACAAAAGGAATAAAACCACAACTGAGGGACACTAAAGAAGCACAAAGTACATAAATCTGATATGCAAGTGTGAATCTGATATGTTTGATAAATACCACATTACAAGGTTTATGGATTAGTGGGGGAATGTCCTGAAATGTGATACAGTGATGGTTTTGCAGCTGGTCTGGTGTCTACCCGTCCCCTCCCATTCTGGGACTGCCTCGGTGTGGGGCATGACTCCAATGATTGGAGGGACGGAGCTGGAGCCATATTATCCTTTTTAAAAATGCCATTAATTTGTGAGTTTGCCCTGCAAGATTGTACATTTCATGTAGACACAGAAGAGATCAGGCTTATTCTTTTTGTATAAACAAAAGGCAGCATATGTGGCCTTGTGTAAAACAAAGAATTGAAAAATAAAATTACTTTTAGGAGTGGGTTGTAAATAAAAGTATGAACACTGAAAGATAAAGAATGCCTGAACTTTCTGTAAAATGTCACCTGTAGTTTTTAGCTTTGACTTTAATATTAACATTAATCTAACTTTAATCAAAAACACTTGTGTTTTAAGGTTTTGGTTCTAAAGCGTAACACTATCTTTTCAATGTTCTGTGAACGGTACCTTTTTTGCAAATGTATGTGTGCTACAGGGTGTCCAGACACAGTGATAGAATATGGAAAAATTTCTGACTTCGTATTTTGTTCGGCTCATGATTGAGTGCTCAGAGTTCATTGGCATCAAGGTGATTGTGTCGTCACATCTTAACGGATAAATTGTCTGAATCAAACAAAGCAGGACGTGGGTGAGGACCTGAATTCATCCGAGCTTCTCGAAAGGTTTATAATCATCCTTGGCTGTGATTTTCAGTGAAATGTCATTGCAGTTTGTGAAACCGCTGAATGCCACAGTACAAAAGAATGGCGTGTCCTTGGTGTTGCCTGACAACCGCCGCCGTTGTGTACTAATTGAATTGCTATTCATTGGTAAAGCTCGCAGCTTTTATGGCTCGCTCAGCCGAAGGTGTTGAAGCACGCAGGTCTGACGGCAAAAAAAAAACACAGCACACACTTTTGTTCAGATACTTATCAAACTGAATTATCCATCCCTTTTTAGGATAATAATTTTGTTAAAGCGACGGCTACAGAAATCTGCCATTAAACGGACTGTTTCAAGATAAGATAAAATATACCTTTATTCGTCCCGTAATGGGGAAATTTGGAAATTGGGTAATTTATTATTGTTATAAGAACGTTATATCAATAAGCTCTGATGTTATAGAGCTGTGTGAGGGGGCGGGGGCAGCTCTCTCTCATATGCTGCAATGGTGAAGAACTAAACTGAAGCTTAAACTTAACTTAAACTAAACTTTCAAAAGTGTAGTTACACTATTTTTATTCAGTGTAGTCTTTCATTCTGCCTCATGCTTAGGATTCTGCTGTGCACTCAAATGTCCTACAGATATCTGCTCTCGCTCTTTGTGGCGTTTTGTGAAATTCAATTCAATTTCATTTCAGTTAGAGTTGAACATGAAGATGAAGATGGTCTAGATCTGAGTCAGGAGGGCTGACCACGTACTGCATCTTATATTCAAGTTGCCCTAATTTACGTTAGATAATATAACAAGCATGTTTCTGATACAAATGTTCAACGTGTGGTCCCAACTCATAAACCCGGAGAAATGAATCTCTTAATCTCCAGTAATATTGCCGTAGCATTGACTGAGATTGGAACAAACTGCAATGTTGTTTGTGAGATGGCATATGTGGCGAGGCAAATTTAATTTTAATCGATAACCATCAGTGATCGCTCTGACCATCACCGGGATCGTTGTCTATCGGCACACAATTTGGCGTTCACGTGAACCGCTAAGACCAGGCGTAGATAAGACGAGACGTAAGTTCGGTTGGTGCAACCGACGTTAAGTCTTTTCAAAAGACTGGTCTTCACTGAGAGGGTCTTGGCAGTCAAGACCAGTCTTAAGTAAAGACTAGTTGGTGCAACCGTCTCCGGAGGGTTTTTCTTTGCCTGTAGCCGAATGACAGTGAGTGCAGCCCGAGCAGTGTCCAGCACTGACACAGAGCTGTGGAGACAGGCCTGAGTGTGCAAGACGTGTTGGAAGTCAGAGACACTTGAGAGATACCTTAAGAAGTGGATGTCTTGATAAAAGGCTTCATGTGCTGTACAGTGCTGCTATTATCAGCAATCTGACCTGCCCCTATAAATACGTTTCTATTTCCAGGCGTAGCCCACTCACAGTCTTCGCAACTTAGTGAAGCAGAGGCTATGAGATATCACATAACGCATCACTCCAGTCTGCTGTGACACCAACACAGTGCTGCATCATTCAGAGATGAACACATGCTGGACCATCCAGAATATTCTCAGGCGAGAGAGGGAGTCCTCACAGTCACAAATGAAAATAAATTTGTCCCAACCCTCGGACCACAAACCTTACGGTGTCGGATTTAATTTCCCCTTGCAAATTGAATATCGTCCCAGTGCTCCCTTAAACTTCCAAATTGTGGGAGGTATGAGTGCTGTGTTATTCCGTGATCAACACAGATGTGATCTGATCTGAACAATACAATACAAGCAGAAAAACATGTTTGTGGCTTCCTCCTGATCTTCTTAAAGGATTCTTTACCCTGTCGGGCATGGATAAGACAATCTTCCCTGGTGATAGGCATTGCCGAGCATGGCAGCACTCCGCAGTGACTTTGAAAAAAACAAGAGGAAAAGGATGCATCGGTGATAAAACAAATCGTATTCTTCTGCAGCTTAACACAGTAAGCGGCTTCCCGGGGGATTCTCACCTTGGCTGCTTGCAAAACTTCTAAACCCGGCTGGAATCTGCGTGGCGTCACATGGATTTGTTACCATGGTGTTCGAATGCCCCATGTGGATGTGTTTCCATGGTTTTTGTTTTCCCAGCGCTAGTCTGGCACCATGGATCTCCACTAGTTCATTTTAAACTTGCCTCTACATGTGCTCAGTAGTGGTACATGGATTCCTAAGAAATGGAGCATGGATAGTGGTTACAGTGGTGGATGATGGGTGACAGTTTAGTGGGCAGGGAGGCTAAAATATAACCTCGGACCTGTAGGTTTATTATATTTATATAAAAAGATGATACAAGTTAATCAGTTAGGATTCACTTTCCAGTTTTATCTCATTGTTCCAAAAATGGCTTCTGATGTCATCTAACATCATAATTAAGTTTAGCAGAACTAAATTATGCAAATGAAAACCTCTTTCCATTTGATGGAAATTCATGCAGAACATTATTTATTAAATGTTTACATAGAAATAAATATAAATTCTGTTGTAAAATATTTTTAAAAAGGTCATGGTCAGTTAAATGAAATTAAATCTAATGAAAATCACTTGATTTTTTAAAAGTTTACAAATGCACCCTTGACTGTCAACACAATCTACGAGCTTGGTGACACCGGCTAATTATTAATTAACAAAAATGTAAAGCTGCTGTTATTTTCATTTTCATATGAAGTCATTAGATCAAATCACAATGTGATGCGAAGGGAGTTCCTCACAAGAATCACACCCGAATGCAGGGTCACGCCAAGAAAACTGCAGTTGATTAGTAACAAAAAGACAAAGGCAAAGATTCACCAGGATAATTGATGGAGGTTCATTCATTTCAACACTATATTTCACATGGGTGTCTTTAAAGCGGTGTGAACACGGTCCACCGTATGCATAGGTTGCACACATTCCCAACAGATGCTCTGTTTGTGTGTGTATTTTTGTACGTATTCGTTATTTACACATCTGGTCCTGGACTTGTTAGAGGGGAGATGATGGTGTTCAATACCCGTTTGTGGATTTAAGTTGTCATTTCTACTCTGAACAACAGCAACATTGATGTGATAAAATGCTTTCATGTCAGAGCGGTGAACAGGCATCCTTTGTTGTTCAATATTTAAAGATTCTCGGATAGCACGAAAAGGGATTCCGGGCAGATTTGTAATGCAAATTGCACCTTAAGGATATGTTTTACCCAAAGCGGTGAAAGCTGCACTCCGTGTCGCCATGTGCGAGCCTGTGTGTCCACATGTTTGAGTGCACAAAGCATGTCACATGTAGAAATTTATAAGTGCCTTTGTGCTCTGGTAGTTGTTGTTCTCTAATTACATAACTGGGGCAGCACCTTGCGCTTTCAGTGCAGCCCAATTACGCCAAAACTCTCTCCGCTGTTTAATATGCTTCAAACCTCCGCCTTTGGTCCCAGGTTAATTCAGTCTGATGTTTTATTAATGACATGTTGTTATTTGTGTGTTGGCAAGACACACTCCCGACACAACCAAATCCCAAACAAAACAACTGCTCATGTACAGAGTGCAGACGAGGGCACACTGGAATGACAAAAGTAGAAATTATGACTAAATTATCAATAGTCTTATTAATGTTAATTGTCATTAATATAAATTACAAATAGAATTAGGTTGGATAAGCGCTTCATACATGATACGTAAAACGATAAAAACAGATAATAGAAATATTGTATTCATTTTAAGGATTGAAAGAAGGCAACTCTTCCGAGACAATCGGAAGATTATGGTGATGAGGGTGACTGACATATGACGTAAGTGCCCTTTAAACATTAGCGTCCAACAACTGATTCGTTTGTAATATGTGGGCAGAAAGTTGATTGGGCAGATTGGTGACATATGCTTTTTGTGAATGAGAAGAGCTTTTAGTGTGGGAGGGGCAGGGAATGGGAAATGATTCAAAATTGAATTTGGTTGCAAATGGGCTGGAAATTGAATAAATTAGAACTAAGAGAAAGAGACGGCAAAGATTTAAATGCAGATGAGTAGAAGAGGAAATGAGAAAGGAAACGTCTACCACACTGAACTTCCCCCCAAAAGCTTCTTTATTAACACACCAGGTGACAATCGCTTCAGGTTTTCCAGCGGATGAATCAGAGAAACGTCCAGACTTCCCCTAGGGTTTTTATCACAACTTCAGACTGTGTTTCAGGCACTTCTCACTCCTGGAGAAGGGGACAGAATGTGTGGAGTCTTCCAATACACAGCGGTGTTCTCACTTGATGTTACAGAGAAAGACACTAAGAGATTTTTATTTAGTTTTAAGCTTCATGTTCACCGGGGGGGTGGGGGGGATGTCACATCATCACAAACCATCAAATATAATAAAAGTACTTTTAGTACAGTTATGTATCAAACAACAATGACAAATATTCAGCAGCTGTGATTTCTTAAATGTTAAGATGCTTTTTAATAAAGTACCTCAAAATCTTGATGTTCACAAATTTGAGGCCGGCATTTGTTTCAAATTGTTTATCGGAAAAAAATAAATCAACAATGAATTAAAAAAAGAAAAAAAAAAGAATTATTAGTCGTTGCCCTAAATAGCGCGTCTATTTAAAACCTTGCTTGGTGACAGCGTTTGCCGTGTGTTTGGATTCCATCACGGCGGGTAATACATCATTCCTCGGTGTCTATTCTGGTGCCTGCCGGTAACATCCAGCCTCTGTGTTACCATACGCTGAGCCAAGGTGTGACAGCAGAGTGGCAGAAAAAGCTAATTGGTCCAAGTGATGTCTCAGTGTGGTGTTTGGCTCAGTTGAGAGGGGGCGAATAGGTATTTTCTCCCTGCCTCCTGCAGCTGCACTGCTGGACCAGTGATGGGAACCGCCATACCCCCGAGTCAAATGCTGTCCAGTGAGGCTGAATAAACCTGCATGTTGCTGTTGCAGTGTAGATCTCGTCTCATGATGGAGCGTTCGTAAGTTATGTGTTTAACTGCTGAGGGCATACAGACGTAAAAACAAAAAGAAGAGAGACATGCACCTCAGAAATCTTCAGTTCAGAACTTTCTTGTTTTGAAAAAGTTTGCTTCTTTTCCGAGAAGTCCTGGTTCACATTCTGCGTGCGTCTTTGTCTACACTCCGGGGCTGGGCCTTGGTGAAAATACAGTGAGGTCCGTAAGGCTCAAGACCACGATCCCATGGGAGAGTCACATCACAGAGACGAAGCTATTTCAAAGCATATGGCAGATCTGAATAGAAAAGCACAGCAGCAATGCCAACCAGCAGGGGGACTTCAGGGGCCCCAGGCTAAAGGGAACTGGGGGCCTCGTTAGGGGGTTTGAGACCGAGGAGTCGCTGCAGTCTCCTGCACAAAGCCGAATCGCAGAATTGATGCTTGGTGCTCACAAAAATGGCGTCGCTGTTGACGAATGTAATCTGCCATTCGCCCGGAGAAGGTCCAGTGTGTGTTGTACTTTGGTAATTTGACTAATTGTTAATTGCGGCACTTGAGTAGAATATTAACTGAAGCAGGTCCAGCGAAATGACCTAACCATGTGGCCCTGCCTTGTAGTGGGTCATTGTGTCTAAATCAAACTCTTGACACCTTTATAATTTCAGTTCACCTTGTGCTGACATGGTTCCTCCCTTGACTAATTAGCACAAACTGACATGCACAAAAAAAAACACAGGGCCATTAATTCCACCTTACTGTTGGAGTACGTGGTACCTGGGTAATGAAATTGCCACTTTATTATTGTGTATTCACTCCTGCCTTGAATTCTGTACCTAATGGGAACGTAAAGCCCATTAGTGTGATCCCACCACGAGCAACCATGGCCGCAAAACATTTTTCTCACACTGCAGGATTTGTAACAGTCAGTCACTTTTGTCAGTCAAATCAGAGTTGGCTGTTAAATACGTATATTCAACCTTTTTGTTCCTTTTTTCATACAGACTGTATGTAAAGATAGATGATGCGTTTCCACTTCCTCCCACTGTCGGAGCCAGAGTCTGCGCTATGGCAAGTGGATCGACCGATACACGTACCTCGACCAATCATGAGTCAGTCTCGACTGTTAATCATGATGTTTCACCCCTTTTTTATAGCAAGAAGTGACTTATGAAAACCAAACTCAGTAGAAAAATTAACACCTCAACATTCGTGAGTGTGATAAGAACTAAAAATGACAGAATTCTTTTATTCAACCTTTACTTTGACTTTTTAGTTGGGCCCACGTCCCATCTACTAACACGGAGGAGGTGGGGTTTATGACCTCCGCTGCAGCCAGCCATCAGGGGCCGATCAAGATGTTTTGTTTTCACTCTCGGGGAGCTGTCATGTCGTCCGTCTTTATTTACAGTCTATGATAAAAACTAACAAGCAACGTTTTATTGAACCTTCAGATGTTCCAACAGGGTTCGTGTGTATCATGATGAACAATGTTACCTCGGTCTGAGATTGATGATTGGAATGTTCAACTTTCAAGGGGCACCCCCTCCCGCCCTGTCTTCTGCTGCCTGCCGCCGAGCAGCAGCTGGAAGTTGAGTCGGGCTCAAGGGCGGCTCTGACTTTTCCAGTGAGTCAGAGAATACGAACAGACACCAAACACTTCACAAACTTTGTTCCGCAACCTTCATATGTAACCTATGATCCATAAAGTCTGAAATTGTGAATCACAGAGGACTTTTGAAGTTCTTCCATAATTTATGCTTACTTAAAATATCTCATGTAATACAACATTTCTGATCTACATGGGTCAACCTAGAAATGTCTATTTTTAGACGTGTTGTTGACTTATGACGTGGTCCGCATTGACTTTGCTTTAGCCTTGAAGTTTCCTGAGTCTTGTAACTATACGTTTTTAAATGTATGTTGAATCATCCAAAGAGACACGAATTTGATGGATGTTTTTCTCCTTGAAGCGACCACCTTTTTACCCAACAATGAAAGACTCAACTGAATTGAATTCATTTAAAAAACATTACATATCTTTACAGGACCCGAGAATTAAATGCAAATCTGGCGTGAATGTCTCCATAAAGAAGAAAAGATATTTCTCTCCTGCACTTCACACTTTCCTCCTGTTTAACATTTTCTTGGACAGAACATTCAAAATAGATGACCCTTAATTTTCTTCCGCTTCTCTTTCCCACTGAATCCCCTTAATCTTCTTATCTTGCCACCTCCACCACATATGTTTATTTATAAGAACGCCTCTTGTGCAAACAAGCTACTGGCGAGTTGAACGCAGAGTAGTTGAGAAGCGGGTTCAGAGACATCAGGCACAGCAAAGCCTGAAAAAAAAATACAGTTTGCCGTCGCTCTTTTGATCCCACCCAACCACTGGAAAGCTTGGGTAATAAAGCACTGCCCAGCGGCGGCCTCTGGGGCTGGACAGATGCCTGTGTGACTCATCCCCCGAAGATGACCTGTTCCAGGTTCTTTCCATTAATAACCACCTGAGCCCAGCTGAACTATAGTTTCTAATAGCTTCGCACCCTCTACTTGGCCCAGAATGAGAAGCATCCATCCTAAATACTGTTCTCATGCCCAGAGGCATGAGAGCGAAGCCGCCCCCTCTTTTGCAGCTTTATGCAAATTTCGAGACCATTTCGTATAAATATACCGTGCGCTACCACCTACAGTCGTTGTTTCTCAGTTTGAGCTCGAGGTACAAAATGAGACAGATGTTCGGCATCAAAAGCAAAAGGATTTTCATCCATAAAACATGTAAAATGCTTCAGAAAATGATTTGTAATTTAGGGAAAAATCGTAGTATTTGCATAGGACATATGATGCACGGTATCTGAGGCATATACTTTACTGGACTTATTATCAACAGTGGCCCAAAACAGTCATAGATATGTATTCACCAGTCATGTATAGCATGCAAATGAGCTACAGGTTAATGATAACATTATAACTGTGGGAAAACCAGCAAAGTGAAGCCCTTTGTTTACGTGGAAAAACCCTCATTCAAGCAGCTTGAAATAGCTGTTCTCTTCTTTTTTTAAAATTTTTGTTTTTGTTTTGGTACACGTATACCGCTTCGCTGCCAGCGTGAAACTGCAGGGAGAGCAGGAAAGGAGGATTCCCACATTCAGTGACGATGTTTGTGGTGTCTATTCATGTCTTTGTGTGGGCAAATTCGTTGTTTCCTTGTGTGGGCAAATGTGTTGATGCTTTGATGAAATATTAGCAGTGTTACAGTTTTCAATCCCATTGGACCCACTGATGTAATCTCTAGATGTTTCATTATACCGAATGTTGGGAGTGCACAGAGAGCTCTTTGGAGGTCTGGTACCAAAAAAAAGCAGAAAAAAAGCTCAAAGATGGCTGCCCATTTTTCAGTGCCTTGACTTCTCTGAAGAACCAAATATCGACTTTTTGTTATTCACGGCCTTATTAAGACCACACAATTTGGAAAAAACGTAGTATTCCGATAAATGTGGTTTTCCGATGTCTCAACTTTGAAGTTACAAACATCACTGGTTACCCTGCGCAGAACCATGGTATAGTTTTCACTCAAATTATATTTTGGACACGGGCAGGATTTTCTCCCGGTGCTGCTGATGGTCAGTCTGACCGACGTGATCGTGAGCGAGAGCGAGCGAGATAGGAGAGCGAGCGCTGCACACAGCTCTACAATTGAAGCATTGATGCGAAACACTGAGTTTGAGACATTTTGGCTGGCTGGGTTCTGTCAAAGTGAGGACTCAACCATTTAACTGGAGTCAAAATAGAAAGCAGTCGATTAATTGCTACTATGTGTCGGCCTGCGGGGCAACTACTGTTGATTGTTGTCACCGTTGACAGCAAACTGTTGGTCTCCAAGCAGGAAAAGACTGTTCGGAAAATCCTGTTGTGGTGGAGCGACATGAATCTCTCTGTACACCCGTGATGGAGTGTGTTTACACTGTCACTCTGCTCCTGCGGTGCTTCTACTTCAGGGCAGGTATGAAACAATTCTCCAGCTCTCTGTGAGGAGAACCCCAGCAGGAATGTGAAGAAGATAAAAATCCCCGGTTGCTCAGTGGCAAGACCAGAGTGTGGGCCTCATGAGACCGTGTGCACATGGAGGAAACCTCTGCAAAGTACATCAGTTTCTACCTCCACTCTCCTGATCTGTTGCTTTGGGATGACTAATAATGCTAACAACTTTTTCTCAGGGTCCCGATGGAGACGACTGCAGTTAACGGGGAGGGAGAGACGCACTCTGTAAGGTCTGCTGAGATCCCTTAAGTTCTCTAATATTTCTGTCAATACTGACCACGTGAGCGGAGATAATGATTCTAATTGCTAGTGACTGCTTGTGCAAATAAATATGGGCATGTCTAAACTGATCTCCGTTGAACGTGCTGTTACTGATCAAAGTGGCCTCCTGCGTGGAATCGCGCCTCAAAGCACTAACGCTGATTTTCCTGGAAGTTCATATGTGGCTCGTTTCAACTTTTAATCAGATTTATTAGCATTAATTCAAAAGTCAATAAGTCATACAGGTAGCTGCGCATTACTCTCCATTATTCCGCCCGGCTGATAGACACGGGGAAATATAGTGTTTGTCAGTCTAATATCATTCTCGCTACCTTGAGGGATCACAATTACGGGATTGAAGTGTCAGGGAGAATAGCGGGCGAGATGTATCAAAGAAACATGAAAATCCGTATTAGTGAGGAGCACACCATCGGTCTCACTAATGAATTCCATTCGCTGCTCAAAGATTAGTTTAATAGATGCTCGTGTGTGTGTGTGTATAAAAGCGTGGGCGGGTGTTTGTCGTGGATGGACTAGCAGCTGTCGTGGTGTTTTCTCTTTGATGCCGGATAGTTAATGAGCTGCAGCGGAGGATGCTGCCACAAGTCGTCAGAGCGGGACACCAGCGGGGACAATGTCCAGCAGAGGCCGCGGCCTTGACTTGACACTTGTGCCCAGAAGGGACCAGAAATACAGCTGCAGCGACAAAGACTGTCGCGTTCCGCCTGTACGGAGACAACGATAGGTTTATTGCGGAATAAATGGAGGAAGGTGCAAGGAAGGAAGTAATGCATTCGGAAATTCATTAGTTCTCCGGGAGGCCCCCATTTGCATCAAGACAACCCCAACAGAGCTTTACATCTCTCTGAGAGGAAGCTTGTCTTTTTCTTTTTGATTTATGGATAGTAAGGAGGGAGGATGTTTTTATCATTCTTCCTCAATGATTGCGTCTTTTTAAAACCTGGAATAATCATGGGCTAAAAATAGATCCTCTCCTCTGCACCCCCCCCCCCCCCCCCCACCACCAACCCTGAATCCTCATTATCCCGTGCAAACACATCTGTAGCTCAGGGAATCCAGACCTTTTTTGGGTTACTCCAGCAGTCGTTTGTAGTTGGCAAAGCTCCCATGCGCTAAAGATCTGCATTTCACATTAAAGGCGCTCGCATCGCCTGACATAGATCCAAGAGAAATGTTTTGATTTCCACAAGAGATGACTTGCAGATAAAGACGGGGATTCTAAGAAATTTTTTAAAGGGAATCTTTTGCCCCCCCCCCCCTCCATGGGAGAAAATTGCAGTGTCTCACTCGAGATGTATAGATTTGCATACATCAACAAACAACAAGAAACGATTTCTTTCCCTTCGTGCGCGTTTGACAGCTGTTTCAATCGCTTCTCGCATAAAACATTGCATTTCATTTTTCTACCAACTGCAACCAAAAGTGATGGTTAAATGACTCATAAACACATTCCCCCAGCCAGCTGTCATTGTGTTGTCTTATATTCTCGTATCTCACTGTAGACGACATTCGGTGACATGCTTATTTAGCCGTATAGTAAAGGGGACTGTAACCCTCAGAAACTCTGAACTGCGTGGTAGCTGTTGTAGCAACATATACGTACAGCACGTACTAGATCTGCCGGTGAGATATAAACTGCTGCAGGGTTCATTTCTGGAGCTGAAACATTAACCGGTCACTAACAGTTGGGCCGGAAAAAATACCTTTGGTTCTAATTGGGCGACAGATTTGGTCAACAACTCGACTGTGAGACACACCATGGCTCACAATTTAATTTTTTATACTTTACTGAAATACTTTCGGACCTGATAAGTTTTCAAATGTGACAGTATCTGTATCACACAGAGGTCAGGTCCAACTTAGTGGCATTAGTCATCAGCATTTACTTTACTAATTTCAAGCTTTCAGAGCTGCTGGAATATATAAACACACCAAACGTGGCTTGACCCCTACTGAGGCATGGGGGCAAATCATTAGTAGCATGTTACCTCAATCTGTTATACCTAACCCTAAGATGAATAAGTAAGTCAGTCCACTCATGTATAGCTCATATACCTTATAATGTAAAGCAAGTTGTACTGTGCATGCCCGGCCATCTACCCCCACGTTCTGCAGTAAAGCAACAACAATAACACTATAAATAGGTTTTCTGCTGCCTGCCCTGCTCTCCTATACACATTTTACACCACAGCAGTTGTGCCAGGGAAAAAAAAAAGAGGCAATTAAATGACAGCTTCACTGGCAAGGAAACACACGGGTTGTGTGCGCTGGTTGTGTGGACAAGGCGGCCACAAAGGGAAAGTTAACTCGGAGGAAACATTTTTATGAAAGCAAGTTTCACACAAGGAAGGGAAAACACAGAGTAATGAGCAGCTATTAGCTCGTGGAGGCGCGTCAGTGCTCCCTTGTCTGAAGATATCGCTTATGTCTGCTATTATATTATATAATATTACATAATCTCAACTCTGAGAAGAAATGGCATTAGATGATGGGATTGATTCAGTTACCGCCCTTCTCTTTTACTAAAAATGAGGAAGGCATAAACTCAATTTCGGCTGCCATAGAATTGTCTTTATGTTATTACCACAGACAAATGCCCGGTATCAAGCAGGAGGAAAATGTCGGCCAAAACTGAGGGAAAATGTAATTACGGCGGAGTGAGTGACCATTCAAAATAATGCTACTCCAGGTATGGCAAATCTCGAAAGGCTTAATGCACGGCGGTGACAGGAGATCCATATTACATCTTGCATCCGTGTAATGAAAACGTGATATTGGAGACATAAAGCTCATGTAATTGACAGTCGTGTTTAATGGAATCGCAGGAAACACTTTGCTGCTGCAACAAAGACATGACACGGCTCAGAGGAAAAAACCATCATTTTCACAAGGTAACATTTAGATTTCATTAGCTCTCGCACCTGCACACCACTGGAACTCGCGACACATTGACATTCATTAGTGCAGAATGCCGCAGGAATTCATTAGTAGCCAGCTGACGAGACATAAACAGAACTTGTAGAGTTCATGTTGGATTTAATCTGAATTTATACTCTCAGTTTCAGGACAAATTTGCATTACACTGAAGCCGACGCCCAAGTCTTACGATTTCCGACGTATGATTTGAATCCATGACGCCATTTTTCCACCACTTTATGATCACCGGAGGAATAACTGATTAAATATATACTATAGAAGCAGCCATCTTTACTTTTTCAATTAATTTATGCATGCTGAGTCAGTTAATACCTTTTCCTCCGGTGTAAAAAAAAGACAAGTGAATACATATAGATATTGATCAGCCTCATAAATGTATATAATACATCACTAGCCTAAGTCATTTTTTACCACATGAAAATGAAATATAGGATGTTATTTGAGAAAAAAAAGTCTAATTCAATAATATTACATTAGTATTTAAAACAATTTGTCTGCGTTATCAATTTGTAAATGATATTCCATTGAGTGGAAAAACTACTATTGAAGTCTGGTGAATGATCAAAAATATGCTCTAATCCTCGTGTTCAAGTGCTCTAAAGATAATAAGCCCTAGTTAGATTTTTTTCTATATTAAGAAAATAAATTCTTGGATGAGACACGGCTCCCTTGTTAGTGTTGCTTGTCAAGACAAAATAAACTGCGGAGGAGGAGAATGGACAGAAGACGAAGCTGCACTAATGAGCTTCATTATCACTCAATGATTTTAAGAGGCTTTGTGAAGAGCTCCACAAGGGAAATGAATTTGCAAAAATTTTGGTTAGGACACACGAGTGATTAATATCAAATACTCTTTGATGCCGCAGATTACAGAGTATCAGAAGAAATATGTCAAGAGAAAGAGTGCGATGAGCGAAGACACCACATGAAGTAACAATATGGGTTTTATTTATTTTTTCCTGAGCCATTAAAGAAGACAAACATCTATGTCGAAATAATTGTCTGTCTTTTTGAAGTCAGTAACATTTTTACCATAATCTGTTACCTGTCATTTCAATAAAATGTTTCTATTGATAATGAGACACTGACGATCTAATAGCATTTCAATCTTAAAAGAACAAATCGACCACAATATCATTTAATATACAGAACAAACTTTTTTCAAAAATTAGATGTACGGTCACTCAACACAAAGCAGATTAAAGACACCCCCCCCCCCCCCCCCCCGTGACCATGGGGGGCGCTAAAACACCACGGCTACTGTGCCTAAACAAAGGCAAATATGCAATTCAACAATTTCATACAAACTAAACTCAATGGCCCAGCTGTAGCCTTGCCTGAACTCATGGTCCACATGGAGTGGGTGCTCAGGGGAGAATTGATACAGAGACTATTGTCATTAGGCTTGTCTCTTTGCCTCAGACAGACATTTTTAATTCGGGTTCGGAGGCTGAAAACACGGCTCAGCTGCCACACTGGAAACTGGAATTACCACCTCGTCTTCAGCCAGAGTTCTGGAGTCGGGGGGGAACATTTCTCTCAGGCAAACTTCGCCCGCGACCGGATTGCTACGTTTTTGGTTTCAAAGCGCTGCACGCCCCGTGTTAGTTTGAAAACTCAGTGACGCAGTCATCTGCATTCGTTTGCCGATTGGTTCTTCTCAGTCACGACTTGAATACCAGGGGAGAATGCAAAACTTAATTCCAGCACTAGTTCCTCCTACTCCTCGGTCCATGAAAAAGAAACCCCTCGTCTTACTTTTCACCTTTGGGTCTTTCTCATTCACAGTAGTTTTTGTAGCTACGCAACCGACTGCGCAACCGACATGCTGAGTGTGCATGTACAGTGAAGCGTGAAATGACTCCTCAGGTGTGTCAGTATGGACGGAGAATACTTTGGAGATGGGGCTCAACGCTCGTCTGGATGGAGCTCATTTTAGTGAACATTGTTCTCAAATGAAAACATATTTGTGTGGATGAAGCCAAAGCTGCCGTGACGTTTTGCCAAAGCAGGGGCAGTGTAGCGATAGAGCCCAACAATGCGATGGCTAAAGCAAAGCCAAACGATGAGGTCATGCATGTGAGACCGAAGGTCAAACATCCGGCAGCGAATGGACAGCTGTGATATGTGTGGATTACTCAAAGTTGCACTAGGTCGGCTTCATTGATCCTAATCTGTCCAAATGACGGGTTAGCCGCCAGATGTTTCTGTCATTGTTAAAGACAGAGAAAACCTCTCGTCAGAGAGAAAAAAAACTTTAAATGTGGAAAGTGGCTGTGTTGATCAGTGAGTCATATTCATGTTTTTGTAATACTCCCCCCTCCGCTGCCTCTGAGATCCCCGGCCCCTCCCTTCCCAGACACCCTCTCCCCCTCCATTTTCACATCGCGGCAGTAGGTAAGGAGCGTTGGATCCCTGCTGCATTACCGGAGCCTTCTGATCTAATTGTTTTGTAATGCAGGGATTTTGCTCGGGATGACTCATAACTTGGGAGATGGAGAAAGAGAAATGTGCAGAAGTCACCAAAATTTGAATGAGCACAAAATAGCAAGCAACAAACTCTTAATAAGTTAGAGCCCCCCTGTAGGTATCTGTCTCTTCGAACTGATAGACCTTTCCCCAGTTTTCCTCTCTCCATCTGTACCGTATTCCCTTTTTGCTTCACTGCACTTTCTCCAGATTTCATGATTATATATTTTCCTCAGCAGAGAGCGGTTAACTTACTAAAAGGTTGCTCAGCAAAATTGTCATCGTTAATCCTAGGAATTAACGCCACTATTCCAGCAGTTATAGTCCATCCGGTCATAGTTAATTTAACACTTTTATACAATTTTAAACATCCATTACAGCTCAGCAAACAAAAACACCGGTCAATTTATGTAACTGTCACTGAAGAAAACAGCTCAGGAGAAATGACTGTGCAATTCGAATTGGCCCATTACTACCACAAAAACCACACCGCAGTGATATTGGGTTTCTAAGTCATTTAATGGATCTTGATTCAGTTGCCTCATTTCCTGTTGCAGAATAGCAGCATTGGGCATTACAGGCCACATTCCTAGCAATAAATAGTCAACACATTGCCTGTATTGACTAATGTGGATGCTAACCTGCTATCACACTGAATAGTTTGACACTGGCAGTCGCCTAAGCAGAACATTCCACAGGACAACAGGTGTGGGTAAAAAAAAAAGAGCAGGGTCTTCACTGGAAAGTCATGCACAAGACGTCTGGCCAAACAAGGCAATGGAGAGCAGATATCAAATATCCAGTTAATGAAACAAATGGTGACTGAGGGGCAACACAAATCACAGTAGAGCACGAACACAGATCACCGGGGTCTGAAAAGTGAAGCCAATTCGGAAAGACCTAAAACCTGTATTCTCTGGATCGACCAGCAGAGGGCGACTCCACTGGTTGCAAAAATAAGTCAATTTCTTTCGATTTCTATGAGTAAAAAAGATGATAAATCACTAAAATGCATTGGGGGCGTGGATGCCATGTGATTGACAGCTAGTAACGTCCAACAGGGGCAGGTCACTGGTGTAGGTGGACGCACAGTGGAAGAGCTCTCAGTCAGATCCACCCTAGTTGCTCCAAATATGCTTACTTTTGGTTTCAAAAAACCAAGGTGGCGCTGGACAAAATGACAAACTTGAAGCTTCAAAACGACAAAGTCAAACAGGAAAATGTTAAATGTATGGAAACTAGTAGGGGATGGATCAATGTATAAAGACGGGAAGTTGGAAATGTTCTGTCTAGATAGGCCACAAAGTAATATTTGAACATCCATCCATGTTGGCGGAGCGCAAAAACCCTTTCTGTTGGGAGGTAAATATGTGTTTTAAAGCGCAACGGTGTTTAATTCTTCATTAGAAAAGAGAAAAGTAGTTGTAAAATTGCAATATTTCTGCGACATTTAACAAAGCCTAAACTCTGGGTTTCTCATTTTTTATCGATCCCAATTTGTACAAAAATGGAACATATCACTTTGTGGAGCTGTTTGGGATCACGGTTTAATAAGAATAAAAACTTTGCATAATACTAAGTTAAATGGTGAATAAGGGACCGTATTTGATGAAAAATTGGTCACATGTTCACAGCAGCTGAAAATCATGTTTTTGCTGACCTCTAGAGGTTTATCTTCTCAACTTGTGCACTCGAGGGTGTGTCGGCCCACATCCACAGGTGACTCCGGGTGTGGCCAGTGACGCAACTTGAAAACTTGAAAGAGAGAGAACAGTGGAAAACTTTTCAGATGTTATGTTAAATGACTCATGACAGAGTCTCATAATCCTGCTGATCACAACATGTTTTTTAGTCTGTGGCACTTCATACTGTCGGGTGTGGTCAGTTACAGAAGACTTATCCTTTCAACCAATAGAGGTCAGTGTTACAGTGTTTTTCTTCCTCCTACTAATCTGCTGTGGAGTTGGTCTTTAATAAGATCAGCATTAGTTCTTTTGAAGTCGTGTTCAAACAAACGATCACTGGATCGACTCAGTGCCGCGCAGTGTTCGGCACTGGATGTGCCTGTTTTTCAGCCAGACGATAAACTGGAGAGCCGATTAATCAGTCAGTCGACTGAAGAAGCCTTCAATTTCTTAGCCCTCCAGGATTGCAAGTTGAATGCATTTCGTTTTTGGGGATCTCTGGTTGGTATTTTTTCCACTACTGTCTAAAATTTTATTATGAATACGTGACAATCGATTAATGGTAGATGATTAGCAGATATTAGGTAACAGACAATACAATGTATAAGATTTAGGGCTTCATTATTAAGCTAAAGACAAACTACGAGGATCTGAGGCTCCAAGGCGCTTAATCTAGAGACTGAAAACACATTCCACAATAGCAACGATGTATGAAATCACATTAAAAATTCGAAATCTCTTTTAGATATTCAATTTTTTCCCTCCCCTGCTAATCTTAACAGCCCTTATTCCCTCCCACAATAATATGAAGACACGCGGGCGGGCTGACGCGATCCCAAACAATGAACCCTTCGTCCGAGCACTTCTCTTCCCTGGACATCTAATTATGCTAAATGGTTCTCTCAGTGTGAGTGGTCCTTTCACCCGGCTCCTCTGCTAATCAGGATGTGGGCTGGCGGCAACTTGTTAGCTTACCTACTCATTATTCTTTACCTACTCATTATTTTTTCCAAATGTTAACTTGTCTCACGTTGAAATGCGCCTAATCGTTTTTGCAGCTAGCTGGGGACTCGCCCACCGTGCAAGTTAACGTATCCCTTAATGGCCTATTTGCCTGTCAGGGGTTTCAGAGACATTAGACGCAACCAATCTGAAATTAGTCTCATTAGGAGATATTTCACTTTCCGTACATGCACTCTTCATCCAAGCTACCATGCAGTTTATTTAATGTCATTGAAGGGAGGGTTTTTTTTTTATCGTATTGTCAGCAAGAGTCAACTGGTCGTGGACCAAATCCTGTCAGCAGAGCTTTGCCAGTCCAATAAAACAAGACTTAATGCTACCTGTTGATCGTTTAAGCTCTTCAAGGAGAAGATTGGAGATTGAATTTTTTTTTCTATCTCTGCATTCCGCCACCCTAGATGGTGTGTGTGTGTGGGTGTGTGTGTGTTTAGTGCAGCTACTCCTCCGCGCGTTCCATTACATGACAAATGCCACAGTATTCACCTGCATCCTAAAGCAGAGATTAATCTTGGTTAGAACATTTCACTCAATGACAGGCCAGATTGAGAAAAATGTCTGTAAGCAAGGAGGCACGCTCGCGACCGCAGCCCGGCTATACACGTCTTGCCTCCGACCTCTCCATCTTCCTCCCTCATCCCCATCCCTCTCTTGCCCTGTGGGCTTGTTCCTGCTCATCCTCAAGACCAGATCGTAGGGAGGACCGTGATTTATAGGCCCACGCTCGGCTGTGAGGTATTTGGGTATTTGTGAGCATGATTGAGAAGGGGGGGGTTATTGGGGTGTGCATGCATGTGTGTGTGTGTGCATGTGTGCAGAGGATGGAGAGAAGCTGTGTGTGTGTGTGTGTGTGTGTGCAGAGGCTCGCATGCAAGCAGATTGAAATATATGCTGGCTCTCTTTGCGAGTGTGTCATTGCTCCTGCCTCCAGTTAAATAACTAGTCTGCACCTCATTTGGCTGCGTAGATTAAGGACTGCGTACGTCCCAGGTGATGAAGCTGCACCGGGAGAACGAGTGTCTGTTTGCAGCCGAGCTCCTTGACAAAGCGACCCGAGGGAGAGATGGGTTTTTTTCTCGCAGCAAATATCCTCGTTATAATGTTTTTCGATCCATTTACTTTGCGTGCGAACAAACAGAACGAAGCAGAGCAGCATCTGATCGTGTGCAAACACCGCCACAAATTTTGAATCATTTAAGCAGAATATAAACGTATGCATACGCAAACACACTGCTGCATTTCCACAGACAGAAATACAAATAACTACACACACATTAAATTTAACGCGCTGGTAATTTGTTTACCGACACTGTCTGGATTTCAAAGCCCCCACAGATCTTTTATTCAGATGTGTCAAGTCCGAGTCACAAGCCGTGCATCAATTCCCGCTGATGACTAATTACACAACATATGAAAGGGAGCGGCGATGCTCTTTGACATCCACACACCACAGAGCGACCAGCAGGAAACTGAAGCCTGCGAGCGAGGACATGATTATCTCGGGTGTGGATCCGCTCAGCGTGCGTCGTACCTTCCCGAGTCGCTCTCATCTCGGGAATGCCACAGAAACCTCACGGTTGGACTCGTACTGCGTTTTCAGGTGGGCGAGCATGCCAGAGTGTCAGCAGCACTTCTCCTGCTAACATGCACAAACTGAAAATGGGTTCGGAACACATACACTATAGTCTATGGGTATGTGCGCATGTGCATATATACACTCACGCGCAGCCTTCAGGGTCTTTGATCAGCTCAACTTCAAACTTCAATAAAACTGGAGATCAAGTAGGGTAGTTCATGGCTGCAGTCTCACGCCCACGTCTCTTAGTTCCCCCTTGAAGTGTCGGATAGTGAAGACACAGGTGCCTTAATGGTTTCAGATTGTCATCGCAGAGACTCGTGTGATCTCGGCCTGTTCTGTCATTCTGACAGTCGGTGGCTGCTGTAATAAATATTTAAGGTATGTTCATTCCGCCGCACTGATGACGGAGGAGCCGGCGCGATGTTCGCGAGGCACTCGCGGTTAAATTGTCACCGCCGCAGCTACTGCACGGAGCACAGGAACATTTCACATACCGGAGGTGGTCATGGAAATGTCTTTCTATGATGTAACTGCATTCCCTTGTGCTGCTGCGTCGAATTTAATTCCCCCCCTACGCGGGGATCAATGAAGGTACATCGTATCCCCAGCTACGAAATGTTGGCTCTCATGATTCAAAAGGAGTTTATCTTGTGAGGCGTTGAACGTTTCCCTTTCAAAGAGCGGCGAACGTGGTCAAGTGCGCTCGACTGATCACGGAGAACTACGCTGATTTCCTTGCATTTCAGTGCATTTCAGTGAATACTTTTGACTGTGGTTAATCTCATTTAGCACCACCATCAGGTCAAACGGAACACTTGTCCACCGTGTCAGCTCAACCAAAAACGGAATGACTTTAAAATGAATGGGTTTATTCCCTGTAGCTTCAGCTGTACTTTGAGATCACTAGTGACACTGCAGGCGAAGGAGCATGCAGACTTGGGCCCTTTGGAGGAGCAGTCCCAGTCCCAGCCCCCTGCAGGACAGCACCGGGCAGCTCCTTCGGCAACGGACCGATTCACCCAAAGTATCTGGAGGCGAGGAGTCGCAGGTCGTCTCCTCCCTGCTGCTGTCAGACATTACAACCCGCAGGGTGCCTAGTCGGCCACGTGCACCTCAAATCTGACAGCAGACTGAACTCCTCATTCACTCAGATGTCATTTCATTTAAACTGTGCAATACAAATTTGTTTGCGCAATTTCAATGCCCTTTTTTCAATGTGCAATGCTGTTTTTATTGTCTATATAATTCCTATTTTCTTTGTTTTTCTATCTTTATTTGACCTACTCTATTCATTTTTCTATTTCCCACATATATATTTCCCTTTTGTGTATTTTCAATGCTTAGTTATTCATTACTTGTTTCCTGTAACACAGCAAATTTCCCCTTTGTGGCACTCTAAATGTTGCTTTGGAAATTTTCAGGAACTTTTCCTGCCCCCTAGTAAGATATCTGGAAGATGTCCATGAGTGAGCCCATGTGAGAATGCAGCGGGAAAATCTCCGGAAGATCCATGGAGTGAGCGTGGGCGCTCTACCCAGGCGCCGGCCCTCGCCCGACTGTTCCATCTGACTCGGACATTCTCCTGCTGCGTTCTTCATATGTGAACGAAGGGAGTTAAGTGAGTAGTGTGAGAGAGGAGATGCGGAACTACATTGAGACATTTGTATACATTTGTATTCTTATGGATAATCAAAACATGTGGGACCTTTAATGGGAAAACCCGACACCTAGCACTTTTACAGTGAATAAACCGACTTCTAATTGGAGAGATCCTGCCGCCCTCCTTTTGGCCCCTGCGTCTTTTGGCCGCGGTGATCTGCAGCGACTGCTGGTTTCTGGACCACAGTTGTTCATCTGGTGCCAAGGGGGACTAGCTGAGATGTAGTGCCAGTGACCAAGACAAGGTCAGCCAGACCGCTGCCAAATTAAGGCTAAAACTCAGCCCGCAAGCCTTAGTAGCGATGATTGTAAAGTTATATTCACTGCAGCTCGGGTTGTACATTGTAAAAGTAATCATAAGCCCAGAGCCCAGCGGCGTGTGATTAATTGGAAAGCTTAATTAGATTTGGAGATTTGTAACAGAATCCTCAGCAGAACACATCTAATAAGAATTTGAAAGTGACTAATGCTTTGTTGATATGAATATCTGAACTGAATGAATACATGAGCAGCCTAGTGAAGCCGTGCCTTTTTGAGCTGTTGCTTTCTCATTCAAATCTGCGTTCACTCCGAAACACTTGGGGAACTCGCTGGGAAAACCAATACCAACACTGCATAATAACCTCTTTCACATTCATACTCGTGCTCTGCTAGACGCCTGACATTTCTCTCTCTTCTGTCTCGAACACTGAGCCTCAGCCCAGACCCAGGAAGGCATGAGGCCGACATCCGCAATGTGTCCGCAGACCTCGGACTGAGCAGGATGGGAAGAAAAGAGTCATCAGTCACTATTAGAATGGTCCCTTATATTCAATCAAAACGCACCAAATTGCATTTGGTTTCTATTGCATTTCATGCAATATTCCCGAAATAATGCCTAAATGTAAAAGAAAAGTGTTAAACAAAAAAACCTGGATCCTCTTTCTTTGTTCAGAGCTGCGTCACAATTTGTAATGGGCTCTGTCTCGACCCATCCCTGCACTAAATTTCGTGGAAATCCGTCCAGTATTTCTTCCGTGATCCTGCTGAAAAACAAAGAAACAAACAAAGGGACAAACAAAGGGACAAACAGGGGCGAGACCACAACCTCCTCTGCGGTGGTGGTCGTTTAATCTAGAGGAAACGAGGCAGCCTCTATTTCAATACAACGAGTAAACACAGATGAGTAATGGAAAGGACGAAAAGATGGTGAAGCCCCTCCGGCACAAACTTAGTTGTGAGCAAGGTTAAAGTGAGAGTAGGATTTTTAAAAAAACCAACAGAAATGAGAGTGTATAGACTGAATTGAGTATTCCATCTACCCGCTCAAAGAGAAAGTAGTATAAAGTTAGGAACTGTGCGCCCTGAGCACTGTATCTTTACGGCCGGCAACAAATGTGTTGTATACAAACTTAATGCTTCTACCTGTGTGATGGCCTTTCTGTACAGTATACACAAGTGTATATCAATCTTATACGTGACTTATTCTATTTCCACTGGGTCCATCTGCTGAAGGATACATAAAAAAATAAGATATATATATATATATATATATATATAAAAAAATCCCTGTGATGTGTGGTCTCTTCGATCCATCACTGACTGAATCAGTATGGAGCTCACTCCTCCGACCTTTTCATGTCTGATCCCGGCAACAGAGCCCATACATATCGATAACGCGTAACTGCTTCCTCCCAGGCGTCGTGCACTGCGCTGTGTGACACACACACACACGCACACGCACACACACACACACACACTGTGACAGATCTAGGAAATAAACTTGTGTGCGGTTCAACATTGAGTACTGAAAGGATTTCGATTCCTGCCCCGAGGTCGTCCTGTGAGGGATTCTTGTGAGACATTCGCAGCTCATAGTGCACCGGCCTGTTTGATGTGAAGGTTTCCAGCAAAGACAATACGCTGACCTTGGAGCGGATGACCTTCAGATTGGACCATGTGCCTTGTTTGATTAGATGCATATGCTCATATCCCTTATCTCTTGAATTATTTGAGTAGTCATACATTTTGATTGCATGAATCACACTACGAGATTATAAAACCACGCATTTGATTATTTTTTCTCTCCATAATATAGGATAAAATAGGCTCTACACACTTTTTTGTCCAAGGCAAGGAATTATGACAAACTTTGCTCTGATAAAAGTCAAGTGACCTTCTTCTTCGCGTTCGTCTTCTCTTCTCTGCCCACGCACCTGTCACAAGGAACTTAGAGGCGAGCGAAATAATTTTCCCGACCGAAAGCTTGACTTTAATATTATATAGTTCTTGCATTGGAATAAAAAACAGTGTGCAGCGCCTTGATTCCTCCATATTTGAATTTTCCCCCTTTCCTTTATTTTGCATTTTGATAGAAGCCAGTGTACGGGGCATGCCACTGCATTGGAATGCATTACAATAGGAATATTACAGAGCCGGGTTCTGAGGCTGTCATAAGCAGTGAGCTTACTGATGCCAACATATTTTCTTTACAGAGAAAACAAACTCTTTTATGTTTGAGTTCATGAACAGATGTGATAAGAATATATTTCCCATGCGTAAAATGACTTGGGCCCAGGTCATACTGGAAAATAATAGATTTGTATGAGGTGTTGGATAAAAGTGTTTATCCTGCAGTTGTTCTGAAAGGCTACACTTGAAGGCAGGCTGAGAAGTGATGCACTCGTCTCTCCTGGAACGTGCTCATAATGTGGCACCGGCTTGTAAACACAGAAAATCAGAGGTATTGTTATTTAAAGAATGAAAACAAAAAGAGCTTCAGAGAGAAATTCAAATCCTTGCTCCTTTCTCACCTCTGCACAGCCAACCACGGGGAGAAAATCGGTTTAATTTTGCTCAAGGCAGCAGAAATCCAAGCTTGGTGTTTATATGAAACCAAACATGCATGGGCTCCTTTTTTTTTCATTTAGCAAATGAGTAAATTAATGAGGATGCCCATTAATTAGCTAATGGAAATCTGCCCTTTGTCATGTTTACTCTGGTATTAG
The DNA here is from genome assembly GCF_022379125.1 of Scophthalmus maximus. Lineage (NCBI taxonomy): Eukaryota > Metazoa > Chordata > Actinopteri > Pleuronectiformes > Scophthalmidae > Scophthalmus > Scophthalmus maximus. Next base: position 21,132,582 of record NC_061519.1, read on the forward strand.
TGCTGAATTATCATTGTTCATTTGTTCAGTGTCGCTGATGAGCTCGGCGGATTAGATCGGAGACGGTGTCTGCACGTGCAAACGCTCAAGATGAAGAATAGATTCCGAGATGGAAAGACGTGCATCTTCTACCGTCCTGACGATTCGAGCTATGGTTTGCGGCCGTCTTGTAAGGCCATGATAAGAGATGGCGTTCGCAGGGTTATTGGTTGTACAGTACATTTGTATTTCCTTTTCCTCTGACAGTGGAAGATATGACAATGTCGAAGAAAAGAAGAAAATACATGAGATGCTATGTCGATTGTCTGTCATCATTAGAATTCCAGGCTGTGCAAGCAGTGAACCAATGATTACCTCATTCTAATATATCTAATATATAACTATCTACAATTAATAGAAATAATTTACATGTTAAAGTAAGTAAATAAGTTGTTTGGTGTTGTTTTACAAAACAAGACTTTATATGTACGTCTTTTATGTTACTCACAATTTATTCCACTAATATTCGAGCCAGGTCTTTCTACTCTGGAGGTTGCTCTGATGTATACAACCCACTGGCACCTGCTCTGGTACAGAATATACGCACACATATATATAACACTTTCCCAAGGCAATCCCCTACTGAAGAATGATAAATTCAATCCAATAACCTCAACATACAGCTGGAAATCGGCACTCTGGAAATTGCCGTCTGCGCCCACAAAACAAAAGAACTCTCGCTTTTTTCCTGCTTCTTCCTCCACATCTTTCAAATGTCTCACTCGAGAAAGACGAACGTTAATGCAAAGAAAGAGATGGACTACATCCCCATGTTTAATTAGTTTAATTATTGCCGCTCTAAACTCGTGCAAATTTCATTTTGTACAACTGCTCTACAGCAGCACTTGGGCTGGAAGTACTAATTATTTTCATTAGGGATTAATCTGCTGTTTATTTCTCAATCAGTCACTCAATTGTTTTTAGCTATTAAATGTCAGAAAACACTTTAATATTCTTAGATGCAAAGATGACATCTTCATCTGCTTTTGAGTCCAAAGTTTTATCATCAGATCTCAGACAAAAAAAGCAACAATACATCAGAATTTGTGAAGCTGTAGTGAGAATATTCAGAAATATAACGATTAACCCAATATCAAAATAGTTGCAGACGAATCAATAAAATATCGGAAAGACTTTTAAATCGTGCTTCATTAAATTTTCATTTTCAGAAACACATGAAGAACTATTGAGGAAATTAGATTAAAAACCTTACATACCTGAGGCCATTTCCTCATTAAAACTTCATTCATATCTACATTATGCATTCCTCATACACTACAGATGGGGCCATGTATTACAACTTCAGCATGACTCTGAATGAGTCATAGATCTGTACCTCAGTGAGGCCTACTACATACTGCAGTCATAATAATAATTCATAATTACTATGGCATAAAAGTAAATAGAAAATGTGAGTGTTACATACACACCACTATTTAGGCTGCAAAGTACTGCAATCAAAAACAACAGATCAGTTTATAATGTTTGTTTTTTGTTAAAACTTTTCCAAGAGACCGATTTCAGTTTATTTATGTGTTTGATGAAATGTGTTGGCAATATTCCTTGTAAATGGAGATAGTCAAACCATTAGAAACTCCTAAATATGATGCGGTCTGGTCCAACACCGCTGCAAACTACAGCCTCAATGATGAACACACAGTCAAATCAATACCTCGATCGAAATTGAACATTATTATTATCTTTGTGAAGGTTTAACTTACAGCTGAGCTGTTGCATTGGATTCCTGTAGATTAAACAAATGAACCTAATATAGTGACCACGGATATAAACGGTGTTGGTTAGTTAATTACATGATTAATCATTTCAGCCCTGTGTCTTTCGTGATTTGCACAAACGTTGCCTTCATTAGTTAAATGATATTATCAGCACATTTAATATACAGTACAATCAACAGATGTTTCCGCAGAACCCCACCTGTGACTTTTGCGTGAAAGTGTTAAAGTTCCCTGCTCAAATCTGGCGTCGTGCGACAGTAAAAACAGAGGCTGCCGTTCTCAGGGACAGATGGGAAATGGGAAAAGCCCTCCATCATGTCATCGGCACAGTGAGACGGGGGGAACACACAGCCCCACGGTTATGAGTCTACTGGCTGCGAGATCTCCAACAAGACTTCCCTTTTAACAGCTCCCCCCAGGAGGGAAGCAGCTACCATAACCTTTATCCAGCGTGAGCTCAGGTCTGCCCTTCCAGACACAATCAGTGCTCGAGACAACCTTCAAATGAAGACAGGTCTGCCTTCCTGTCTCACTGTACACACGGACAAAATTGTCTATTGTGGTCGTCCGCTGGCCCGCCCTCTCCGCCCCCCCCCCCCACCACCTTTATGTTTCAATATTGCCATCCTCTCAAAACAGGTTAGCCCGCTGTCAGAGATGCACTCGATCGCCTGTGGGGCGATTTGTTGAAATTTACCAGGAGATGTAGTGCAGACGGTGTGCTGTGGTGTGTGCTTGTTCGTTCTGAGGGGTGCCCTCATCGGTTTTTCAACGCAGGTGGGTCTCACCTCCTCTTGTCTCACCTCAGCTCGACGCCTGTTCGCATCTGAATAACCATGGACGGAAGTGACCGTATCATATGCAAATGTCTCCCTGCGTGATCTGTACCGACGCAGCTTTGCATCGCAGTTTGCAACAGTGTCTCAAAGACTTTGACTGCTGTGACTATGTCATGTTGACTATGTCACAGCATCACACTTTCACATTTTATTACCACTGAGTGAGTCAGCGTGCTGAGACAGAAGCAGATAGTCACCGGCTTGAGACCGTACATCATCTCCATTTTAATGGTGCCATTTGACAGGTTTTTACGGCTCGAATTACAACACAACAATATATCTGTGATGGATTTGCCGGTTTTGTGATCAAACGTCAGTGTCTCAACAAGTGTTTACACGTTGTAATGAATGGTTTTGCCTTTATTTGCCTTTAGATTTTTTTGTTATGTTGTTCCAATATAGTATTTCCAGAATGTTGATCTGATTAGTGAAGCATTAGGACTTTTGCATGATAAGGGTACTGAATTTCCATGTCGCTCAACCTAATGCTGCGAGTATAGTATAGTACAGTTGAGTCGGATACAACATAGCCCCAAGCCTGCTGCCTATACCTGTGCTTTTACTACCGTGACTACATGTTAATAGGTCTGCTGTAAAAAAGAGCAATTTCCTTTTTTAATGCCTCACATTCGTCTTGTCAATCTGCAGCCTACATTATCCACAATGCAATTGCCCGCCAGCAGTTCAGTTGGAGATGTGAGTCTGCTATTCTAGTACATGCTGCCCTCGAGCAGAGATGATGAGAGGTCTGGTGAACTTACTTCTTTGTGACACCACACCCTAGTCGTGCTCCGGAAAGACCCGTGGACAGACTGTGATGTGCACAAAAAAATCTCCACTTAATGTTCCTCATAAAGATCTAAGAAATATCCAGCGGTGAGACTTTTTATTTCTGGAATCATAATCACAACAACCCATGTAGCAGTGTCAATCTTATCCACACTTGTTGACATTTCCCTGTAGCTGTTTTTTTTTTCTTTCTCTCTGGTATAGTAAGATGATTGTCAGTCCTACCAGAAAAGCTCTGTTTTTTCCCCCCAATGGGGAGTTAGAGGAACAACAACAAAAAACTGAGAACAACACAAGACCTGTCAGAATCTCTGGAAAAAACATTTCTGAGAGATGGCCACTGGTGAGGTTGAAATCCGGTTAAATATGGCGGAAATTCTCACGACCAACTTTGCGTCAACGAGGAATACCTGCACAAAACGGACAAGGTCATCGAAATCGAACGAATCTGTGGATTATTAGAGATCTAGCGTCCACAGCAAAAATAGCCATGATGGAAACTCGCTGTGTTTTTTCGCTCCTCAGACTCTTGGTATTTATCTGTAGCCGTTGAGAAACACACCCGGGTGTTGCAGATTTCTGTGTTTTCTTCAGTACATCCATCCAGCTCTTTGACACGATGTGTGTATTAATGTTTGCGTGTGTGACGAGCACACAGGTGGAAACGTTGACATCCATTGATGAGTCACCGCGTGAAGTGATGTGCTGCCCGGATGAGGCCCTTCGTCCACGTCAGTGCGCCTCATGGGAGGGGAAGTAGTCGTAGTAGTGACCTTTCAACATGCCAGTGCTGTCACTCCTTTACATTACATCTCTCTGCTTTTCGTGTCACCCCACGTTTGTGAAATTCTCCCACCAAACTGCTTTTTTCTATTGATTATTTGGGTGTGGGGAAAACTGCTTCCGGCATCTAATAGAAAAAACGTGAGCTCCATGGGTTAACTCTTCAATCTGCCATGAAGGGGCGCACTCAAACATCGAAGTGGTGCCATCAAGACGCAAGTTGGCAGAACAGAGGCGAACAATAACAATTCACATACCGCGTTGTCTGCACATCATGCGCCATATGCCGCCACCTTAACCCGTCTGGAGGAGCCAGATGTTGAAAGAGCTGAATAACACTTGAGTCCTCATCTGTCCCCTGCTCTCACTCCGTTCTCTGTGCGCTCGGCTTTGCACGCCACCCTACAAAATGTGCCTTCCTTTTCTCTCTTGCTACAGCATCATTTACACCTCTGCTATCTTTACAAACAAAGACGATGCATATGTGAGGTGTTTGCGTCTCCAAGCAGCCACATACAGTAACCCAAGAGACGCAGAATTCATCCAATTCCTCGTGCCCTTTCCTCGGAGAGGTCGTCTGTTACGAGGCTCTCTATGTATTTTTACATCACCACCATCCCTTGATCCATCTCAACACAACACGGGCATCACACAACTGACACTATCACCGTCCTGAGGGTTGCTGGGGGACATTACAGATTCATGTGCCCTGTTGACTGTGGCCGCGACGGCAGAACAACCACCCGCAGACGTCGAGCAGCGAGCTCACAGGCCCCACTGCAGTAATGAGGTCGTGAGGCAGTTTAGAATTTTGGCACTTTAGTTCACACACAGCGCCGATGATGAAGATGACGACAGCGGCGGTAATGGCGGCGATGTCAGAAGTCATGGGAAATAATAAGCAGCTTCATTACCTGCCGAAAATATGGGGGCTTCCTCTGGAAACAGTAACGGCGAACACGCTCAAATGCCAAGAAATGCATATGTGTGGGTTTGCTCATAATTATAAAGTGGGTGTGTGGGGAAAAATGTGTGGGACTGAGTGCTTGTGTACAAGTATATGTGCGGGGCTCATGCGGCAACCGCGTCTCCGAGACAATACATTTGTGTGCAGCTAATTAGTTTTGCTAAATAAGTTTTGAAGGAAACATGATTTCTGCATCGATTATGTTTACTTGGTAGCCCCATCTGTGTCCTCAGCACTGTAACTCCAGTATTTCCACAGACTGCCGGCCACTGCGGTGGTCTGTGCTACAAGATTAACATACTGTATGTGTTCTGTGGTCATATCTAAATAAAAATATGGGGAACCACTTTATGCCATAGATATTACATTCGTAAAGTAAAAAAAAGGAAAACAATAATAATACCGAGCAGCAGATGTTGTTTTGCAAGAATAGGTTTTGCAGGGAGAACAAATACAATATACCGTTTGTTTCCAAGATATATTCTGTAATAGACTTTTGCAACTAGGCCGAACTTTTCCTCATTATATTGATGAAATTAAACAAACTTCATATATATATGTGAGTGTGTGTGTGTGTGTGTGTGTGTGTGTGTGTGTGTGTGTGTGTGTGTGTGTGCATAAAATTCATTTCTAGAAGTCATGGCCAGATGCTTTCATACAAGTGAGCACATGAGCTCATGGCGAACTACGTCCACGACTATGATTGTGATGAATCTGAGTGTTGTCCCTCGGAGCAGCTCTGCATAGTCACGCTCAAGACAAAAGCACATTTTCGATGTGATCAATATAACATGGGAATCCATAATTTTTTTCTTTTTAAAAACGAAGTCCCCCATCTCCTCTTCTGATTAAAATGCCAGAGTGTCTCCAGCTACTGTCATCTGATAGACATAACCTTTAAGTGGGCCATTAGGAATATATTAAAAAAGACTAATTTCCTGGGGACATGTCACTGATGAATTATTAAAACAGCTAAAACGGGGCAAACCACCCCCGTCATCCTCCCCCCACCAAAACAGATCACAATTGATGAGGAGTTAACCCGTTAAACGACAAGTACATGAAATGGAAATTCCACTTGTAGGATGTGGACACAGCCTAGATAGAAGCTGCCCACAAATCACCGGGCAGGGCCCCTGATATAATTTTCATATCGATCTAGGGTCCGGCCCTGCTGACTTTGCTGGAGTGAACCTCTGCTCCTGTCAATCAGTGTGCGTTTAAAAATCAATGGGCTGAGCAAACACGCGAGGGTGAAGCAGGACCAAAGATCCTCAGGTCAGGGAGGGAATCAAAGGACGCAGCTGAATTCACCTTAGAGTAAACAAGCTATCAATTGCTGCATCCTTGAAAACTTACTCGGCGATGGAAACTTGAACTACAAAGTGAAATAAAATGTGAATATGGGGTTGAGTGATGAGTCGTGACAGTCAACAGGCCTGAGGTCCCGTACCAAAAGAGAAAACATTATGCAGAAATGCAACGTCACCGTCAGGTCTGATGATTCATCGGAGCCCCGTGATTTGCCTTTTTTGACTCACGTCCCAGTAGGGCATATGAATACTGTCCCTGTTTAACTGATTTCAACTAATAACAGGGTTTTTATGGTATCGCTCAAGAAGCTGAAGGTACTTCACTTCAAGTCATCACATCATATTGAATAATTTATATCAAGCTGAACAAATTTAACAGTTAGTAAAAATAGACTTTTCACTGGACAAACTCTTGCAGAGTCTTTTGATGACCTAATATGGAGACGTTTGAAAACGCTGGTTGCCCCGTATTAGTTTGAAAACACGAGGGGGAGCGTTGTAGTATGGCCGGGCGAAATACTGAGACGTTTAGAAGCGATGACGCAGCCACCCGCGTTCATTTCCTGATTGGTTCTTATCTGTCACGACTCGACTACCAGCGACGGAGGCAAAACCGTTGTAAACACTTCCTGTCAGTAGCAGTTCCACCGTGTCGTCGGTCCAAGAAAATAAATCCCTCGTCTCTGCTTTTGACCAATGTTGTTCCTCGTTGGCGGGATTTTCTGTAACCAAGCAACCACCTGCGGAGTAGACGACCCGCTTCCTGTTTACACCGCTACGCACATGCTCAGTGTACGTGCATGTTCACATGATACATAGGTTTTTTAGGTGTGTTAGTGTGGACGGAGATATGGAGGTAAAACACTCGTCTGGTCGGAGATCGTAGTATGGATGTAGCCTCATAATAATAATAATTTCTCTACTGGAAAGTAATGACATTAATCACTTTAACACCTGTACAGAATATCTGCAATAATCTCAAACTGGCTAATTATTGCTGTGAAAGTATTGAAAAGCGCACATTAGGGGAAACATTTCAAGTCAAAGTGTTTTTGTGGCTGAATGAATTTGCACCGTGGTTTTTTTAAAGCTGCTGGTCCAGGCTTATTTTTAGCCCTTTAATGAATACACAGCCTTATGCAATGCCACAGTATGTTCACAGTATAGCGTGATAGGTGCAAAGCTAAAAAAAGAAAAAGAGAAAAAAGTGCCCTCCTTTTATCAATTACCGGCGTGCAGCCGAAGCCTATATTTTTAGCACCGGCTCTTTCTTTTTCTTTTTTTTTGTTCTTCCCTTCATCTCCCATTTCACACTGTCATTCACATGCTCCGAGGTGCACAGAGGTAGAGGGGTGCGTGTTGTTCTCCAAGTGTTCGCGCTGCAGGGGCCGGGCTCGCGTGGGCTTCACGCTTCAAGTTAAATGATTGTCTTTCCGTGGCTGGGTTTCCAGGCTCAGGATGCAGGCATGCAGGAAGTCAGGCAAACAAGCGGAGGTGTAGAAGCTCCAAAGAGAGAGAGAGAGGGGCGGGGGGAGGGGAGGGGGGGAGGGGAGGGGGCTGCCTGGCTGAGCTGGCAGGAGAAGGATTACGACTGGAGCATCGTCCCTGAGCAGCTCGGGCTGAAGGGAGCGTGAGAGAGGCCAGCCGTTGGCCCATGGGGCCCACAGATGGAGCCTCTGGATGGGGAGTGGAGGAACCTGGCGAGGCATCTCAGATGGACATGTGGATGACTCATGAGCCCCCAGTATCCCATACACCTACTCAGAGTCACGAGGTGACTTACTGTTGCTGTTCATCGTGGCCATGGTGCAGGAAACCAGCAAATGGAAGTCGGTGCGTCTCAATGACTGTCTCCGCGGAACATTATCTCATCATCGACTTGACATATGGCTGCGTATGTTCTGTGGGTTAACGGTGTGACAGCCGAGCGTGACTCTGGACGTCGCGCTATTTTCAGTTCCTCCTCAAATCTATTTTCATGGATTTCTTTCAAGAGATCTGATCATGACATTCTTAGCCCATCTCAAAGTCAACAATGAAAAAACAGGTGAAACAATAATAATCTTCCTCTGTCACACACATGCTGCATAAGAGGCCCATATGTGGAAGGAAAAAAAAACACTGGGAACATCCATACGTGCTGTAGGTGGGTGTGAAGTTACCGCGCACAGCGAGGAGTTATTATTGCTGAGAAAGTGAGAAAAAGCTCTACCGCAAGGTGGAAATCTGGGAGATGCTGGATTGATTTCGGCGCCACACGTGGTGACTGATAAGTGGTCATTGCCGCCGTGTTTCACTTGTCAAGTCATGGTGACCTTTTCTGTGAAGACCTGTTAAGGTAAAACAAGAATACATGGAGCTGTCAGATTATTTCTCCCGTTTCTTTGTCTGTTTTGCATGTTGTGCTAACAAGCCCCTTTTTCTCGTTCTCATAAAACTGCACAGCTTCCTATGAGGCTGATATTTCACCCTGTCTCACAAGATAGATATTGGCTGAGGAAAGGGTCGCTGGAGGCTTGTTGTTTGTAACAGACGGGAACTCTCTCTGATAGCGCGACAACTTCAACCCTAATGGTCGGAGAAAATAGCCCATAAAAGCTGAAATAACTTCATAGGCTGCTTTTATGTCCGACATTTGTTTTTCCACCGCATTAGTCGATTTTAAAACATTGCTTCGCACCCTTTACAGAAAAAGGAAAGAATTTCTTTTTGCGGCCAGATACCTTCCCTCACACCACCAGGGAACAGCGGCGGCACAAATGAGAAGCAGGGTTAGGTTAAATCGGTGTTGTGTTATATGAATCTGTAACAGAGGGCGAGATTAAAGGAATTAATAAAAATCTGATTATATAATGACGGTGTTTTATTACAAGCACACCACGGTGTGAATGAAACCTCAGAAGTGCGTTTTAAAAAGTGTCGAGTTATAGGGATGATGCATTGAGAGGAGAGTGATAATCTCTTCAGCACATTCTTAGACGTCCCCTCTTTGGAAGAAGCAGACAAAACGTGGCAATTTTCCGCGAGGTGCTGAGACACGCACCGTTGCTCTCCCCCCTTGACCGGATTTCCTTTGCCACTGCATTAAAATACCCACATTTCAGAATACACTCTGATCTCCCCGGGTAATCCTCCCACTCGCTGCTGAACCTCCGGATATAATGTGCCCGTGTCTCCCAGCTGGTTCAAGCTGAGGTTTCCCTGTGCACGCCGAGCTTTTTCGGAACATCGCGGCCCATGTGTGCGTCCGATCGCTCCGTCGGCACCCGGTGCTCGGGGTCACGCAGGCCAAGACACCTCCTCCAGAAATAAGCCGAGACTCTGACAAACAGACCTCACTCTTGTCTCTCGCCCCTCGGTGGCCCGCTGTCACATGACTCTGCCACTCAAACAGAGGCGAGGAGGAGACATCAAATCCTTTATAGACACATCATGCATATTTGAAGGCAGAGCATTTGGCCCATAAATAGCAACTGGGCCTAAATAATTGACGAGGCGTTTGCTGAAAATACGTGAATAAAGCTGTGCATTCAGCACCGCAGCCAGATGTCTCCTGCTGGGGATTTACGGCATGTTCCGTGTTCGGAGGTGATGTACGCAGATGTTTGTGTCTGTCTCTCAGTCTGAAATGATCTGGTATTGGTTTCGATAGCACGGCAGGTCTGACGTTGTGTTGGAGCAAGTGGGAATTTTAACTCGTGCTCACTAATTTCTTTGCTGTGATATGATGCAGCAAAGAGGCAGGGAATTAAACTTAAAAAAACAACAACTTATATGGATACAAGTAATTTGATGGTGAATCTAGTTTAAAACTTTGTTCACAAATTTGAAACATTATGGTGAGAACATCCATTAACAGAGCAATTGAGGGATTGTTTTTAATCGATCAAATAAATCACATTGTAATGGGCGTTATCTACTACTAAACGTGTCTCCGGATCATATTGACAATAATAATATTGACATAAAGCAGTTCTATACTCATGGATTTGCAACACTGACTATTATTCCCAAATAGAACCAGAGATGAAGTGAAAGTTACCTTGTTAGAAACACTATAGTGGAAACTCTCATGCTTTAATATTGTTGTCCTCTCTCTATTGTCTCCCATTCAAATAATAAGTTTATGTTTAATCATTTAGAATTGGTTTGATTGTTTTTTCCAATCTATATTCCCAGTTGAACATAGTGTTGCCTTCCTTTTATTTACACAGGAAAATATTGTACATTAGATTTTCTGCCGCACTATAGATTTCCACTATTCTCTTTCCTTTAAGTTCTGATTTTGGTCTCCTCCAAAGTCAAATAGAAATATTGAATAGTGCAGCTTTTATACTTTGATTGCACATATTTGAAAAATAAAATGTGGTTGAAGCTAATTTGACATAAAGTGAATTGTTATTAGTAGTTATTAGTAATTTGAACTATAGTCTTTTAGCACCAGACACGAGGCATCTCCATCTAGTAATCATGCAACAACTTTCTGGAATTCAAACTAGCAACCTGGTCTGGTCAGACATTCTCTTCTCTGACCTTGAAGCAGCTGTCGGCTCAGAGTGACGTGTGCCATTTTCTTTTCCCACCTCTCAAGTCAGTCATTTGAAATCCTGAGGAAGACAGCACATGCTCACGGTGAAAAGCAGAGTGGTGTTGCAGACGGCAGGATTTTATGGCTTGCATTTGTGGTTTTTTTTTTTAACCACAAATACAAGCCAAGAATGGAAATGTAACCTGTACTCTCACCTTTCAATTTCTCACTTTGTCTTTCATTCCTAGTATGCCTCACAGTCATGCACGCACGCACGCACGCACTCACGCACGCACGCACGCACACACACACACACACACACACCAACTGCATCTGCACACTGAGGTATACCCACACGCGAGCATAGATGCACACATGTACATATATGGATTCAGCTGACAGTACTGAATAATTGAGAGGTTGCAATAAAACCAGCGGTTCACATTAGAGTGAGAGATGGCTGTGGAAATGGAGAGAAAAGCTCGGGGACTGCCTGCAGGTGAGCGGTAACATGTGAATCATCTTGTATGGATGTCAGGAGGGGAACGGCACACGTTAGCCGTCTCTCATGCGACAGATGGATTCGTGATTGTCTTTTCTTCTCTTCCTCCCTCCCTTTCTCCTTCTCCGACTCCTTCGGCACACTCGCACGCACTCAGCAGAGTTCAGTGCACAGCCGACAAGTCAAGTGAACTGGAACAAATTCAACTGGAGGGCCTTTTTCGCTGCATCCAGGATTACGACGTTATAAAATATGAATATACAAATATTGAATTAATATGTAACCCCCCCCCAAAAAAAAGAGATGACTGGGGGAATGTAGTTGCACATATTTTTTTATGGTGGAAAGTGGAGAAGATTATGCAACAAAGAGGGACCGAGCTGTTATTTGGTGACATGTTACCTGACTGGTCTGTGTCAATGCTGTTGACCCTGTGTAACCACAGGTAACAGGTCAATATAGTTATTGTGTACTCTTACTTCATGACCGTGTGTTGGCTTTACCCACAGTTTGTACATAAGCCATGTGTTAGTTTACCCTGAATCACACCACACAGTGCCACACTAATTTCAAATAGCTAGTTTTTGCCACACAGCATTCAATCCAGTTTTATATCCTAAAAAAACCAAACAAGCAAACAACAACTTTTGATGCTGCGGTTCCCTGAGCAATATTGGGGAAATCCTTTTTTCAGCAGATCTTTTTTTTTCCTGCTCTCCGCCTTAGCTTGGTCACTGGTCACTGAGGTCAAAGTTGCCCCAGGGCCATGTTCACAACAATAACAGTAATAGCACTGCGCCAGAGATTGTACCGTCCTCATTCACATCAGTAACACCCCTGACATGGCACACCCGAGGTCCCGAAGGTGAGGATAATCAAAAAACAACACACACACACACACACACACACACACACACACACACACACACACACACACACACACACACACACACACACACACACACAGTGGTGGGTTGTTTCAAAGGGATTTGGTATCTGCCATCAGATAATTATCATGCAATCGACAACATAGTTACGCCAACTGTGCCCTTTGGGGGAAACAGCAAACATGACCAAATACAGATATAGATTTATTTTTGCTTGGCGGGGGGAAGAGAAGAAAAAGATGGAGTCACGCTCAGGTGCAGTGTTTAGATGGAGACCTGCGGAAGCACGTAATGAAGCTGAGCAACACCTTTCACCTCCGGTGTGGACACGGAGGTGAGCGGGTTCAGCGCTGACTCTGATCAGTCAGCCCATCACTTGCAGCTCAGTGTTGTCCGTAAGAGGAGCTTCTCCTCACGACACCAGTGTCAATAAAACAAAAAGTCTGATCAGTGTATGACGGGATGCAAGGTCGACCAGCAGCAGACTACAATAGCCAATCAAATATGTGCAAGGACACACCTCTGGTTGCTCGCAATATGAATTATATTGTTAACCTTGGACTTGTTGCAACATAGAATAAAAAGGTCGCTGATGAGAGCGCGTAACTTTTCGGTGATTTAAAATTTTGTCTCATAAACTAAACTGAAGGTGTTTAGCAATGTCGCCCGAATGTTGCTCCAGACATTGTCCGTAAATTTGACTTGTTGCTCCCAAGATGAGTTCCGAGCGAGCCCATGTGAGAGTACGACAGGAAAATCTCCGCCTGAATGTTCCGGAAATGTTCCCGCTGCTGTGACAATCTCCTACTCCGTTCTTCATATCTACAGAAAAGGCATTGATCCATTTTTCCATGTGATGTCTGAAAACAGCTAATGTTGGTCCTGGGATGGGTCGGCGATCTGTCCGGGCTGAACCTTGCCCCCTAGCCCGGCGCCAACTGGGATTGGCTGCAGCACCCCAGCCTCCCTTGAAGGATAAGCGGTGTAGATGATGGGATGGAATGGAATCGCAAACCGGAAATCTTGGATCTTACCTCCGACAACACGAATGCAGCTCCCTATTCCAAAACGGTGCTGCCTGTGTCTGAACATGGCCTAAAATGTTGACACGCTGTTGTCGTCAGCTGTTTATTGACTAACTTCACACAAGCCTTATGCTATACATCATAAGTGTTATATGGTTATTATACCTCCGGTACGCTGGAGGAACCTGCTTCATAACCAAGATTGTGGAGAATGAATATAACCTGCGCGTATTGGAATTCAATCGGAAGGGGAGAGCCAAGTGAGTAAGTAATCTGAAGGTTGATTTTTGCCCTAATTATTTCCCCACAGAGGTATTTCAGCTGGGAGGGAAATGAAAAGGGCACGCTTCCAACACAAACCTCACTACATCTCATTTATTCCAATAGATAAATGACCATCTTTACAAACAAGTGCTGCAACAAATTCACGCGCAAAACTGGGGAATGTCATTAAAAGAAACTGGTTTATTAAAAAGTAATTTCCAAAGCTTGACTGGGATTAATTGTTAGCTCGTGTATAACAGGTTGTACAGTATTATCCAATTACATTGGATTAGATAAGAGTAGATATTCCTTTGTTCGTCCCACAATTGGGAAATGTGGTCGTTACAGCAGCACAGTGGACAGAATATAGAAGAAGTAGCAGAATAGAAAGAAATTTACAGTATTGTTACAAAGCTGGAACCACCACGGCAAGGTGAGGTTTTTATTTAAACTCTAACTAACTTGCCTCCTCTGATCGTAGCTGCCATGACAGTAGGTTGTGATGTCCTGCTATTTATAAGCAGCCGTATCCCTGAATAAGTAATGGGACCGCGGCATAGGTCACCTCTGTGCTCATCTCGTCAGGTTCTTCGGGATTTCAATTAAAGTCTGCTGAAGATATTTCAGTCAAGGCAGCTCAGTGAAACGCGGATGTGTGACACCCGGGGCTGGCCTTTGCGTGAATGGCTTTCACTGCACGTCCGTCTGATGCATTACAAGTGTCTCGTGTTATTCGTCGTCATTCACGTGCCGTCAACTCGGCATGATATCAGAAAAAACTCCATCCGCTTGTTCGAGCGAAGGGAGAGTTGAGCGCTGGTTTCCTCACAAAGAGGCTCACAACTTCCAAGTGGACGCACGACACAGCACACTTTGTGAAAGGCAATATCTTCTGGTTACAACACAAACGTCCTGCCAGTCAATAAAAAAGAAAAAAAGAGCTTAATGCTGATTGGCCGCACGGTGTTGTTAAGAATGTATGGATGTGGCTAGATAGTGAAACATCTCATGTTTTATTTCAGGTGCATAGAATTAAAAAAACATGCAATTGTTGAAGTAAAAGTAATAAAGTAGAGTAATAAATTATTAACCCCCCCCCCCCCCCAGCAACCCTTAAAGATGATGGATGGATGAATTACATCATGAAACGCATCAGCCAATTAAAACTGACGATCAAATACGTACATTTTTTTTTTAATGGTCACAGATGGTTTAGGTTTCACTGAACTACACACTGGATGATTTTCAACACATTTCAAATACCCTTTTTCGGCTCCTGCTCTTTGAGAGCTTAATTCATGTAAAACATGCACCATTGCTCTCTCGCCAGTTCTCCCCTTTGTGTTCACCGACAAAGCTGCAGGTCGTGCGCTGCGGTATCAGCCGTGCTGTCGATGCACCGCTGCAAAGCTCCTCGCACACTCTGTTGCTGACGACAATGTGACTAACACTGTGAAAAATTGAGGCCATTGAAAAGTAGTCACACTGAAGTGAGTACGATTTGCTCCCGGCGTTTGGCGGGAGGATCTGTTCCCCGTTTCGCACAGCGTGCTTCTGAAAAAGGTGCGATTAGCAGCGGCAGGTTGTGCCGTCACATCCTTTGGGCGCGGCGGCGCCTGACGAGGCCGTCCGTGAGGGGAAAGTGTCACTCCGGTTCGGAAAGAGTAATGTCATTATACCTGAAGGCAGGAGTGATGAAAAACCTTAATTAGAGCTCAGATCGATTTTTCTTTGGTTAAGTACTCGCACACCGGTTGAGTAATACATAGGTGTGAAATTGAAGGGAGATGTTATTCACTGTGGCCTGCCTAAATAATTAATTTACAAACATAGTAAAGCTGAAACTCATTACAATATAGTTTGTTTTTTTTAAATCCTACATCAGGACACATGTGTAATTCATAACGGTTAAAAGTAGAAAATAAGTACAAATTTCGACAACATGAATTTAACATGTTGTTAATGCCTCGTGCGCATCGGGGTCATGGTGCGTGTCAAATGTGAAGCAGAGGAGCTGATGGAAGTGGTGTACAAATGAGCTACAAACAAAAGCCACAGTGGATGAGGGAAAAGCCGTGGTTACAAGGTTTCAGGCGCGTGAGGTAAAACGTAAGTGCAGCGCTTTCTTTCTTTTTTAGAGAGAGAGAGAGCGAGCGTGATGGAGGAGGATGGAGAGAAAAACAGAGGATATTTGATGAGATTAGAGAAGTAGTCGGAGAAGACTTCTGGGTAGAGGCTGATACTCTGCCAGTTCAATCCCATTCGTTTGTCTTGCAGTTTGAATTGGAATTTCTTATAAAGGCATATACCCCTCGACTGAAACAACTGATTTGTTTTAACAGGACTTTAATAGGTCTGAATTTAAAGTTGATGTGACCATGAGTTGCCTGGTGTTGAAAAGACACAGTTGAAGATGTGTGTTGCAAACGTACATGCATGCTTGTTTGATGACTCCAATGGTGCGTTCACAGCGAATGTGAGATAACAAACAAAGTCAATGCAAAGGAGCGACTGGACGCGAAGACTGCGTCGCGCGGAATTCGCGTCAGTCGCTTCAGTCCCTTGAACTTGAGCCAAACATTCGCGTGACACGATGGACACTTGGCGTTGAGATCCACCCTACGTCGACGTCGTCGGACGTCCCTACGTTGTACCAGGAATGGAGGATAAAACTATCGTTGCACGCCCCAGCTTTCTGACAGGAGCTGCTGGACGCATCGTGTGCTGTGTGAGCGCACCGTGACAGGGAATGTGCCGTCTGCTGGGAGGAGAATCATCCTCGAGAAATCTTTGTTCCTGTTCCAGACAGTGGTGCGCCGCAGCTTCCTGTGACATGTTTACACACACACACACACACACACACACACACACCTGCGGATCACTCGTGGTGTGTGCATTGGCACAGAGGTGGAGAACACTGCCAACACAACACAACACACAACACAAATAAATCTAGTTGCCGAGAACAGATACTCCAAACCATCCCAAACTCCAGCTGCTAGGATCATCACAACCGCACCCAAAATCTGCTTCCCCCGTCACACCACTCCTCTTCTAGACTAACTGGCGTCTGGTCCAGCAAATAATACACCATACTGCTTACCTTTAGAGCCCCCCATATCCCCCCCCCCCCCGTACCTGTTGGACCATCTCAGGCCCTACACCCCTTCCCGAGCCCTGAGCGCTCTTCCTCTCTTCCTGGCCTGCTCTCCTGTCAGTCCCCACTTTCAGGCACCATGGCTCTGCACCACGACTCTCTGCCACCTCACGTCCGTCAGCTGGATTCTATTGGACTGTCCGAATCACCAGTTAAAACGACTCCCCTCTAACCTCTAGCGTTTTGGTTTTTACTTCCATCATTCCCGTGTCTGTTCATGTTGTATTGGAAGGTTGTATCGGGTGTTTTAGAAAGGAGCAATAAAATGGCTTATTGTGATTGTCATTTCTTAGATGAGACGCGCACGTACACACACTCGCTCGGCATCGCTTGCTCTCACTCCCTGAAGCTTCTGGGACTGTGGCGGCGCTTATATTTAGCTGCCGCATTTTCCTTTTTTGGCGTGGTGACGTCTCTCACGGCCTCCCCCAGCTGTTTTTATCAAGTCATTCTGTCAGGCAGGCAACCCCGCACTGCTGCATTATTCATACTCTGCTATGGAGATGGGGGAATCGGAAGTTCCGACCACCACTTTGATGACATGCAAAGAAGAAGAGGGGTGTGTGTGTGGGGGGGGGGGGACTCCCTGCAACGCTTACATCTGCTGTCACCGGTACTTTCCCAGCTGCTGTGCTGATCAGGTTGAACACAGGAATCATAAATGAAAATGTGCAAGTGCGTGGAGGGGCTGTTATGCCGGGGTGATGAGATGTGTGCGGGTAACTTGGTATTTTGTGTGCATAAAGTCGTGGATATACAAGTCATGCGCATCGGTAAATATTCTGTTCACGATTGTGTGTGTGGGCGTGGGCGTGTGGAGGAACAAATTTAGCTTAACGATATTTTCACCCAGTTTTTCCCTCCGGTATTGCATTTATGCAATATGTTCATTAAAGCCATTCATCATCCGCACAGCTTTGGGTTTCCCTTGTACAGGCAGCAAAAAAAACACAACTCCCTCCTGTACTATAAATATCTTTCATGGTGAAACACCCTCCCAAGGCTTTGTCAGAGACAAATCTTACCACCAACCTCGGATAAAACATGTCTGCGTGCATCATCGGGTAATTGCATAATCTGAAAATTCTGACAAGCTAACGGATGTGATGGAAAAATGAAAACCGCGTGTCCCTCGTACATCATACCTCTCAGAGTCTGGGCGGCGCTCAGGTTTGATGGAGATTGTGGCTGTAAGGAATACGGCGGATCCTCCATCATAGAGGTTATTTTTGTGTGTGTGCGTGTGTCAGTCTAACGTCATAATAGAAATACACCAGGGCCAAATGGAATCCCAGCGCTACACACAGATACAACAACAGGGGCATGTTTGAAAACCTGTACAAGAAGGCGAGTAACGGCGCGACTGCTGATGTTTGCCGATTTTGCACGTTTTTACATAAATGGGTGAGAGACTGATTGACAGTGTGAGTTCCTCTGTTGACTCAATGTGATTGAGCTGGAGATGCGAGTGCTCTCTGCTGGCAGCATTCTCCATTTGTCCCCTTCTTGAGCCGCGAGATGGGCCGGCAGGCACCCGTCGGTCCGGAAAGCTCCTGTCTGCCTCTCCGTAATCCCACTCTTAGCATGTGCGGGCACGTCTGCGGCACCCGAGAACACCCATCTCACGGAAGCTAATCCATTGATCCCCCCTCGTGTGTCAGTCACAGGAGCAGTTAGAGCCATGAGCTGCAGAGCTATGCCATGTCAAGTGTAGCCCTCCAAGCTCAGGAATCAATGGTGTGAAAGTAATTTGGGATGCAAATGGTCAAATGATGGCTTTGTGAGTGTGTGGCGCACAGACAGAGAGGATGTGCGGTCGAAAAAGATACTTTTGTAATTATCATTTAAGAAATCTTTCATCCCATTGTGAAAACTACTGCACAGTTTTATTAATATGTTTGTCTATTATAGAAGATTATTGATAAAAATATACCTCCAGTAAGCATAATTTATCATCCTCCGTAAGTATAATAACAGTTTTTAAAAGCCAAAGAAATAAAAACTAAATATAAAATGATATATGAAAGAGGCTCGTCGCAGAGTAGGGCAACGAAGATGCCATCTGCCTGAAAATCTAATAAGCGTCCTCTCCGAGTCAGCGAATGAGGCGGTAGCATGTACAGGAAGCCTTTCACAGGGTGATCATGTATTAAACAGACTCCCCCTCCTCAAATATTCATGGCCAGAGATTTACTCATTAATCTTTCATTATCTTCTATCTCTCTATTTTGCATACATCAGGAGCTTGGAGCTGTAATTGATCACAATCACCTTCATTACACAGTTTCGTGCCGATCACGTAGTCGATGGGCAACCGATAATGAATCAACTCAGTGTTTGAGTTTGACATTTCACCGTCACTTTCTCTGTCTGTGATGGAAGTCGGATTTTAAGATTTTGGTGATGCAAGTGTCAGAGACGGTGAGCTCTCTGGATCTCCAGCTCAAGGGCTTAACCGGGAGATGAGTTTGGACGACGACACATCACCGAGGCTTAGATGTTCGTCTCGTAGAAAAGGACAAACTTCCACTTGTCATCTGCAGATGACAAACAAATGTGAACAAACAGGCAGCGGTGGAAGATGAACTCAGATCCTCTAAGTAAAAGTGCCAGCACCACAGGGTAACAGTAAATAGAAAGTCTGCAGAATCGCTCCCTCTGACTGAATCATTATGTGTAACGGTTCTAAAAGTTTGTATGAAGTGAGGAAGTGTTGCAGACTGTTTCCCAACCTATAATGTTGTTTCCCTTCCAAATGGTCATGAGATAAATCTGAGGGAATGTGAGATGATTCGTGGGAATCAAACTTAGTTTGGATTCATTTGGATGCAACATTATCTGTTTCCTTGTTAAACACAGACTCTTATTCAAATAAATCCATGTGAGAAGTTAGGAGGGGAGATGTGTCTTCGGTGAAACTCCGGGCAAATCTTCAGCTGTTTTCAGACATGAAATCCCCCCAAAATTTGCTGTTGACATACTCAGAACTTAGCAGGACATTGTTCGATTCAAACCAACAGCAGGAACATTTCTCACCAAAAAGCATCGCTGAAAGTAGAAATATTCAAAATTGTACTGAAGTACACTACTAAATTTACCTTACAACCTTCCACCAATACGAAAAAGTTTGGAAAACAATTGGTTTAATCTTTAACAATTCATTGTATTTTACAAACCTATCAAATGTTTTTTTCCCAATACAAACTGTTGAGCTAAGTACAATATTTAGTACAACACTTAAAATACCAACTGTACTTAGTTACTTTCCATGCCTGCAAACGGGCACATTGTAGAACCTTAAATCTTTTACGTTCTGCACCATCCATCCATCCATCCATCCATTTTCTTCAGCTTATCCAAGATCGTTGTCTGCACCATCGTGACAACGGAGCAAAAGAACAGCGTTTGTGTTAGCTGTAAAGTTCCCCCTTGAAGGATTCACCTTTGCATCAGCACCAAGTTCTTTGAAATCCACTCGCTTCCGCGCTGCTGTGACATGAACGTTATGTTCTAAATAAGATTTTCTGGGGAGAAAAAAAGTACAAACTCCGAGATGAAAGAAGTTGGTAGTCCGCAGAGGTCAGCGGTTCCCTGACTGCGTACTCGGCTTCCCAGAACCGCCCCCAGCATGATTAAGGTTGGGCTGTGATGTGATCCCAGTGATTACCATAGATGACTATAGGAGGGCGAGGCTGGGTGATGGTGTGTGGGACTTCAGGGGGACACTGGTGGGCAGCGGCTTTATCGACCCGCTCCCTTGGATTCCTGTTAATAATATACAGGGACTTAACACGCCTACACATGTGGACAGTGTGCAGACGGAAATGCATTGACACGGGCACAAGCTGAGATGGTAGACGAGAACAAACGAGGCGTTATACTATAAATATATCACACATAAAAAAATCAAAAGGAGACGCCGTTCACATGAACCCAGTAACGCCACAAATCAGCACAGAAATACAGTTTCCTGCATGTGAGGAGAAGAAGCAGTTTTAAATGAGGCCGAATTTAAATGTTGCCGCTGATAATGACTTTTCTCACTGCTATTCATCCCCTGCCATCTTCATCACCACCACAGTTCACAGCAGAGAAGACCTTGTTATCCCGTCCACTCGCTTCCTCCATGCTCTGACTTACTGATAACAATGGAATTAATCAGAAACTCTGGGTAGAGTTAGTCCTCGGCAAAAACTCCACTGGGAAGTTGATAATGCTTCATTTTAACCACAAACACTGACCGTGTGGAGGTTATGAGAGAATAAGAACTACAGGGGGGAAATATGCCGGTGCTTTTTAGTATTCAGACATGTGCCTCGTAACAATATTTGGAGCCTTCTTGCTATTCTTCCAGTCCACTGATATGACTAATGTAACAGTGAATCAGTGTTGTGCAGAACCCAGTGAGGCACATGCTGTTCCCACTGGTCATCCAGCCTTGAAGAGGTATGCATGTCTGCCATCTGTTGTTATTTGGACACCTGCTGCCTCCATAAATGATACCGTGATTCATAACTATTGACAGGTTGTCAGACTTTTATTCAGCTCAGCCACCCTGAGTCCGAAAAAATTAACAAAACAAAACTTGAATGGTCAGACTGAAAATGTATAATTCTTTTGAAATTCTAAACTTTGCCATTAAGACTCGATCCTGATGGATATCCAGCGATATTATAACATTTCGTCATTACCACCAACCAAGTGGCAACCAACCGTGACCCACTCGAGTTTCGAATTTCGACCGGCGTCATGTTGTTTCTTTTGCTGGGTGGGTCTGACTCAGAGCTCGTCCAGTGCCCCCCCCTACACCTGCAACCATGCACCGATGGGACGGACCAGCTGTCAATCACGCTGTATCCACGCTCCGATGTGCACGGTGCTTCATCGTCTATTTTATTTTAATACAACATCACGCTGTATTGAAGAAGACTTGAAACTACAGACTGAGACCATAAACGGCTCAGGAAAATGTGTACTGACGTTAGCCTTGGCAGAGGTATGCAAGTATTCTCTGGCTTCAGATTCTAAGATGTGGGAATATGCTGCTTGGTCTCATGTGACTGTATTTAAAAATCTAAAAAGAAAAATCTAAATCTGGTTGGACAAATTGAAAAGATTACTGGCTCAGAGAAGTGTGGATGCCAATTTTTCACCATTTTTAAACATTTCTACACTCGAGAATTAAATATTAAATAACTGGTTGTTGCAGCCTTAATATTATATCTTTATGTATTAACTGTTGTATTATTATATTATAAGACTTTTAATATGCTAAATTTAATATTGGCCAAGAACAAGAAGGGAACACAAAAAAAATAAAAGACCTTAGACTCGCAGGGGGGATGGGGGTGTTTATGTCATGTCAAACACATGATAAAGTAATAAAACATGTGCCTTTGACCCGACCCGAGTTCAACTCCCAGTGGCCCTCCGAAGCGAAATTGCACCTTGTCATGCTGATCACAACTGACACACCCCCTATTGTGCCTGTTCAGCGCGGCGTTCACGGTGAATCGGCAAAATAGAGAACAAAAGAAAAACTCTGTGTGCGCAGTGGAAATGTCAATCCACTGCCTCTGAGCGCCCTGTGGCAGCATTCACCAAATGCTGCCACGCAACTCTCGCCGTTCGGTCGCCTGTATCCTCGATGACCTGTGAGAAGCGCTACTCAGCGGCTGAAGTATCAGTTCAAAGACAGAATGACAGGGGACGCACAAAGATCCCAGAGGTCTGATTGCCGGCGCCGGGTGCATTCAGGCAATCTTTGGAACTAATCGCTAGTCCCAAGATTCATGGGGAGAACAACGCATCTGAATCAAACATCACAGCGCAGCACCGTCAGTAGTTCGGTGCCAGCTGAAACAGATGGGCAGATGAAGCAGCTGTGTGTCTAAATTAACAGGGTGTGCAGCATCGAGCTGACAGCTTGTCTCGGCGGACATTGTTGTAGTTACTGATAAAACCTTTCATCAGATTACAGACATTTGTCGAAAAGGCGTTGCATTATTCAAACCCAATTAGAGGCAATAGTCATGTAGTGTGTAACATTTATGCTTCATGGGTTTTCTTACCGACTGTGAATTCTAAGCTAGACGTGATTCGTGTGCCTGGGTGTTCGATGGTGGTACTTAGGACGGAGCAAACATAAAAGTTGTAATTGAACTGGGGAAGCACATTTGATCCAGAGAAACAATGGCAGTATATATAACCAAAATATAACCAGTCAACCTGAGCAATGCATTACCTCATCCAGCACAGGCAGGTGGACATTAACCTGCGAGGTACGGAGGAAGCTGGTGCTAGCACTGCTAACGTTAGCCACACCCGGCAAACCAGTGTGGCATTGTGTAAGATGGTTTGGCTCAAATGTCAAAGGAAGGTGGTAGGTAGGCAGATATGTTGAAGGTGGATGTTTATTTACGGCGCTCTCCATTACACGTGTAACTTAGTCAAAATCAAAGAAAATAATCTGAAAATGAACTCATGAAAACTCAAACAGAAGGCACATGAGCACAGCCTCACCTTGTTCTGTCTCCTCCAGAAGCTGCTTCTTCTTCTCCTTCTCCTTCTTCTCCTTCTTCTTCTTCTTCTTCTTCTTCTTCTTCTTCTTCTTCTTCTTCTTCTTCTCCTTCTCCTTCTTCTTCTCCTTCTCCTTCTTCTCCTTCTTCTCCTTCTTCTTCTTTTAATGGCGACTTGAAACCAGTCGGAGCATCATTGCCACCTACTGTATCCTTTTTACATTTTCCTTACATTCTTGTTATCAGTCCAGTTTGTTGTAGATATGTGAATCTGAGTTTTAACACCATCTTCCCAGCGTTATTTCCAAATATTTCTTTAATGTCCATGTACTGCTCCTCGACAAGCAAAAAAACCCCAAAAACTACTGAATATATAGGGTGTTCAATTAACACCGGCACTCAGCCCAGACCAGTATTCACTGAGGGATGGAACTTACAGTGACCAAACAACCAGGAAATAGAAATGATCATTTAACTCCTTTTCCCAAGCTCATTACATTTCTAAATCACTATGTGAAAGGTTCGCATCTCAACAGATTTTTACTGACAAACAATAAACTGTCAAACTAAACTTTTCGACTAAAAAGAAACCCCCACCAGTTGGTTTAACCCATGATGTCAGCGATGACATCACCAACACCATAAAAACCGGGAAATTCTCGGCGGGCCTCTCTCAAACAACAGACCTGCATGGTGACCGTGGACAAGGGAACAAACAATTGTAAGTATGGACAGAGAAACAAACAAACAATTTCCAAACCTGCAAAGAGATAACGGAAAGTAACTTATGGCTGTGTGTGTTTGCTTTAACTTACATATGCTTCGATGTGAACTGTAACATAATGCTTGCACAAATAAACCCGGGATAGTGAGTGAGGCAATGTTACCTTAGCAATGCTAAATTATAGCAAAATGAGCACATAATTTCTAATAAACATCATAATATGATGATGTGCAAGATGACTTGTCGAAAGGGATGAGCGGTGAGTACAGAAGGTCTCGTCACACATGGTTTACACGCAGATGCTGTGATCCTGATGACATTCTGCTCAATTTTGATTTGTTTGTGATTGTTTTCCTGCTTTTAGACAAGTTGAGTTTTCCGACATTTATATACAATATTCCATCCATCCATCCATCGTCTACCGCTTTATCCATTTAAGGGTCCATATACAATATTGAGACCTTTAAAGTTTAGCCATCAATAAAGGGGTGCAGTGTCCAACTAAGCTGTTAGCTAATGATAAATCTGTGCTTGTAGTGATTCTTGATTCTGCCCTGGGTACTAGTTTGCCAGAGCTCATCAGACACATCATCCAGCTCACCGGCTGATTTCCCCACAGTATTTACAGATGGGCGACTAATCAAAGCTCTCCAAGCGCTTTACAGGGGCCGAGCGCTTTACCAAGACACTTAACGTTGCTCCACCATTCTTTGATATAGATTTTTCAAGTGTCTGGAAGTCGTTAAGGGGGATGAACTCCTCCAACAGATAGTTCCTCATTTGGTGTTTTGATGTCGGCGTTTGGGAATTAAGTCCAAATCCCCCACAAGTGTTGGTTTAGATCTGCCGACTGCAAAGGCCTTCATCATATTTTAACAAGCCTGTGTGTTCCCCGTATGGAAGCTTCTACTGTGGTTACATTCCGTCAATTATTTAGTAAGGCTTTCCCATTAATTTGTCACGTCTTCAATATAGCGTATATATACTTGGGAGGATATTTGGTTGCTGAATCTTGGTGACGGGTGTGCCAAGCAACTGATCTAGGGAGTTCTACTTCTCCGAATTTAAAGTGATTTCCCTAATGTTTGAGGACATTTTGTGCCAGATCATCTCTGCCTCTAATAGCTGTAGCCTTTCTTGGTTATGCATTTTAATTTTGCTGAGTCCATATGTACAATTTTAAAAGTGGGAAGACATTTAAGATGAAGAGAATGGAGCCTATGTGTTTTCTGCAGTTCCTCACTACTCAATAGTGTTAAAAAATCCGTCTTGATTAACTGAGGAACCTCACTAAAATTAGCAGAGAAGAAAGAAAAAAAATCTTCTCCAGCAAACATAACACTCTTTTGAGAAAGAGTGGCCATTTATTTTTCCACTCCACAGGCAATTAGTGTAGAAGAAACTCCTGAGACCTTGTTACACTTCAGACAGTGAGGAACAGCAAGTTAGATGGTGCAGACTCCATTCTGACGTGGTCCAGCACCAATATCTAGCAGGATACATATACCTGTGCTTAATGAGCAATTTAAAAAACACACAGGATATCCATTTGAGGGGTAATACTTTCCCAAATACATGTGTTTATAGACTACTACATATACACTTTATATACTATAAATCCCCCGTCACTGTTTCAACTACACAAATCTTTTTTCTTTTTTTTACACAACATAAAAAATCTCCAACTTAGAGTTTTATGTCATTGCTTCAGTGTAGAGATGTGTGCAGCGCTCTTTGCCCCATTGTCGATCTTTCTTTCACAGTCAGACTGACGTCTGATGTCGTTGTCCCGTTGAAACATCCATTAAACTTTTGCCGTCCTCGGCAGGCAGAATTCAGCATAATCTGAATTTTTATACTAGCACGTCTAGCATCAAATTCTCAGCAGCAGGCAGACCTCGGCTGGACACCGACCCCACTCTGTACAAGCGTAATGTGTGTGTGTGTGTGTGTGTGCGTGCGCGCGCGCTTGTGTGTCGTCCCCCCGACCCATCGATCAGCTCCAAAAGTTAATCATCGGGAGGTACCCTCCCAAGTGATATCCCCACAACTTTGGTGAAGATCCGTCCATTTGCTTTTGAGTTATTTTTTTCACACACACACACACACACACACACACACACACACATATTGTGAAAACAATACCCTGCTCCCGGCTAGGATAATTATAACTTGGTCTCACGTCAATGACTGCTCTGATGAAGTTGACCTCAACTTATTCATGAATAATGGAAATAACTCTGTTTTAACATTCCAATGTAAGCATCTAATCTTTTAAAGATTGCACGTTGGAAACTAAAAACATAACCCTTTTTTACAATAGCCTACACCTCACAGCATCAACCTTTCCCACAAAGGTTGGTGGTCACCCATGCCGTGTGTATGACACACTTGCGCTGATACTCCCTCGGGTGACTCTGCATTTACACACTTCTTATCTGTCAGTCAGTATCGTTTCCGGCTGCTTTGTACCAGGCGCCATGAGACGCCTGCGACTGCGTGACCTTCCTCCCTTCTCATCTTGCTTGGTATTTTATTTTTCATTTTTCATTTTTTATTAGATTGCTCTTTCTCATAAGGCTGGAGACAAAGGGAGAGACACACACAGAGCTTCACAAATAGTGCATAATTTTTCAGCATCCCATTTTCTGAAGCTTACTCCATGGCTTGAATGTGAGATTTATAAACAGTATCCTTGAAAAGAGACATCGACATCCCAGCTGTTCTATCTGCGTAGGACACGTTTTATTGCAAAGTTTCAGTGAGGTTTGAAACTCATGGATTACTGGTCCATAGAGGGGGAGGATGGGGACCGGATGTGTCACCAGGTTGATGACGTGCTGCCACTGGGAAATGTCTCTGAAGACACAAACATCTGACATGTGGTTTGGATTCTGTCTAATGGTTTCTGATTTGAATGGAATCATCCTGAGACAAAACTTTTCACATCTAATCTTAAGAGAGAAGAATTTGGGGGGGGGGGATCTACTCTCTCAGGCTTCAGCTCTTCAAAGGAATTTCTCCAGGAAGGAAGTTAGAGATGATTAAAATATCTGGGGTTTTTTTAATCAGAGAAACTTAGATGCTTGAACATGCTTGAGTCACTTTAATTTGTAGTCTACAGACTACAGTTTCTCTTTCAGTACATAATTGTACATGTACATTTTGTCATTAAATGAAATTTGTTATTCAGCTCAACCCTTTCTCTCATTTTTATTTTATTTTACAGAACTGACCAATCTGGAAGACGTACTGCACCGTGGACGTGGACGTGGACGTACTGCACCGTGGCTGTCCAGCCCTCTGGCGATGGATGAGCAATGCTTTAAATGGCACAACTAAGGTTTTTTTTTCATCCTTGCAAAGGCAAAAATACAGAATTAGCTGTCTCATCTCTAACAGTACACCGTGTCTGTGTGGAATAGACAATGTTGGTCAGACTAAACATGCCCCAAAGGTCACCTCCGTCAAACACAAGGCTGCAGTCAGCAGTGACAGTATGTATCCTATTATAGTCAGGGAACTCGTGTAGACCTGAGCTGTCTCTGCCGCACGGACCCTTCCCATGCAGTCAGTGGTACAGGATTTTGAAGAGAGATGCATGGTCAACTTTGAGGTTTTCTTCAAACTCTTAACCTGCAGAAATTACTATAAAATGCACATACATCCCTGGTTACGTGCTGACATACCTTCCCAATTCTTTATTTTCTCAACCCACTCCAACTCCTATTCACTTTTAACTGAAGTCATTTCTTGAGCTTCAGCTGCTCTCTGCTCAATATTTCACTGATTCCTACGTTGGGCCTGTGACGTCATGTTGTTTTTTCGGATGCCGATTGTGAGGCCATTTCATTGAACTGAAGACAAACGTGACTATCTTCAGTTCTGTTTCTTCTCTGCGTGTGTGGCATTATCATGCAGACCGTGTCCGTGTGTGGGCATGAGTGCAAACGCCACGAGCGAGTGTGTGTGTGTGTGTGTGTGTGTATATAGACGACCATTTGCATATGCAACTAATCGTGTGTTCACATATACCTCCTCTTCCCCATAATGAGTCATCTGTCTGCTATACTTACAGGAAATAAAAGAAGAGAGCTGAGGAATACCACCCTGCGTTTATTTTTAGATGAAAGAGAAAATAACACATCAAATGTGCCTTTTTGGGAAAAATCAGCATCCACACCAACAATCAGCGGCTATATTTTCCCCCTCGGTTGGTCTGTCTTCTGTTTGGATCTATTTGCGAACTCACCAGGGAAATGTTATATCAGCTCTGATCTGTCCCACTAACTGAAAGAACCTGCTGCAGCACTGCAGCATCACGGGAGGCTTTAGTTGTCCCTGCGCCGGTTTTGGCCAAATCAACAAATCTGCTCTCCGATAGAGACTCAGTCAACATCTGGGGACCGCTGTGTGCTTGCCAATGATGTGCGTTCACTTTGCCCGTGTTATTTGGCTCCTGAAAATGTCTTACTGACCAGACAATTGAAATCTAAAAGATGGTATAATTTACACACTGACCAAAGCCCATCTTTTGCAAGGATCAACCGTATGGAAAAAGTCCTTTAAATTAAAAACATTGCTTCTTTTATCTTGTTTTAACCTTGGATGCATTATATTTTGCCACAACATAGGTTGCACATGCTAAACGGCACAGTATGCACAAGGAAAGAGGTATGGTGCCAGTTGCTCTTTTGGTTTAAATTTACCAGGATATTTCTGCCTATATGTTGCCGCCTTTCGCACAAGTGTGGCTCGTAGTCTGACACTGTCAATCATTAGCATTCACAGCCGGGTCAGTGCTCACATAACCGCAGCCTGTCCAGTGCACAGAGTTAAGTCTACATCCAACACTGAGGCCAATCCAATATTTAGCAACCCAAATAAAGAGGAGAAATCAGACATCTTTCCATCTGAATAACAAAAGACTTCAACCTGCTTTTAATAAACCTCAGATTCCCAAATCAATCTGAATTAAAGTATTTGATTACCAGTTTCCTAGCAACCCAAGAGCAGGGCCATCTGTTGCTTCTGCAGACAGACGAGTCGGCCTGTGCTGTAGCCAGCGGGGAGGAATTCCACCACGCTTTCCATCTCTCAAGCTCATGCAAGGTCTTTTTTAACACTGAAAGATTATTTTTTTTAAAGGAAAGACTTTGCCATATCTACTGAGCACCCCACAACAGCTGTTTTCCAGAGTGCATTCTGCTCAATAATTTAGCACTGGACTGAAGGAAAAATTTAATATTCATACAGACAAATGTCCCACTCTATTCGATCCAAGCCCTCGGAGGACCGAGGGGATGTCACATACTTCCTCCGACACAGTGGACACAGTGGGGGACTTAAACGTAGATACGCCAAGACAGGGTATCAGTGAAAGTTCATCTAGTGACAACACCCAGGAGGACAACGTTAGCTCACACCGAGCACGTTCGGAGTGGTTCATCTAAAGTCTTAATAGTGAATATATCCTTTTACAGGACACTCCATGGCCATCAGAGATGTGAAAAATATATCTAAATAGCCAGTTAACTTAGAGCCACATGACTCCCCAAGTAATAATAAATATGTTATATATATTTATTATTCATTTATTTATATTTCTTCGTCTCAGTCAAGGAATTTGGCGCTTTGTGATAGCATGGTTTGTGGCTGGAAGATGGTGAACAAATGAATTAATCAATCAGATTGTGTAACAGTTTTTATTTGCCTCAAAGCCACATGATGTGACTGTTGTCGTCGTATTTTTAGTTGAAATACATCTCCAATAG
This sequence comes from Scophthalmus maximus, assembly GCF_022379125.1. Taxonomy (NCBI): domain Eukaryota; kingdom Metazoa; phylum Chordata; class Actinopteri; order Pleuronectiformes; family Scophthalmidae; genus Scophthalmus; species Scophthalmus maximus. The sequence continues at coordinate 21,162,427 of NC_061519.1, forward strand.
TTCAGAACCTTGATGTGAAGAGGTGCAGTCAAAGGTCTCTGTCACCCAGACTCACTGAACAGATGAGGCCTCCTAATGTTCCCGAGGAAGCGCTATACCCTTCAACCCAATCAGAGAAGGACAAAATTAGCGGTAGGAGCTAACAGCTGTCCATTGATACAGTAATGTGCTTCTGGTCGACTGCTCCTCTTGCCCCGTGGCCTCAAGCTGGTAAAAAGCTGCTGGAAGACATCGCTATGTCTGACTCACGGGCTGCCTGCGAGCTCGTGACTCCCGCATTGGCAGAGAGAAAACGGGGACGCAGGTAATGGAGCTAATGGAGTGAAAATCAGGGCAACAGTGAGAGGAGCGACGGTATAAAATCAAAAAGAAAATGCATGAAATGTTACGTCGAATGTCCACCATCTTCAGAATTCAAGGAGAAACGTGACAATAGGCATGCGCAAGCGGTGAACCAATGAACGACCTCCTTCTTATCCTGTTTCCGCTACTGTTTTTGTCGGCCTCAGACATTCCTCATGAATGCGTTCGATTAGGATGTTTTATGTTTGTGTTAGGAGTTGCCATCATGTCCCTGGCAAACGGGATTAGATGTGCCTTGAGATTTTTTTCAAGAAGATCCGTATAATACTGAAATGTTTCAATCATACATTTAGCTATTTGGTTTGGTTGTATATCGATAACATATCAGATAATCATATCACTGTCAGATTGAAACGGGAAGCAAACAATGGTCTCCCAGGTTACAGTGGGATGTTTGGTTTGTCTTTCCCCAACCTCCTCCCCACATGGATGTTGGCTCCTCTGGGCCCGTCATAATCACCCTGGCCACTAGAGGGCACTGCCACTCGACCACTGGGAGGACGATCTATTTTTGCTCGGTGAAAAAGGGCAAGACTTCCAATATCAACATCCTCTTCAGAAACGGTGAAGGAGAAACTGATCTGTCACGATTTAACGCTGAAGGGTTATGATCAATATTTGGAATCAGGGGGGCGGAGGGATGTCTCCATGGCTGAGGGGATGCCAGGTGAGAGTCAGGTGAGACTTGAAATGAACGGAGATCGTTTTTGTATCCCAGCAACAATCGGCGCTCATCAGGGAGAAGTGCTCAGAAAATGAGGTCAATGGCTTTTTGAGAGTAAAATCGTTGCCTGTGGACACTGGCCCTGGTCCTGAGGTATCCACACTGGGACTGTGGTACACTGTGACACACAAATAGATCTGGCTTGAGTCTATCCTTTCATGGCTACTCATCTTATTTTCATTCATGAAGAATAACTGACAGATTTGTCTTGTGTAGTTCAAAGATTTCAAATATGAATACACCTGTATGTACAGGAAGAACAAACTTTTTCCTTTAGAAAAAGCTGGTTTTTTTTTTAACTTTGCGATGGGGAGAATGTCGACTTCACATCCATTATGCCAACAACGCTCTCATCACGTTCTCATGTGAATAAAAAAAATCAAGCAGCTGTTGGCAGCATCTCAGTGTTGAACTCCATTCCTCCCAGCTGGAACAGCCAGCGCGCAACGTTATTCAGTGCAGCTTTCATTTGTTTCTTTTCATGTTCTTCTGAGACGGTTTATGTGCCTGTAATTGTGGCTTGCATTTTGAGTTTTTACAGGAATCAGGAAAATAGCTTTTTCCAACTGAGAGTTAGTTGCAGTTGATTTGGAAGGCGGGGGGGGGGGGGGGGGGGGGGACACCTTAGCGTTTTAAAAGCCCTCCCTCATCCTGTCTAGCACTCTATCTTCCCTTCTTTGTCTTGCTCGGCTTCACAGTGACTTGACTCCCGGCTGTGTTTGCTATACACGCTGCAGCATCACTGAGACGTTCAATAATCTTCTCCTATAATTAGAAGCTGTAGTAGCGCACTCATTCCCCCTTATTCCTTTCTGGTAGGCAGTTGGCTGTGTCTCTTGCTTGATGATACGAGCTATATCATCCCACCATATGGCTACCTGAGCTATAAGTAAACTCTGCAATATTCCTGGTTTCATCACAGCACTTGAATTTCCCCCCTGATTCAAGGAGAACTGTGTTTTTTGCAATAAGGCTGATAGGTGAATAGTAGCTCCTGTTCACAACTCTATTAGAGGCTTCATCTCATAAAAATCCATCCATGTTTTGGTGACTTCCACAGTGAGCAAATAAGCTGCTCACGAATTCAAAGGAAAGCTCTTAAACATCCACACGGAAAATCTTTGTTTGCAGTAGCTGTTGTTTGGTTTATTTGTGGGATCCTCCCTTTTCCCTCCCTTGGACACCACTTGCATCATTACACCAGTCTGCCCCTGTGCTGGTGTTAAGGGGGTAAACCAGCCCCTTTGGAATCTTTCAATGGCCATTATTAGTATTCTGTGTGGAAATAGAAGGACCCATCTGTGGAGGTGGCGATGAGGGGGTGACAGGAGGACAGGGGGAGGAGGAGGAGCGGGGGGGGGGGGTCTCCCCTGAGAGGCCAAGGGATTAACCACTGACACACGGAGCCTGCTAATAAGGCAGTTAGGAGAGCCCCATCTATATAGGATCAGTACATGCACGTGTAGATCACACCAGGCACACACACACTTGCACACACACATTGAAGGTCATATAGTTTCAAATATGCATACTACATTGGCAGTGTTTCTTACACACTCAGTCACTGTCTAAAAGTCTGTCATACACACACACACAAACACACAGGCAAACACACACGGTTGCATCTCCACATCTTTATTAAATTTGTAGTAGGGCCACATCTGGTCACATACACCCAGAGAACAAAGGGGAGAAGCGGGGGGTAGAAAAGCCCGGTGTCAGATATGGAGATTTCATTCCATGTGGCAGAGTATTAATGTGCTTGTGCACACGCCAAGCATCTGTTACATATAATTGGAGGGTGTCAGGTGCGGACACTGGGCCAGATTCCGTCCACCCACAACATGAATTGTCTGCTCCCGTGACTGGTTGAATCTGTGTGTCAACATCTATATTTATTACGGGGCTGACCCGGAGGTTTGGGAACGATGACTGCCTGATGGGGGATGAATGACTCTCAAGATTGTCGTGAATCATGCCGCATCAGCCCCCAGACCAGCAGCGTCTCATTTGCAGTGTCCTCCTCGCCACCGTTGTCAATTTAATCAGAATTCATTGATTGTTCAGAGCTTTTTCCCCAGAGAGGCCTTTTTTTTTTTTTTTTTTCCTTGTTGGCTCGAGTAAAATCACTATCCTCAATGTTGTTGGAAGATATGTTTACACTTGAGTTAATAGATCATCTTTGTTAAAGCAGTAAAGCTGGACATATTTGTTCCGCTGTCCAAGCGAATTAAATTGTGCAGCGCACACACACACACACACACACACACACACACACAAACAGGATCCAAGTGCATGCTCTTCTCAGTAGACTTACCTGTCAACGCCACCACTCACAAACCCCCGAGAGTCTCCGAGCCTACTTAACGGCAGGGACCTCTGAACCACCAGCATTTGCGAGGAAGGTTCTGCCACTTTTCTTGCAGTCGTTTTGTTTGTGAACAGTCGTCCGAATCGCCTCGGCGCGCAGTTTCCGGTTTCCGCTTTCCGCTTTATCACACTGCGCGTGAATGTCTGCTGACATGAGGCAAGGCATTGCTCATTACCTTCAGGTTTCTTTCACGCTGGGTAGGTAATCTGTCACGCGGGTTGATGAGACAGCTTGGGTGGGAATTTACCCAAGAGGCGAAGCAATTATCTGCCATGCGTAGCTGCCTGCACAACAATATGACTGGAGTGCGGCGGGGTGTTGCTTCTATCACTCTCTCAATCTAACCTAAGTCTAGCTTAAATGACAATATGGTTTGGAGTGCCGGGATATAAATAGATCACTGGAAACAAAGGAGAGACAAGGTAATGTAATGTCATTCACCGCAAATCAGGTCTTGTTGGCTTCCTGAGGTACGGCGGATCCTGAAATAGCATTTTGCTGACAGAGGAAGTTGTTGCGACCAAAGATCGATACACTCTCACTCGCCCCTGTGCTTTGGCATTTTTCTTTGCGCTGCATTTTGTTTTTCCTGCTCCAGTCTAGCCGTGCCCCGACGGTGGTTTTGATTCCAACAAAGTTTACTCCTGAAAGACTGAAGTGGCTGCAGAATCAGCTTACTTTGGAAATGTGCAGACAGGGGATTTAGTCATTAGGGAAACATATGACTAAAAGTGGCCTCTTCAAATAGCTTGTTTTGTCCAACCGTCAGTCCCCAGTAACCATGATCTTACCTCAGCCTTAATATTAACTTGGTTAGCAGAACCAGAAATAAGAACGAATACCTTCTCCTATCAGGGTGGTAGTGTAACCGTGTTGACCACGTTATCAAACAGCACAACGTCTTGTCTTGTGATCGGGACGGCTTGAAGGCGTCGTCGCAAGTTCCCACTACACGACTAACTAGCGGCAGGGGGTCACACAACACAACATGTTTAAACCCCAGACGAATATGTCTGGTTTTCAAAAAACAACTCTGATCTGGCTCCAATCCTGAGCTTCCAATCTGGCTTTTCCCCTGATAACACTCGGAATTGTACAGTGAAAGGAAGGGGTATCAGACGTATGCTTTGGCGAAACGTCATGGAAAGCCCCTGCAAGGTGCTAGGATTGGTTCTTAAAGTGTGTGATGTATGAAACTCTGACTGTCACAGAGAAATGGCATCTGTCTTGCACAGTGGTGATTTTTTTTACACTCTCGAGTTAAACATTGATGATTTTTGCCTTGCGCCAACATGCGGCAATGTTTCTCCATATGGCTTTGAACATGCTCACAAGCTGCTGTCAGTCAGTGACTAGATACCTCCCACACCAAACAGTGGAAGTGAGATGGGCCCACGCTGCACATTCAGCAAAACTGCAGCAGATGGTGAATATTCTGGATCCATGAGCCATGACGGATGGACAACTCGCCTGAGTGACAGCTGTTTCTCAATGGAGTACAGTCACTGTGCATTTAGCCCCAGATCAGGGAATTGGGTAGATTGGTTTTGCCAAGAGAAAGTTAATCACAGATGTGATGACCCTTGGGTTTATCATTATCATCATAAGACGTGGTCAGAATCAGCAATGGTAAGATAAATGTTTTGTGGGGACTTGATAATGTGTAATTCGTTAAGGTTTTATATGAACCGTTTGCCACAAAATGTCAGACTCCAAAACAAGACCAAAACAATCTAGGTTGTCAGCCACGTCTCCCACCTCCCTTATGTGTTGCGAAACCCAGTAGGCCTAAGCCTAGGCCCTGAACACCAGCAGACGCCGAATTGAATAGTTACTGTGCGAGAAGGGGGGCCAACAAAAAAGAAATCAATCCAGCTAGCTGTGGTGCAGACTGATAAAAAAGGATCCGTTGAGTCTCAGCCACAGGTTTGTGCTCCTGTCAGTGTCCGAGCCTCCTGCGTGAGACACCCAGCACACCCTAAACAGGCATGTGCGCGGCTAGCAGCTAGTCGGCATGGCAAGCATTAGTTAGAATAGCCATGCCTGGCTGTTAGTAGCCCACACACGTGTAGCTGCTGTGGTTCAAGTGTTTCACAAAAAAAAGGGTTGAAAATGAAAATGGACTGGTGACTCACACGACCACGTGACCATGACAGATAATGAGTTTTCTTTTTTGAAAAAAAGGGTGACTTAAAATAAACTCGCAAAACAAGCCGTTTCAAAGAATCACAGTGTGTAGTCATAGCTACAAACGCAAAGGGGCCTGGTGTGATTTCATATTTTACAGTGATGCGACTTTGGTTGAACAAAATATTTCTTTAATTGCTTGACTAAGCACAAAATTGACCCCGATTGTCATCAATCCACATGCTCCATCAGCCTTTGACTCAAACAAACACCTCCATCCAACGATATTCTGTCAGTTACAAAATGTATTTATAGCATTTGAGAGAGTTCTCCGAAACCCTTGTGTGATCACCACTTAGAAATATGTGATCATCTGCACAAAGCATGTGCAGGTTTCTTGTCCATTTGGTCATAAAGCCAAGATTAATCCATGTGTCAATATTTTATAGAAGTTTATAAACTAAATGCACTGGAGTGGTGTTAAGGTACCTCAACTCTTATCATTTGTGTCTTCACTGGGCTTAAAATCAGTCAGTGTGATTAGCGATGAGTGATTATGTGCAGTGTGTTTGTTTTCAATAGGAGACATCTTTGGTGCTTAGCGTTTCCGTGTTGTTGTTTTTTTCCCCCCACTGCATTTTCTCAGTAATTACTGTGCCAGAACTGTGATGTCACCGGACTGTCAGCAGCTGCCAGACCCCAAAACAAACAAGGCATGAGCTGTTCTACTGAGACTACACATAACAGAATGGCAGGAATAAACACTGTGCCCCAGGTACCATGTCTGAAGAAACAGGACAATCTTCTGCGTTTTCCAGCACTTTTTTGTGATATGATGTGACATAGCCGTAGGTCCATTCCATCTGTTTGTTATAACTGAAAGTGGCAAAAAGGGATGAAGGATTGAAAGGGGAGACGGGACCACTTTATTACCCTCGCAACTTAAATCTTGGAAAGTAGAATATATAAGTTGCATTTACTTCAGTGGCGGAAACTTATTTGTAAAGTTACAGTCAGGCCGAATCGTCACTGACAAGCACCGCGGCAACTGCCAAGAAAAGAGGCATGTCGTGCTTTTCCAAGATAAATGAACAAATCATTACTTCTTTAGATTGAAGTAAAAGATGAGTTTGCAAGGATGTCTGGGTGCCCAAGGGAGCAGCTTTCACACGAACACATTCTGACAGAGACGATGTTTGCGCAGGCTAGGTTTGTGAGGAGCGACCCGATGAAACTTCATTAACGTAAACGTAGTGAAATCGCGTCAGTTGGGCTGGAATCTCGACTTTTGGTCGGGATGTGTACCTTCCACACAACAGCAGGGACAGTCAAACTTTTCCAATTGAATGCATCACAAAGACGATGCAAGCATTCACCGAAATTGCCTCATGTCAGTAAACGTCCACCAGGGAGCAATGCACAGACGGGAGGAGTTTGAATCTCCGTCGTAGCCATGCGAGTCAGTTCAGGAGCATTTTTGTTCCCGCGATGTGTCAATCACTTTATCAAAGGATCCGTGAGGGGAAGAGTCGTGTCGGAGGGGGAGCTCTCCACAGTAGGGAGGGGAGAAGAAAGGGGAATTGCGGGGGGAAGCAAAGGCAGAGCCTGCTCCTCCGCTCAGCGATCCGGATGCCGTACCACAGGGAGCGCAGGATGCCGCTCACAGGTGTGAGTGAACAGCCTCTGGTTGGCCGCCGCGCCTCCCTGTGCTTCCCCGCTCACACCTCCCTCACTATCACACGGCTTTCACTTTTTCAAAACGTTGCCACAGATGATTCCCAGAGAGTTGCTGCTCGGTGTCATGCAGTACCTTTTTGGTTTCTGCGTTAAGACGGGAAAATCTGGCCTTGTGCCTTGTGCCGCCCGCCTCTCAGAAACGAACGCTTACCTTTTTGGGGGGGTCGAAGCGAATTTTCGGGGATCTCTGAATGTGAAGAAGTTCATGAGAACGGAGGAGATGCTTTTATTTACAAAGTTGATGCAAGAATCTTACAGCAAGACGTAATATGAACGTCTTGAGGTGCTTTCTTTTAAAATCTGTAAACCACAGAGAAAAGGGTCTTTTCAGTTTCTCTATTCTCCAACAACTTTTTCTTTAGAAAACACTCGTCAATGTGACTCATCGTGTCTGGAGTTTTGCCCTCAGAAGCAGCACTATACAATCTGTTGTCCTTGCACCCACAGCATGTTAAAGCATATTCCCCACACAGAGACACACATTCACACCCTTAGTTAAAAAGGACAGAAGAAACATATCCACGAGCTGTGTCAGTGTATAAATTGGACTCGTGTGAGTGCATAGCCCATGAATCCTGAACCTGAACTGTGTCTCCATCTTGTCTCTGCTCCCTTCCATTCATTTACACGCATCTCATTCAGGAATTCTGCCGCCGCTTCGGAGAGGTGAGGGAGGAGGAGGTCTGACGGTGGATATCTGCACGGTGTGATCCGCTGTCTTTTCTCCATCATCTGGAGGCAGGTGAGTGAGAAGGGGAGGAGAATGACAAGAGCATGAACGTGTTTCTTCCCAAACTATTCTCAGAGTTCTTACGCCCAACTGCTCCAGCGGTGATACATTATTCAGCGTTTGCACAGCCTCGCCCCATCCAGAGCTATGGGCTCCATATACGAGTGTATGCGAGCCGCCGGCAAAATGAAAGACGAGGTAAAGCTGTCGGGCGTTTTGCCGTCTGTCCCCCCCACACTGCACTGTGGAGGTCGGCGTCTGTGAAGGCCTGGATGCTGTCGTCCACGCTCTTGTTGCGGAGTGGGGACAACTTTTGAGAGCCGTGCAACAACAGAACCTTGCCTCCTGGTAAAGTCAAGTCACAACGCTCCAGTAAGTTCAAAATCCAACGAGCCCGCCCGCCGTTGCAAAGCCCCACTGCCCCCTCTTATCCACAGAAAAGCATGTGGGTCACAGCGGCTCTCTGCTCGCGTCGTTTGGAGAACCAGGTCGGGAGAAGGCAGCTCCAAAGAAATGCGTTTGATGTTAGACAACCCAGCCACGAGCCCAGGGGATTTTTTTTCTTTTTTCAGTTGTAAGTACTTCTGACTACAGGGAATGGCCGATCTGACGATACGCCTGATGATAATAATTTGCTCACAAGTTTTGGGCATCCTCAGTCACAATGGACATAGATGGGAGGGGACTGGTGCAAATGCTATTTAACTGAGGATCATATGTTGCTGATGCTCATGGTTGATTTTTTGCATGGAGTTCAGATTTGACACCACGGGGCGATGTCGGCTGGTGTCAGAGCCGCTGTCCGTTAAACTCCAGTTTTAAAACAAGTCATTTCTGAGAGAGTAGAATAATCTATAAAGGGAAAGACTTGACTGACGGATTTGTTTTGTTTTGCATAAATTCATTTAAGCTTCTCTACTCATTAATTGATGATTGATGATGATTGTATGTGAAATGAAATAGGTTGTTTGCCAACTCAGTTCTCAGGCGTATCTCATCTTGTCTTATCTAGGGCATCCTTCGAAAGGGCAAACTCTCGGGGTGTTGTTATTGTTATTTTGCATCGTATTCAAATTTGAACTTGGACACGCAGAAGCCTTTCGGATGGTTGGCCAATGGAGCCTCATAATGAATGACGGATAGTTCTGGTTACCCATGATTACTCAAGCAGCGCAGTTAAAGTGTGTTTCCAGCGGTCCATGTCTGCAAACCCTCGCCCACATCGCCTCCCTGTCTCTCTCGCGCCGCTCCCAGGGGGACCCGCTGTTCAACGTAGAGTGCCTCCCGCTTAATGGTAGATGTGACAGAGCTCACCCGAAGGTGGAATTTAAGGGAGGGAGGGGGGGACTGGGGGGGAGGGAGGGAGGGAGGGTGCTTCGGGGTCGCCACAGTCAGGGGTTGCATCGCAGGCGTGATCAGACCGTCCCTCCCAAACCCTGACCACTGAATGATTTATGAGGTGAAATGCAAAGAGGGGGCGGGGGTGAGGTGTGCGTGATTGCATCATAGCAGTGTCTGGGCCTCCCTTGTGAGTTGCTGTATTCTTGACCCCAACACACAAGAGAAATGACGGGGGGGGGGGGGGGGGAAGGAGGGGGGCCAGTGTTTATGTTGGAAGTAAATAAATGCACACACACACTCAACTGGAGGAAGGGCATGTAAATGTTAATCAAACAAGCGAGAAATCTCTATTACCCATGCACACACACTCCTGGCTTCACACCCTCATCGGACCCATGGCGACAAAGACAACTGGGCGTGGCTGTGTTGCTGTGGGAGGCAGTGTGGGTATCCCCAGTGGAAAAGCCCCGAACCCCCCATTCCCCCCTCTCGTACGTGATTAAGATGCGTCTGGAGGAATAGTGGGGCAGAGGGAAGGATGATCAAACGAGGTGTCAATTCTGTTCCGTGAGAGACCGGGCTGCTTTCGCAGCTTCTAAATTTAGGAGGTCTCAACAATTTTCCCCTCAGAGAAAAACTGCAAACGGAACGAGCAAGACTCCGGCTTCCTCTCGAAAAAAACAGCAAAAAGAACTCAGGATCAATTGTAAAACAGCTCGAAGATGCTAATGGAGAGATAAGAAGTGGAATGATGCATGCCACAGAGGAGCAATGATGCGGGGCTACGAGGAAGGAGGAGCATTGTTTTATTGATTCAGGCATTAATGTACATTATGTACAAATTGGTTCGGGGTGGCCCCTCATGTGAAGCCTACTGCTGCGCAAACAAATTGGAGCATTTGTCTCAATATCGACTTGGATATATCAGGGGTGTGAATGTATCAAATCTAATTCATTCATGAATGCTTTTTTTTTTTTTTTCATTTCACCTGACTTGCCATATGCAAGTCAGTTTCCCGCATGGATCAATAGTGCTTCTGATTCAGATTCATCTTTTGTATAAACCCTTAAAAAGAAAACGTCACAGGAGAAATCTGAGAATCTTTACTTGTCATCCGGACTAAACCAGCTTTCTGTCTTGACAGCAGAAGGGTAGGAAAAGACTGTTGGGGGGGGGGGGGGGGGGACAAATAAAGAATGGAAACGCCATATCTATCACTCAGGTGGCTCAAACACGGACAACTGACAATCTGTCAGTCTTTTCATAGCAACTCCCGGGAATCACTGCCCTCTGGGAAGAAACGAGGGCGTGTGTGTGTGTGTGTGTGTGTGTGTGTGTGTGTGTGTGTGTGTCTCTCAGACTCTCAGACTGGGAGTGTGGGGCAGTTTCTCGTGGCTAATTCATTTTTCATTTTGGCTAATTCATCGTATTTACCACCTGTTCCAGTGAACGCCGCCGTAATTGCATTCTCTGTGAGACATGAACTGTGTATCTAGTGCCTCTTCCAGGCAGCGTGTGTGTGTGTACACACGAAAGACAGATGTAATGTAGAAGCCCATCACAATGCAGAGCCCGCTCAACGTCTGCCTGTGACGAACACACACACACACACACACACACACACTCACGAACACTCACACTTGCTCTCTGTATATATCTCACTGACTTTCCACACATACAAATACACTTGACACATGCGTACACATAACCGTGTCCCTTTGTGGACCGTTGCCATGCAACATTTTTCTGATTGGGTTACTTGAGCTCTGGTGCACGTGCACTCTCTCACACACACACACACACACACACACACACACACACACACTCCTTTTGCCACACCCATCCTCCTCTCCCACAGGACACAGCTGCACCTCCAAGGCCAAGGCCGGAGTGAGGGGAAAGACAGGGCTACTCCAGGAGGAGGGAATAACCTCGGAGCTCTGCTGCTCCCTCCGGAGTCGTGGCTTCTCTTTGACGAGCTCCCTGGAGACGGCGGGTTTCTTCGGTTTGAATTAGAGGTGCGTCCGTTTTAGGCCTATTTACTGCGAGTTGAAATGCTAAAACCACCGGGAAATGTCTTCGTATGGAGGAGGATTGATCAATAAGAGATTGCCAAACACACCTCACTTTGCTTTTTGTTTATGATGCAATGACCAGCTCCGACTGCAGAGAGTTTCTCAGGTTTGCAGTTTTGGCGTCTGTAGATTTTGTCTTTGGAAAGATAAATTCAACTCGATAGGACTTCAGATTGACACGACCCACTGGAGAACGACAGCGAATACGCCGTGGCGGCTGAGAGATGTTTCCCTTTATTTTCTGTAATTTGACTTGAGGTGTGTGTGTTTGTTTCAGGTGAAGACAAGTGCGCGGCCCCTGGCGATCGTTGCAGGCTCCGCTCTTGAGGAAGATCTAAGCTCGGCGCTAAGGTAAGTTGCAAACAGACGACTGAAGTCGAAGGCGTGTGACGTAGCTCTGCGTCTGTGTCTCGGTTCCCCCGCGACACACCAATCACCCCGAGAACGATGTGTTTCAAAGATTAGACATTGATTAGAAAATGGTGTTGTTTACAAAAATTTATTCATACAAATCTTACAACACTTTCATAACATTGAGAAACGCAAAACCCCATATAAGGTACTCCTGTGTGTATAATGATGTCACTTGTACTAATGTTCACTTCTTTTTTTTTTTTTTTTAAACACATTGTTTTCAGATAGATAAGAGATTAAACATTGAAGTAAGGCGTTTGGCGCTTTCAGAAATATCAACAACAGACATTTTCTATGATCTGAACAAAATCTCTTTTTCTTGCTCTGAACCCCGTTTTTACTCTAGATAGATGATGCACAACGTTGTAAATAATATCTCGGTGCTTTTCTCTGATTAATAGATTACTGACCAATATCAAAGTAACCAACAACACCTCATCATCAACAGAAACAAACACTGGTCATTGTTCACAACTCTCACAGACACTGAACACCCCAAACCCATGCACACACCCACACACACACACACTGCCTGCTCCATCAACATATACATTCTATTCTTTTTTCCTTTTTTTTCTTTCTTGAAACTCAAGAAATCATCGGCCATGCTTTAAAGAAAGAAAGCCTAATTCTACTACTATCGGGGCAGACTAAGCCGAGCATTTAAAAAGAGTAAAAGGAAGTTTCAATGTAAGCTAATGGACTGCAGCATTGTAGGGCCACTTAAATTGCCATCTGTCACTTGTGGCGAATTTTTATATATATTTTCTCACGTCGAAGCAAGGCACCAAAAGCCAAAAGCTGTTTCCACCTCCTCAGTCGCTCACGTTCACACGCACATTGAATACACACACTCACACTCAGACCAAAAACACAAACACTCACCAGTATGCAAACATCTCCATCCACACACACACACACACACCCTTACACACTCTCTCTCACAAAGCTTGCAGGATAAAGCCAAATTGAAGAGAAGGTGTATTGATAGTTTCCATGGGGGAGCACAGGCCACTGATCAGATTGCAGGGGGGGGGGGGGGGGGGGGGGGTGCATAAAGCTGCATTTGCATAATATTGAATAAATACATAAGATATCACTGTAATGAAAGTCAGGAGGAAGATCCCTCTGCTGGAGGGCAGAATTTTTTCATCCGCCTCCGCTCTATCGCGCGAGAGGGGAAACTCCGAGTGGCCTCGTCCAGCTTCACTCACGTCTTGTTAATGCTTCTGCTGAGACCAAAGTGAAGGGAATTCAACATCTGACATCTCCTATCAGACTCATTGACCCTGATCTACCTTTGGCAGGTGGCAGCGGCTGCCGCCGAGGATCTCGCCACCTATTTGTTTCAGGTGCGACAGCACTCTCTTTCCATCCCTGGCTCATGGGTGCTGTAACCTGTCTCTTATGTAACAGACTCCTTTGCTTTCCATCTCTCTCTCTCTCTCTCTCTCTCCCATGCACACCTCTCCCAAACTCTCATCTCCATCACATCCTCACTTGGCACGCATACCCAAGCAGACATCTAACATAGATCAGCTTCATCTGACCAACTGAACCACGGCACATGTCAGAACAGCAGTTTAGCACGGCGATCTATATAGTTGCAAAATAATCTTTTAATAATCTCTCTTTTTTTTTTTTTTTTTAAACGCTACCGGGAAAAAGGCAAACACCAGCTAGGAGGGAGTCTTGCCTTGTGATATCCACAGTGCGAGAAGCATGGGAGGTAGAAATCCAACAAGTCAGTGCAGTACCAGTCTCCACCACCGCCAGCCCTCCTTGTTCACATCTCTACCACATGTGAGGAGGGGGGAAGAGTGGTGCTGAAATGGGGCCTTTGCACAGCCCACCTCCCAGACAGCACAATCCAACAAAAGCATGACGGCATGCAAGTTTCTAGGCAAACACATGCACCACTCACTACATTACAAAGAAGTTAAATAGGCCTAACTGTAACTCAGCTGCTACCTCTCCTCTCCGCCTCTTGTCACAAAGCATGTTACATTTCCTGCTTCTCACATGTTCGGGGTCCTTTCTCTATACATGTGTGTGTCGTGCTGCCCAACATACAATCAACAGCTGAAGCACATTCCTCCGGGAAAAAAATAACTTTCTGTTGACTGACCACAGACGACATGAATGAGATGAACATGTGCACTGTGTGGTTTCTGCTCTGTACATAATTCACACACACACACACACACACACACACACACATGGGACATTCTTTGCACAGGCAAGGTCGAGCGTGATGCGTCTCCTACACTGTGAGGCGAGTGAGCAAGCAGTGTTCGCTGCTTACTGTGAACAACAACTTGTGGGCTTCCTTTGTCTTTCTGTCAAGGCAACTAATGCGCCCTTTGGAAAAAAGTCTGCAGTGATATTTGTTTTTGTGTGTTTTGAAAGAGGGTTGGGTTCCACCACCAGTTCACATGAAGGATCATGCCATGTCAATCGGTTCTCCATCAAATGAGAGGCTGTTCAACCCAAAAACCATCCGAATTCCCATGGAGGGGGCTGCAAGCTGCACAAACCCACAGAGGGGGGGGGGGGGTGAGGAGGAGGAGGGTGGAGGAGGGCAACATCTATCATTTAGCATAAGCCGGATATGCCTCACATAGCATGCTCACTGCTTCTTTGGGCCTATTTGGAAAGAAAATTCAAAACAAAAAAAAAACAAACAACACTAAAAAAATAGAACGTTGGTTACAAAAATAAGTATAACATTCAATACTTTGATTGTCTTTTAAAATCTATTTATTTTCTGCATATGTAGATGACCTTTAAAGATTTCAAGCGCATAACGTTGAAGGTGCACAATTACCTTTTTTTTTCTTTTTTCTTTTCTTTTCTTCTTCTTCTAATGTCTTATTTTTTTTTTTTTTTGTCATTTTGTTTTGTTTTCAACATCTTTAACATGAAAAATAAAATATTGGTCCACAACTGTGCCGGTGTCAAGTGCGTCTTCTTTTTTTTTTGTTGTTGTTTGTTTGTACAAAAAGAAAAAAAAAACGATATTATTATTAAAATATTCATTTTAATGGCTTTACTTCATACATAAATACATGTTGAAAGAACACAGGCGCAATCCACTGGTTGGTCAGATATATCTGAATGACTTTGAGTTAACGACTGGATGTATGTACAGCAGGAGGGGGCGGTTCGGCCGCTTGCGACGACGCTACAAATAGGCGAGTCGACGTCCTTTGTTCCTAACTCTCTGTCTGTACCTGCGTCCCAGCACCGCCGCCAGGTACTTCTGCACGGCCATCTGCTTCCTGTAGCGACTGTAGCTGTCGGTGAAGATCCCGTCCGAGTGTCTTTTGGACAAGGGCTCCGACTCGTCCTCCATGCTGTTGTCTTCACTGGGAAAAGAAGAAGAAAAAAAAAAGAAGAAGAAGAAGAATAATGCATTATTAAATTAGCAAAGATTTGAATAATTAGACGTTTGCAAACTGGGCCCCTCCTCCTCGACAGATTTCTGATTTACAAAAATGAGCTTCGATGATCTCTTCCTCTCGCCATGATTCAAAGTTGCCTGTATGCCACCGTGAAGAATTCCTCCGTGGGCCTTTTGTCCTGGGTCTTTTTGTTTTTTGTTCGTTGTGTTAAAAATTACAACAAAAAAATAAGGCGACAAGATATTTTTTTTTTGAGAATAGTTAGGAATTATTCATCAGGAGCCCACTGCTTTATTCTGACGCATGATTTTTTTGGGGGGGAAACAAAATCAATTTATAGATTGTTCACATTTTGAGTCTCAGTCAACTGAACCCTTATTCGTCAGGGAGGGACCATGGACGCAGTGCCAACGCCACAACAACAACAACAACAACAACAACAACAACAACAAAACAAACAAACAAAGGTGTAATGAAATAATCTAGACTTTTTTTTTTTTTAATTAATAATGAGAGATCAAAAAAAAAAAATTAAATAAAACACGCACATGAAATGAGAGACAGTGATGCAGCAGCCTGGACTTGTGCAGCGGAGGCAGGCGACATTAAAAGGAAAGAAAGAAACGACGACTGCAGGTGAACGCTGATAAGAAATGCCCTTACCCTGCACGAATTGTCATCAGAGAATGCAGATAATGTCTCGCTGTTAACTGACCCAGGATCTCCCTCAAGGCTCTATCTAATTCTTCCTCAGCATGCCTCTCTGCTCTGAGATGATAGAACGCCAAAACACATAGATCGTCAGTGACTTGAAAACAAAAACAAAAAAGCGCAGACAAAAATGATCAGAAGTAGCCTAAAATGTCCCCCGACCCCGCCACCCGCCCACCCTCGGGTCCAATATCACACCAGGAAGCCTCATCACGCACACACACACACACACACACACACACACGTAGGCTATATCCTTCATTTTAATATTGGAATCCACATTTTAGGCTACTGGGTATGAAAATAACACTGAACAAATAACACGAGAAACTGAGCGAGCAACATTATCGCCCCCAAAAAAGTGTCATCAACATGGACTGCAGCTTCTCTTTGGGCCGGTGATGGTGATGGTGATGGTGTGGAAGCGCGTTTACCTCTTCTCCGGCGGGTAGTACAGGGAGTACGAGTCGTCGCTCAGGGACGGTGGGCTTCGTATGGCAATCTGGTCGCTATCGAAGCCCATGTCGGATAGTGAATTCCCATCCTCGTCGAAGGCGTCGTTTTCAAGTCTGCGAGAAGAAGAAAAAGAGAAGAAGAAAAAGAGATCACAAAACCTGATCCGTGCACGAGTGGGACGCAGCAGAGAGAGAGAGAGAGAGGGAGAGAGAGGGGTGATGCCAAAATGTCTGCATCTGACTCTAAAATCAGTGGGAGGTTAGAAATGCATTAGAGACCGAGCAAAGAAAACGAAAAATTTAAATAGATTAAAAAGAAAAGCTAAAGCTGAGTGTGGTTTAAAAAAAAAAAAAATAACAGCCAGAAAATCAAATTATTAGAATTGTTCAAATGTGTTAAATGTGCACAGGTTTACAAATACATTATTTGATCGGGACAATCTTGTTTTTTTTTAATTCCAACTTGGTGCGTCTGCTCCACAACACGGGGGCTTACACACTCATTAATTATTTACAAATCGAAACAATGGATGTGAGAAATGATCGCGTTTAGCGTGGGCGTGGAGCCAACAGTCTTTATTAAAAGAATGCTGCTGCGGAGAATAAAATTGGAGTCCGCGAAGAACCACGCCCAAATTATGGATATTGCTTTTCCCAGGAAAAAAAAAGAAAAAAAAGAATAAATGTTAAACGGATGGAGCTCTCCTATTCGTGTTCGCCTCGCCTCTCCTTTGGTGACGCCAGTCCACCGTCATCCCTCAGGGCTCTCCATCGCTCTGACTGCGCTCTCGTTTTTAATAAGGGGAGTTCTGTGAACCGTCCCACCGGACAGATACTTCTCCACAATATTTCCATATAGCCATTTTCCACACGAGGCTTGCATTTTTACGTGTGTGTGTGTGTGTGTGTGTTTGAAATTACCGCATTTCCATTTTGTTTTAGCCTCTCGCAGATTTTTAAAAATAGCCTGTGCGCAATTACGCATAAAGTGCACAAATCCAATTCCAGCGCAGCGCCAACACCGAACAAGGCTGTTTTCAGCATTTATAACACATCAATTATTTATAACAGTAATGAAGGGATGCAGTGCTGTAAAGTATACAAACACCTACCTAATCTTAGGGTAACTTAGTCCGATAGGTGTGCAGAAGACGCTGTAGTGCATTAAGATTCCGTAGATGAGCAAGATTAAAGTCGCTTTACTCGAACTGGCCATGCTGTTAGAAAACGAAGAAGAAGAAAAAAAACAGGAACATGAGACATGGTTAGTCACTCCTACAAGAAAACATCGTGCTCGCTCTTTGTTCTCGCATTCACATGCTGTGCTATTCTTCAAACTACAAACACAAATAAAAGCCGGATCATACATAAACCTCATGACATTTTTACGCATCGTCCGGTTTTGCTCGACCAAAACAAAACAAAAAAGCTTTTCTGTTCTATTCCATCCAATTCGTAAAAGTTAAACTGTGGTATCGACATCGAATCCCTTTGCATGCAGTGCCAAAGTCATTTTAAAAAGAAAGAAAAAAAGATCTCCGTGCAGAGTAGAGCAGAGGAGGGGGGGAAAAGAATGTTTCCCATTACTTAATCTCGCTTCTCCATCAGTGAGTTTCCCCCCCCCCCGAGTTTCTAAGACAATCCGCGGACAAAGCAACGTACCTATAGCAGGAGAGCAGGGAGAGCGCCTCGCTGCTGGATGTGATCCGGGCGCGGCTGTGGTGGAGTGTGAGTGAGTGAGTGGAGTGTGTGTGAGAGTGTGTGTGCGTGTGCGTGTGTGTGTGTGTGTGTGTGCGTGTGTATGTGTGTGTGAAAGAGACCGTATCTTTCTCACGGCACTTCTTTCCCCGGGCTTGAAGCGCCTCCGTCGTCTCCTTATGATCCCCTCAGTGCAGCCTCGCTCACCTTTATATGCACAAACTGGTGGGACTCGATTAGTCGCAACACAACTAGAACAAAAAAAAACCTCCCAACTGTCCGTCTACATATCGTTGCGCTCAACTTTTTTTGTTCTGTGCCTGTGATTTGCCTGTGATTTTTATCCATGTATCGTATAAGCTCCCCCCCTCCTCCCCCCCCCCCTCCAATAAGTCACATTAAGGATGCTACGGACGTCATCAAGTCTTCCTCCCGGAATATAATAGTACAGTTCCTTCCCCATCGATGCATCTGTCAGACTCCTCCCCCCCCTCTTCCTCCCTCCTAAGGTGGAAGTTTACTTCCAAACTTTGGTGGTTTTTTTTAGAAAGCAGAAAACGGTGGTGAATGCATATACCACCATGAACTTTGCACAGGACGTTGTGACGGCCAATACAAATCCACCTCGACCGCCAAGTGCTTCCCGCACCCTCCAGCCTCACCCTCACCCCCTCCACCCACGTCATTAATTAATCCAATTGTGCTTTTGTGACCGTGGCTGAGCTGGGAAGTGATCATCTCTGCTGCTGCTGCTGTCTTCTTCTGTGTGGGCTCTGATCGGGCTTCCGGCTGATTCAAGTTCAAGGACCCCGGGGAGTCGGGAGCTGTCCAGTGCTGAAAGGGATCGTCTCAGATTGCGGCCTTTTCCTGACTTTACGGTCCCTTTCTCTGAGTCATTGACAATAATCTGCACAGTGGGTATGATGAGCAGGAGGTGGGGGGGGGGGGGGGGGGTTAGTGGTCGTGCGGTGACAGCGTTAAGGCCCTCGGCCCCTGTCCGCTGGATTCGCTGAAATGAACGAGGTGCGTAATCTGATTTGAACGCAGACTGCTGGTGACGCAAGATGCCGGTTCCGAGGGCCACCGGGCGACGTGGCTTCATATGCACGATTCAAGCCGTTCTATACGGAACCTTGTTCTGCAATTGAAGAGGAGAAGAAGAAGAAGAAGAAAAGGAAAAAAGAAAAGTCAGAGAGTGTGGCCTTGTCGTGTTGGCAAACAGCCCAAAAGAAGCAGCCGGGGGCGTGTCGGATACGAATGTGAGAATGAAGTTTACATTATGATTTGTCACATATAAAAGTGATGGATGTCAACATCAGGAGGTTGTAAGATGCAAGTTATGGGAGACTTTTCATTCGGAGGAGTGTCGTCATGTGTCGTGGGCCTGCACGGGGCCTCGTTCGGAGGTCACCGCACCTTCTTTTCTTTTCTTTTCTTTTTTTTTTTTTGCACCGTGCACGACTGAATCGCACACACGTATAACTCACCGAGGAGAGAAAGAGAGAGAGAGAGAGAGGGAAAGAGAGAGAGATTCACGTCAGCGTTTTGTTTACTCTGACGCAACGTGACGAACAGAGCCTGTCATTGGAGGAGGAGGGGGTGGGGATGGGGAGGGGTGGGGTGAGGTACGGGGGGGGGGCTATTCTCCAACTTCGTCGCGGTGCATGATTCCTATGAAGCTTAACTTGAACCCCCATATGTTTAAACTGGAGCTGACTACTGATACCAGGGACAGAGGGTGAGAGACGCTGCAGCTCGGTGGCCTGAGCGAACGGCGCCATCGTGAGGCGAGAAGAGGAACATGCGAGCTCCACGCAACCGATGAGGGGAGAAGGGAAGATGAGACAACCCCCTCACTTCTCACGATGCGAACAAAGAATCACCTTAACGCGACCCGTTCAAAAGGAATCTGTCAAAAGTTGCATTTACTGCACACGTTTTAAGCTGTTACACTGAAGACTAATGATCCAAACTGCTTAATTTGTTCAATTTAAGAAACCTGAAGAGATAAAACCTTTAATATTTCTCAAGAAAAAACAATATTGAGAAAATACAAAAAAAAGTATCTAAATTTGTGCAAGCCTGTGTTGAAGATTGGTCCTGTATGGAAGATTGAAAATGAAAAAAAAAAAATTAAGTCAAATACAATACTTTATAATATATATAATAATTTTACATATATTATATATTATTATCGATATATATAGTTATATATTTCCTTTAAATCCTTTCTATGAGATATGGGGAGTATCTACCTAAGAAGAAATTCCAGCACTTCAGTGTTTCCACACCAGTAAACAGATTAATGTTATATTGAAGAGCAATGACAAAATGATGTCATCCTGCTGATGGAGGCAGTCAGAGTAGAAAACAAGTCCATTCATATCTCTGTAAGATGTGGATGGATGACACTGAGTCTGTCATGTGATTTAGGAAAGTAGTACAAATTATAACACATACTGAAACAGAAATAATGAAACATACCTCAAGGCGGGTTTTTTTTTCCATCCATATGTGTTTGTTTGTTTCAGTTTGTACAATCAATTTGCCACAAACTTGATGGACGGATTTGGCATTGGACCATTATGGTCCATATCCAGTTAAAGGGGCAAATCCAGGACACGCATTTTCTTCAGTTTCTCAGGTAGAAAAATGTATAGATTTTTATGTAGAAAATCAGAAATATTTAGGATTGTTTGGTCTTGGCAGTAGTATGGACTCTAACGATTGCCATTCTACTTATAGATGTGTCTTTAATCCCACTGAAATACACAGTGTGTGTGTGTGTGTGTGTGTGTGGGGGGGGGGGGGGGTTACAGTCAGTAGGGGGCAGCAAAACCCTTCAGAATCAACAATCTCTCAGCATCAGGTCTCAACACAGTGAACCTGCAGTGGATTACAGTTCATACCTGTTGTCATTATTTGTACTCATGCAAAGTGTTTAAGATGGAAATCTCAGTATCCCCCCCCCCCCCCCCCCCCCCCCCTCTCAAAACAGCCTTATCACATCCTTTTATTATCATACAACCACTCCTATCAATCATATAACCACCCCCCGTTTAAATCCTTTTGGAAATGTCACAGGACTAGAGCTACAGTGAGATAAACTACCTTTAATACAACACGTGCGAACTGCAGACTGTTTTACACCCTGTGCAGCAGACAGCATTTACTTGAACACACCTAATACTTCTCGGTGTAATAACCCACGTTAACCTGTTCAAACCTAGGGGGCGCCAGATTCCAGCACATTGGGAACAAGGGTCAAAAATATTAAACAGCTCCACTGACTTTACACTCTGAATCGTAATAAGTTGAATGTTTTTAACTGACTTGATTCGGAGGAGAATTAAAAGATAAGAAATATACAAAGTTGTATACGTTTGTAACGGAGCCAGATGGTGGATTCTTCTACTCAATTTAAGGCGAGGATGTCGGCCATGTTGGGCCCACGGGGGGAAACCTTTCAATAGGAGATGATGTGACGTTCAGGTGCCATCGGAAATAAAACCGCCATGATGACCCAGAGAAGCGAAACAACTGAGAAAGGAAAAATTCTGAGAAAAGAAATCTGACTTTTCTGAGACACTGAAGTACTCTGAGTGTTTTGTGAAGAAGTATTGTATTATGAGAAGTATTGTGTGCTTTATTTGGTGCTTTATGTCCCTCAGTCGTACACAGTGGTAAAATTGAATATATTTGAGTTTTTGACCACTGAACAAGACAAGCAATTTGATGACATTGCCTCAGCAAATTGATTATGGTAAAAAAAACAAAAAAACTTTTGTTAAACCATTTACACTTTGCTATATTAGTTGAACTGGTGGATGGAAATAGAAAACGTGTGACGGGTAGGGCTGCAACTAAGGATTAGTTTCATAATCGATCAATCTGTCGATTATTTTTCTAAATTAATCGATTAGTTGTTTGATCCATAAAATGGTGAAAAATGTTGATTGTGTTTCCCAGAGCCGGAGATGATGTTTAGTCCACACACGAAAGATAGAGGAGCAAAGAAACCAGAAAACGTTCACATTTAAGAAGCTGAAATCAGAGAATTTAGAATCCCCCCCCCCCCCCCTAAAAACTACTTGGACCTATTAATTGATTATCAAAGTAGTTGGCAATTAATTTAGTAGTCGATTACTAATCGATTTATCGATTAACTGTTGTCACAAGGTCACATTGGCTTGTTTTAAGAAAAGCCACATTTATTTTCACAACAAAATTAAATGTAAAGCACTTGCATTATATTTACTGCAAGTGCCTTGCAGTAAATATAAAATGAAAATCGCAACAAAATGAAAAAGCGTCATATCAAAAATATCCAAATTAATTTAGAAGAAAGATTCTTTCATTCGTTTGTAATTGGCGCTTGGGGGGGACCCGAAGGTCCGAGTTTCATCTTGGTCCGTGAACGCAACATGATTCCTTCTTCGGCCTCTTCCGCTCCTCCGTCCGCGTCCGGCTATTGTTGTGTGTCTCTCACGGGGAACCTCGACCCGGCGGCGGGCGCTGGTTTTCGGGGATATCGTTTCCGCTTCTCTCTTCGCCACATTACTCGGTGTTCGTGCGGCGTGTGCTCGGGTTTAAAAAGGAACAAATCCCGGATCCCCAGCGGAGGAGTTCGGGGCTGGAGAAGTAGTGAATCGGTATGGGACAGACGGAAGACTGAGATTCCACGTTCGAGAGAGAGAGAGAGAGAGAGAGGGAGAGAGAGAGAGAGAGGGAGAGAGAGGGAGAGAGAGAGAGGGAGAGAGAGAGAGAGATAGAGAGAGAGAGAGAGAGAGAGAGAGAGAGAGAGAGAGGGAGAGAGAGAGAGAGAGAGAGAGTTGCTCGTGTCGCCTGTTTCCACACTTCTTTGGGTCGTCGACGTGAAATCAGAAAGAAGTTTTCCAAAAACACGAAAGACCGGAGGACGCATGTGGCCGAAGTCCAACACTGCCGAGGTCGCTTGAAGGTAAGAAGTGCTCCACACACTCGGAGATGTTGGGTTGGTTCTTTTTGTTTTTCGTCGGGAGGAGGAGAAGAAGAAGAAGAAGAAGAAGAAGAAGGAGAAGTGGGAGCGAAGCAGCGACCAGCGGCCTGGTGGTGTCCGCGTCACTTGGGAGAAGAGTTGGGGAGAAGCGGTGCAGGAGGAGGTTTTTTTCTCTCGGTGTTATATAAAAGAAAAGGAAGCCTGGGTCGACGTCGAGTCGGATCCAGGTCCACGATCTGATCCGCGATCTGTCGGAAGCAAATGCGAAGGAAAGAGTCCCACGACCGACCAGGAACCAGGCTCCGCTGCTGCTTCGCCTCAGACAACCAATCACGTCACAGTTGGTTTGTCAGCTTCGGTTGAAGTTTGAGTTTTAAGAAGTTCAACTTCTGTGGCTGCCTAACACACACACACACACACACACACACACACACACACACACACACACACACACACACAATCAGCTGCTGCTGCAGGCCTCAGCTGCACAGGGCCTTTCTTTTCTTTTTTTCTTTTGCAGGGCATATTGTATTACAGCAGTTTCTATAAAACCCTGGAAGCCGCTCTCTGTAGTTTCCCATATTTCTTCCTCGACTCTTGTCATACTGCACTGGATTGTTGGTGTGTGCGTGTGTCTGCGAGACGACTTAAAGTACCGGAGCGCTGCTGTAAGTGTGTGTGTGTCTGTTACAGAAACGTATTCCTGCACACTGTGTGACCGTGTCTGCTGGTTTGCTTTTACTCTCTGATGCCGCAGTAATCCTCCTCCATGGTAATCCCTCTGCTAGTACAGCCCCAGTTGACTTGACAGTCGTGTCTCCTCACACACACACACACACACAC
This sequence comes from Scophthalmus maximus, assembly GCF_022379125.1. Classification (NCBI taxonomy): domain Eukaryota; kingdom Metazoa; phylum Chordata; class Actinopteri; order Pleuronectiformes; family Scophthalmidae; genus Scophthalmus; species Scophthalmus maximus. Next base: position 21,186,399 of record NC_061519.1, read on the forward strand.
ACACACACACACACACACACAGCTGGGATGCAGAGGGGGCTGTTGGCAGAGGAGTGAGGGGCACTAACAGGTGGCGCTGGCCGGGGTTCAGGGCGCTTTGAGCTCGACTGGAGACGTGAAGGATCCTCGCAGGCTCCTCCAAAGTCCTCGTGCCACAGGAGAGCGTCGACTCATCAGGGGGGGACGTTGGCCGATGTGGGCAAAGTGGGAAAACGCCAAAAGTCATGAGGCGTCACGTTGTAACACGGAACACGGATGTTTCCAGTTTGCGATTCTCCGATTTCGAAGTGTTCCCCGTCGGAGAACAAGAAGAGCTCTTCTTCTTTAAAGATTGGCTCTTTTTTTTCTCCATCCCATCCCTCACTCTGGATCCTTTGACAGGCACAGCAGGTGGCCTCAACCGGCATGAATGGATGCGGAAGGAAGTTCCTCTCCTCCCCCACCTCCTCCTCCCCCGTCCGCCGGCCCGCTCCACTCACAGTGATTGGCAGAGATGGCGGGCTGCCCTCAATGGATAAGACCGAGCTGCGCCTCAGAGAGTGTGCCAGGGCAATTACTGTGTTACGCTCCAGTGACGGCCTCGCAGCCTCTGGTACCGTCCCCATCGTGTGGCCGGGCTTCACGCGGCAAATCTGTCAACTCAAGTTTTCGGGATTATGCAGTGGATTATTACCTTTCATAGCACGGGGGCGGCTTTGGTTGCTGACTTCGTGGGCCTGTGTTGTCACGCCGTGATGCAGATACTCTGTAGCAACCTCGTAGTGCTGAGACGATCAATAGAAAACAAATCAACAGCATCGTGTCGCTCGATTAGACTGTTGGTTGCACTAAACGGGCAATTGGATCACGTCACCCTGGACTCGGGGCAATTTGAGATTGGCAGTGTGAATGCTGGATGATTGCTCGATCCAATGTTAAGCTGTTTTCAGACATGAGCTTGTCAGACGTGAGAATGTCTGGACTTTCAACGCAGCTTGCCTCTCGCGTATGACGAACAGGAGCTCGTCCCAGTCAGACGCGTTCTCACCACATCAGGAACATTTTCGGAACAGCCTGTGGCATCTGTGTGGAGCAATCCCGCTTTCGGAAAGCGGCGTTTTTGTTTATTATCATCGACTCGACCACTCGCAGTGGATTTTCCAGAGATTTTTCATGCTGCATTCTCGCGAGGGCTCACTCGGGACATTTTCGTCAAATCTCACTAGGCGGGTTGGGGAGAAAAGTACTGGAAAATGCCCAGAGCTACATTTTGCAGCTTGCGTTCTGAAACACAGCCCCTCCGGAACATTTCAGGAAAATATCCAGACTTCCGTGCATGTCTGAAAACAGCTGAAGTGTCAATACTCTTACACTCATACACTGTTTTTCATTAGAATATCCGCAGCTATAGTCAAATAACCTGCTCTTCCCTGCCCACTAGTTGTGGCGGCATGGTTTTTCCTCTCCCCGTTCAGCGGTGATGGAGCGAGACTGGGTTCAGTCACAGTGCAACAGACCACCTGACCGCACCTCGCTGTGACGCCGAGTGTCATCTGAGGTTCAAGTGACTTAGCGGGCGCTGAGTCGATGAGGGCGTGTCGCTTCAGCTACCGGTGAGACAATAGAATTCTGGATGCAGCTGACAATTATTGTCGTCATTGATCAGACTATGATGCAGACACACACACACGTTTGCTTCCTGGTTGAGTCTTTTTGGTCTCAAACGTAGCCCCGGATTTGTCAAGCTTTTTATCTCATGACCCTTTTCGTTTGAGAAAACGTACCGCAACCGTCTCGACTGACGGTGTTGAACGCAGCATGGATAACGGATTACAAAGCGCTCCCTAAACCCTCACTGCCAGTCCAAGCAAAGAAACCTCTTGGTTTACTTTTGTTCATAAGAGTAGTGTAATATTCTCTGCAAACGTACAGTTTTTTGATACTCACATTCATATTTAATCTACACATTTTGTTCAGTGCAAACGAGCATTGACGTTCGATACCAGGCCCTATTCGTTTTCACTCTTGGAAGAGCACAGATTGCATCAGTTTATTTCCGAGTGACATCAAAGGTTACACAAGGCAGCAGCTCAAAGGTCGAAGGGGCCTCTCCCACATCTCCACCGTCACGTTTTATCTCAACTGTCATTGTGGCAACAAGATTGAAGAGCCCTGTCTTTGTGTAGCTGAATACAACATCGGTATCACACATAACATAAGCTTAAATAATAATAATAACACCAAGCTTGGCCTAAATCAAAGCTAAATATAGAGGACTCTGATTTAGTAGAGGAAGAGAGGCGTTTCAGATACGCTATATTATTCATTGACTGCTCAGTGTAAATGGAGTCAACCGTTTGGCGATGTAGTGTTGAGATCAATCTTTTTTTCCTTCTGAGTTTTGCCTGCATGCCAGCTACAGCCAAAGCTTCCCACCTGCAGCTCCCCGGCATTGTTTGTGTTCGGCGCTGTGGGAAGCGACAGCCTGTGTCTCCTCAATCTGACACAGCCTCGCATGTCACATGCCTTGGATGGGGAGCTGGCTCCAGCATTCGTTAGAACACACACACACACACCAACACACACACACACACATACACACACACACACACACACACACACACCACTGCCTTTTGTGTGTTTGTACAGTATGGCTGGGAGCAAACATATTCACAAATGTGAAGGGAGCATAATGTATATGAATTTGCTTATTTCCTATGCAAATTTTTCTAAACTAGTTTAAAACGTCATTGTGTCGTTTGTACGCCAACATAACTTATATCGTCAAACCAAAAGGGATTTGATACAGTTTTGATTTTGTTATTACGGAAAGTGTGTCACACTGTTCCACTAACTTTTTTATACTTCTACATAAACAAATGGTATTTTTAAAACTGAAAAGGTCCCTGAAAAATTGGGTCCGCACATTTTCCGTAGTTCGCTGTTCTCACATGAAGAACCTTGCTGGAGTTTGTCCGAGTCAGACACGCTCACAACAACAGGAACGTTCCTGGGACATTTTGTGCCATCTGGGCTGGAGACCGCTTGCAGGAAAAGTAACGGAATTTCAGGAGAATGTCCGGAATCCAGTGCATGTCTGAAAGTGGCTACTGTCGTATTCATGACCCGCATCTCAGTATGAGCTCCAAGTGGTATTTACTGTATTCCTTATCTCACTGTGGATATTTGACTCATTTAGGAAACAATCTGTGAGAGAATATACAACAATCTGCGTGTAATTTGATTTTACTTTTAACTCAATTTGAGACAATCAGTTTTAGTTAATTTGTCAGACAAAGAGAAAAAAAAACGACTAATCATTGTCTTGGCTGCAAATATTTTCAGATTTGATTTTAAGTTTAATGTATGTATACAAAATGATTATCTCTTCAGGACTCTCTCCTTTCCGGACAGGACATGGCTTATTGGGTAGATCCCAACCAGTAGGAGACACTCGATGAAGTTATCCATCCAATGGCATATGTTCTGTGCTACCCTGGGTCATTTCTGCTGTGATAAAACTGTCCGTTCACACCAGCTGTTGTTGTAAATCTGCCCCCGTGTCTCGAGGCATCTGGTTGTTTTGAATATTGAATTGGAGCACTTGGTTTGATTGATTGCCCAGGGTTTGTTTTTTTGGCTCCACTAAGGATAATGCGTCTGTGCCCTTATTAGCATTCGCGCCGCTCAGTTGTTAGCATGTGTATGGGATTGTGTGGTTCGCAGGAGAGGAGTCTGTGTGGGGGAGCCACAAGGTACTTTGTCTGTGTCCATAACAAAAGGTAGATGGGACTGAATAAAGGTTTTCTCCTTGGGTGGTTTCAAAGCTGCATTGTAGATTTTTTAGCTCAAATGTTTTGTTATTTAAAACCGAAAAGTTTTTTTTTGTCAAGGACTCCTATCTAAAGAATTGATTTTGTTAAAACAGATTATTAGTTTGGTGAGCCATAGTCTCCTTTATGGACTTCACTTTTCTGAGCTGCTTAGTTTCTTCAGCAGCAAGAAAAGTGAATTTTATCATATAAACAAGACTTTGTTTTTCCTTTTTTATCAATGTTATCCATTTGAGTTATTGATTCGCCGAAGGCTCCTTCCTGGATTTTGTGCCACAGAGGAAGGGATCCACAGTGAAACTTGTGGCCGTTGAACCAGTTTGACATGACACATCATGCCAACCCTGTGGGCTCGCTCGGGCTTGTGATCTTTTCATGGCCATTTTATGAGCAAATCCTCTGGGTGCGTTATACTGTAAATGGGAAAGGTTGCCAATTATTAAGGAGAAGGGGAGGTTTTAACATACTTTTCAGCCTATAATTACATGACAGAATTGGGGAACATTAATCAGGAGTCGTTCAAAGAAAGTGAAACCACTGGAGGACTCCTGATGTTGTCCAGATATACTGATGGAAATTAAATGGGTGTTTTAATCGGCAGGGAAGACACCACTCCCCATGGTTGGCTTACCATTAAAGGACATATTAGTCCCAGAATTGCTCATCTGGATCACCGGGTGGTTGAAACCGAATCTGTGTTAGTCATTACGTTCACCAGTATTCTGGTTTCATCAGAATCATACCAAGTTCAGACTGCTCCATTTTTCAAAGTGATCAAATCGCCGTGCAGTCCACACGACGCGGCTGACTGGCGACAGAAGGTCACACACCATACGATCTTTCGCCAGGAGAAACCCCCCGGCTGCGTCGTAGACCTGCGCGGTGATTGGATGTAGTTGTTGCCAATTCATCTTGATATTTAGCCTGTTGAAATCTAGTAGGAGGAAGCGACTTGTTAGTCAGCCTCTTGTAGAGTTCACACGGCCGAGCGCCGATTTGGCTCCGTTCTGGCGCCGATTTGGGGCTTTTGTCGGCGAGTGGAAATTTGTGCAGTGCGAACAAGGCATAAGCTGCAGTCAGGAGTGTTTGCTTCTAGGTCTCAGCAGAGGATTTAAAAAATTGCCACCCTCTTCAAACGACACTGACGCTCGTCCGCCGTGTTTTCTTTCACCTCAGCCGTTTGTTTGCTGTAGCATTAGCTTCAGGGTCAGGCGCTAAGTGTTTCGGACATTTGGAATCATGCGGGCAGTTGAAGTGTGGATCAGGATCAGGTCAAAGTCGACAGCCACGAGGTTGTTGGCGTCTGCTCTGAAGACAGTGGCGTCTATTGTGGAGTTGTGGAGTGGCCGAGGTTGCGGCAAATGTTTTTTGGCATGGTTTGTATTCGTATTGCACAAAACCGGAAGCATCAGGAAGTTCAGATTACTTGAGTTGGGCCGCAACAAAACGGGTATTTTCATTACTGATTGACCCAATAATTGTTTGCTTAATAAATCATTTGGTCTGTTATGTGTCTGTTAGAGTTTCTTCAGTTCACGGTTGAAATCTTATAAGAAAAAGAAAAGCAGCATCTCATGGAACTAAAGAATATTTAATTATTCTTATCAGTTTACATTAACTGCCTTGCTCTCAGCAGTTGTCTTACAAAACTGTGCATTCCATTATTGGTTATCGTTCACAATGCCGGGCTCATCACCGTGACGACTGTCGGCCATCGACAACGGATAATGACATTGTCCGTCCATGGAGTGGAAACACGTCACATTGAGCTGAGTTGACTGATCGTTGTTCTTAAACACTGACTGAACTGTTCATCACAGCGTTGCCTGTCAAACCTCCCTGCTCTTAAAACTCATAAGAATTCATCTCCACTCATCCTCGTTTCTCACCATCGTTCATCTTACTGCCTGTTTCTGCTGCTTCAGCTCTTGACTTTCAGTCAATACTGTTGGTTCGTGAGAGGAAGTCAATACACCATCCATCTGAACAAAAAGTGGATCCATAGATCGAGTGTTTGCCCTCATTGGGTTCCGTTGTAGCGCAGCTGTACACGAGCCAAAGGCCCGCACTTTTGGTAAAGACTAAATGGCTGCTGAATAAATGCAGCCATTACTGTGAGTCCATATAGAGCGGAGGAACATTCTGTATTCAGCATTTCACCTTCTTTTTCTTTTTTTTTCTTGTGGAGGGGGTCACAGAACAAATGCAAACATTATAAGAAGGAATAAAAACTAAAAAGTGTGAGTGCAGAACATAAACGTATAAATGAACGTCCATTACATTCAACCCAAACGAGGTCACACAAGTCTAATTAAGCCGATCCGCACCAGTGTTGTCATGATACTATAATTATGACTTCAGTATGGTCCCTGAATATCTCAACACCAATACTGATCACTCAGGCATATCTGTAATCCTGGGTTTGAGCCTCATCATCCTCAAGTGCCAGACTCATTTTAATGCTCAAACAAATTGTAAATTGTGTTTTTATATTCTTTTTATATATTGTTTTAGTAATTAGTTATTGGATTTTTGAAATCAAAGTCACAGTGTTATAAAAGCTTTTATATGGCAGTAATCTTGGGTCTCCTACACGAGAGTTTTTGTGATTCGGTCAGTAGATAATTTTTTTTTTTTTTACTTTTTTCAACCAGATATGACTGATTAAACTGGATTTAAGGGGCCAAGGTCGGTGCTCTCCGCTGAGCCATCTGTCACTGACGGACATTTAAAACTATGCTGTAACATTTAACACGAGTCGGGACGCGTGTCGTCGACCGTGGAAATCGGACCTGGAGCTGAGTCCTAGTCCGTTTTTGCCGTGCGCAGAACTGTGCGACAAATTTGACGTAGCGGACTCTGTAGATGCTGCAGATCAGAGGCTCTACTCTCATTATAACGCACACGTGTGCTGTAGAGTCTTTATCTTTTACAGGAAATCCCAACAAGTCACTCGCACAATCTCAAACCAGCAGAGCAAAGTCCTTAAGAGGTTTTTTTTTTTAATCTTTCTCTACGCCTGTAGTAATTTGATTGTAGTCTTCAAAGAACAACACGCGCACACACAGTTTGTTTTTTTTGTCCTTTTCAAAACTGTGGTGGTGAAATCACAGGAGAGAGTTGAAATGGCCAAAGGCCGTAATACGATCTATCTTTTACCTCGGCTTGCTTGCAGGGCTTTTGTTGGAGCTTGTGAAGTCTCGTGAGGTCACTCGTTGGATTTCATTCTTCGTTCTGTGGAGGGCAGGAGCTAAGATCCTCCCAAAACCCTCAAGCTACGACGAACAGTATTATAAGTATTTCTCTGCGTTTGTGAAACTATCTCGGCCTCATCATGACAAAGGTATGAGACTGGGCGTTGTTTGCCGTTGCTGATGGTAAGAGAGGAGGAGTCAACGATAAACTTTTAAGACAGGGAGTCGAGTTTTGGGGGATGGTTTTAGTTGACAGTCGGAAGATTAAAATCATATCTCAAGTGATGTCTTTATGATTCTGTAGATTACCATCTGATTACGTTGATGTCATTATCATCAATTGGCATTAAAATTCTTGGAATTTTTGATTAAAGACACTGTACAAAAGTGGCAGGTAAATAGTCAATTAGCTTTTTGTGTCATGAGTGAATAATATTTTCTTAATTCATTTCATCAGACCAATTCTGAGTGTGGTTTGAGTTTTCACATTTCAGTGCGTCCTCTGCATCTGCATCTTCGGTCGTTCACCCCTGTACTTTCAGCTTTATACTTGTGATTAAACGCATATTAAATCCAGTTTATGAACGGGGGGCCACATTTTTCCTGAGAATATCCGTTAATTGCATATCAGGCTGTACTGGAATTCATTAGAATTAACCCAGAACTTCTCATTGGTCAAATGTTTTGACCAAATGTACGTGGGACTTTTTCGTCACACAAACTTTTTTCAAGAACTAAACGCTGACGTTCACCTTTTGTTTCCACTGCGGTCTAAAGACCAGGGGAGAATAGGGAAGTTGGCCTGATGTCATATGAATAAAACAACAGTTACAACAAGCTGCTCCTCTCCAGTCCATCAGACGATGAAACTTTACAACATCAGTCGACATGGAGGAGACTCAAATCATGTTTTTTTTAGACCTTGTTCCTGTGGTGGAAACGCAGCTTTAGTCACATTTCAGTCATTGACTGCACACGTCATCATGCATCAAGAAACTGCAAACACTTAATTGACCTAATCAATATAAAATAAATGCAACCAAACAGTTGAAGTAAATGTTCCTCTTCCTTACAGGCTTAACGATGGGTTGTGTCAGGAGTAAAGAGGACAAGGGCCCGGCGCCGAAGTCCCGACCCGACAACTCGAACGCAACGCCGGTCAACGCCCACCTGGGCCACTACGGGCCCGACCCCACCCTGATGGGTCATTCGCCAGCTATGAAGACGCACAACAATAGCTACAACAGTCACGCCGCCGCACTCACGCCCTTCGGCGGGGCGTCCACGGCCATGACGCCCTTCGGCGGCGCCTCCACCTCCTTCACCTCGGTGGCTGTGAGCAGTCCCTTCCCCGGTGTCATCACAGGTCAGTCTGATGAGAGGATGTGAGGTATCGGGGGGGGGGGGCATAGGGGATCAGACAATCTGGCTTGAGAAGTGTCTGATATTTGCTTATTATTCAAACGAATTCATATAGCTCTGAGTCCCAAAACCCCTCGGAGAAGAGACAGAAGTTAAATGTGCTGCTGTGTGATAGAACCCAAAAGGAAGGATATACATGGATCAGACTAAATATAATAATTTTCTTGAAAACTATTTCCCTCTGCCGGTTTGTAACTTCTCAGCGTGTCGTCATGGTGTGCACATCGGTGCACAGCTTAAGAGTAAACTCAAGAATGAACATTTGCTATGCGGAGGACGTTATGAGCAGCAGATGTTATGCAAATTAGACGTTTGAAACGAGCTGGCCAAAACATCAAGGCCGAAAAAAGAAAACCAGAAATAGGTCTGTAATATTGGAAGCAATGCAGCAGGCGGAGCCCCTCCCGGGCCAAGGGAAAGAATCGCATACGTTGAATTCAACGGCTCTAGTTTAAAGTTTTAATTTCCAACGGCAGTTTGACTCGGAGAGATCTCCTCATTAAGAATTTGTCGGTGATGATCAAAATGACTCCTGGTGACAAGAAAAGTAATCTCCCGCTACTCCAGGTGGTTAGCACATGGTAGAGTGGGTGGGTGGGTAAAGTATGCAGTCGACGTACACAACACGCAAGAATGATGCTTCCTCTCAAAGCGCACGCACGCACGCACGCACTTGGTCCCTGTCTCGCTCTTTGAAGGAGGATAATCCGGCCTGAGGAGCTGCTGTAGATCTAATCTCGCCCGTTCAATTTCCTCTGTAAGATAAACACATCGCAGTCCCGTTGCCTCGCTTTGCTCTGTCACTTCAGACCATGGGCAAATCTCTTTTCATCAAGTACAAAAGATTAAATGGATCCGTTTGACTCACTGACCTCCAGTTTCATTGGGGGAAAAAAAGTCTGTTTCCGTGATGTGTTCTTGAAATTAAGCGGTGCGCATTGTTCTTTGTGTCAGAGTTTCAGTTTAATACGGTCAGCTTCTCTTTATTTCAGGTGGTGTCACATTTTTCGTGGCACTGTACGACTACGAAGCAAGGACGTCGGACGATCTGTCATTTAAAAAAGGCGATCGCTTCCAGATCATCAACAACACGTGAGAATATTTGACTTTTACACACGACAGACTGCTGTTCAGATGCGTGCGTGTGTGTGTACACGGTTGCATTTGTGCAGTGACCTCCTCTCTCTACTGTGTGTGTGTGTGTGTGTGTGTGTGTGTGTGTGTGTGTGTGTGTGTGTGTGTGTGTGTGTGTGTGTGTGTGTGTGTGTGTGTGTGTGTGTGTGTGTGTGTGTGTGTGTGTGTGTGTGTGTGTGTGTGTGTGTGTGTGTGTGTGTGTGTGTGTGTGTGTGTGTAATCCCTCATTGTATTCAGGTCTGATATTAAGGCTGAAATCTGTCTGGGTTAATGGCTTCCTCTAATGGACCATCTGTTTAGTCCCCATCGCTTTTCTCCCGCCACAATTTATTTCTCCAAATTTTTATTTGGGATACTGTCGAGTGTATCCCCACTGTTCCAGCTTTTCGTCAAAATTATTAAAACATACAGAATTTAAATTCAACAATATTCTGAAAATATGCATGAATGTCAAACTCGTCAGGATGTTATCGAATCAATTACCTTTCTTTACTCCTTTGCTAATTTTATTCAGTTTTTCTCTTTAAGTGAATAATGAGAACAATTTATCTGATGATCGTGGTCTTATTTGGTGAAACATCTCAGTTTTTTGTAGGAATCAAAGCCAAAACAATGCTCTTGTTTGTCATTACCGCATCTGTGTTGCCATCTGTGATGTTTTTATCAGTATCTTATCAAAAATATAAATGCAGTTCAGCTGTTTCAATATAAAAGTGATTATTATAAACATTTTTTTTCTCGACTGCCGGGGCATCATCTTTCCCAGGTGTGCACAGGTGTGAAACTTGGCAGAGCTCCAAGTGCTGCACAGATTCTGTTCTCCTCATCCATCATATACAGACTTCAACCACTGTCATGTGAATGCAATGTGTGTTCACATTGCATTCGCAGCGATGAAGCTGCTTTCAGAGAAGAGGTGGGATGAGGACCGATTTTCCTTATTGGCTCAGTTCCTCCTCCTTCCAATCTTATCCCACACATTGGCTGTGAAACATACCAAGAAAGATTTAAGTCTTACGCTTTGCCACCTATCCAGAAGCATATATCATCTTTATTTTATTTTTATTAATTATAATTTCTTGACATCTGTGGTGGAAAAACCCCACAACATTTCAACAGCTGTGGTTACGTTGCTGATTAAGACTTTACATAAAATGTATTAAATAACAAATTTAAAGGTAAAGTTATCAATCTGTACAGCAGCTATACCACGTATTACCGTTTGAGGGTCAGAGGTGTGGGTGGTTACTGGAGCCAATCACAGCTGACTGGGTGAGAGGTGGGTCACATCCTGTAGAGACAAACATCCGGAGGAAGTCCAGGCAGACGTCACACACAGAGAGACACCAGCTACGTGTCCAGCTGACTGTTTGGAACTCAGGACCTTCTTTCACAAAAAATTAATTTAGAGATGCATGGATTCATCAGTATTAACAATTTTGAGGTGATCTATAGTCATATGTTTGTCAGGAGCCTTTTTTTTCTTTCACTTTTGATACTTGGCTCATAAACTCCACCTCCAACATGATGACTCAGATTCCTGACGTGGTTAAATGATGCAGATATTGACCTCGTTCCTTCTTTATCTTTGTACATGTTAATACCATTAATCTTCTTCTTTTTAAAATTTTCATTGCATTTTTCAGTCACGCTCTGCTTTGTGTGACTCCTCTCTTCAGGGAAGGCGACTGGTGGGAGGCTCGCTCCATCAACACCGGACAGAAAGGTTACATCCCCAGCAACTACGTGGCCCCAGCAGACTCCATACAGGCTGAAGAGTAAGAGCTCATCGGCCTTCTTCTGCTGTCTGCCTGTGTCGTTCTCTGAAACTTTTGTTTTCTCCTCCTCATTCCTTTCCCGTGTCTCACCCTGCCCGGTCGGTTCTCCTCTAAATAAGACAACACTATGCGGCTGGCCGGTCGCACATTGTGACTAACCCGTCACACACACACGCACACACACGGGAGAGAGTCTAAAAACAATGGAGCCCTGTATTAACACTGAGAGCTCATGGCATTCCCATCGCTGTTCAGCCGGTGTGAGAGAAATGTTAAAGAGACTGTGCTGCTTTGAGACACTGCTGGCCTGGTTTATGATTGGCTCATGGCAATTTTGCTAATACAAGCCACTCACAAAAAAAAAAAACAGTCAGTTAACTTTGCCTTTAGTCTAAAAACTGGGAGCACCAGTTATTCCCGGGCTGTGAGATTTCTGGTTCATTTGCAAATTTGTCTGCAAAACAAAATATGCCTGTGAGCATCAGCTCATTTCTAACATGACGGGGCTTGTAGGGATTTCTTTGAATAGATGGCATACTCTTTTTTTGCAGAAGGAAGGCAGCCCTGAGCTAATGTTTTTACTCCGTTATTCATCACACTAGTGATTAAGTTTGTCATGGATCCCTTGTACGTAGTGGATCAACCTACTGCCAGGAGCAATAGTAATAAAGGGTTATAATGAAAGTAGAATGGTCTATGATTAGGATACATAAAATGAGATTTCAAGCATTTAAGATATTTGCTTTTGGCTGAATATGCAATTCTCCAACATCGTAGCTCCATATTTTTTCTCAACATGAACAATGAAAGTCCTGCTGGTTGTACAGTATAACACAGTCAGATCTCCTCCTGTGACTGACAGACTGTGTGACTTTGTCTCTTCTGGCAGGTGGTACTTTGGTAAAATGGGCCGCAAAGACGCCGAGCGTTTGTTATTGCTCCCTGGGAACCAGCGGGGCACTTTCTTGGCCCGAGAGAGTGAGACGACCAAAGGTAAGAGAGTTGATTCTTTTGAAAACAAGACTGGGAAAATAATGCTATAGTTTTGAATATGAGACGTTGATGCCGCCGGTGTCTTTGTGTTTAGGCCTTGCGTTAAAATGCGTCTCGTATCCAGATTTTAGATCTAGATATAATTTTAACCTTACTACATTTGCAACTGGTATGAATATGTGTCGCCAGTGTCCACATTGAGATCAGATCGCTTTCTCGAGCTCTATCTCATATCCTCCTTGTTTGCATGGGTCATAAAAAACAACAATCAGCATTTATTGTTATGTGCAATAGGAGCGTATAGCATGGCATGAAATACTGTATGTGTGCTGCACAATCTGACAGAACTTGTGTGTGTTTTGAAGGTGCCTACTCTCTTTCTATCCGGGACTGGGATGAGGTGAAGGGAGACAACGTCAAACACTACAAGATCCGAAAGCTGGACAATGGTGGTTACTACATCACCACTCGGGCTCAGTTTGAGACGCTACAGAAGCTGGTGAAACATTACACAGGTATGCAGCATGTCCACATTACCCCACCCACACATCTCGTCCTCATGCAGGTAGTGTTTAGACAAACTGTTGTTTACAACTAGACAGATCATCCAGCTCCAGGAACAAGGTGTTCCTTACAAACTTATATTTTGTGAGACTATAGACTGTGAGATTTAGGCAAAGATACGTGTTACAGTCTCCTCCACAGTTTGGGGTTTATTGTCTTTTTGTAGTTTCCCCGCTTCTTGCTCTCATTTTATTTGATATTTCAAATGCATCATTCAGCTGCAGATCTGCTGCTGGGAAATGTTTTTGAATGTGTTTTTCTTCTGCTCCTCTGTTGCATGAAATATCTGAAATATCCGACTGTCTGGGCTCAAAAAAACACAGTGTGAGACTTTAGATGAAAAGAGGACGTGAATTCAAAAATGTTTCATAAAAAATGCTGAGATCTGCTCAAAATTGTTAAACTGGGACTTTTGTCTTGAAAATCCCCCTGAGGTCTGTGACAAGAAATTGTGTGGGTTATGTAAACAAACGCAGAACAAACTGTTTATTGAAATCTAAGCAAGAAGAAAAGCACTAAAGGAGTGCAGACCTCCACCAAGGCTGAGCAATCCCCCCACCTATATGCTTTTTTCAATCAAAATTTCCAGTCTTATCTCCATCTTGCCTACAAATTGAAAAAAACATAATGCCTTCATGTGGATTTTACTCAAAATGTAAACATTTTTCTCGCAGTTGTGAATAAATTCCTGGATCCAGATCCATATCTGGATTACTCCCAAAATTGAATCCCCAGTTACCTTGACAGGGACCTGCTTGCTTGATTATGCACTGGCTCATCACTGACTTCCTCTGTCCCTCGTGTCTTTTACGTGTCCGTTTTCCATCCAGAACACTCGGACGGTCTGTGCTACAGGCTGACGTCTGTGTGTCCGACGGTGAAGCCTCAGACTCAGGGACTGGCCAAGGATGCCTGGGAAATCCCGCGAGAGTCACTCCGACTGGAGGTCAAACTGGGCCAGGGCTGCTTCGGAGAAGTCTGGATGGGTAAGAGACCGATACTGTATCTCCAGCACTCAATCGTGGCACCTGCCTTGCGTATCGTCCATTTATACTCTATTAGAGAAGTGTCACTCTGTGAGTCGGGTCAGAAGCTGTATGAACCTTTGAGATGTAAAACATGGGTCATTCCAAAGGTAAACAGACCATTAATGACCCAAGCGCAAATATCCTTGTGGGCTCAGGGCGTGTAGCTACACACCGTCACTGTTTTTCTCAGCTGCCTCTGCCTGTTTTTTTACTTGAGAGCATTACATATTCACTGGCCTCCGGCCAAAGAGTGGACTCGTAAATCCAGGCGGGTACTTTGTGGTATAAAGTTTGGATTCTAATAAAATTGTATTTTGTGAACACATTTCCATTTGCTATGCATTAACAATTTTTGGTCCGCTTAGATGTGCCTGTCTATCTGTATCAGGAAAGGTAAATAATCATGTCTAATGAATCAGTCAGTAATAGCTTTTAAGTTTTTAAGTACTGATTGCTGCTTACAAGGGGGGAAAAAAGTTAAACACTGGCCATTAAGCTTTCTGGGTAAAATCAGTGGACAGTCCAAAAAAATTCTTAAAAGTTTTTCCCGACCCTGTCTTACTCTTTACCTTGGCTCACTGGCCAATCGCAACCGAGTTACTTAATACTTGTAAACAAAAATCTACCCTAAGACAAAGAAGAAAATGAAACCTAAAAGTATTTAAGTTTAAAATGGACAGAAAAAAGAGGCGGGAACCAGTGAAATTAACAATCGACCAATCACTTGAGCTCCAGAATCCACTGATTGTTCTCGCCCAATGTCAGCCGGGATAGGCTCTGGCCCCCCGTGACCCGTAATGGATAAAGGGATATAGATAATGGATGGATGGATGGATGGAATCCATCGATTTTGGCAGTTATATTGAAATCATTCGATTTTCTTTAGCCAAGAATCTGCTCCTGACTCCTAAAAGCCCACATGAAGACGATATAGGTCAAATCATATTTGTGAGAAATTAGTCAACAAATTACATGGAAGCCTGATGTAACTTATAAATTTAGTGTCTAACTCCATTGCACCAGATGACAATTGTTGATGGATAAATGAATTCTGGATCTGTGTACAGGAAAAAGTCCATAGCCTCCAATGTACAGAGTACATATATCACTAACATACACTCTGTAGTGCTGATGTTTGACGCAAACACATATCATGAATAAGTAAAGAGTAAAAAATAAGTGCATGTACATACAGTATACTCACACGACCATTAGTGCCGACGTACAGAAACAAAGTATCCGCTGTACATTATTTATGGCTGATGTAAATTTAATGTGAAACAATCCAGAAGTATTAAACGCACAACTGATTTGCTTTATAGAAAGATTCATATCAGCATGAGGGTTACCTCGGCGAAGAGCTCGCCTCGCTGCCACACTGACCCACATGCTGATGTAAACGCTGATTACTGATTGCTGTTGGTTGGACGGACACACACACACACACACACACACACACACACACACACACACACACAGATCTTGGTAATCAGAGGTCACCTCCTACACTTCAGTTCCCGGGGGCTGTGTTTGAGACGAGGCCCTTTCAGCTAAACACGGCTCTCTTCTTTCATCTCTCACTCTTTCATTAAGCCTCTGGCCGGGAGCAAGCCTCGACCTGCAAGCCTCCACTGTGCAATCCCAGGAATCCCTCTCTTGTCTCTCTCTCTCTCTGGCACCATTTGTTCTTCTTGGCTTCTCTGCGTCCTGAAAATCCCTTCTCTGCTCCTGTGCTATTCTATTTTAAATTTTTTTTGAAGATGTCATGTCGGCCTGTTCTTCCACTGGTCCCCTATGTCCTCCTCACCTCATATTATTATCAATAATCACTGCCCTACTTTGTCCTTCAGCTCGTGTGTGTGTGTGTGTGTGTGTGTGTGTGTGTGTGTGTGTGTGTGTGTGTGTGTGTGTGTGTGTGTGTGTGTGTGTGTGTGTGTGTGTGTGTGTGTGTGTGTGTGTGTGTGTGTGTGTGTGTGTGTGTGTGTGTGTGTGTGTGTGTGTGTGTGTGTGTGGTTTGTTCAGTATGATTCATTCATGAAGGTCAGCCTTATGACGGAAGCAGTAGATCTCCTGGCTCAGCTCTTTGTATGTAAGCAGGGCGTGAGTAAGTGGCTCTCAACCAGGAAGTGGCTGATTATTTAAACTGTCATGTCCTTTCGCTCCCGAGCGGCTCTTTGCTCATGGGAACGCTGCCAGAGATCCCTGGCGCGGGATTTCAGGATTGACTTTTCAACCACTCAAAAGGGGGTGGTCTTTTTTTTTTTGTTTCTTCATTATTTTAGTTTTGCAGATTATGTCACTAAATAAACTTGAAATATCTTAGATAAAATTATTTCCTCAATAATACCCTGATATGTGGTGTAAATCAAACATGAATGATTGTTTTATTTTTTAATTCAGGCACATGGAATGGCACCACTAAAGTGGCGATCAAGACCCTGAAGCCCGGCACCATGTCTCCAGAGGCCTTCCTGCAGGAGGCCCAGATCATGAAGAAGCTACGACACGACAAACTGGTGCCTCTCTATGCCGTGGTGTCCGAGGAGCCCATCTACATCGTCACTGAGTATATGGGCAAAGGTGAGGACGTGAGACACAAAGACAGAAAGACTCATGACAGAGACTGATAACTGTGAGAGAAGTTAATAATACATGGCTCTACATAAAATGGACTCTTACTGTGACAGAGCTCTAAAGATATGACTCCTAATCTTTTCACGGATCAAAATTGACATCATCGTTTATGATCAAATCACTCTGTACTCAAACATGTGAAAATTCAGCAGTAACAATTCATGTTGATTCATACGTGAACGACAAACTCCATAAAATGTACGGACGAGAACAGATTAGCCGTTCCAACTCCAAAATCTAAACCCTCATATGTTCTACTGTCCATATATTTGAATCAGTCGACAGATTTAGTCTTAATTGCAAATGTTCAGGACTGTCCTGTCCTGGGCAAAATATACTAGTACTCATCTTAATTCAATGCATCCCATCATTTACAGTCAGCAGATATCTGTCAGTACTATCTAGAGTTTGTATATAGTTATAGTTTGTTTATAAAAACAGCTGAACTCAATGAAGAAAAACTCACGATCTTGGCAAACAGTCACGTTTTCTCCAGGTTGTTCTAGCAGTTGTGATGCTGAACTTGTGTGTCCGCTGACGCTGCGATTATTTCCATGTGTTCTGTTCATACACAGGCGGATGTGTTGATTCTTCATGACAGTACTCTTCTCAACTCTCCACAGGTAGTTTACTGGACTTCCTGAAGGAGGGCGACGGTAAATATCTGAAGCTGCCGCAGCTGGTGGACATGGCTTCACAGGTGGGAACCAAAAAACTCTGCATATGAATATTAACACAAACTCCCTTTGCCCCCCTTTACCTGCCCCCAGCTGCTGTTTGTTACTCCGCCTGAGTGAAGGACGATTATACATCATGTGTGTGTGGGGGGGTGTGTAGGAGGCAAATATTCAGTCCGTTTGTTCTGCATCTTGCCGTCATGTTTATTTAATAGTCAACTTGACATCACCTCTTCTCCCTCACCGCTGCATGTGCCTCCCCCCTCGTTCTCCACCACTTCACTGCCTGTAGCACTTAAACACTGCTCATCAGAGGCCACTTAAGCTCACTGGTTCAGTCACCTACTGTGATCTGCTCTTAATTCACCTCTCCACGCTCCACGCCCCCCCGCCCCCTCCCCCCTCTGCACTCAGCAGAGTGGAAAAGTGTTTGAGAATCAGAGAGCGACATGCTGAAACCGTGAGACGCCTCTGAGGGAGTTGACGGCCAGTGTGAGGACATATTGGATAGACGTGTTAAAGAAGTGTCCCATTGTCCTTGTTGTCCCATCTGCTGATATTCTTTTCTTCTTTTTTTTTTACTCACTCTGCTCTTTATTAATATCTGGGTCACATGTAATATCAATGATTGTTATTGATTTTTATAAATTTTTTAGGATGTTTAGATTTTCTACGAAAATTTAATTTGGTTGGCGTCCTGATCCGATTCCTCCGCTTGACTCTCTGTTCTGTCCCAGATCGCAGACGGCATGGCCTTCATCGAGAGGATGAACTACATCCACCGGGACCTGAGGGCTGCCAACATTCTGGTGGCGGACAACCTGGTGTGTAAGATCGCCGACTTTGGCCTGGCTCGGCTCATCGAGGACAACGAGTACACCGCCAGACAAGGTGTGTGTGTGTGTGTGTGTGTGTGTGTGTGTGTGTGTGTGTGTGTGTGTGTGTGTGTGTGTGTGTGTGTGTGTGTGTGTGTGTGTGTGTGTGTGTGTGTGTGTGTGTGTGTGTGTGTGTGTGTGTGTGTGTGTGTGTGTGTGTGTGTGTGTGTGTGTGTGTGTGTGTGTGTGTGTGTGTGTGTGTGTGTGTGTGTGTGTGTGTGTGAGTGAGTGAGTGAGTGAGTGAGTGAGTGAGTGAGTGAGTGAGTGAGTGAGTGAGTGAGTGAGTGAGTGAGTGAGTGAGTGAGTGAGTGAGTGAGTGAGGAAATTAGAAGACATTTAGACTAAACAATTTTTTTTAAATTAGCAGAGCAATTATATACAGCTCTACTTGCAGGTTTTGTCCTTTTTTATGAAACCAGCATTTGATTCTCACGTGAACCGAAGCACATTTCTTTCATCATGTTTTGTCTCATGTCTCATATTTAGAGTCAATTGATCAATAAATCGATCAACCGATAATTAAAGGCTTTGAACCAGTTCTCTGGAGAACAAGCAGCAGATTCTCTATTGAGTATTTCGAAGCATCCTTCCTCTTCCTTGACTCTGTCTTCTCTCCTCGCCAGGTGCTAAATTCCCCATCAAGTGGACGGCCCCCGAAGCGGCCCTTTACGGCCGCTTCACCATCAAATCAGACGTCTGGTCGTTTGGTATACTACTGACTGAACTGGTGACCAAAGGCAGAGTGCCATACCCAGGTGAGGATATGAGAGTCACTGTGTAATTTTGAGCTACTTTTAGATATGAAAATCTCCAGAAAATTGGTTTGCCTTTCACACACGACGAACGCAGCAGGAGATTGTCCGAGTCAGACGTGTTTACAACAGCAGAAATATTTCCGTAACCTTCTGTGGCGTCTGGGTCGATCATTCCGCTGTGGAACGCCGAAGTGTTTTTGTCAGTCAAAACCCCCACTAGCTCACTGTGATTTCTCTGGAGATTTTTCTCACATGGGCTCACTCAAGACATTTTCCAGAAACTTGGCAGGAAGAGTTCTGGAAAATGCCCCTGAAATTTCAGGGATAATATCTGAATGCGTGTCGGAAAGCATCTTGGAATACCTATCTCCCAAAGAACATGAATGGAACACTTCCAGTTGTCTCTCATGAGAAACAGGAATAATTTGTCACTTTTGCTTCAGGATTATTTGCAGCCTGCTGGTCTGATTCAGATGCTGTTAATAGTATTTTCTCACACCAGCCGATCAGAATAGAACTGCACATAGATGATGTGAGTCAACGCAGATGTCTAGTGATTTATCAGCACATGGGAAAGTACCCCTCACCCTCCCAGTACATGATCATCCCTCACCCCAATTCCCCCGCCGCCTCAATTCTGCCCCCTGCTGCCTGTGAGCGGGACTGTAGCATGTCTGGTGTTGACAGGGTTTGGCTGGCACTGATTACAGGCTGTGCCATATGGCAGACTTAACCACCACATCTTGCACGGGGCCATCTGGCTCCTCTGGCCTCCTCTGGCTTCCTTTCAGTGCAAACCGTTCGGTCTAATTAATTCACCACTGAAGAAATTCGAAGGGCCGAACCCCCATCGCTCCCCTTCTCAAAATTGTTATATGACTCACGGGGCATTTGTGGCTCTTGTCCCACTGCGCTGCGGTATTTTTGGGTGAGCGTTCTATTTTCGATTTCCCTCGCTCGGTTAGTGCAAAAGCGGTAGACGGCAGGTATACCGAGCGTCTGCACGAGCGCCGTCTGTGTATTTATAGAGATCTACACACCTACACACACTCGCACATATGACAGGCGTACACACACTAGAGCTGAGGATCTCCAACCCAGAGACATAAATCACGCTAACAACCTCAGCATCCGACACCGCCGCCGTATCCTGGTCTCAGCAGTTGCTGCGGGCCTTTCCTCTCTAGGAGTGTGAGATAATCTGATCCCCACTCTCCCACAGAGAGATGCAGTGGGGGGGGGGGGGTTAGATGTGGCCATGACCATGACCACCGACTCTGTGTCATAACCTCTTTTAGCTGCAGTTAAGCTCCCTGTGGAGCGGTTTCTGTGTCACAGGGTTCAGGGTCACTGTCTTCCTGTCCTGGGAAGGAATCCCTCGCAGGGCAGGAAGAGTCCAGTGGAAGAACTGTCTCTTTTTAAAATGACTGCAGCCTTCTGTCATTTACCAAATCATACATTAATGCTATTTATAGAAAGTGGGGAGTATTTTACTCGAACAGCTCTGCCTGATCACTGGAACATTACTTACTTTCTGATCACATTTGATTTCTACCATACGCGTAAAGGTAAAAAATCCAGGAAATAACGACCCAACTTCCACAAAGGTTGTTGAAGTTGCTTTTCCCTCTTCACCACAGTGGTTGCGTGGGCATGTTCTCCTACTGTCGGCTGCGTGATTCCAACATTTTCTGCTTCCTGAGGCGGCATATTGGGCTGTTTCCGAATTAAATTCTTATATTAAAAATGTTTTTCACACTCAAAACTTTGGTAATATCCATTTGGCCCAGGATGACGCACAGAGGACATGACTGTATTACAACAAATGAATTCTGTCATAATGATCTTGGTCCTTTGATGGGGCTAGTTTTACATTTAGGTTGCATTTCGTGAACTTTTGAAGTCCTTGCAGTCCATTCACATATTTTATATTAAACATATTTCATGTCCCCCCCCCCCCCAGGTATGGTGAATCGAGAGGTACTCGAGCAGGTAGAAAGAGGGTACCGCATGCCCTGCCCCCAGGGCTGCCCCGAGTCCCTCCACGACATGATGAGGCACTGCTGGAAGAAGGAGCCGGACGAGAGGCCCACGTTCGAGTACATCCAGTCCTTCTTGGAAGACTACTTCACAGCCACAGAGCCACAGTACCAGCCGGGGGACAACCTCTAGTCTGAACTCTGTCACCACAGAGAAGTGCATCAGCGGAGCTCGAAACACGGGACGACACAGAAGTTCGATATCAGGCTGCGGATACTTTGCCGAAGCTGCTGAGAATGAGGTCTTACAAACTAGTCCACAACCACACTGGCGTACGTGCAAATGCAAATGCAAAAAAAAATTCTGAAGAAGAGGTTTGTCCCCTTGTGTACCTGGGGACCAAGTATTCGAGGATGGCGTCCAAGTGTGCAGATTGGTGCTGGTACGTTAAGCTCTGGGAACCTGCTAATCAGAATTATGGACTGGCCACAACGCTGTGATCGAAAAGAGAGGGAACTTCTCCTGATTACAAATCTTTTTTATCTTTAATCTTTTTATAAATGATAGATTCCCCCTATCTTCCCCCGTTTTTATTTTATTTTATTTTACAAACACAATTCTTTGACATTTGGAATCCAGATCTTTTATATGTACGTACATGAGTTTGGTTTGAATATGTAGGTTTATGAGTATGTTTTTAGTTTTTAGTTTTTTTCAAGTGACCAACAACTGTGGTTGAATTGTGAAGTATGTGCTGTGACTGTAAAGCTCTGCCGCAGAAGGGTGAGGTGAAGTAAATGGTGGGAGGGAAAAAAAAATAAGGATGGATGCAAGAATGTACCGAGATCAAACCAGATGTTCCCACAGTATGTTGCAAAGAGTGAATCTTCAGCAGGTGTGATCGGGTGGACGAATGAGAATACGAAAGTGATTTGCATGATTCTTTTTAACCACGGTCACTTTGGATGCTTCTACTTAATTTTTCTTTTCATTTAAATGGGATCTTTGAATCATTAAGGCGTATTTTGATATTTCACAGATGTTAAGAAACAGTTTTCCTGTTTTAGCATTTTATAAATGTTTCCAAACGGAATCTTCCGCTGTGAAACGTAATGGAATCGTCTTTTCTTCGGTGCACAACTCCTATTGGCTGTAAACGGACTCTAACAATGGTTCACCTTTTTTTTTTTTTATATTGCACACATCTACACAGTTTAATGATGCAGTAGATGAGTCAACCCCGGATCAGTGGAACAGGCAACTGTTCAGATGTGTTTAAAATTCACTTCTTCGTGTAACTCATTCATGCAGCTGTAATGTTTCCTTCTTTTCCTGTCAGTAAAATCCCACCAATGATGACTAGACACCAACTGCAGCTTCTGTGTCTGCCGTGTCTGGGAAAGTTATATCCCAAGTCAACTTTGCAAAACATATGTGTTAATTTATAAATGCTACTATGCAAGAAAAACATCCAGCGATGTTTACTGGAACATCCCATGGTGGTCATTTGCCTGTGCGGAGCTCTCCTTCATCATATGGTTTTCTAATTTTATTTCCCAGTGGTGGACGTGATGGATCACTTCTGGAACGAAACGACTCGAAGCAGACGGAAACGAAACACCTTGCACACGCTGTGCTGCAGATGGGGCGTTAGTGCTTTATAGAGATTGAGAATATAAAAAAAAGTCCAATAGCAAGTTTTAAGCGGTACTTTCCACTGTCTGTGTGACGAGAGATCTGAAAGGATGTAATTCAGCGAGAAAGCTTCGGGATTGGACAAAGATGTGAACTTTTTTTTGTCATTTTTCTTTCTTTGCGTCACTCACGAGAACCTAATATGTGACTGTTCCTACAGGCGGGGACTTGACCTAGTGGGGAGATGATGATAATAATGAAATTACTGAGGATGATAACTAATATGATTTTGTACAGAAGAAAATAAAAAGTTCTACACAAAGGTTTTCTTCACCTTTTTGTTGTTGCTGAGGCGCCGATTCCTCGTCGGGACTCATCTTTGAATCATTCCAGACGCATTTTTGCATTTCACCATTTTCAATTGAGACACGTTTTTATTTTATTTTAATCAAGGTTTTTTTTTATTTACACCCTAGGACAACAGGTAAGCAGCACAAAACCCTCTTTTTCTTTATTTTTTTACATTCAGCGAACAGCAGTAAATGACATTGTTCAGTTGTTTACTGAATTTACATTTCAACAAGATTAAAGCTACTACACAGGAAGACGGTCTAGTTCTGCACACAAACAAAGTGCTGGTAGAAGCTCAGGGAAGGAGCATTACTGCCAATTTATTCGTCCTCAAACCTGTGAAGAAAACAATAATTGCAACAACAATGATGTCAGAATTTTGACTTTGTTTACAGTAAATTTAGAATTATGTATTGCAAACCAAAAATCATATTCCTTTTATTTTTTCCTCCAAAGCAAAGGACATGATGTGATGACAGCTGCTCTTACTGGACTGAAGGTCGACGGGTGTCATTGAACGCCTCACCTGACCATCTCCTTGTACTTGTCCAGAGCCTCCTGGGCCACGTACTGGACGAAGGCCGGGTCCTGCGGCTCCAGCTCCCCGGGGACGGAGAGGATGAGCGGGGGAGAGTTCAGGATGTTGACCTCCACCTTGGTGTCCGCGATGGACGCGTTCTGCCCATCGAGGGTCTTTGGTGCCACCTAGAGAGTCGGAGAAGTATTGTCAGATTTAATCCAGCTGTGCTTTTTGTTATCAACCATCTTGATAATATGAACCAGAGCCGAGAGAGATTGCTGCATTAGTGTTTTTTGTATGGGAGCATTTCTCCTCGGTTTGAAGTAGGTATGGCTGAGTCACATGAGGTCAAACAAAGAAATGTTCAAAATGTTTGATCCAGGTTCATGAATGTAGTAGTTTTTAAACCTCAATGGTATAGTGGAAAGCTCCTACAGATATGTTTCTGTTTATCTTTTAAGATGACGCGACTACTCGATGTCTTATTTCACTCTTCTTGCCCTCATCCTCCTGCTCACCATGGTGATGCGGAAGATGTTCTCCGGCGCGCCGCTGTTGCCCACGGCCTGAGCCACCCAGCCGAATTCCGCCGCCATGTCGCTCAGCCAGTTGACCGTCTCGCCGGTGTGCCGCTGGACGATGGACAGGATCTCGTCGTACTGCTCTCCGGACACGTCCACCAGCTGGGTGACCTCGTCCAGCTCCACGTGCAGCTCGCGGACACTGGGACACTCTTGGGGGAAACGGGGAATGAAGATTGGGTCGGATCACGGGATCAGAGTGACGGTGTCAGACGAGGTCATCTCTGAGGGTGTGAGGGTGGTGGTGGTGGTGGTGGTGGTGCTTCACCTGTGAGCAGGGCTCCCTGGCAGACTTCACACTGGCTCTGGAGCTGCCAGCACTCTGACGTCTGCTTGCGGAGGTCTCTGCACAACTTCTGGTTCTGCAGGAAACGGGGGAAACTTTCCCTCACTACGCCAGAGAGAAAGGGAAATCTTTAATATATTTTCTTTACTTTTCCACCACGTGCCACTGACATTAAACAATTCAAAGGCCCTTTTGCCAACCAATCATGGCAACCATTGACATTCCTTTTTTTCATTTTCAGGCCCCTTTACCTCTCTTCTTCTCTTCTTCCACAGCCCCGTGGAGGTCGTCGAACGCCTGGGTCACCACAGCTCCAAATTCCTCCACCACACTCTTGCCAAAGTCGAAGAAGGAGTCCAGCACCTCCTCCAGGCCCACGCCCTGCAGGAAGCCCGAGTCCCGGCCCGGGTGGTAAGGGTCGGCGGCGCTCGCCTCCGTCAGCGAGTCGGCGGCGGCGTCGTTCAGGAAGGCTCTCTGCAGGACTCTGTCCAGCCGGCTGCTCATGCCGGACGCCAGCGTGACGCTGCGGTTCACCACCGCGCCCACCTTGGCGGTCAGGCGGTTGAAGGACTCCTCGATGCCGACGACCTCCGTGTCGGCGTTGTCCAGGTCCTGGTTCACCAGGATGTCCGCCGCGGCCACGCGAGGTTCCCGGGGGCCAAAGCGTCTGGACACCCTGCGGAAGAAATTCTCCACCTGCAATGTCGTACAAAGGTTGTGTTACTACTGTCCAAGGCTGTGGCTCCTAACCTGGGAGTCCTGATGAGAAAAGACAAAATAATGTCAACTTTTCTCAAATCTTTGCAAAATTTTTAGATCTCCACAGTCTGTCGACATGAAACTGTGAGTTGTTATTTTTACTGCTCACAACCTTCAGGTGGCGATGTGCATGCACCTTGTGACGGTTGGGGAACTTGTCTCTGGTCTCTCTGCAGTGTACGACAGTGGTGCAGTCATGACTCATCATGTGCCAACCAAAACTGTTACTGACGATTGGCAGGTTGTGCCTCTTCATGGCTATTTTCAAGGAATGGATAGATAGATAGATGGATATATATAGATATCTATATATACATCTATATATAGATAGATAGATTGATTCTAGCACTTTGAGATTGCTTTTAGCAATGAAAAGTGCTCTATAAATGAAATGTATTATTATTATTATTAGATAGATAGATAGGTGTTTTGATAATCCCAAGTTGGGAAATTCCGGTATGGTGTTTGCATTGGTCAACGTTTGTCTCTGGAAAATAGGTACATTTGTATATCGTGATGTCCTAAAAGTGATCCATTAATATATCTTTAGCACAAATATCAATGACCATGGCTGTTGCAGCAGGTACTTTGAAACGCGGTGGTCGTGTATTATTTATGTCCCCTCCAGAAGATACTCTTGAAAAATTCCATGTTTTTTAGTCACTGGCAACAGTTTCTTCACTTTAGCCTGATGTGTTGATGTGCACCGACTGGGGGGAGAAGGCGGTTTGATTCCAAAGGAAAAAAAATGTTCAGCCTTTCAGCAGCAGTTGTCAGCAGAGTCTGAAGGTCAGAGGGAGGAGTGCAGGCGGCGCTGGAGCTGCAGCAGTTTTCATACCTTGGCTTGGAAAGTTGCGAATCCCCTGCGGCAGGTGGAGGTGTAGAACGTCTTACATGCGTCCTCCAGACAGGGTCTGCACTCCTCCCACTCGGTCTGCAGGGAGTCTTTGCACTGCTCCTCAGCCTCCTCCAGCTTCTCCGTCACCTCCTTGGCCAGCTGGGCTGCCCCCTGGTGGTGGCAGAAGGAGATGGAGCACTGAGTACATTTCCCCCCCCCCACACACACTGTTTACATCCGTCTTCCTGTGGCCAGGTAAATGTTGCTCCTCACCCTCTTCTTGTCGCTGCTGTGCCTCAGGGACTTCATGAGGTGCTCGTGTTTCTGCTCGTTCCTCCACATCACCTCCTTCATCTGCTTCACCCCGTACAGAGCTCGCTTCACCTCCTCGTCCACCAGTTTCTCACCGTCCACGGACAACTCTGCAAGGGGGAAGGGTGAGGAGAGCCTTTTTTTATCAACACGTACACAACCACGCACAAATTGCTGACTCAATAACAGAATGATAAATCATCTCAACGTGCTTCGAAGAGCTGTGTAAAGTCGGTAGAATGATTTGTCGAATGCTTGAGTCATGTACGTCAGAAGATGGAACAGTCTTATCGTTTGCCATGTGTGCATGTAGACTGGATTTCCTCTGAGCCATCTCACGTGTCATGGTGTCCTCTGAGATGCCTTTGGGTGTTTCCTCGGGAGCAGAGTGGAGGACACCCAGTGTCACCACCAGCACGGCCACAGCGAGCAGGGGCTTCATTGTCCAGCTCCGTTGCACAGTGTCAGATGATGGAGGGGGGAAGGAAACTCTGAAAAGACGCAGGAGGTGTGATCCTGGGGTAAAGTGCGACTCCCATTTGCACGCCGCCAAGGTAAATATGAGCATGTTTCACACAGACACGCATACATATACATATGTTGATATGAGGAAACTAAAACAACAGGTGCTATATAAACTGATCCAGATCAGATCAACATCTGCACATGGTAGTGAGTGGGTCTGCCACATGGTGGTGCTGCACATCTGTCTGGACCTGCACAACTGCAACACTCAGATGTCAGGACGTGAACCAGGGGAGGGCGACTTTAGTACATGACACAAATCTCAGTGTGTAAAAATTAGATGGTATCACGTTCTGACTTTAAGAACAGTGATCGGAGGTGAATATTTAAAACACGTATAAGGCTTTAGTTAATGCTTGTATGCCATGTATGACGAAGTTCCAGTTCTGTAAGTAGAACTGTATCTTATGGTTTACAATGCTGTTATTTTGTCGGCCCACATGATGCAATCTACCCTAATAAGGTTGATTATGAGATTTCTCAAAATAAGTTGTTGAAAAATATAATTTCTTGTGATAATAAAAGTCATATGTCACTCTTAGTCAATTGCCCTGGATTACAATACAATACGTTTTACTCTAGTGGTTCTGATTCTGATGACTGGCAGGAATTTGTGGATTAAAAGCCATAAAAAGGGTTTTGTATTGTTTTCTTAACCCTTCCTCACTCAAATAGAAAAAGTGAAAATAGATTAATAGAATAAATAAATGCATTGTACGTCCACAGTGCATCATTTCGATTCCAAAATGTTCTCTTTGCTTCTTCTGCGAACATTTTTGTACCTTTTTCTTTTACCATACACTTAGCAGCAGTAGCACTAGGAGGTGAGCAGTGGGGGGTGAGGTATTTAATCTGAGGCATCATTAGCTTTACCTCAGATTCAAATCTGGTCAAGCTGCGTCGACGTGTGAACCATCTGCCGTGTCAGAAGGTCGTGCACCTTCCCACACACAAGAAACCTACTTTTTTTTAGAAATCAACTTCATTAACTCGCTTTGTTGTTTTCTGATCATCAAGCTGATCTCAGTCCACTGGAGACGCGGCCCGAGTTCAGCCAAACAAAGAGTTACACAAGTTGGCATCCAGCAGGGATTTACAGTAAATGGAGGATGTACTCATTTGACTTATTTCATTACGGGGTTGAAGTTGCTGAGATAATCAGCTTGATTATATCCCACTCACAACATATCTAACGGGGATTCATAACAGTATCTATGTTAACAAAGAAGACAGACGTATTGGCTTAACATTTAGAAACATGTTTTTAGTTCCCGAAAATAATTTCATAAATTGCCCAATCTGGCATCTTCCAATGGAAATTATTACAACCAAAATAAATCTGAATTAATTCTGAGATATTTTTCCTGTTATTCCTGAGGGATAAACATTCAATAAGAGTACATTATAATGCAAGGGAATACCAAAACAAATGCGTATGAAAATTAAGGTTTTGACAGAGAGTTTAAAAAAAGGTAAAAAACCCTTCACACCAGTGACCATGACAACAGAGAAACTCACCAGCAGACGACTGAAGGTGCGAAGCTTCTCCAGCGGCAGCGATAAACAAAGTGCTGTGTGTTGACAGTCTGAAGTCGTCTTGACCGGGTGAAGGTCTATTTGTGCTCTTTCCACACGGGCTTAATCCCATTACTGTCTTTACTTGATGTGGAGGCCCACGTTAATCCAGCACTCGACGCGGAGGTGATGTGTTTTGCATGAGAGGATGCTTAGTCATTTCAGACGCAGTGTTTACACTGTGGGGGGGGGGGGGGGGGGGGGGGGGGGGGGGGGAAGTATTGATTTCTTTTGTGGTGACAGGGTCTAATAACTTTTTGTGCACAATCAGACACTTTTTAACTATGAATAGAAATAAAATCGCTCAACTGTATGTCAGTAAATCATTATATTATACTATATTATTTTCCCCCCAAAAACTTTATTTTATTTAAGGGAAAAGTAAATTTAAAAGTTAATTCAATGCAAATATTCATTTAACCTGGAAAAATCATTTGTTGTACACACAAATGTTGAATTGTGTTAATTAGTATTTCTATATGCTGTGGTGGTGGGTTGGCTGATGAATCCACTGAAATCACGTCCTGAATCATCCCTCAGTTTGAAAAATCCTTAGTGCAAGCGATGTTACAATCCCCGAAGTCGGCACTTTACTTACCAGAGTCAAGTTATTCTCGTCAATAACCAACAACATCTGATTTATGTCAACATCCCTAAGAATTCAGCACTTTACTCATCTGAGTGTAGTTGTTTTTTTGCAGTGATCAACAGATGGAGCTTCCATCATGATGCATCAGACATTAAGATGCAAGCCTGGTTGGGGTTATGGTGAGGTGAGTGGACAGGGTGGGGTTAGTGGAAAAATTAGAACCCTTGTACCCGTGTAGGGGGGGGTCATCCTGATTAGTTAGCAGGGTGGGGTTAGGGGAACATTAAACCTGGTTCGGTTTAGGGGGAGGGTTCACACTGGTCAGGGGTCGTGGTGAGGTGAGTGGGCTAAATCCTCGCATGCACAGAAGAGTGTCATCACAACGAACTGATACTTTAACTGATACTTACTACTTTATCGTTTACCTTTTGTCAGCGTGGGATAATGATGATGTCCTCTGTAGTGACTCTCACACGATCAGAGGAGATTGTTGTTGCTGGGCCTGAGCCATGTGCTGATCCCATAAGAACTGCTGACTGCTGCGGAGCGTCCCTCCTTTTAAAACTCTTCACGCGACCGTGAATGTGCAAACAACACACATATATTCATGTTTGTAAAAAAACGCCCCGGTGGGTAACTTTAGTCTGTCACGTGTAAATAAGCTATTCTTAGATTTTATAACCAGATGTGGATAGTTTTGAAAAAAAGGGGGAACATTCCTCTCAGCAGGAGGCTTTTTCTTATCTCCACCAATGGGACACAGGGTGAAAGGGTCCCTGTCCCCGTCCCCCCCCCCTCTCCTCACTGGTGCCCTATCTCCCCCCCAAAAATGTGCCCTCTTTGCTTGCTGTGACCCAGAAAATAGGGTCCTCAATTCATAATAATGAAATCCAGTCGGTCTGCATCCTCTCTGACACCTTCAACACCTGGTTCCTATAACACTGCAGGGAGAAGCGTCCCACGGCCGACCTAAACTCAAAACAGTTGACCATAAAAAGGCCCGGGGCCTGCACGCAGGCCCGCCATCACAGAAGCTGATCACAAAAACACTCACACACCGGCATTTAGATGATCTTAAACTTCTTGTCAGTCCGACGTTCAAACGTTTCTTTTACAGAGCTTCATAAACCCACGTGTCGAGGAGGTGCTGGGGCACATAAGCAGCTCGTGGTGTGTGGTGTAGTTGTGCTGATCAAAAGGCGCCGAGTCCCGGGCTGAGGAGATAAACAGGTGCAGGGGATAAAGAGGAGTGAGACGTAATGGACGAAACAGTTAAACCCTGATCTGAGAAGAGCTGTGTTTGTTTCAGGGAGCAGACGTGGTGTAAATGATGTGTGACTGTAGCTCATTCAACAGGGGGGGGGGGGGGCTGCTGAAATATAATAATGGGCACGTGACACGTGTCTGAGAAACGATTACTCCAAATAAAACAAGTGAGGTTATTGACGAGAAAGAATAACTATGTGTGAAGACAGAAGATGTTGAAAACAAATGTCCTTGAATCTTTTTGTATTTGTTTTCTCTACGCACGTGCTTCTTTTCCTCTTTTATCAGTGATGATCACTGTTGTTTGTTTGACTCATGTCAATATCAAAGTACCTGAGAAACAGTTCCCTGGGCAGGAATGTTCCAGTACACAATTACACTTTTTTTTTTTTTTTTTTTAATGCATCCACTGTTTTTCCTAAAGAGCCAAGCTCAACTGAAGTAGTTCAGAATAGAAATCAAATCAGCGAGGGAGGCCAGCAGACGTTGACCTCAGACACATGGCTGCTGGCGACTCATCTGCAACATCTCCCTCAAATAGGAAACAACGCAACAACAACAAGTCTGCTTTCATTTTTGACATCCACATGTGATGCACAAGTTGCTGGAACCTGCTCCCAGTTATTATGCGTCTTGTTTGTTGTCTGTTGTGCGCGCGCGCGCAGGGCAGGGGCGCACACGGAGTGTGTGAGCCCGGTCGCGGGGGGAACACGTGGTTTCTCTCGGAGCAGCCCCACGGGCGCACCACTTCCTCTCTCACGTTTGGATTCTTTCACTCTTTTTTTTTTTTTTCTTCTTCTTCTTCTTCTCCTCCTCCTCCTCCTCCTTCTCGCGTTTCTGCGGGAGCCTGCAGACAGACTCGCCGGGCCGGAGCAGGATACACCCCTCACCTTGAAAAACATGCTCTCTCTTTTTTTCGAAACCGCCGCATGAATCGGAAGATCGTTTTTCCCTTTCTCTCGCTGTGTTTCTTCCCCCTCTGGACTGCGCAACTCCTACTTTTGTAGCTTTCCCCCCGCTGCTTCTTCTCTGCGCGGCCGCAGCATCCGAGGCGCCGCGCCGACGGTACCTGCGCCGAGAGGACGCTCCACATGGGGCTTTGACTTCATCTGTTTCTGTTTCCCCCCCCCCTAAAGCAGAGGACACCGGGATATTGTGCAGCCCCAGGGCAGATGCCATTGCGATGCAGTGGATGTGACTTTTTTTTCTTTCCACAACAGTTTCTCCGCGTCCTGTGAGGCACAATGAAAGGTAGGCTCCCGCAGACGCGCAGACGCTTTCAGAAGTTATTCAGAAGTTATTCAGAAGTTATTGTGAAAGCGTCACAAGGCGATGACTCCACTTGTGGCTCTTTCTTCCCTTTGTCACCTCTCCCTCTCTGCCGTGCCGCTCGTTCCTCCTCCTCCCGCAGTCGGAGACGGGAGGAATGCGTGGGCCACGGCTCGCCGCGTCGCACATCTGGCTCCGCTTAAACTGACTGCGCTCGGCACTGTTGCACATCTGGCTGCTCGCGCAACGTCAGACGTGAACTCTCTGTTCCCGGCGGAGCCGAGTGGCGATGGCTCGCCGGGACGCGAGCTGCGGCCACTTTCACCCTCGGTGCTGCTGGTGGTGATAAGAGTGTTTGAGCCGTGTGCTTTCAGGAGACGAGTCTGTGTCTGAGCAGAGACAAACCAGAGCAAGTGAAGACGACAGTGAGTCAGACGTTATTGTGGTGCAGAAGGACCTCAATGCAATGACATGCTGCCCTTCGACACACAACATGTAATGCAAAAGGACAAAAACAAAAAGAAAAGTGCATGAGTAATGTTGGTCAGTGGTCGACAGCTCGTCGTTGAAAATGAAGAAGGTTTTTTTTTTTTTGCTTTTGTTTTTTTTTACATTTTTTTATTACAGGCCTTCGCTTTTTTCCAGATGTGATTTTGCAGGCTTGTGTTTTTGGACGTTCCTAAATCAACATTGTGAATGGGAATGTCATCCTCACACACACACACACACGCACGCGCACGCACACACTAGGGCTGCAATTTACGATTATTTGCATAATCGATTAATCTGTCGATTATTTTCTCGACTAATCGATTAGTTGTTTGGTCCATATAATGTCATAGGTGCAAAATATCCGTTGTGTTTCCAAAAACTCCCAAGA
The DNA here is from genome assembly GCF_022379125.1 of Scophthalmus maximus. Classification (NCBI taxonomy): domain Eukaryota; kingdom Metazoa; phylum Chordata; class Actinopteri; order Pleuronectiformes; family Scophthalmidae; genus Scophthalmus; species Scophthalmus maximus. Next base: position 21,218,631 of record NC_061519.1, read on the forward strand.
CACCGTGTTGTTTTGTCCAAACACGAAAAAGATATTCAGTTCACTGTCATAGAGGAGCAAAGAAACCAGAACATATTCACATTTAAGAAGCTGAAACCGATTAATCTATTATCAAAATAGTTGTCGATTAATTTAGTGGTCGATTACTAATCGATAACTGTTGCAGCTCTAACACACACACACACACACACACACACACACACACACACACACACACACACACACACACACACTGGCTTCACTTGAAAGGTCAACGAGCTGATCTCTTGTTACATAGAACAGACAGTACAGGACGTCTGCCACCTCGTGGTCCGTTGAAGAACAACACGCTCCTCTGGACTGTGGGCATGAATGTGATGAACACACTGCCCGCACATTAAATCTGTGTTTTAAGTGGCATGTGCCACTTCCTGTCGCTACTGTAGCTGCACTGTGAGGCAATGGGGCGTAACATGAAGTCTGTTATGTTCCACATTTATTTGCATTTCATTCGCCAGACTCCTGCAGAGCAGTCTTGATGGGCAAGATGCTATTTATGTAGTTTGGAGTTATTCATGCTATAGATAATTATTCCTGTGGTAAATAGCCACTACAAGGAAAAAACACAAACATGTTATAGCGAAGTATAATAGTCTGTGGTAATTTAAAAAAAGAAGTTTTTAGATGTCTTGTTACTAGATATATATGTTATCTATAGGAATTCTAAACTCTATCTTGAGATATAGTCATTTACGAGAGTCACGTGTAAACAAGACGTCTTCAAAACAACACTTTTTTTTTATCAATTTGCCCAAATGTCCTTTGAACTGTGAAATCGGTTCTTCCTTGGATCTATTCCAGTCATTTTTCCAAAAGGTTTGAAGTGTCATGGCCCCAAACAAGCAAAACCTCCTCCACAAATCCATATCTGAGTCTCATGTGTCTGTTTTCAGGCCTTTTGGGTAAATTAGGATGAATCCCTGAACCACTGAACGTCTCTCGAAAAGCCCGAACATACTTAGCATTTACTTAACATCACTGTTGCAATGAGACACCATCAGCATGTAGCTTGGGAGCACAGACATGAAACGGGCTATTGGGGGTCATTGTGAAGGGCAGATGAGGTGAGATGTGGTTGGGGTTTTAGTTTTCATAACTGTGTAGAGATTGATCTGCTGCTCTCTGTGATGAAATGTCTGCGCAAAACACACTTTTTAAGTCAGCATCAGAAAGGGATCGCAGCACCTAACCGTCCCGTCAGCCATCGCCGTTATCCACGAACAGAAGAGCTGCTCGAAAAGAGACGGCGCTCAGAGGCTGTCAGGCCACGAGAGTTGTGCGCAATCCCGCAAAGTGAAAAAAACAAGAAGAAAAAAACCCACCCCCTTACCAGCTCTTTACTGGAGCTCTCGACAGCATGTCGCAGTCTCCATCCGTGGACTGAATTTGCAGAGTTTGCAGAAAACGGAGCAAACTCTTTTCTGACGATGAAGACTGTGGCGGCCTTGGGGCGACAAAACCACCGTGCTTGTGGACATCCACCTCAACATTTGTTTTGTCTCTCACTAAAGTGTGACTAGTTGCGTTGCTCATTATATCTTTGATCCACAATGAATGCCTTTATTTCCTGTGTTCTCACTCTAGACGACTTTGCTGACGAAGAGGAGGTGCAGTCCTTTGGTTATAAGAGGTTCGGTAAGTATCGTCCCATTTCTTGACTTCCAGCAACTCCACTGGTTCACGTCCCTCACGACACATCAGTGATATCGACTTTCCCAGTTATTGCGTACAGAATATTTTCTTTAAATACTGCATTTTTTTTGCTTTTCTTCAACACACCTACAGGATACTCCCTAGGGTTTAAAGGAGGCCACACAATCTTATTTTTGGCTGCTGCTTTCGTTTGTATTCCTCTGTCAGAACAGCAGTGCGGTACAGCAGAAAGGGAAACCGCAGCATCCTGGGTGTTCCTGACCAGTCGGCTAACTTTTCGACCTCATCAGCGTCTCGGTGGACTTTTGTTTCACTCAGCACAAAAACTGCACAAGATAACTTGGTCTGAAACCCCAAAAGCGAGTCCCCAAACGTCTCCGCCCATTTCCTTTTCTTCTAATATCCTGAATGTATCTGGTTTCCACAAACTGTACGAACCACAGCGGCCAGAATTTCCAGACATTTTCCCGATCTCGCCCTCACATCAGGCAACGACAATCATACCCAATCGGCCAGATGCTGGTAACTCCTCGGCTGGGTTTAGCACTTTGAGAACGTAGCACATTCCACATTAGCACATTCCTTGAGTTTTAAGCGGATATCCAGCCGCAGTCATTTCCACGAAGCAAAAGAGCAAAATATACAAAATCTTCATTTGCAAAAAAAACCCCCCCACTGCCTGAGCGGTTGAATGTGGTCTCAAGTTCCATCATCGCACATTATTCAAACAAACAGGGTCTCGGGCCGACATATGTTTGAGTTTGATGCTTTACTTTTTGTACAGAGTCAAAATAAACCAAACATTTTAAGCACATTTGCAAAAATTCCGGGCTAGCCTTTCGACACCTGATTGTTTTTGGTACTCGTCCTAACAACTCATGGCCTCCGTTGCTCATTAGCTTCGCTCGCATCAGCCGATAATGTCTCTGAATTGACTTACTACAATTTCAGGGATTTTGTTTCTCTCTGTCGTTTGAAGCATAAAGTCAGGGTGGTTGTTAAAGTCATGGCAGCCACGAGTCAACCAGCACATTTTTGATGTACTGTAAAGAGAGCTGGTACTTTCATGAGCATTCATTCGCTTCCACAAGAGGATTAATAGAAGAAAACTTTATTTGTATTTAGAAGTGACATCTTACAAACACCTTTATTTGCTTCCATTTCTCTCCTACACTACTTCAGTGTGTCTATCAGTGTGAATTAGTGTCTCCCAGAAACTTTCTTCTTCGTGCGTGTCTTACTGCCTGACACCAAAATGTGTGTGTTGATTTTAACAGGCTTTTGCAGTTTTGAATACATTTAATCCAGAAAGAAAAGATGGCTGCTGAAAGAGCAGGGATTATAACCAAAAGCCAAAATCACAAAAAAAAGAGGTGAAAGAGATTCGTAGATTCTCCAAGTCTGTGGAACTCAACCGGACACCTCTCTCCCTTACGACACACTTGTGGTTATGGTTGTGAAGTGCACTGCCTCATTCCAAAGGCTTCCATGTGGTGTTTCATCGTGTGTGGACACATCAGATCATTTCCATCCTCATCAGACCCTTCAGTGAACCCTCAGTGCCTTGCAGGGAAGCGTCTGCCTTTGTTGCTTCTCCACTCACGAGGCTTTGTCCCTTTGAAGGAGTCATTTGACATTCTTGGATATTGAACACCGACGGATGAGGCGATTGACACCACCCTCACGGCTGCGCGTTAAAGCGGAAACAGACAACGTTGTCATTAGGATTTGTTAAAACGGACGGCGCAGTATTATGGCGAACCACTAGGGGCAGGCAAGTTTGTCTCTTGGCCTCTTACAGTATAGAACCAGAACCTGGAGGTGATTTACTTAGCTCAGCATAAAGACTGAAAGCAGAGGCACTGTACTCTGCCATAGTGTATGTAGGAGTTTATGATCTTCTCATCTCACTGATAGAAAACAAAATGGAAAAGCTACCCACTCAACTTCTCGCCCATCACATAGGCTACACGGCAGAGAAATATGTAGTTGTGCTCCTCACACGCCGACGGTGTGCAGAGAAATGAGGTCTTTGACCCGTTTTGACATCTGCTTTCCACAAGAGGTCTATTGTGTGTGTCCAAAAGACGTGGAGAATTTGCTGCGCTGCTTCCTGTCTGTGTCCATACTGGCAGTTTATTCAAGTCTATATATTCAGAGAGAGAGAGGGGGGGGCGGGGTTAGGGGGGCTCCAGGGTCCACGACTGGACTGTGCTGTGTCAGCTGCAAGGAGAGAGAGAGAGAGCGAGAAGAGGGGGATGGAAAAAGACAAAGACTCATGCAAAAAAGTTTTTCATGTCTATACTTTACAATCCCTCTCTGTTGTGTTCCTCTGTGCTCAGTTTCTGTTTCCGCACTTACTGATCTATTTGTCGGACGAATTATTTTGTCTGATTCAAGGGAGAAACATTTGTCAACAGTCACATTCCTCGCCCCGACTTATTTTGGGAGCAAAACAGCAAGTGGTTTTAATTTACAGGGACTTTATTACCAGAAAAGAATGTTTTCAGAATGCCTGCCCGTTACTTACCAGCCCCCCCCCCCCCCCCCCCCCCCCCCCCCCCCGGGGGCGTGCATGCATGCAGTGCGTGTTCTGTTGTCCTAATGAAAGATCACTCGCTCGTGTTTTCAATAAAAGAAAAAGTGGAGGGAGTCGGTGGAGGAGAGAGAGAGAGAGAGAGAGAGAGAGAGAGAGAGAAGCAGAAAACATTAAAGGATTACATCGCTAACGGGGTAACAAAAGGGGAGACACAGACAGATAAAACAACACAGACCACTGCGGGGTCGACTTGTTGTTGATCTTATTCCAGATCTGCAAAGTTGAAAGGAGCGGTCTGTGACTGGTCGGGAGGACGGAAGGGTCAGACCGGGATTGTCCAATTACAGGCCGGCAGGAATGCGTCCCAGACGAGGCACAAATCACGGCATCCTGCTGGGGGCCCGCTTTAAAGCAGGGGGCCTTCTGACCAGAGTCATCGCTGGGACAGGCAGGCGTGGGTCAGCTGCGAGTCAGCTGAACAGACCCCTGCACTTTAAGAGCAGCCCTTTGTCCTAATGCTGCTGATAATAACTCAACGGCAGACGATGATAAGAAATGAAGTCTGGAGCGAGCACATCCTTCCAGTCAGAGGAGGAATGTGTTCACATCTGCTCAACATGAGACGGGGACTTACCGGAAAGACAATTATCACTGGGAGAAAGTATTTCAGATGGGAAAATGACATCCTGACACTTGTGTTTCAGTCGTTTATCAGACCCAGTTGTCAAAAAAGCAGGGTGACTGCTAAAAAACCTACAGTCATACTGGAGGATTCTGTCAAAATGTATGTCTACTGCAAACATTAGGTACCAGCACAGGAAGCATGTGCCCTTTATGAACGCATATCATGTCTGTATATTTCCATACGTTGCCGGTATACTGGCACACGACAGTAGTATTTTGTTTCCCCAGTGAGAGGACAATGTGTTTTGGCCTCTACAATCAGCTTATGTATTTTTATGTAGCTGAGTGAGAGATCGAGCGTGTGCTCTCAAGGTTCACAGGGGAATTAAAACAAGCGTTTACTGGTTGGCATGAAGTTGCTGGTCCAAAGTGTCACAGGGACATCTGCATAGTTGAACCTTTCTTGGCTTCCTCATGTCTCGAGTTATAATCTTTGAGTGTTTGGTTCAAAGTAGTAAATTTCCTTCAATTCACAATAAATTAAAAATTCTCTCAGTCATCTTGTGTGAACAGCATGTACGGGCGTGAACAAAAATCTGGGTGGTGGATGGATGAGCAGTGTATCCGACTTTCACACAGGAGACTCTATCTGTCACTTTCATGCACAAAAGTACACCATTTTTGTACTTTTTGTGCATTACAGGACCTGTACAACAGGCAGCCAGGCAAGTAGAGGGAGTTACATTTACGAAAAGCACCAAGAATACACTGCTGCTGTTGATGTGTCCGGTATAGGAGGTGGTCATAGTTGGATGGTAGACAGTAACATGTGACTATAAAGAAGCCTCTGACTCCATTTGTCAACCGTTGGAGATCAAAATGTGTTGCCTTGACTCCCATCTGCTTCCAAAGAAGGACTGAAAGCCAGATGTTTTCCCTGAACTTTTCCGGAAGGGCTGTATCTGAGAATACAAAATGTAGCTTCTCCTACCATTCGCCTAGTCAAATTTTCGGCAGTAATGTCAATGAAAAATGATTTCAGACACAAAACATGACAGTTGCAGAGTTGTGCTGGAGCTTCTGTCAGTCACCGGTTTATATATATATATATATATATATATATATATATATATATATATATATATATATATATATAGCCATGGTTGTTTTGACCATAATCAGCCTTAACCCTTCATCAGACCTCTTCACACCGCTCCTTTGCCTTGTGTCCCCGAGGGATACGTCGGCCAATGGCAACGACAGGCCTGCAACCAACCTTCCCCTGATAGGGTGTTTTACTCTCACATAATGGATGTTTGTCTCCGTCCACAGAAGGTTTTGGCTCGGTCACAAGAACAACACACACTAAATTGCAAGTGTCTCACTTCATTTTCTGTCAACGGTCTCGGACCGGCCGGGTGAAGAGGTTCCCCATGCGGCCCGGCATCTGCGTTGCACTCGATGGAAGTCCTTTGGCTCCGGACGGGGCCAACATCAACCTTTTCTGCTTCCTCTCATTGAAACACAACAGACGGCTAGAATGAAACGTGTGTTTTTCTTTGTTCTGCTGTGAGTCACAGCACTTCTCACTATCCAGCTCTCAGACCTGGCTGCGGTGCGTGGGTTGCTCTGGCTGTGATTACGTTGGACCAAAACCAGCACGCCCCTCAGCGCTTTTTCTTGTTTAAGCTGTAGTACTTGTATTTTTGGAGATGCTGAAAAATGTCTGCGTGCTGCGCAAAGAAGTCGGCCATGCAGTCCCCCCCCCCCCCCCCTCCCCACACACACACACACAGACACACTTGTGTGTTTGTGTATCCACATCTGTACATCTCCTGCAAAAGTTAAATATCAGAAACACTACTAGTCTGAACCTACTATGTCTGAACACCTACTATGTCTGAACCTACTATGTCTGAACCTACTATGTCTGAACCTACAATGTCTGAACCTACTATGTCTGAACCTACTATGTCTGTATGTCTGAACCTACTATGTCTGAACCTACTATGTCTGAACCTACTATGTCTGAACCTACTATGTCTGAACCTACTATGTCTGTATGTCTGAACCTACTATGTCTGAACCTACTATGTCTGAACCTACTATGTCTGTATGTCTGAACCTACTATGTCTGAACCTACTATGCTCAACTTTTATTGCAGGGTTAACTGTGGTGTTGAGTAGTTAAGTAATTAGTACAGTGTTGGTTCCCACTAACTTGGGACAGGTCTTGAGATATGCACCTCTCAGATTTCTGACATTACTCCAGTCTAGTGGAGGCGAATGGAATTTAATTTGTTGAGGTCAGCGGTTCTCTTTCTAGATACAACAGCATCGTGTCTTCGGGTGTTCGCCCGGGCACAGCGGCCCGGAGGACTTTATGGTGTGCAAGATGTTTTGATTGTTGCCTATTGGCTTCACAGAAACATCTGAAAATAATTTTTCTTACAGCGAGGTCTGCGGTGTCACACGATTAATGGGGATACTGATTTGTATTTACAAAAGTGAACATCGTGCTGTAGTGAAAAAAAATTGGAACTAGACATTGATAATATAACATTATGATCATATTATCATCAGTAAGAATGGAATCCGCTTTTTTTTTTTTGCATTATGACCACTTTGAATATGGCACTTATTGATAAGAAGTAATTTTACTAATACATTACATAATTACTCTCCTTGTGTCAACACGGACTGCAGTGAATCCGAAACGGTCTGAGCTGGCGGTGAGATACCATCTTCTCTGTGGTCAGCACATTTTGCCATGAGAGAAGCCAGACTCTGCTTGACTGGTTGGATCCGCGCTGTGTGGTTTCATTGGCTCCCCTGGGCGATGAAGCCTGAAAGTGCCGTGCGGCGATGCGATGGAGTACAGCACAGATTCGGGCTGATGAAAATTGGGGTCGGTGATGATTGTTGTTGATTCAGCATCCTAAGTGCTTCCACAGCGGGCCACCCAGCAGGCGTGACCACACGAAAACCTCGACTGCACAGATGGTCGGCAGAGTCGACTCCAGCGTTAAACTCGGCACCCGAGCAGCGGTCTTGGGCTCAAACAAGTGTGTGATGAAATATTCCCAACCGGCACGACGAAAACATGTCTGAACTTATTTGTGTTCGTGTTGCTGTGGTTAGGTTGAGATAAGGGGCTTTTTTAAATGTCTTCCAGCAAACAAAGAAACTCTGTAGGGCTTCACTGAGGGAGCCATCGGGAGGACAGCGGTTACGGTTTTAAGGAATTGTTTGTTATTGATCACACTTATATAATCCACATTTCACAACAGCGCAGCAGGTTTTTTCTTGGTAATAGGAACATTGTGTTGGACAAAAATATGATCTTGAGAAGAGAGGTGCAGCATGTTGCTTCGAGGTTTCAGTTCAAAAGTACAACATCCTGTAAGTTCTTGCTTCACTCGACCCTCCTTTACACTTGGCCCGATTTAAACCAGTGACGAAAACTATTTTTATTCTAATAGTGGGTTTTATTATTGAAGCGGTCGCTGCTTGTCCCGTTTCACGTTTTTTTAATAACCATGTTATATGTGTTGGCAGACTATATACCTGGCTTGTAAATGTGTATAATGCTGTAAAACATAAAAAGCTTTTTGCTTTTCAAGCACTTTTGGCCAACGAATCTGTCCGGCAGATCCTCTAGAATCAGTTATATGTTGAAATTAAAATCATGCATCCACTTTCAATGGATTCCCAGGCTTTGATGTGATGTCACATTTGCTTTACTCTGTGAAAAATAACGCAAAGTATATCTCCAACCTCTGCTCCATGACATCAGTTTTACAGACATAAAGCTGCATTATTATTAAATCCCTTTGTCTCAATCACACGAATGGTTCGTGACAAAGAAATGACCAGCGTCTGCTAAAGACTGAGCGGATCTGGTTACATGTTTCCGAGCCCAAACTTTCCAGAATTTGATTAAATTGTAAATATCTTCTGATTGGAAAGTGTTTGATTATTTAAATTATAAGATGGCAAGTGAATACCGCTGGGTTTAATTAGCTACTCCACAGGATGTTCACATCGAGGTCAGATGGGGTACACTGATGTGTAATTCCCCCCCAACGACTGTGTTAACCAGTTGAGAGTGAACAACATCCACACAGATGAGGGTAGACTTTAAACATATATTTGAAATGTGTTTAACTCTGCCTCGTCAGTAATGGAAGAGATTTCCTTGTTATTGCACTTAGTCATTTTAACATGACCTTAAATCCAAGTTTGCTTATGGTATATGGTGTTCTCGGATTTGTAATCATCACCTTGTCCTGTGCCTGTGTTTATTGTGTCACTATTGCTCACAGAACAAACACACAAGTCGAAGCTTAGTCAACAGACGCTCATGAAGTGTGGCTGACGCGGTGAAAGTGAGTGGGGATCAATGACCAACCCCCTCTTCGCCCTTCCTCCGAGGTTCACATGGTCCTGTTTTACTTGAAATGACCTCATTCCGACATGCCAACCCCGGAACCTGAGCAGGAGGAGCCAGGGGGTTTCTTGTTCTCCACTCAGGCCAATAAAGTTAGTTTATAGCTTCCATATTTTTTTCTAGATTCATGCACGTAAATGGCGGTTGATCGAGAAATGTCTTCTTTCAACAGAACACTTTTCTTATAGTAAATAAGAAATAAGTGCTTTTTGATTTGCAATAGTCTGTTCCTGGTGCACATGGGATGCAAAAGTTTGCAATGCAAAGTGTGGTACGACGAGTTAGTGCCCAGGAGTGAGAACTGCTCTGAACTCTAAGAGAAGGAACTGTAGGCTTTTACAATAATGCAGGATTTTTAGAGCGTTTGTCCTAAGTGATGAGAGAAGTGTGATTGTGCAGCTGAAACACACCTTATCATATGTTAAAGTGTGTCTGTATGAGTGTACTTTTGCATGCCACTGCTTTAAAAACATTCCTTTATTATAGACGCAGGTGCTGGTTGAGTAGCATTTTACAGCTTTCCCTGGGAATATTAATTCTCACTTCAATTAAGAAAAAAATAAATCCTTCCTGCCAACACCACCTCTCCTTGCAAGCTCACTGTGGATCCACATCGCACGTTGAATAAATTCCATAACAGAATCTTCCCTTCATACTTGTGCCGGCAGATGTGATCTCCTAATGACACGGACGTGCACTGCCAGGCCGAGAGACGTACAGTGAGCGGGCGTTTCAGTCTTTAATGGAAACCGCTGACTGCAACACAAAGACGTTTTTTTGATATCTAATCCTGCCTCACAAAATATCCCCAAATACAGTGGCCCAGCTCGGGTTTATGAGGCACGCTGAAACGTCTGTCTCTCATGGGATTACGATATATGACCTATAAGTCATGTCTGTCTTCCTCTAACCAGGCGCAGATGGGTTGACAAAACCAGCTCTAATCAACTCCATGTTCACTGCTTCTTTTAATAGGCCTCCTAACTGTTTTCCCTACCAATTAGCCTCTATTTGTGCCTTTTAGCACTTTGGGAAAAAAATAACAGCAGCCCGCTCGGCTCACGAGAAATGCTCTATAAACGTTTGGATGCTGTTTCCGAGTGTTTCCAACTTGATGTTGCACAACCGCCACGGAACTCGGATTTGTCCGTAAGCATGCCAGAGGACTTGCAGTTATATAAACTTGGATGTTGAATGTTTTTTGCATGCCCCATGGAGCAGGTGGTGATCGGCAAGACTGCAGAAGAGTGCGTCGGTCATGGTGTTATTTTGTTTAGTTTAATTCTAACTATTTAATTCATCTTTTTTTATAGGCATTATCTGCAAATATCAGCAAGAGAGTCACATGATTTAAGGGACTGTATGATTGACTGTCAATTTAAAAAATGACCCTCCCACACTGTCTGAGAGTTAGATATATGAATTAGATCAGATGATGCTACAGCCAAATGCATGTACGATCAGATGTCTCACTGTCCTTCAAATCAATTACATGATACCTGAGTCTCCTGGCTGGATGTGTTAGGGTGTTTGTTCCAGACCCGATTTTCAAAAAGAACAACATCTCACAAGGAAAATTAGATGAGATCTTTCAATTCTCTCCCCAAAAAAAGACCCTTTCCCTTCTTTGACCCCCCCCCGAGTAAATTCTGTACCGTTTCCAAGTAAGTCGTTTGAAAACGGTTCAAGCCTCGAGGGATGACAACTTGATGAAAAGGATGTTTTACACAAGAGGAGGATGCCGCTCCACATTGTGTATTCCAGTTAAGCGTTTATGTTGTCTGTGGCCAGGGTCCTTCAAAGGACACTTTCCAGCTGCGTCAGCTTTGGGCAAATTGTGTGTTTGCATGTGTGCGTATCTGTAATGAGGGCATCGCATCTTGTTCAGACATGCAGCCATCCATATGTTACTTTCCTCTAAACAACCTCGTTTACGGACGGGTGGCTGTAAACCCCTTACTCTCCACGAAAAGGAAGTGAGCACCAGTGAGAAGGTTTCTTATAAAAACACTCAAAAATAGCCTTCTGCCAACTTTGCCCCCTTTTTTTTCTCTTTTACTTGGCATGAAGGGATGATGTATCAAATGTTTGCATGCGTCCTTTGATTGGGCTCCACTGTAACAAGGTCCAGATGTTCTAGAGGAACGGGGCCCACTTTAAAGTGTCATAAACCTGTTAGCAGACGGGGAAAAAATCACGGTCCAGGCATGCAAGGCAAGCTCAGCAATTCAAGGAAGCTAATGTCTGAGTAATTTGTCTCAGTAGTAACTTCCCCTGTTGGAGAGTGTTTACTTGTTAACATTCCAGTTGGCGACTGTTATTACTGGGGTAGCTATGAGGGCCAGGGGGGAACATCGCGACCCCCGAGCACCTTCTTAGCCCAAGGTTCAACAATGTCTAAAGAATGAAGTGAGTGGCGCCGCTCACCAGTTCATCAAACTCAAGCTGCACTAGGCAAACTAAATATGAGGTCAAATACACCAGTCTCATCTGTCCACATTACAGTGGAAGGCAGCAGAGAAGAACATTGAGTTATGAAGTGTAGAATATGAACACATCTGCTTACAGACAAAAACTGACAAAACTAAACTCTGGCTTGAAATACAAATGCCTGCTTAACAACGACAAGCATATATGTATGGGTATACACACACACACACACACACACACACACACACACACACATTTTATTGAGTTCTTGTCTCAGGGGTGGAAATGACGTTGACATTTACAGTTTTGAGGAAATGTCTCAATAACTGTTGGATGAACTTCCATGGAATTTGGCACACACGTTCTAATCTCCCTAAAGATGAATTACGACAACTTTGGTGATCTCACAATTCTTCATCTAGCGCCATCATCAGGTCAAAAGGTTAACTACTTTTACCAATTACATTCACATCAGCCTCAAGAGGTGATTGTGAAATATGACCATCCCGGCACACAGATAAAATTGTGAACATGGCAAAATAAAAACTGCTGAATCTCATCAGTACATTATTTTATTAATGTATTGGCATGCTGATGTTGGCTTGTAGCTCAAGACGAGGCAGTTAATGATTCTCCTACTTTATTATCCACTGAAACCAAACCTGGTTGTAGTTTGAACCATCATGGATGTGGACTGTGTGAAACCGTGATAAAATTTGGTTTTCGATCGGAAATCTTATGCCCAACCATGACGGCATGTCGTAGCCACAAAATAAGATATTTTTTAAAATGGCATTTCATCTTCAATGATACATTGTGGTACTTTTTTGGGGGAGGTCTACTTATGTGTGGTTTTAAGACTGGTTCAGTATTTCAGGCTGATTATGGAAATTACCAACTGTAATATGAACCGCAATTAGATGTAATTGTTGTTTTGACAGTTTGTACATTTGTAGGCAGGTATCACACGAAGTAATATAACCACATAATATGTCCGTTACCACTAGAAACCTGAGACAAATATGCATCATGCAGATTTTTTTGTAATGTGTCAGACTCCATCCAGATGGAGCGGAGAGGCATGGCCCATCTGTGACTCCTGGCTTGTGATCATATTTAGCTTTCATATAACTTGAAAATGAAAGGCCGAGAAGTGAAAGAATTCCTGTGGTAGCCACCCAGTTACTGTATATAACATAGTATTAACACTCTGCACAAAGAGGCTTCACACAAAAAGGCTCTACTCTGCACAGGCTTTCGTTGTGTTGCCATGGAAATTTCCACTGCCAGCCGGCAGTGAGACGGGCCATGCAGGCGAGTCTAATGGCAGGTACACGGAATAAGGGAATAAGTGTTAAAATCCTTTTTTTTTTCTTTGACTGACTGAGTCCAAATGAAATACAGCTGTTTTGCAGACACCACACTGGACTGCCCCCAGTCTTTCTCTCCGTCTCTTTTCGCTTTCTCTTTGTTTTTCTAACACTAGTGAGCTAATTAACAAAGATAAACCACATCCGACTATAATTTCTTCTCAGTATCAGTACCACAGACTGTATATAGAAATGGACGGAGTCATAGGGTCCGGAAAATGAAGCCAATGCGAAAGCATGTTTTCTCTGGGTCAACCAGCAGAGGGCGACTCCCTGGCTGCAAAATAAGAAGTCTATGAGAAAAGGACTCAGATTAGCAATGCTAACTTGCTAATTAACAGGTACCATGTTTACCATGCTGTCTCTGTCACGTTGGCTATGTTAGCATGCTAACGGCAACACATTATCATTTGAAACAAGGTGCACCAGGACTTGTGTGGATTACATTAGATTAACAGCTGTTTGGTCATAAACCTAAATTTAGGTGCTAGACAGCAACTTGAGATTTGCACAATTAATCACTAGGGGGACATCAATGATCATTGTTATTATTCATATTTATCCAGATATTTCACTCAAAAATCCAAATGTCAACCTCATTGTGGTCCTTAAGAAAAAGCAATCGAATACGTTTATAATTGTGTAGTAATCCCTCCAGTAACTGACATACAAGATGTCAGTCTGTGGACCAAAGTGATGGACCAACTCACAGACAATGTAATCCTTCACTTTTCACTTTCATAAGTTCAGAAAATGGCCGACTTTATCTAAACAGAAACATGTCAAAACAGCAGTACGTTGTTGTCACTGGACTGTGAGAACATGGAAGACACGGTATCCTCCGCCATACCTCAGCTCTCTCTAGGCTCTTCTGACATTTATGAACCTCTTGGGGATTATGTGGCAGGATTCCAGACCGTTGATTGGGACGTCCTGGCTGCTGTTCAATTTCTCAACAGCCACTGTCGCAATGTGTTTTCGTTCAGCTTATGGCACGCTTGTGTCAGCAGGTTTGTATACAGTGGTAGTGGGTGTGTAGAGAGCAAGAGGTCACAATTGTTCATATGGATATGAAACATATGACACTTACTGACTGAGGTACATCCTGTGGGAAGGAGTGGGAGCACAAATCGGAGTAAGCAGGAAATAAATGACTTTGTTCTATTTTCTTTATCAAAATGAATCATTACATTTGCCATGATCCTTGGATTTTACACTAAGTCATTTCAGTCTCATAGATGTACAGTTTATTTGAACCTGTGTGAAGGTTATCATTGTGGACATAATAAGGACAAAATAACTGAAAGTGTCGGTGTGTTTTCTGTGATTCTATGTTAAATAATAGTGTGGCTACCTTGGAAGCGTTTTCTCTTCGTCAGTACCGTGTACCGCATCGCTGGCAGAATTGTTGTTTAAGCAAAACCCCATGGAGGGGAACAGAAAACAGTGCTGACGAGCAGTGGGAAAGTGTTGCGACCCTGGACAGAGCTATTGGCTGCTCAGAATATGAATTTCCAAGTGTGTTCAGCGGAAGCACCATCGCTTTAAGAACACAGCATGTCTGGGTCTGTAACCTTCCCCCTGCCAGGTTATGCAACACAGTATGTGCTTAAAAGTGACAGTGTTAACTCAAGGAACTTTCAAGTTTGTGTAGAGGCTACATATGTATTTGAATTATTGTGCTGACAGTTACAACACTTTCATCTTTAGTTATGATTTTACCCATTTATTTTTTTCCATTATGGGCAAACTGCTTGATTACTTGCTACATTCCAGGCCACTTTCCCAAAGGTGACTGATCTTTTCCCCATTGCTGCCCAGGGTAGTTTGTCAAGTCTTTCCCACCTATTGGAACTTTCAAGTCCTCTTTTAAGACTCGTCATTTAGCTTTTGAGTGTTAATTTCTCACTCAACTTCATGAGTCATCTCAACCATTACTCTTTAAGGTTTGGCGTTAAGATTTTAAAGGCTCTATAAATAAACAGACTTGCCTTTACCATTCCTGCCATTGATGCTGAGTCTGACAGGGTGTGAGGCAGCTGACATAGTGCCCCAGCAGTGCTGTTCTAGCCCCTGACACTGTTGTGGTAGCGTAATTAATTACCCCTACCATAACTACCCTATAGTTGTCTGGTTTCAATAGTGCTAAAATGTGGTAGCAACTCCTTTAGCACTCATTAACCACTCAGAGTACAGCAGGTGGACATTACAACGGCATGGATTTAATCAGCAAACATGTTAAACTCAGAAAATGAGCTGAGTCGTCAACGCAGGTTGATGAGAGAAATGGTCCTGACAAGGCCGCTTTTACTTTTCATGCCCCGTCTGCCGTACAGTCCAGTAAACAAAGGTATGTGGCGGCGTTGCTGAGAAGAATTTGTTCTTGTATGTTAGTAGCAGGGGGTCTGTACAGAACTTTATTATTAGAACGTCTAGATTTGTGAAGCCCTTAATGAAAGGTCTTTGGGGCTGTGAGAAAGTATTTGAAACTCAGTGACCCTGCAAGCGTGAGGAACGCACATATGATACTGCCACTATGGTCTGGTTCAAACTCTAAAACCACCGCTGCCCTGCTTTTGACCCAGAAACTGCAGACGGCTGGCTGATTGTTTACACGGCTTGATGTTGTCCTTTTAACAGCATGTGGTCAGGACCAGTTGGATGGGGGGGGGGGGGTCTTCTGGTCTCTCATGGAGCGCTCTCCACACTGGCTCCGAGTACACGTAAGGACAACAGTGGTCTGGATATCCACGTCTGTGTCCACGGCTGGGCTCCTTTGAGGTGGTCGGATGCGATGTTTGCACAGATGTGTGGGTCCAAAGCAGAGAGGTCGTCGAACCCTCAGTACCCTTCTGGTGGTCCCGGCCCACCCCTGACTGGGAAGGATGGAGCCTCCTCTGGCTACAGATTGAGTCTCATCGGGGGTTGACATGGCTTGAAGGGACAGAGTGAGGCCTCTGACACTGTTTGACGAGGAAGTCGTCTGAAGATGTCAGTCCAGCTGCAGGGGAAACAATAGACCTACCCATAATGCTAAGGAGCATGTTTTGATTATGCACCTGTTTACTTAGGCTTAAATGTCTGTCGAAGGAGAAGTAAGCTCAGGGGTTCAGCATTATCTTTATATCACATGCAAAAGCAAATTCTACATAACACGCAGTAACTAATCTGTCTAAACTGTTGGCTTGTTTAAGACCCATGTAATTAATCGCTTGTGTTTCTTGCCATAGTTCAAACCATAGTTTTCCATTTGAAACCATCTATTTTTAATCACCTTGTCGTCTGGTAAAGTGTTGCAGGTTTCCCCAGATTCCGTCTTCCTGCATGTTCCGCTTTAAAGATTGTACCACCGTCATGAAGATCTCCATTGTCTGTCGTGAACATACACCAGCTGCCCTCTTGCTAGCCAGAGGCTACTTGGTCAGTTGTAACGAAGTTAAAGTAAACATCCTGCCCATATTATCATGTTTAGTATTGCACCACATGGCCTTGTACTGGATAAGCGCACATCTGTGACGTGAACGACCAAAGATTTCACTGCACCGTAGTTTTAGGTCAGATGGCCATGAGGAATGTCACAGAAGGGGAAAGGTACTGTTTTGTTTGGGGTTCTTCTGTCGTATGGATAACACATGTGCATTATTTTTCATATTGATTCATAGTGAGGCGTCTTGGCCGCTCAGGGGGATGAATGTTTTCAATAGATACTTGGCTGAAGAAAGGCACAGAGTGTCCCGCTTCAAGTCCTACAGAACTAAACTTAGTTATGAAATGGAGAAAAAAAAATGTCCCAAGTGATTTCATTTTTGAATGAAAAACCTTTGGCCCCTCACTGCTGCTGTTGCACAATATTTGAGTTACTTTCGCTTCTCAACATTGCAAAATTAGAATGAAGCAGACTTACCGCGTGCAGCACAACGATATGTGACACATTCTGTTCTATGTCGTAGGAATCCAGGAGGGTACAGAGTGCACCAAGTGTAAAAATGACTGGGCTCTGAGGGCTGCCATCGCCCTCCTCTACGTGCTGTGTGCGCTGCTCACCATAGCAGTGGCTGTACTCGGATACAAAGGTAAGTCGAAACTGAAGTTTGAAAAAAAATCCTTCGTGTAAGTACCAGACATTCATACTGTAATTATTTCAAATATTTCTCATGCCAAGTTTTAACACTATAGTGCATTTCATATTGTTTTCAAGCAATTTTCAATATAATATTGACAAATACATTCAATGCAGAAGGACTCTTACTTAAATAAGGAAGAGTTTGTCATGGAGGATAAGGTTGGTGTTATGTATGTTGCATATTTATGGCAAGTTATTGTTGACAGCCCCTAAGATAAGATAAGACAAATAAGAAATAAGACTTACAATAATCCCATGGCGAGGAACTTCACTTGTAACAGCAAGAGTCTAGTATTCACAGGTTCATCAAAAAACTCTCTCCTATTGTTCTTTTCTTGTATTAAACTTTAGTTTAGTGGCAGTAGACCAACTTCTAAAATGTTAACTTAGTGACATCATCAATTCAACTCTTGATGTTCTGCTTTTCAACATAGCTAGACAATAAAATAGAGATGAACATATCACAATTTAAATATGCGCAGCAGACTCTATTTTTAGCAGATCTTCCACTCCTCTCGCCGTCCCCCGCCCCTCATGTGGAGTCCGTCTCTGTCTTCGTCTCTCGCGCTTAATTGGTCGAATCACTGGCAACAGGATGGAAAAACCAAAAGTCAGTGATTACAGCCTAAGATTTACCTCTTGGAGAGAATCCCTTGACAATATTCATTGTTTACTCTCCGCTGAATTGATATGTCTCCGAGTTAAGCTTTGGCTTTAGATAGGAAACACATTTGTTATGCAGCACCGCACTTAAAGCAACACAAGTTATGTCACGGATCATCAATATGGAATGTACTTTGTGTTTTGTCCAGTTTAACACACATTTGTGGCAGAAGTCATTCAAACAAAAAACCTGTGAAAAATACCTTCTTGTAAAAATATTGAAGTCCCACTTGCTCTGACCTGGTGAACCATGTACCTCTACCAACAAACAAAAGGCTAAAATTCACCCAATGTGGAATGACTTAACTCTTAACATCAAGTTCGGATGTGAATCTGAATCGTGCCTCGTCCGGACCGTCAGGATTGTTTTGGTGTTTCCAACTTTGGGTCTGTGTTAGCGGAAAGCACATGGGATGGTTTGATTTCTAATGTCTGCCAGATGACCATGCAGCGACTGCACGTGCTTAACAACCCAGAGGAGATTTTATGGCTTGGTGGCAATTTGTTGTCTCATGAACCACAGGTTAACTCACAAATGGCTTCATGTGTCCGACATAGTTTTGAGGTTGCGGGGAAACAAGCGCAGGCTGGTTCTGTCCTGTGTGTCTGTCCGCTCCATCCTTTATACTGCATATACTTCACTTGCAAACATATATACAATTTTGAAGTTTCTCCATCTTGGCCCTCCAAATTACCCATTTTTGTTAAAAATTCAAGACCGTTGTCTGCGTTACAAACTGTGTCACTAAGCGCCTGCTCCTGGAGCAGCATTAATCTACCAGGCATCACGTTGGGTCTGATTATGGCTCATAACCTGTATCGCAATAGGAAGCCAATAAGCCTTGCTCGAATTAGAAACCTTATATAACTAATAATGCTCTTCCAATACAGGGCTGTGGGGAGATGTAAAGATTAACGGAGGGCGATAAGTATAAGGTATTTCAGTGATCAAGGAGGAAAGATAGTGTGGAAATATTGCTACTTTTCTCAATGGGAGCGCTCTCGCAATATGGTCATTTTAAATGTTCGAATGAACGTTAAGAGCAACAAGCAAGGCACATACCAGTTCACTCAGACAAAGAAGTGAAAGAGAAGGGGAGAAGACTCAAGCTGCATACTCCTGCTCGCAGCAGTTGACCAACAGCTCTTTGAAACTGGGCCCATGTGTTTTTGTTTGTCCCAAGTGCCTGTTATTGCCCCGTGTTTTTGTCACTTCTGGAATGATAACAGCGAACGCTTAGGACATCTTCCAGTGCAGTTTCCAGCCGGCCCCATACCGACAGAAAAACAATCTGCGGAGGAGAGGAGACGGATTCTTGTTGCAGATGTGAGGAGGGAAAGAGAAAGTCGATCTCGAGTCAAAGCGTGTTAGTGTGGTATTCATCATGTGTTTGACATTATTTATACTCGTGGAAGTGGAATTTATGAATGTCCTTGGAAAATTGAGGTTTGCTTCGCTCAACAGATGCACAGTTGCCGGGTTACAACAGTCTTAGGAAACTTTTCACCTTGTTCAACATCCTGTGTTCAAGAATTGGTGCTCAAGTTCCCAGTTTTTCCCCGGAGAGGTGTGAATACAACAGCATCCTCTGCTGTTCAGAAACAGAAACTATTTTCATCAGACGGTCGAAGGCTCAAGGTTGACTTTAAAATATCCACAAAGATAACATCGACTATGACAACAACACACTGTCAAGACTACAAACATAGAGTTGGTACAGGGGATGTAAGCTCATGCCAAGTTTAAAGTGTAGGTGCACTAAAGTACAAATGTGCCAAGTACTAGGAATGGAAGATTTAAAGTACAAGAATCCCAAAGTGCACACTAGTAAGGATTACTGTTATCAAGGAATTGTCCTTCTAATCTAACTCATTGCTTCTTTTCCATCCATTTCTGTTCCACACTTTCTCTTTCCTCTTTCGTCAGTGGTCCAGCGAATGGACAATGTCACAGAGGGCATGCAGAATTACGGAGGCAAGATCAATGCTGTGGAGACAGATCTAAAGAAACTAGGTAAGTCTCACTAACACAAGATTAGATTTCAAATGGGGACGGTTTTCATTTACAGTAGCTGCATAATTTTGAAAGCCATGCGCTGTGACATTTTACATTCTTTCTTTCATAATATTTTTGGCGTGTCACCTTTTTAGATGACCAGGCAGGAGAGAAGTCAGTTAATGCCACGAGTGCAATCAAGACTTTCAAGTCAGATCTGGAGGCGTTACAGCAGCAACTCAATGACATTGCGCTCAGGGCAACCAAAAACAGGGACGTCCTCGATGAGCTTCGGCTCACAGGGGATGACATGCAAAACGGCCACGGGTCCCTGCAGAGCTTTCTGGACGGAAATGCGGCCTCGCTGCGCGGCCTTAACCAGACCTTGGTCACCTATAGTGGCGTGATTGACGACCTCCAGACAGACACTGCACGGCTCCAGTCAGAGATACAGGGCCAGGTCAAAGTGCAGAGCCAGACCCAGGTTAGTGTCAGTGCGCTGAACATCACCCAGTCCCAGCAACGCAATCTGCTCAGCACACTACAGAAGACGGTCGAGGACGCAGGGCAGGCAGTGCAGAAGCTGAAGAATGATTACCAGGGTCTGCAGCAGACAGCGAGACAGAACCGGGCTGACACAGAGTGGCTAAAGGAAAAGGTCCAGAATCTCCAGGTTTTGGCAGCCAACAACTCAGCCCTGGCCCGGTCCAATGGGGAAGCCCTCGATGACTTGGGGGCTCAGCTCAGCACGCTTGTCAGCCAGATCCAGAACGCCTCAGCCCTCACTGAGGGACATGACCAGAGCATGCGTGAGCTGATGGACCACCAGAGAGACCACGATAACGCCACCTCATCGAAGTTTGATGAGATGGAGGCGCGGCTAGACAGACACGAGTATGACATGGACCGCGTGACTGGCAACGTGAGCTTCGCCGCACAGCTCCTAGGAGCCATTAGCTCCGACCTGAACGGCCTGAGATCCTGTGCTGAGACAGTGATCCGGCATTCAGACCTGCTGCTGGGGCTGAACGGCAGCGTGACAGATGCCGAAGCGGACGGCAAAGAGCTGCGCGCGCAGCAGGATGAGCTGGCAGCCAGGCTGGACAGAGAGGTCAACAACCTGTCTATGGTGATGGAGGAGATGAAGCTCGTGGACAGCAAGCACTCTCAGCTCATCACCAACTTCACCATCTTGCAGGGTAAGAATACAGACGTGTTTGTGTGCATCTTAAAAATGGTCAAACGCATTTATGGTCATGTTAATTTTTTAAATTTAATATACACATAACACACTTATCTGCATATTGTTAAAAGTTGTGATTTAGATTTGATTATTTATTTGACATTACCTCGTACATAAATAGTTAATCCATCCTTTACCCATCCTACCTCCCTCCATTTTTTTTTTATTATAAAAACTATAGAAGATTAAATTATCTAATGTCATCTGTTAAACTGTTGCAAATCCTCACTTCTGAAATGGATTTGCATCCAAAAGAACCATATCTATGTATTTTGAATGACTCTTCACATGACAAGTTTTTAATATCTTTTAGGTCCACCGGGTCCAAGGGGAACCAGGGGAGACAGGGGTCCCATGGGTCCCACTGGCCCCACAGGACAAAAGGGTGATAAAGGAGACAAAGGGGTGGTAGGAGTGATGGGACCTAAAGGAGAGAAAGGTGCTGCTGGACCACCAGGTGCGACAGGTCCAAAGGGAGCAATTGGGGCCCGGGGTCTCCCAGGATCTAAAGGATCGCGAGGGTCTGGAGGTCGATCTGGAAGCCCTGGTGATAGGGGTGACACAGGGCCTCAGGGGCTGCCTGGCAGGGATGGAACTCCAGGGATGCCAGGACCCCAAGGACCACAGGGGCCCAGAGGTGATGTGGGACCTGCTGGTTTGGATGGGCCTCGTGGGGCTGTTGGACCTATCGGCCCTCCCGGCCCTCCAGGGTTGCCAGGAATACCGGCGCATGCACCTCCTCTAATTTTAAAGCCAACTCAGGCCACTCGGGTCCCGGAACCTTCCAAACCACCTGAGCCCCCCAAACCAGCAGTGGAATCAGAGGGCTCCGTGTCCCGGCAGGTACAACTCCCTGTCGCGACTACTCCAACGCCTGGTGAGTTAAATGATGACATAAAGATAGAAAACATATATGTGGTATATCTTTACAAATGTTGATCCATGTCAGTGGTTTAACTTGTGCAGCGTGACATCAATGTGGTAATTGATCGTTGCAGGTTGCCCACCAGGGTTCAGAAAGTTTGGAGACAGCTGCTATTACTTCTCCTCTGGTCCCCAGAGACTCAACTTTGATGAGGCCAGCCAGTTTTGCACTAACGTGTCATCTCATATGGTCATAATCAATGACAATGAAGAACAGGTAAATGATCAGACCCAGACATTATTTTTTATTATTTTATCATTGCCTTTAAAGAATTAATTTAAAAAAAAAATTATATCTATATAAACAACTAATTATGCTGAAAAATATCTGTTGCTCTTCTATCCGCAGCAATTTGTGAGAAATGCAATTGCTGAAAAAGGTTATTTCTGGCTGGGCCTTACTGATAAGGAGGAGGAAAATGTCTGGAAGTGGGTGGATGGGACATTACCTGTTTTCAAGTGAGTAGAATGTGTTAATTTGATTTCTGACTTGATTCCTTTTTCTATGACCGAACTAACAAACACCTTCTATGATGGTTGGACTCTGATTCATATTGTTCATGTTGTCTCTGTCAGGAAGTGGAAGCCTGGCCAGCCTGATAACTGGACCCATGGTCATGAAGACGGCGAGGACTGTGCCGGTCTTATCCATAACGCCAACTGGAACGATTTCTACTGCACTGACCGCATCGGATTCATCTGTGAACGTGCCTCCGACTGTCAGTACCTTCTATACATCAGACCTTTTTGAATGATGTGCTTCTCTGTCTCTCAATATTTCCAAATGCAACCCTGTCAGTGTGCGACACATTGCCCTGGGTTCATCCATTCCTACTACATGTGTAAATCTTTAAAAATAGGTCACAAATATCTAATTTCCTCAAACAGCTGGGCATTGTAGTTTTTAATGAATGAGATCAAATTGGAGTACACAATGCATGGGCTGCTGATATTTTGTGCTGAAGGTTAATGCAATGTTGGTGCTCTGTGTGTTACACCACCAGGAAGACGTAATTTAAGTAAAGCAGATGTGAAGTTTGAGATATAATGTTCATCCTTCAGATGTGTCCTCATTTTCAGGCCCCAGGCACCTGAGGGATGATTCTGAGATAAAAATGCGCCTTGTTTTGAAAATATGAAAAAACGACATGAACCAAATCTCAAATGTAACATCCTGTATCCAGCTTGGCTGTATGGTTTGTTTCACATTACGCAACCTTTTTAGCCATGTATATTCATCATTATGATAAGATTTCAGATTACCATATACACAATAGTTGTGTTATTACTGTTGCTACAGCTGTAAATACACCAGCCTGTGAGCATCATCCCAAAAGTGTTAAGAATATCTGATTTGTTTACTTTTTGTTGTTCTCTTCACAGTAAAAGTGCCAGTTTTATAGCACCCATCTACGACAGTGCGAGCTGTCCTTGGGAGAAAGGTTGAACACGCTGAAGTTGAGGTTGAAGATCCGAGGATGATGAAGGACACGAGGAGGAGCTCTAGATGAATGGAGGCCCCTGATGAAGCCCAGTTGAGCGTCAGTGAGACTCGGGCCTATCTTTGTCTCAAAGGCACTTTACAACACAGTATGGTGCAGAGGAGAGAAAAAGCACAGAGCCAGTCCACTATGGCATTTATTTGGTATTTGTAATGAAGGAAACGTGAGAATTTAGACATTTCCACTGAACAAAAATATAAAGGCAACATGCAACATCTTTTAAATGTTAAAGGTTTTAGAAGTCAGACTGCAAATCAGAAACTGAACAAAACAGCTGACAAAACTTGTCCGGGAGGTTTTTATTTGGAGCATGTGTACAGGCAATTGAACAACAGGGGGGTCGGTTGTCCTATTTCACGACTTAATGTCTGAAGTGGATCTTGTGCTGACACAGTGGCATGTGGTTGGTGGGCGTACGGACGGTTCGCAGTGCTGCCAAACTCTTGGAAATGCCTTCTGAGACAGCTGATGGTGGAATGATGGACATTCGATTCTGCAGACACTGCTCTGCTTGGCACTCCTTCAATCAGCATGCCAAGTCTTAGAAATGTTATTGCAGCTTATGAATGAAAACAATAGTGTTGCATTTATATTTTTGTTCATTATATCTAGGCTATACTAAGTCATTGTTTGTTGTTGCCACTGTTGTACAGGTGTATTTGTAAATAATATTTCACAAAAGGTACATTGTTGATCTAATTTCATATCACTTTATTTCTTAGCTTACTTCTCAATCTTTACACTCGCAGAAAATCAATACCAGAGGGAGGATTATGTTGTTAATAGAGTAGAACTATTTTTATACCATCCAATTTCGTCACAGATCAAGAAATGTGCTCCCGGGAAAATGGTGGGCACCCACTCAACATCAGCAAATGACTGCAAACTCAGAAAACAAATAATGTCAATTTCGCCTTTCTGCAAACTGAAATATCATTGTCTTTTTTTAAAAAAAAAATAGATGCTCAGTGTGAGCAGTGCTGCTGTTTTATAAAGGATCGTATTTCTTAGATTTTAGACTGCCAGTTTTATACAGTATGAGGTATACATTAACAATATGGTGATGTTTTGTAATGTAGCCATTATAAGATGATTTACTCGTTATGCCAAATACAATATGTGAAATATGTTACATGTTAATGATTTGCATAATCAGTTGTTATTGTTTTATGATTGACCTTTTGCAGATTTATATAAGGCTGAAGGACTGAGTAGCAGTAGGCTTATTATGCCTTAATTTTATTACCAAGTTCCCATGGACCAGGCCAGGACACTTATCTCAATAAAATGGGAAAGAATCTGTGTGTGGAGTCAATGATTTTATTCCCAATAAATGTTGTGATTATTAAACGAGGCAGGGAAGACACAAATACAGACACAAGTAGTGTATTTTAATGTGAAATAATGCTCACAGGCTGAGGGATTAATAATCAGGTAAGTAGGAAAATCAATGGGTAGAGTCATTACTTAACTGTATGCTGTCATCTAAAACATCTAATTATTTTTGAGAATCTCTCCAAAGTGACAGCGAAAAAAAATATAAGACAAGAATCTGTAAAAAAAAATAAGTGAATTAATGATTCTTGTGTTATAAACACAATCTCAAGCCAAATTTAAGGGCCCATCACCCTGGGTCCAGATTTCTTCTTTTAAACCTGAGTTTTTCTTCCTGCTGTCGCCATGTTCTTTCCATAGACTGTATAGGTTCTTTCTCATGGTGGCGACTGTTGGGTTCTTCAGTATTGGTGAAAGGGTAACACATCTGGCCCTATGCGACATCTGTTATGCAATATGTATGTGTTTAATGAAAAATACTAATTAACATGCCAAAACTAGAATATGTATTACATCTGTATAATGTTTATTATTTTATTGAGAATATTTTGATGTGAACTTTGCTTTCAAATGCTACTATAATTTTTTTTTTACAACTATATTAGTGTTTCAAAGGTCAAATACAGTCACTCCAATGCAGCAGCCAAGTGTCATGTTTATTTGATCTATTTATGAAGCGAATTTCAAGGCACACTTACAAAGTCCTGTCCTGTAAAAACATGGAAATACAGGAATAAACAGATATACAAACATGATGGTAAAACCAAAAACAAATCAGTAAAACAAAATATCAATATAGTTGAGGAAAAACCCATAAGATAAAATTGAGTTTCAAGAACAGTTTGTAAAAGTGGATACTGAGCGTAACTGTCGTAGATCCTCCTGAAAACCACTTTTTTAATGTGTTTTTAAAAGGATAACTCTAGAGCTGCAACAGTTAATCGATTAATCGCTTAGTAATCGATTACTAAATTAATCAACCAACTATTTTGATAATCGATTAATTGGTTGAAGTAGTTATTATGAAAAAAAAGTCAAAACACTCTGATTTCAGCTTTTTAAATGTGAATATTTTCTGGTTTCTTTGCTCCTCTATGACAGTAAACTTAATATCTTCGGTGTGTGGACAAAACAAAACATCATCTTGGGGTTTGGGGTTTTTCACTATTTTCTGACATTTTTCTGGATCTAACAAACTAATCGATTAATCGGGAAAATACTCAGCAGATTAATCGACAACGAAAATAATCGTTAGTTGCAGCCCTAGATCTAGCTCTATAGCACCTAGGTTGTGGGCCTCTCTTTTTGAACATTACCTGATATAATAATAATAATCATAATAATAATAATAATAATAATAAAAATAATAGCAATAATAAAAATAATGACAACATAATTTAAAGATAGCGAGTGAAATAACACTTACAACTGTCAAAGGTATTTAAGAGAAGCATAAAAGTAATTTGAGAGAAATTATTTAAAATCTCCCTCAAACTGTTTCGTGATCAAAGCGACGGGATGACGTCACGTGGTCGCCATCACCTGACGATGACATGTTTTTTTTGTGTTTGTGTGTGTGTGTGTGTGTTGTAAAGGCGATGTGTGGCTCATGGTTCTTCTTTTGAATTCCTCTCCTCGCCGGTGCACAGCGCCGAAGTGAAGAGCAGTCGGTGACAACACGCCGCGGACTCAAGTCGCCGGACGAGCCACGACCACAGTCGCCCGCTTGTTGCCGTCTGGCGGAGGAGCAGCAGCGGCAGTGTCCGGAGGAGAGGGTCCCGCTCGGCTCCGCTCCACGTCCGCGTCCGCGAACGCGTCGTTACTATGCGTTTTTACTGCGTGAAATAAGAACCAGAGAGAGGGTGGAAAGAGAGACCAACGGGCGGAAGGGTGAAATCTGTCGCTGCCCCAACGCACCAGCGATGCCTCTCTTCGCGACCAACCCCTACGACCAAGATGTGGGTGAGTGATCGACAAGCTAGCGATGCTAGCCGAGGTAGCAGCGACCGAGACAGCTTTGTTTGGTGTAGTCCAGCGGCGGGTTAGCCTCTCGGTTGGCCCCAGGACCTGCGCTGCTTTAATGTTATGCGGCTGATGTTTTCGTGTGTATTGCATGTGTATGAATATGTAAACGTACAATCCTACGGTCTGTGCTCCCCGTGTTTGTTGTGATCCGGCTAGCCGACTAGCTAGCCCGATCCAATGGGATGTAGCTAGCGGCAACTTAGCATCCAGAATCCTCGGCAAACGTTTCTTGTTTTTTTTAAGTTCCACATTTTGTGGAGTTTTATTCCTTAGCGCCACTTGTCATTGTTGTTTTACTTTCTTTGTATTTCATTCCCAAGCCATATGGCGTGTGTGTGGTTCATACTTTGTTCAAGTTGAACTGTTAATAAGACGCGTGATATTGATGTTGTCATCAGCTAATGGAAGCTAGCTCGCTAGCTAGCCAGCCAGCCAGCTAGCTAGCCACCTGCCCCATCAGCACCTCACCCTGTGTCTCTGAACGGTGGTTAACCGATGTGATGAGCCTGACATGGCACAGTGGCTGGCTGTGTGTGTGTGTGTGTGTGTGTGTGTGTGTGTGTGTCTCAGTGTGAAACCACATAGCTACAGTGTGTTTCCTTTCGCCTCTTTGTTCTGGGTGGAGTGGTGAACCACATCATTAGCAGGTGTTGTGAAAGAGAGGATGGGGCAAAGTACACCAACACCTCACTGCACATTACCACATGGGGCCACAGCAGCACAATGACATGCTAATTTTTGCAGAGATTAGAAAAAAGGACAACAAATAGATTTGTTGAGCAGAACTTTTTTCCCTCTCCCCCTATTAACCGTGACATTACTCTAATTTATCTCTTGACTATTTTAAAGGGCCCGATCCCTAAGGTGGGAAACCGCTGGTCCAAACTAGTTAACTGTAAATAACATGGCTTAAACGACTTAAGCTCAACCTACAAGCGGCTACAACGGTAAACTGCAGCTTAAACATTGATGCATTGGTTTTAACATGTGACATTTAGAACCGTACATCAGTCACAGGAAACATTGTACATGTGCAGAATTACTCCTTGTGCCGTTGATTGAACATTTTGTTGCTAATAATTCTGCACTCTAATTATTTTGAATGTAGGACTTTTGGGGACCGCTGTATTTGTACTTTCAGTCAAGTAAAGAAGAGTACTTGTTCCACTACTGAACACATTGAAACTGTAATGACAAAGAGAAACTCTCAACACCTCTGAATGAAGCTGATGGGTTTATCTTCACAATGGCACAAGCTACAGTGTCAAAAGTAAACTTGAATCAGCAACATAATGTTAAATCAATACCTACGGACAAACAAACAGGAGCTTCATCAGATTGATATTTACTGCAGGACTGTCACTTTATAAGGGGCCTCTGTTTTTGTGAGCCCCCTGTATCGCTCTAGTATTTATGCTCGTTTCCATAGTTTAGCTTATTTTGTACATATTTTTTAGAATATAGATAGGATCTCTCAAGCACGTATTGTAAACTCTCCTTTCACACTTTGTCTCTAAACTCGATAAGTCATGATAAAAGTGCTTTTGCAATCTTCAAGTTTTTTTTTTTTGCTGTTGTTGTGCTTCTTTCCTGCAGAGAAAGCAACCAGTGAGATGAACACGGCTGAGGACTGGGGCCTCATTCTGGACATATGTGATAAGATAGGGCAGTCGCGCACCGGGTTAGTCAACCGTTTTCATACTCAGCCACACGTACAGTAACGAATGCACACAAACACATCTAGCGGCTTTTCTTTAAATGTTTTCAGTTTTAAAAAACAAAACACATAGCCCAGGGTAGGAGATAGAACCCAGGGACACAAATTGTACAGGTAGAGACTGAAGATAAATATTAATTCTCGGTGTAAAAAGGTCTGCAGTGATGTTGTTCTTTGGCCGAGCAATTCATTTCCACAACCCTTTTGATATCTGCTGTTCTGTTGCAGGCCTAAAGAATGTCTCCGCTCTATAATGAGAAGAGTGAACCACAAGGATCCTCATGTGGCCATGCAGGCTCTGACTGTAAGCAGACAGGAAACAAACAGCCGTGTGTGTGTGTGTGTGTGTGTGTGTGTGTGTGTGTGTGTGTGTGTGTGTGTGTGTGTGTGTGTGTGTGTGTGTGTGTGTGTGTGTGTGTGTGTGTGTGTGTGTGTGTGTGTGTGTGTGTGTGTGTGTGTGTGTGTGTTCATGTTTTCATGTTCATGGAGGTGTCGCGTTGTCTCCTTGTGACTCCTCACTAAGATATGGGAGCTAGTGGAGTAACCAAATCTTTTTCTAAAATCCTTTTAGCTTCTTGGTGCTTGCGTCTCAAACTGTGGGAAGATATTCCACTTGGAGGTGTGTTCCAGAGAGTTTGCCAGCGAAGTCAGTAATGTCTTAAACAAGGTATGTGGTCATTTTTTCTATGTGTTATCCATATAACCTCATTAAGTTGTGAAACCAGCTCTTGCACCAATCCTCGTTCTCACTACATGCTTTTTGCTCCAGGGCCACCCCAAAGTGTGTGAGAAGCTGAAGGCCCTCATGGTGGAGTGGGCGGAGGACTTCCGCAACGATCCACAACTCAGTCTGATCTCGGCGATGATCAAGAATCTACGCGAGCAGGGCGTTACTTTTCCTGCAGTGGGCTCCCAGGTAGGCCTGTGGAGGGAGACGGATGTAGATTGTTTCGTTTTTTTCTAAATTCTGTATTTGAGGCCTTTTATGTGTCTAGTGGTTAAGAACTACTGGAGACTGTTAAGGAATTAACTTCACTTAAGTATATGATTATGGTATTTTTTCACAGGCTGCAGAGCAAGCAAAAGCAAGCCCTGCTTTAGTGGCAAAAGATCCGTCCACCTCAAACAAAAAAGAAGAGGAAGACTTGGCCAAAGGTAAGGAGGCTTCTAGCTGATTAGCAAACAACTGATCCTTTTCAGATTTTCAGTCCCCAGGTGTCAGTGGAGAAATGTAATTTTCCTTTCAAAAATATGCACACGGACACCTTAACATCTTCTTTGGCATTGCATAAATCACCATTCTGTCATCGGATCAATGAGCTGCATTAATATTTAGCGAGGTTTACGGACTTACAAGGGCAAAGAAAATGACCCGAGTCTTGTGTTTGCAGCGATCGAGCTGTCGCTGAAGGAGCAACGTCCACAGACATCCCTGTCGAGCCTTTACCCGAGTACCTCCAACCTGCTCTCCTCGCACAAGTCCGACGGCAGAAAGGTCCGCGCCATCTACGACTTCGAGGCTGCAGAGGACAATGAGCTCACGTTCAAGTCAGGAGAAATAATCACTATCATGGACGATAGGTGAACTATGCGCACGCATGCACACACACACACACACACACACACACACACACACACACACACACACACACACACACACACAAATACGGATTTTTCAAATACCTTAGAGGATTTGGGGCATCTACCGTCTCCCGTAGAAAATACCCCTTGGGTGTCACATTATCATATCTTGACCAAGTTTGAAACTCAAATATGAAGTAGTACAATAAACTGCAGATCTACTTTGTTGACTTGTTAAGATCATTCCTGTAGCACAGAAAGACAACGGAATATATCCAGTTAGCAGTTAAGTTTTCTTGTCATATGTGAGGGTTTTTTGTTTTTGTTTTTTTATCAGTGACCCTAACTGGTGGAAAGGGGAAACGTACCAGGGAGTGGGGCTGTTCCCCTCCAACTTTGTCACTGCTGACCTCACTGCAGAGCCTGAGATGAGTGAGTGTACACACACACACACACACACACACACACACACACACACACACACACACACACACACACACACACAGCACATCATTAATCCATTTGTATCGCATCCAGTTTTTTGATATCCATTTGGTCCATTAGCAGCATTGCTTTATTGATCCCAGAGAGGAAAATACTTAAATCACTTACACACGTCCGGTGAAACGATACAAAGAACACACCACAATCACAAAGACGACACAGTCAAGTCATTGGTGATGTAAAACCCAAAAAATTATGATATATGGGTTTTTACATGCTGGAAACTGTAGCACTGCCAGCACGTCTGGGAAGCCATATGAGAATAATTCTCAGAACATAATTCCTCTTGTTAGAGAGCTTAATACAACATTGACTTTTCAGATTCCGATACAACAAATGTGATTGACTATCATGCAGATACAGATTTTTTTTTCTCCGCCAATTGCTGACATGGCATTGGCATCACTCTTGTTCTGTTGTCTGTACGCCGTCCTGTCAGAAGTAGTTACAACATCAGACGTTTGAGCTCCGTATGAAAGGGTTTCATCATGTACTAGCTTGTACTTGGCTGTCAGTAGTCTAAAGGTTGTTTGTCAGTGTGTGTGTAGAAGCTCAACAAGTTGAGAACTGGATCGGTCGTCATCCAACACTATAGGAGTCCATGGCTTTCACTGTTACAGGCTCTGTTTGTTTCTGTCTGGTGCACGTTTGTCAGGCTTTTTCTTTTTATCGCTTGTTGCTTCATCATATTCTTTTGTTTGATGCTCCTCAAAACTCTCATACTGCACGAGTGCATTTCACTGTTCTGCCTTTGTTCCTCTATGAGTGAAAAGATCACTCCACATGACTAACACTAAATTGACAACAGCAGGCAACTGCTATTTCAATTGTTACTGTGTTTTTCATCATACATAAGATTATTATCTATCGATCTATCCCAACCAATATGGATTTTTGGGGACCGATACCTATATTAGGAAGAAAAAATTGATAGATATATTGGCCAATAATGTATTTGAAAGAAATCGCCCATGATTCCCAAGATGTCGTTATCACCCCTTACAGCAAAGAAATTAAATTATGCTTGATATTTTATTGTTTAACCATTAAATTGAATATAAAAAACGAATAAATAAAAAGAGAACACAAATACAACCAAATATTTTGAGCTGAAATTAAGAAAATAAATATTTTATGAAAATTGTGAACGTACATTTTTTGTATACTCTGTAAAATAAACATTTTTATTTCGAAGCATAATGTCAAACACAAACGCATATTGGCTGATATTATTGCCCAACCACTATATAGGTCAGGCTTTACTATTTATCAATTGCTTATATCGTCCATTACCTTTTTTTTTTAATACTAATACTATTGTTTTTGCTTTAGTATCCTGACTGCCTATCAACTCAGTGCTTCTTGACTTTTTACACGTGTTTCTGATTGTTACTGTTGCGTTGTTGTTGTTGTTGTTGTTGTTGTTGTTGTTGTTGTTGTTGTTGTTGTTTTCTTACTGCTCTCTCTCACTTGGAAAATCTACAGTGAAGACGGAGAAGAAGACGGTACAGTTCAGTGAGGAGATCCAGGTGGAGACCATAGAGCCCGAACAAGAGCCTGTATTTATCGACGAGGTAAGATCCCTGCAGTATGCACCGGCTCACTGAGCTCGTTCAGCCTCAATAAAATGTCACTGTTGCATCAGTGTGGTAAGAGATTTGTCTCAAGATAAGATCCTACATTTTTTCACCTGCTCATAAAACGACTTACAACAAAGTCAGAATCACAAGCTGACGTAGAAAAATTACATATTTTAGAAAAATATTTTCTTTCTCTTTTCTTTTGCAAATCCTGTTAAAAGCAAAACTTTATGAAATTTTTTTTCAGGACAAAATGGACCAGCTACTGCAGATGATCCAGAGTGCAGATCCCACGGACAACCAGTCAGACAGCGTCGAGTTATTACAGCTTGAAGGTAATCTGAATTTACAGATGGAACTAATCTGAGTAAAAGAATGAAAGTGTGAGGGGGAAAAAAGGTTTACATTAAAAGAAATCTGGTACTATTTTGTAAAGATGAATTAAGGTTTTTCTTTTTTTCTGCTTTAATTAGGTGCTTGCAATCAAATGGGACCCCTCATTGACCAGAAGTTGGAAGATATAGACGGGTGAATTGTGCAGAAATGACGACAAAAGAATGAAGATATTGGACAATATAATAATCAGAATCTTAAATATGTAGTTAAGGGCATTAAATTGTGTATATATGTTTGTGCGGGGTTGTATTATCAGGAAGCACTCGGAGCTGTCGGACCTGAACGTCAAGGTGATGGAAGCGATGTCTCTGTACGCCAAGTTGATGAATGAGGATCCGGTCTACGCAATGTATGCCAAGCTGCAGAGCCAACAGTACTACATGCAGCAGCCTGCTAATGCAGCACAACAGGTGAAATCAACTTTGCACAACAGCAGAAAACTAATGATGTAGGGGAAAACGGAAGTCACTTAATTTGTTTTGTTTTGACTTTTAAAATTCCTTATCTTGATACTTCTCTCTAGCATTTATTGTAACTTGTTTACCCACTTGTCATTGTCTAGCCAAGCACTTATCACATTGGGACTCAGTATGTTCTTTGTGCCTGCTCCTGAACACAGGTCTACCCTGGTCAGCCTGCGTCGGGCTCATACGCCATGAGCGGCCCTGCGGTGCAGGGTTACTCTGTTCCCATGGAGCAGCTTCCAGCTGGAAGCACCATACCTGGCCAGCAGGCTCCCAGGTGAGCTACACAGCATATTGGTTGGTGACATCACTACCATCTGCACCCTTTTCACCAAACTTTGTAGGAATATTACTTGGAGGGTATCTGTGGACTTCAGAGCTCATCGTCATGGGGGCAGACTTATTATTATATTTGTTTACTGGCATCTATCAGAGCGTTTTCAATACCGTCCAAGCAATATATAATGATTCCACCTTGTCGTAGTGGTAAAATTTGTGTTGCTTCACTTTTTTTCCCATAGTGACGTTCACATGTACATGGGCCAGCCGCCAGTCTACACTGCAGCTCCAGGCAGCATGGACATCCAGTCCTACCAGAACCCTGGTGCCGCCCCAGGCATGACGCAGACGCCAAACTACAGCAACCCCTCCGGCCCGAGCATAGCACCTTCCGCAGACCCCTCACAGGCCCCGTACTCAGAGAAGGCCTTGCTATAGGGCACCCCTCAGATCACTGTCGTACTCACGCGTACATGCACCAGACCCGATCAAATAGTGGTCGTAGATCATTTCTTTTATTTCATTTTAAGATTTGTTTTTATTCTGAAAATACCAGATGGATGGAAAACTACAAGTTAAGAGTAGACTTATCTTGACAATTTGCAATGCTTTGTGTTATATGATACACAGTTTACACTTCTCACTTTCGGTGCAGAGATGCTCACGGGGCTTCGATTTGAAGATCTCACACCCGAGTCGCACACGGTGTGAAAACAGACACACGCAGGAGAAATGGAGGAGTTTCAGTTGCACTTTAAAAAAAATATATAATTCTGGTCATCATTTAAGCCTGATCACTTGCAAATGTAGATCTAACAGCAATATATGCATTTTCAATTGTCACGTACAGGAGTTAACATTAACTGTGTCCTAGTAGTGACAAGACTATTAGAAAATTTGTGGTAAAAAAAATCCAGTTAATGGTTCAGTATTTCTTTTAAATAATATCAGAAGAAGTTTCCTGGAAAGTCCTAGTTATGCTTTAGTTGAATTTATTGGCAGCTGTTGATTCCAGAGGAATTTATTTAAACCTAAATAAAATGAATTTTTTATTCGTCATACTTTAATACAGTGTGAAGGCTTGTGTGCTTGCTTGTAGAAAAATCCTACATATCTGCATGTTCAGCCGGTCTACTGTATACAAACAATTATTTAGCTTAGAAATTAATTTTAATTAACAAGTTAGAAGAGTTCGTGGCTCGTCAGTATTTAATCTTTAATTCCATCTAATACCAAATTCCATAGTTTTTTTCCAGAAGCTTTCTAGGAAATGATTAAGATTTACAGACCAAATTATTTTTGAAAAAACAAGTGCAACTGTAAACACTTCCATGTGACACCATTTAAAATGCCCCCAACATGCACATTGGTGCTGCACAGCCCCAACACCCAAACGCACTACAGAGAGGTGTACAGATACACTCGCGACACTTTGCTCACACGTCCTCAGCCGTACGTGATGATTTCACCTTCACTCACACACTAACCTGGAGATACATCCAAAGGCCACAGCCTTCTCGCCCTCTTAAAAGATAGACTACAGTGTTGATCACATCACAAAATAGGGGCGTTGTCTTATATTTACCTTGCTTTTTTCCGTTTAATATCAGAAAATGGCCGTTTAGCGACGCTAAAGAACTACATTCTGTATATGTTGTCAACTTTTTAGAAGTACTGAAAACTGAAGCCACTTTGTTTTTTGGAGGGGAAAAAAAGAAACGAGAGAAATTCAAGCATGCACATGACTCTTGTATATATACTGTACTGAACTAGAAGTGAAGGCACGTGGCGACCTCATGGGTGGGATGTTTGTTAACACAGCTCCGGGTGTTTTCGGTCAACTCTGCAACGGTGATGTCCCAAATGGTTTAAAAGGTGTAAAAGCCAAAGAGAATAAAGTAAAAAAACAAAAAAAATAAAACATACTCACTACTCGAAAAACACAAGATCATTTTCTATAGCTTTTCCCTCTTCTTTCAGTGACTCCTCACTCATGCTGCAGAGTTTTCCTTTTTTTAAACGAGCAGTTCTGCATCCTCGTCGGTGGATGTGAGACGAGCTCCGTCTGCGTTCAGGAGCTGTACTAACAGACTCGCACCACAGACCTGGCTACTAAGGGGGGGAATCCTCAGTCTTTGAAGCATCTCTTTAGTCGGTGTTGAAAAAGGAATACTTTTTGTGCATTTTAATTATTTTACGATTATTGTTATGCTTTTTTTTTTTTTTAAATGGAGAGTCAGTGCAGGATGTATGTATTCAGAGAACAGTGGGATGTTTGATATTCTGCCCTGACGTAGCTGTATATTTAAATGGCTCACATGAGAACATGGACATTTTCTCTCTTGTGTTTGATCACATGCTTGTCGTACTGTAGGGTTGAATGGTAATGTGAAAACCGATCAAAACCCCCTCTCCGCCACTTGCATTTCAAAGCCATCCTTTCTCTGAGCTTGTCCAACACCACAACAGACTCTACCTGTGGCAGAAGTGAAATAAGGCTTCTGAGAAACCTGGACGAGCACAGTGAGGATTTGTAAACATCTCTTTACCAAAGTCTAAGCTATCGGTAACGGCGCCACTCTTAGGGAAAGATCAAATGGACAAAATCTACTTCTCAAACCGTCATACGGCTTTTATGTATGGATCGTACAGCTTTGGAAAAAGTTGATTGTTCCTGAAAAAACTGAATGGATTAGCAAAAAGCTAACGAGATGAGGGGGGTCATAATTTATGTTGTTGTAGAATATTGAATGATGCTAAATTAAGGAATTATGAAGCCGTTTTTAAATCTGCTTAGCCAAATGTTCCAATTGCAAAATTCCTTTGTGTGCTTGAGCTGACTGTAAAAATGTTGTGTCATTTCAATTTCTCTTGAGATCCTGTGTTTCAGATGTGCTGCTTCTTGTCGTCCCCCTTGCCGCCTTAAGAATATAAAACGACCCACCGGCTTAAGGTTTGGTACCTGGGACTCGGCAAAACAAGAGGCCAATTCATTCTCAAGACCTCAATTTTTGCATTAATTTATTCGATTCAAAGATGCGGAAGATAGTTGAATCAAATCTCCCCCCCAGAGAGCAGACCGTATCAAAGTGGCCGCAGTTCTGGGACCACGGGCACCAGGAGCCAGTTCGTCGTCCCACATCATCCAAACGTGACGCGTTGCACCGCAGCGCACGGTTGCAGCCCCGAAGTAACTTTATTGTATAGGGTTGAGATGCTGCCTGTTCTTAAGTTAAGAAACCGACATTATTGTAAAGGTTCTGTTTAAAACGTGTATCCTACTGTTTCTATGTATTCTTTTAACCATACTTATTAAATTGGTATTCACAATAAAACCAGGCCAAATGTACAGGATACTCATCACCCTGCTTTCTTGTTTTTAGAGCACTTGGAGATAATGCGAAATGCGGCGTCTTCATATAGTTATGTTCATCTTTGCAAAGATTTTCATTGAGGAGAGGCATTTTCAGGACACTGAAAGGCCTATGTGTATATAATATATATATACATTTCTTTTTTCTTAAGCAGATGGTGTACAAAAGAATCAACATACTTTTAACATGACATTACACAATAAGTGTGTAGTCAAACTGCAACTTTGGAAGGTCACACTAGGTTAAACATCAAAGAAATATCGGGGGGAAAAATTCCTAATATGTAGTCATTCAATTTATTTAAAAAATATTCCAGGTGTGAGCAGCTCTTCTTGAACTTTGTGGGAGAAAAGTAAACATCAACGTTGCACTCAGAAATCGATGATCTATGTTTACTTTCTTTTGTGACACGTACTCAAAACCAGTTTGTATTATGGACCTGGGACCAAGTGTTGGATTAGAAAAAAACAACATTTTCAGGATGTTTGAAAATGTTCCTTTGCCTTGCCACTAGATGGAGGTCAGTGTCTGTGAGAACTAACAAGTCTTGATGGATAACAAAATCTAAGAAACAAAACTGTTTTGCTCTGGAGCTCCTGAGCATTTTCAAAGTGGTATCAAGAATTATTAAATTTTATGTATTCATTTTGTTGCAAACAACACCAGCTTAGTACATTAAATATGGACTGTATAATCAGCACATGTTAAAAAAAAACAGTATAGTATCAAACATTATGGGACAGGAGTGCTCCTCTTTGTGAGCCCGTAAAAAAGGTGAGCATGACCACTTCATTACCTCAGCAATAAAAGAATACGACTCCCAGTGCAGTGTAAGCAATGTCAGTGTGCAGAGTCCAACGGCTCCACTGGCTCGCTCTGCAGGAGATGATTGTCAAAGTCTTCGGCTCCACGTTCAGACCGGCGACTGCTGCTCAGGGATCATGCCCTCGGGGAAGACGGTCAAGCTCGTCCTGTACGAGGTGCTGCAGTTCGCGGCCCTCATCGTGCCGATCTTGGTGCTGATGGAGAGGTTCGCCGGCCTCGTGCGTGACGTGAGAGGACGCGATCCGACGGCCTACTGGCTCGTGGTGGCGGCTTCTCTGGCCTATGTGACCTCTGTGACCCTGCTGGTGTGGGTGCCTGTCAAATGTCTCCTGCTGAAGCGGCGGAGTTCCGTCACGGAGATCACACAGTGGTGAGTACACCAGAAGCAGTTTTTTTGTCAATTACTCAGTGATACAGTAGCTACATGTACTAGATGAATCATTTTACCTGCAAGTTATGACAACACGGCCCAGTTTAAAGGGTCAAAGTGAGAAGAACAGAAACCACTTGAGGCAAATTTGAGATTTGAGATTTGGGGCTACCGAAGTAAAGCCGACTTGACCAAAACAGAAACAGTGAAAGTAGCAATACAACAAATTAAAGATACTTGGCTACGTGTAAAAAAAAAATTAAAAAAAAAAAAAAACTGCATTCAGAAGCATTATCAGCTAAATTTACCTTAAGTATCATAATGGATCTTTATCAAAGCATCATATTTGATAAATTAACGGGATGTCTCCTATGCACAGTGTGTGCAGTGTCATTTAAATTGGGAATGTCTGAGAGAAGAAATTAAATGTTCATTTTTTTTATGAAGCAAAAAAGTATGCCTTTTAAAAACGTTACTGCTGAAGCCATTTTTGGTCTTTATGACCAGTAGCTTATGGTGGCTAAAGCTAGAAAAACACTGTCTAGGTGTTATGTTTTATGTGTGGTCACAGTAGCATTTGTTCAGTAAAAGTCACATGCTCTTCCTTTTTTCGACAGTGTTACTTTAGGTACTTTTGAAACTGGCAGAGAGAGTTACAAATGAAATGGTAATAATCGAGTATGTCAAAATCATTCCCTGCACCATTGTGAGTGCTTCTTTAAACACAATCATCCATCACAGTTTGATGATCGTCATGCACGCGTGACCTGAAATAACCTACGTGTATTGTATATTGTCTTTCAGGAGACCAACGGCGCTGGCGTATCTCATCCTGTGTACACTACCGTGCTTTGCTATTTTAATCGCCAGCTCCAAGGTAATGTCATCATGACTGATCATCTGGTCACTGAGGGCCGAGGGGGGAACCTGTTGACGCTGTGTTCTGCCCCGGCTCCGTCGGGGCCTTTGGAAGAGGCATATTTGTCGTAAATACAGACTATTTGTATTTGGAGCACTACACTTACTCACTGAGTGATGGTCGACTTTGCTCATCGCACCGCGGAGAAAGAAAAGCTTTGCTTGTCACCGGTTTTACTCACTTGTCTCAACATGTACTGTGGGGGACTTTGGCACCATCCTAATTAAAAGACAAAGGGAATTTTGCTCGGTCACAAGACTGTACTCAGTCCGGGCTATTCAGTAACCTATAGTGAACATGACCGGTTGGCCATTAACCCAAACTGTAATACCATCCTCCACCTTCAAAAGGACAGGAACTTTAACTCACGCTAAAATAATGTGTCCATTTTATTCTGGGACAAAGCAAAGTGACGTAAATAAGAGCTTCTGACCTCAAAGACACATCGGACAAATTTACACATCTAATATTTCTTAATCGCGCTTGAGGGCTTTCGGCAGCATCATAATGTCTTTAATTATGGGATAATAAAACAGGATGGTATCATAAAATTCAGAATGCAGGAGCTCAAGTCAAATGTTGTGATAAAGGAATTTCAATTTCGCTTCTTCATGCTTCATCCCTCACAGTTTCTAAGCTTCTGTCTACTTTTTAGATTCACATTGTTTTTTCACTGTTGTCGTCCCGCTGTAGGTGCAGGTGGACAGTGGACACAGGATTGACCATTTCGCAGAGTTGCCCGTTTCCCTGGTGCTTTTCTCCCTCATCTGTGTGGATGTCATCGAGAGGCTTCGCCCCTGCAGGCTCATTGGACAATGTAAGAAAAACAATTAGCTTAGTCACTGGGTCCAGAATGTGAAGTGCCTAAAAACCCTGAATTCTGTTGAATGACCAGCAGAGGGCGACTCCACTGGTCGCAAAACAGACGTCAGTTTCTACAAAGTCAATAAGAAATTCACCTTATTTCCTTTACCAAACATTTCCCTATGATCTCAATCACTAGTTTCATGTCTTCTTCAATAGAGCATGATGTTGATTTAGTAAACTAATTCAGAGTTAAATAGACGATAAAGCACCAAATCCATTGGGGCGTGGATACTGCTTGATTGACAGCTAGTACCGTCCAATGGCTGCAGGTCGCGGGTGTAGGCGTTGACATGCAGTGGACGAGCTTTTACTCAGGGGTTTTGGAGGAATTTATTCATTTATTTGTGTATTTAATTCATTATTTCTGCACGTATTCATTTATTTATACTTATGTCATTTTTTTGTGTCCTTCATACAGACTCCTCTGCACATGTACCAATCCAATATCAGTGTGTTTTTACCCAGTTCAAAATCTAAATACACGCCTAAAGGCAACTTTTAAGCGGAGTCTTCCTTTTAATGTAAGTTTGGTGCCACAGCATGA
The DNA here is from genome assembly GCF_022379125.1 of Scophthalmus maximus. Taxonomy (NCBI): domain Eukaryota; kingdom Metazoa; phylum Chordata; class Actinopteri; order Pleuronectiformes; family Scophthalmidae; genus Scophthalmus; species Scophthalmus maximus. The sequence continues at coordinate 21,258,967 of NC_061519.1, forward strand.
TATTCTTTGAGGAAACTGTATCAATGTTGATCATTCACATCAGATTGTCGCGTCCCCTGAAATGTTGATAAATGTGACTAATGATCTTGCCCTTTGCTGGACTACCAGAGAGTATGTAGTGTAACAGCTGGACGTTGTGTGCGCTCTGGTCACTTGCAGCCGACAGCCTGGATCCCGACCTTGACATCCCAGGCCCCATCCTCACCCACCTGGAACAGCTGACCACCGTATCGAGCCAGCTGCACCCCGAGGAAGGCCAGAACGGTTTGCCCCAAGGCCTTCCAGAGGCCAAACACGGCAGCGCCTCGGGCAGATGGCAGCACTACTCCGGCTCACCCGTCCACTCGACGTTAAGCTCGCGAGCACCCAGCACCGCTTACCTGTACTCCTCAACCTCACGCCAGAGGTCCTTCTCCGGGACTCTCGGCTACCTGTGGAGGAGGGACGGGAGGTCAGAGGTGTTTGTGGACAGTTTTCTGTTCTGGTTAGACACCGTAGAGATGGTGCGGGTAGCAGGGGAGCCGCAGGTCTTCTACTCAGCCTGGGTGTTCCCTGTCTATATTCTCGGCTTCCTGTCCACCCTCCGCGTGGTCATCGCTCCTCACAACCCCTTGTTGTCTTCTGCCGGAGTTGTCCTGCAGGACTTTCCTTTCTTTATCCTTCGGGTCGCCCTGATTGCCGTGTTTGGTTACGTGACACCCGTGTTTTACCCGCTGAAGAATGTGCTGGTGAGCTTGACATTTGTCTACTTTACGTTCTTGGCCAGGCTGAGGATATTCAGAAGGCAGAGCATGTTTTGAGTAGGAGTGGCACATTGTGTTGTTCATGCACAGATTTGCTCTGATTGTTGATGTTTGAAGAGTTGGTGTATTCGTGTGTCGGGAGCAGCACAGACGACACGTGGTGCTGGTACTGTTGAGGAGGAACCACATGTTTTGGATACCAATGTCTGCAAATGAACTGGAAGGATAAGCATCCAAATCAAAATGTAAAACATGATTTTATTTTTTGAAACACTGATCTGTGTATGTTGGAGTGTAGCCATCTTTCTGTGCCATATTTGAATCCATATGTATTTATTAATACTTAATTTTGTGTGTTCCTGCTACATTTGTAATAATTTTTTATCTGTACCACATTTTTTAATATACTTCAAGGACTGATGGAAACAAATATTTCCAACTATATTGAATAAAAGAACATTATTTTAAGTCCGTTTTGAATTTAAGTTACACTGATCAATATTTTTTATTAATATTAACAGATTTAATGACTGTGACAAATATTACAAACTGTATAATATGACGGGGGGCCTCTTTGAGAGTCATCCCTCTGCTGATTCCTTCTGCTGCGCAGAGCGCTTGAGCCTTTTTCGTCTCGTTGTTTTGGTTTAATCTTCTTCATCTTCACTGTTCTGTTTCACAGTCTCATCAGCAGCCTCGTTTTTCCCGGCACACAATGGCAGACAAAGTTCGTGACTAACCGGTGAACATGTTGGCAAATATGTATCAACTAAAGAACTAAAGGTATTTCCCTCAAAACAGAGCTTGAACACTTGACTTAGGTCCACAAGGTTGCTTTCATTATACCGTCTTCATTAAGTGATACTGTACGTCGGCCTTTTGACATTGTCACATCTTGTTGAATGGCTCCCAAGTGGTAAAGATGATTAAATAACAAAAGTACTTTGTTGGCATTATATGCTTCAGCAGTTGACCTGCTCGATGTTGAGCCATCACAAACCTCCAGAACAACTTTCGTGCTCTTTGACACATATCATTTCAATGAAAGACAAAACGAAGAGTACCAGATAATACAAAGAGTAGATTAACATCCAACTTTCATTTGCAATGTTTCATCCAACGACTCTTCGTCAGGCATAGAAAAAAAATGTGAACATCCACGTTTTGTATCTCATGGATTATTATCATTTTCATATTTCCAAGGCTTTCAATCAAATACCAGACCTGCGCCATTTTTTTATGATAATGAAGCCAACCTGATGAATCACTCCAGTCACTCTCCTCATCTGTGTTACTTGACAAAGGGCAGAGTGTCGGTTTCTCCTCTTGTGATTTCGGTTACACTTTCCTCAGCATCTGTTTCCCTTCTATCACATCCAGCAGGATCGTCTCTGTCTTGCAGACGGAGACAATAATTCCTTGTCCTTGACAGTTGGAAATTAGCATCTCTGCATCGTTTGTGTGTGTGCCTGTGGCGCAGGCACCATGTGCTGGTTTATGTGCTTCTTCGTGGCCATATTTCTCACTGGATCGTAACCTTGGTCTCCGTGTGTGAGTGTGTCACTGCAGAATGCCATATAGTGACACCACACAGAGAGAAACTGGTGTACACTGTAATTGGCAGTCGTCCACCAGCACAAGTCTGACAGAATTATACCCTGTGGAGCACTTGGTCTTTGTGCAACTGATGGATGAGCCGGAAGCTGCAGGACAAACTGTTTAAGGGGAATTGCCAAACCGGCGCCTCCTATCTCTCCAGAAAAAAGAAGGGAGAAAAAGACGAGGGAATTAGAAAAAAAAAATAGCAGCAAACCTCCTGCTGCATCCCAGGTGATGGATTCTGTGAGTGTCAGACAGATATTTATATCCCTCTCAACGTGGTTAATGCATTTACCACGTTGAGAGGGAAGATTTGTGAGATTGATGATGAACTCGCCGAGTGACAGGAGACCAGACACAAAGCTGTAATTCACAGTGAGGAGCTCGAGCTGGCCTGCTCTCATGTACCAGAATGTGAACTAAAATTAACTCTCCTTAATTTCCCCACAGCCACGATGAGACTTAATGATTCATACTATAATCTTCAACAAAGCCCTATGCTGTAGTGCAGCTCGAGTTACTGTGGCCATTCCGCAGCACGTCGCGTTGGCTGGCTGGAGAGCTGAATGATCTGACGGATCGAGTGAGGAAGCGACAACCTGCGCTCCATCCTCTCCATCCGATTCAAATAAACCTGTCGTGCGTGTTGGGGGGAAGCTTTGCAGTGATTCCTCCAGTTTTATCCTCATGTTCAGCATGTACACTGTAAAAATATGCATTTCATCCAGTCATTTTTACACATAATTGAGCCATTAAGTTCTCATTTTTCCTGCCAGAGAAGCGTCACTGAGACAAATTTTTGACAAGCCACCAACCACACTTTTTAAATTGTCTTTCAGTATCGTTAATCATAACCGCTGCGTTTGCGTTTCTGCAACTTTATCCCCCGTCATTCTGGTCTGGTGCTCATTAGGGTTTTGTCATTTTTGTCCCAATGTATTTAGTTCCAAGTGAGGATCTAGCCATAGAAATATTGATCTGCCGTTGGTCGGTCCACCGCTTTGGTCCAGACTCAAACATCTCAACAACTATTGGATAGATAGCTGCAAAATGTTGTGCTGATACTCGTGGTCCCCAGAGGAGGACTCGTATCCATCATGGTAAGGTTTTAAGTTATTCAGTAAAAATATCTCAAATCATTTCGCACAGAAAATGAATGGTTTCCCGGACGATGTATCCTGACAACTTGGTGATGATCCCCTAACCTTTCGTCCAGCACCACCAGGAGCTTGAGCCTGGTTCATGACCGATGTCATTACCTTCATCCTCAGCCGTATGTTTACTGCTTATATCAAATGTTAAGCATGTTAACATAAAAGGCCAGGGTGTTCAACATGGTAAACTTTTTGCGCATGGCACTCCGAGTCTTTAAAAGAAACGTGGCAGGAACTTTTTGAAACATGTTGATTACTCTCAGAAACGGGATGAAATAGTCTCACTGCAGAGGCAGATTTTCTTCGCTTGTGTCCAGGGCTTTTTGTACTCGATCGCGAACACAAATAGCTTTGAAGGTGTAAGTGTAGACTACCGCCTCGTCAGCCCACTCTCAAGGTAACAGGAAAAACGAGAGAGCGCGCGACAGCAGAGAGGAGAAAGGACCAAGAAAAGAAGCCACAGCGGAGAGACGGGGAGCGGACACTGTGGAGAGAGATGAGGAGGATGAGATAGACTGAGGGTGCAGATAGAGAGACGATGGGGGTAAGGGGGGTGGTGGTGGCGGCGGCGGCGGCGGCGGGGGCGGTTGATGTTAAGGAGGGGTGGAGACTTTGTAAATCTGAGAAGCTGGAGGCGCATTTGAATTCAGGCTGTGTGTCTCCTGCGCTAGCCGAATGTTACCTGCTCTGGCATGGCAACAGAGAGCGAGTGAGAGAGAGAGAGAGAGAGAGCGGGGGGGAGTGGTGAGCTTCAGCTGCAGCCTCCACACACACACACACACGCGCACGCGCACGCACGCGCACGCGCACGCACACCAGCATGCACAGTCACAACAGGAGTGCAAAGAGTGACTCAGGTAAGCAGGAACGCCCCTGATGAGAGAGGACCCTTGAGAAAAGAGAAGCAGCGTGGTGGAGCGAGTGGGAGAGAGACTGGAGGAGGAGCTACAGAGCTGGCATTTTTCTTCTTCTTCTTCTTTTTTTTGAGCAGGAAGAAAAGAGAGAACAGCAGAGAACCCCCCCCCCCCCCCCCCCCCAAAAAAAAAAACAACCCCGAAATCAAAATCTGGACTCCCAGGGTGAGGGTGAGACGGGGACACACAGGCAAGGCAAGACGGCTGCGGAGTGATGCAGGACAGACGACAGAGCGCTGAGACATTGAGTTTTTTGTAGCAAGACTGTTCAGGGGGGGGCTCAGGGCTGGGGAGGGCTTTTTGCAACGGCGTGAGCCGGGACAGGAGAGAGGGGTGAAGTGTGGTAACGGAGGGTAAATAAACCCATGGTGGAAGATGAACCACCTGTCCTTCTGGGATGAGGTCAGCACACACGCACCCTAACACAAGACGTACGAACCTCACACTTCTCGGCACATCCGACTCCGATGTGCCTCCGGGACAGCCGTTGGATTTAGCGTATAGGCTGGAGCCGGACTCCCCACGGAGCAGAGGACTTCGAGGATGCTGTGAGACGTCTGGCGTCGGCGTCCCCTGCAGGACTCACCTGAGGGCAGAACTCAGAGGAGCAACTCCAACCCCCTCCCGGTGATCCCCCCCCCCCCCCCCCCCCCCCCCCCCCCCGTGCGACAACCTGTGGACGTATTGGATTCTTTCTTCCCTTGGCGGTATCCTGAACTCCCCGAAGAGTTGGAGATCCGGTGGATCACCTGTGCCATGAGGATCCTGCGTGTGAGCCTGCCCTGAAACGACCCACCCCAGGGGCTCCATCGGCCTGTCCCCTCCTCTCCCCCCGACGGATGTCTCGATGTATTGCTGTGGGCTGGGACACTGGCGGAGAGTGCAGTCCACCTATGTAAGTGACCCCTCGCAGCATCGCTCGCAGCCTCCATCCCCATCTCTGCGATTGCATGGCAACAGTGGCGTCGTTTTGGTTGCACCGGGGGGCATGCAAAATGCATCTCAAATTAAGAAGACATGAGTCAGGGAAGATTATTTTAATGTGTAGTCACTGCTGCTGTATACTCCTGCTGGTGATGATTCACTCACATCTGTGTGCGGGCATCTGCAGTACGTGAGCACGCGCGATAGCGCAAGCAGCCGTGAGTGTGACTCCTACAACCTGTTTTTTTCCACCGAGGTTGTTCATCACTCAGCGACGGTCTGTGGCCGCAAGTTTTGAGCTGTGCCGCAGTTCATCGGGACAGACGGCGGCATTGTTGAACAGCTGGCCGTACTGATCCCGACACAGGACTTGACAGAAACATCTCTTAAAAAGCAGATACTCAATGTATTCCCCCTCTCTCTCTCTCTCTCTCTCTCTCTCTCTGTGAGGCAAAAGTTGGATTCCATCACCACGGCCAAGTGGACACTTAAAAAGTGATTTTGAATACATGGCAGCTGCTTCAGAAGAGCCGCTCTCCTTCGAGTCCTCTGAGCTGTGTGAAGGAGAAGAGGAGCGGGCGAGGACAGACAGGCGCACTTCTCTCGTTACAGGACACATTTGACTTTGTCTTCTCAATGACAGGGAGGAGCAGGGAGGACTCCTCTCCACCTGTTTCTTGTTAGTCTGTCCTCTTAGCCTCTCCTCCTTCCCTTGCTCTCCTCTCTGTCACTTTCTTCTACTCCTGCTTGCTGCTTCATCTCCACATCCCTTGTTATTTTTTCCCTCTGTGTGTGTGTGTGTGTGTGTGTGTGTGTGTGTGTGTGTGTGTGTGTGTGTGTGCGTGCGTCTACCCCGACCTCTGTTGCAGCTGATACTATACAGTCTGCGAGCTGTGCATTGTGTGATGGCGCTGACTGCAGAGGACCCGGTCCTAACCACTCTCCTACATGAAATAGGCTTACTGTCAGCCCTCAACACTCGATAGGCTGTCGGCGCACGGAGCCTCGCAGATTATAACCCAGTGTACTTCGGCGTGCAGTGTGTGCCCACCTCAGCAACAAGCCAGGAAAAGAAGCTTACAGAACCAAAAAAAAAGAAGGAAAAAAAAGCCACAGATGGATAAAAGCTGTGCGACTTCAAATGGGAGCCGGTGCCGACGTTTCGTAGGCACAAATTTAAAAAAAAAACAAAACAAACCCATTGCTGAGAAAAGAAGTAAAAGTGAAAACTACATTTTTTGTATTTTTTTAGCTCAGGCGTACTCTGGCTTGTGGAGCTAAAGACGAATGGTTAATGCCTCTCTGACGCATGTGGTGCAGAAAACATTACTCATCCGTTCTCTTCACTCCATTTGCTGCGATCCATCATGAGTTGTGTTGCCAACTGCACATTGTCGTCACGATTAATTTACAGTAAGTTAATTAGGTTTCGGGACACAGTGCTTCCCATTCTGGAGGCTGTGAGCCCCCAGAGGTTTGGGAATATGGAGGTCAGCAGATAGCTAATCTGACTGGAAAAAGAAAAATATACAGTCTACTAATTTTTTTTTTCCTCCAGATATTCTCTCTCTCTCTCAAAATTCCGTTCACTTTCTTACAATATTCCCCTGGACGTTGGTGACTGGTGATCTGGCACAGTCTCGCCCGCATTTAATGGCTTCTTTTTCTTGGCCCGTATCCCATCCTCCCACCGAGTTTCCCGGAATTCCGTTCAGTATTTCGTGTGTACCTTGCTGACTAACGAACAAAACAAAAAGGGTCAAGAAACGTGCAAGGTAGATTCACGGCGTGAATAAAGGTTTGAACATAGGAACCGGCAAACCGGACAGTGGCTTGACTTCGCAGGATCATGAATCAAAGAGGTTGGGATGTGATCCACATCCAAATCAACAGGTTTTCATATATTCGGCAGTCGAATATCCCGGCACAGACCACATGCAATGTCTTTTTTTTTTGGACTGTTCCTCCAGGTGTGGCCTTCGCTGGCAGAGAACCGAGCGGCATTACCTTGAGAGCTCGCCTGGCTCTAAGAAGGAGCTTTCAGACGTCCCACTGTTCTCTGCTTCGCCGCTGCTGTGTCTCTATAATGCTGAGTGTCAGGGCGGCTCGGCCAACAGGATGAATTGCGAGACTCAGTTATTCCCTGTTGCATAAACCTGATAGAACTTTAGATAATCGTCTCGGCGAGTAAGAAAGTATGACCAGAGCAGCCTTCCTAACACACGCCGATAATTCAGTTCATAGTTTTAGATCTTCTAAAATTTGTTGCAGTGGTTTTTTTTTTTTCCCTTGGTTGTTGTTTTTTGTGGACGTATTCGTCCTAACCCTAACCCAAACCCTCTTTCACAGCGCAGAGGGTAGTTGTAATTCCTCTCCTCATTGTAGCCCACGTCCGACGGGCACGAATCCATACGGACCACGGATCCATACGCTGCTGGGGTTGGACATTGATTGCGAGGTTGAATCAAAATCTCGTGGATTTGGTAAACACGCTGCAAACGCTGTGGCCTGTATCGACTTGTTTCCACACTCACACATTGCTATTTCCTACTTCCCCCGAGGCAACGGATTGTAGATCACAGACAAAAGGCTGCTCAGCCTCCGCTAGTAATATATATTTATTTGGACATTTTAAACGGGGTTGCAGGCTGGAAAAGTTCATGAAAAGGTCCAAAGCAACATTCTCGGGCATTTGTGTTCTTGCAACCACAGCAACTCCAGAAAGTCCAAGAAGATGTCCGGACTGCAGTGCCTGTCTGACAGCAGCTGTCATTGTTTCATCAACAGTTGATTCATCTGTATACAGCACATCCTTTGGGAAATTTGCATTTCCGTTAGTGTGCGGTCATGCCCACTTTAGAGGTGCAGGTGTGATTATTTTTGAACTGTGGCTGGATCCAGGCTTAATGATGCTAACTAGGTTCATCGCCTCACGGCTTCAGCTCTATGTTTTAACTACAGACATGAGACTGGTAACGATGTTCATCGGATCATTTTTAATCTCTGACAGATTTCCCAAAACGCCGAGCTGTTCCTTTAACTTGTAAAACCCTGCGTTGCAACCTTGCTGAGGGAGCCGTTTTATTTATGGCACCGAGTTTGGGATTTGGGCGCCATTTATCTATAATACCATCAAGCTCTGATTCCGTCAGTCCTTCTCTTGCTCTCTCGCGGCCGTGGAGCTCGGCAACATTGATCACGATCAGAAACACACATGCGAGGAACACAATCGTGCCGAATATACAAAATTATGATTATGAATTATGCCTTTTTTTCTCTTTGTGAATTTATGTGCCAAAAAATGGCAGTAATGTATTCCAGAACAACAACAACCAATTCAATGTAACGTGTTTTTTCCTCTTTAATCTCATGTTGGAGATCAGTAACCTGGCGTCCAATCTGTGTCAGTCTGCCGTGGCCTCAACGGACCGACCCCCTCCAGTCATCTGTCCTCCATCCTCCACTCCATCACCTGCCGCTTCCTCACTCACTCCACTGACACACTCACCATCCCTCCATCTCTCTCCCTCTCTCTCTGTCTCCTCTTCCCTCTCTCTTTCTCAAATTCAATTATTTCCGTCGTTCCCTTGTTTCCTCTCCAAAGTCTCTGCCTGCATCCTTGTGCTCTCAGTCGCTCCTCTCCCAGATGTCAGGGGGGCAGGATTGGCCGTTTGCTGGCCCCAGACTCCGGGATCACGGAGGAGGAGCGTCCGCCAGATGTCTGCTTGCATATTCATACAGGGTTTATGAATCTGAGGAGAGCAGGCAGCCACTGACAAGGGGGAGGAGGAAGAGGAGGATTCAGGAGGGAAGACTGGAGAAAAACTTTTCTGCACGCTCTATTTCTGACTCTGAAACTTTTGGAGCTGTCCTTTTCTTTGTTTCTCTCTCGCTCCCACTCCTCCTCCTCCTCCTCCTCCTCCTCCTCCTCCTCTTCCTCCTCCTTCTGGAGTCAGTTTTGGAACATGTTTGTCCGTGGTGTGATTGGAGGGGGTGATGTTCCATGCAGATGTAAATCTGCTGAGGTTTGCTGGCCCAGGGGAAACGGCGCGGCTGCTGCAGCTTAAGGTGGACTGGCATCTGTGTGTGTGTGAGGGAGGAGTTGGGCCCTTGGCCTCTCCGCCTGGCAGCCATGTCAAAAGGGCCCAAGAACAAAAATGTCTCCTGGGTGAGTACTGCTTTTGCGCCTGGTCGGTTGGGGGGAGGAGTGGACAAGGATTGGAGGGGGAGGGCTGTTGGGGGATCTAAAGAATTCAGTTTTAGTGCCGTCTCACGTCTGTCAGCCTTATCTGCTTTGGAATTTGTTATATTTGGCTGGGAATGCTATATACATATACAGTACAGTATAAAGGACTTTCAACATACAGTTGGTATTGTGCTTATTAAAAATAACAGTTTGTTATTTCTGTTTTGGTGCAAAGGAGCATGTTTTATAGACAAAATTCAGGATTCCTGATCTTTGATCTTTGATCTGATCGTCTCTTTTCCGCCTAATGAGTCAAAACTATCCCCGACCTCTCTGTGCTCTTCTTCTCCAACCTGCTTTACACTCTCCTGTCCGAAACTGAGGAGCACAAACCAACAACATTCAAACCAAATAGTGATGATGATAACCCCCCAATCAATCCAATGTGGAGCGAGAGGCGCTATCGTGCTGAATTTGCATGACTGCAATTGCATGGATATGAATAAACGTTTCAGTCTTTTCTCAAGGTCAGGGCAGATGTGTGAGTCGTAGCTGTGTGGAACCAGTGGAGGCCAGAGAGGGAGCCCTGCCCCGCACCACTGGCCCCAGCTTGACACATACTGTACATATATGTGTGTGTGTACAGTATGTACAGTACTGACTTTTTAACCGTCAGCAGAAACGTTCTTCAGCCGCAAGTTAAAGAGCCAGACAGTGCACTTGTCCAATCAGCGAGGAAGCTTCTGGTAGAGACCCGCACCTTTTCCGGTGGACGTTAACGCCGTTGTGTTTTTGGATTTGCCGTTGTGTTTTCCCTGTTTCTCACTGCGATTTGCACTTCAGGGCCACCGTAGTCAGAAAGCAGCTTCCATCCAGTCTGTGTAAAACTCTCACAGAGACTGAAGATATATACTGTACATCTGTTGCTTTGCAAGGGGGGGCATGGCACTTGAATGGGAAAAAAAGCTAATGTACAGATTGTATAAATGGCTCCGTGGTTTTTGGATTACTGAGAGTATTTTAGCTTCTTACTGTATTCCACGTGTAGCTCGTCGAGCAGCACAGACATAATCAGACTGCCTTATGTAACCTCTTCACAGTCGTGCTTTGGACGCTGTTGGAGTGTTTGAGGAGAGCTGGCTCCCGCTGCACGAGATCCGAGGTGTCACGGAGGAGATTTAGCAAAGCCCTGTGTCTGGCTCAATCCAAAATGTTGGGACCCTTGCAAGAAGACTTATTTATTTTCTTTCTGAAGCGGTGCAGATATTGATAAGGACAATGGTCTGTGCCTTTGTAGTGGAGTGGAGGTCCGCATGTATGTCGCACACAGAGGTCAGTGTCACGGCCCTGCTGACTACAGCCCAGCATTTCTTTCTCACTCTCAGTTACGTAACACTCATCTGTGTCCCTCGACTCTCAAAGCTTCTCCCTGGCGATTCTGGTACCTCAGCGGCCGCCGTGTCGCCCATCTGCTGATGTCCCCCGCTTGGCTGTCCGGGTTACAGGCCACAGTGATTCACTGACCGGGCAGTGTCGCTTATTTGTAAACAGTGATGGAGGACGTATATTCTTGAATACCACTCACTAAGAAAGTACTCGCACGCTCCACTGTCGGCACCATTTGAAAGAGAGATATATGCTTCTTATTTCATTTCATCATGTTTTCAGATATCTGTGCCCTGACCTCGCCGTTTCCACCTTTTGTTTTTATAAATCTTTTCGCCTAGTTTAAAACTAAAATATAAAAAATATCAATATTGTAAATATTAAAACTAAACTAATCCTATTAAGTGTGCCACTCAATTTTACTTTTATTTTAAATAATAATATGAAGTGTATCTCCTTACATCACTTTCTAAATGTTTCTCTAACTCTGGTGGAAATTGATCCTTTTAATTTGAATCTTATCTATTTGTTTTGTTTTTTTCAATCATGTAAATTGAGTGATCTGATCTTTTCTGATTCTCTGGCTGTCAAATCAGACTACACCAATAATACATTACTGTACACCTTAGGTACAAGATACTATTGTTTTGAAATATATCATCTTATCTGAGTTTATCTAAAATATTCAAAATAACAACTGTTAACTGCTACAGTGGAGTAAGAAATGCAATATTTTGGGCATAAACGTCTCAATCTCAACTAAACTACATTATTTGAGTAGATTTACTTTGCACCATGTGTTAAATTGTGATCTCTTCATCACATGTGAGTGTGGACATGTGTTGTTAGCAGTTACATTTTTCCTCTGACTTAGTATCTCAGTAACTCCAGGATACAACAAGAAAATCTGCGATGAGCGGAGAGGAGCCTCTGTCTGTCACTGGTACTTGGGAGCACAGAAGTTGTAAGTTGTGACATAATCACACACTGAACCAATGGGGTGAGAGTATCAGCTTGATCTCTCTGGATGATGAATACTGCGTTTTGTCTGTAGTTGTGGTGTTTAATATTGCAAATCTGGCGCACCAAGGAATTATGCATTGCCAGCTTTCTAATTTCATCTTTTCTATTTTGGAACCAGGCCACGGTAATACTCACATTCGTGCAGCCAAACCCCTGGAAGTATTTTTGAATGCATGCACACACACACGAACACACACACACACACACGCACATGCACACACACACACACACACACACACTAATCAGAGGCGTCACACTCGCAGAGGACGGAGTCATCCAACTGTGGTCAACAACAGAAACGAGACATTCCTCACTTCGGGGTGTTCAACGGTCGCTGAGCAGCGCGGACGGGTCGGACACGTTCCTTGGTGCTTTGAGGTCAGAGTGAGCGGTGCGCGGCGCAACAGATGCCGCGCGGAGAAATAAGCCTTTAATACCCCCAGGACTCGGGAAAGGGTAACAACACTCAACTCACAATGCGGACTTAAGTGAAACCCCCTCACGCAACTCACCCGTACCCGGCTCCAGTGGTGTCCTGTGCGTCGCGGCTGCTCAGGAGCGATCTCACCTTTACGCACGGAACGGCGCTTAAAGAACGGTGTTTTTTTGTTTGTTGTGGGTGACGTCTACCGGCATCCTCGGCTACATCCACCTGTTTCAGAGGTAGAGCCAGTCTCATGGCACACTTGTCCATGTGTGGTTTCATGGAGCCAGGTGAACGATACATTTAAGTGACCGATACAACCGTGGAATAACACGAGTGGACCGCTTTTACCGTCATGCCACCCAAGAAGAAGGTAAAACATGCAGGCTATTGTGTTTTGCATTGTGTGTGTGTGTGTGCGCGTGTGCGCGTGTGCCCGTGTGCCCGCGCGCGCGCAATGGACAGGAAGGCTTGGGAGAATGCGCCATCTGTTGCACAGGGCGTTAATCCTGGTGTGAGGCCTTTCCACATCATTGCACTCAGTGAAACAGTCACAATGCGCATGCAGGGCGGATAGAGGATGCATATCCCCACGCATGTATCATGCCATGTGTCCAACTGAGTACCAAGAGATTGTTGCATAACCAATGGCCTGGCCTGTAAAGATCAGATGGATTAAATCCCTTTTTCTTACCAATTCCTTTCACTTATGACCCCTGGACTTGATGTAAACTCGATGTGCTGTAGTGCCCCACGTGCAGTAAATGAAACATTTGACTTTGTTTTCACTCCACGTATTGAAAGATTTACAAGTGCAATTGGGTCTTTGTTCCATTGTATGATCACCTACAGTACATATATATGAGTTGAGCAGCTATGATGTGACAGTGGCATCATGCTCGAAAAAAGTATTTGGAAAACCAATAGTGATGCCACGTGCAGGGGGAGTGAGAGCATTTTAGTGAGGGAAACTCTGCTTCTTGTGTATCACCATTAACATTCAAGTCACAGAGCAAAACATTCAGCCGTCAATCTTTGGAAAAACCCAGAGGGTTGTTTAACAGCACTCACTGCCGTTCTGGGGCTATTTCCAGAATCCTTAAAGACTATTTTAACCCTCTGGATGAAAAAAATATACTCTGACCAGTGCACCGTTTTAGATCTTCTGAACTGCAAGTCTTATTTTCAAATGCAAACAAACATGGTGAACTTAGTGGAGCTTTTAGCATCCATTTTCTTTATGACTGAATATTGGTCGCCAGAAATAAGACATAAATGCTGATGTTGTGATATGTAAATAACCAACATGCTAAGTATTATAACTTATAACTAGTTTTTATAACTTAAAGGAATGAAATGAGAGCACATGAGAGGCACAAACTGGAGCTTGAGGAAACCTGTGCATAGCCTACTGCGTTGGATTTCAGTGTGGTGGTTAGTGCTGGCCCACTACTTGTTACCCAGAATAGGAAAAGCCTCTTAGTAGCTGGGGCATTAGATCCAGTATACATGCTCCTCTTCCAGGGCAGGAAGTGGAGCAATAAGGCGCTGGAGCTGCCTGGAGAGTTCCAGAAGAATACTTGGTCGAGCCATTTCCTTTGGGATTAGGACTATTTGCAAATTTACAATTTGCAAATAATTGTTTTTTAATCCCCCCCCCCCCCACTACTGTACATCTAGCCTGGCGTTGCCAGACTAATACTCAAGTCTGGCAGAGCAAATGAAATGACCTACCAGAATTCGTCTGGGTCCCAGGCTACTGTACATCTATTTCTTTGTGTTTGACCTGAGACAAATTCACGCTCAAACTTTTTTCATATTGCAGAAGCGTAACAGAGGTGAGGGTCGCAGTGTCTCAATGCAAAACGTGTGAAATGATCATAACAGGAATGTTTTTTGCAAAATGCTTAATTTTTTTTATAATCCCCACACATGCTCACACCCGTCCTCAGCCAACCCTAATCATGTTGCATCACGGTGCTGTGCAGTGCAGCAGAGCAGAGAGACTTGCCGTCTCTGAACTATATGGATGGAACGTATCTTTTACAGGAGCCAACGCAATAGCGGAATTAAGTCGTATATACTGTAGATGGTATTAGCGCAGCCATTGTATCTCATTGATGACTGTCAGGGAGCCTGAGCACATGCAGTCCAAGCAGCAGTGTTGGCTGTCTGCGAGGAGTTTGGATTTGTATCTCCCTCTCTAAATCCGAGATTGACGCATGCTAACTTAATCTCCTTACTCGGAGACAATCATGACCCAGAGAGAGAGGGCGAGAGAGAGAGAGAGGGCGAGAGCGCATACACATTTCCCTTTCCCCTGTAATTCCCCTGAATTTTCCAATTGAGTCTCTGCTTCTGCTTTTCATTTGGGACCAATCTTTTTTTTCTTTTCTTTCGATGCAGATTCTCTCTGGAGGAAAGTGTAGTCAATGGAAATTGATATGGATGTGGTACATGAGGTTCAGGGTAAAGGCCTTAACTGCACATACCAAGAAATTAATGAAAAAGATATCGGCTGTTTTCTGATCCCCTCCCTTGAATAGTAATAGTCCAATCATATCTCAGCAACCAGTAGTTCTTCACTATACTATAGCAGTGTAATTGGTATATACATTTAATATATTTTTTAAATCACTTTTTATCTTCCCCAAAACCAAAAGTAATGAAGCTAAAATACAAGCGTATGAATTGGATAATACGTGTTTATAAACTATAATGAAAGCTGCAAAAAAATAAAGAAGAAACAAAAATCAATGTCTGATCCAAACCGTGCATAAGGAGAATAGTTAAACTCTAAATAATTGGAGATCTAAATGGCCTTAATGCAGCCTTTAATGCCAAAAACTGAGGCTTATGCCAAAGTAAATGTGGCGGTGCCAGCCTGGACATATCTGCACTGTGGTAGCATCCGGCCGACGGAACGGGGCCAGTCTCCTTCTGAAGGATGATGCAAAACCAACTGATTAGACAGAAGACCGCAGTTGGAACGCAGTGCATGCAAATGAACAGACTGGTCATTACCCAGAGATGGAGCAGTGACTGTAAGTCATCAACCGAATAATGTAACAGAAGTGAACGAGCAGCGGCAAAATGTAAGAGGATTGGAGCGATCAGATACAATGTCACTGTTGTTCAGCTCCAGTAATGTACACGAAAAAATATTTAGGGGAGAAAATGAGGAATTTTCCACTATCCGGGCTCAGTGCCAGCAGCTCAATGGAGAGCCGACAGCAAATTAGTCACAATTAGATTAGTGACCTGCTCTACAGACAACAAACTGTAGTAAAGGGTGTTTGGTAAGCAGACAGGGTTTTTGTCCTTCCTGATGCATGACTTTATCCACTTAAGCTCACCAGCAAGGTTTTAATGAAGGTTATAAGTCTCCTGCCCGAGAATGTATCCTCCGATCAGCTAGTGTCCTGACGGCAGGTTTACAGTCTCTTTTACTTGCTCAAGGTTCTAATGTAATACTTTGTCATGCACAACAACTACATCTACTGTGAACCGCTGCTGTAGAACGTTTTTTACTACTTGTCGTCACGCTTGGATTCAGATCCATGTCATACGAGATCAAGCAGGGTACTTGAAGTTAAAGTCCTGTTCATTTGCTGCAATATTTAAGATGAGGGACTGACAATCGGAGGCGGGTGGGTTTGTTACGTGTACATCCCTGGGGGGGCATTTACATGCAGGATTGACTCTGGTGTGTGCTCTGTCTGACGCCTTCCCTCCTGTAAATCTTGAGCTTGCTCATTTTGCTGAAACTCGACTGTAGAAACGGTGTTTTGTTCTTGCATGTTGTGAACATTTGCATGAATCTGTGTGTACATGTTCACAGAAGCTGTGCCTCTGCAGTCGCTTGAGATTCACCTTGAGATTCAAGCATGAACGCCTGCAAGGTAAACCCGAACTGGCAGTGAGGGAGAGGTCTCAAGGCATTGTGTCTCTGCACACGGCAAGCTTTAGTGCTCACTGCTCTCCACAAACTTTTCACCTCACCATAGGCTACAAGATACTCAGCTGTCACAGGGCTGACGGCATCTCCGGTCTGCTCATGCTGGAGCTGCTGTGCAGCGATGGGGAAACTATTCACCCTATAGTTGTCTTTTCGTATAGCTACAAATGAGACATAGATAATGGCAGCACATGGGGAGCAGCCAGCGAGGTGCGGGAAGATGCAGGGAGTTGAGAGCACACATGCACCCCCCGTGCAAAGAAGCCATTAAAGTCAAGAGCACACACTGCATCCCCCAGTGCAAACAAGCCATTAAAGCAACCAGACTCACACACACACACACACACACACACACACACACACACACACACACACACACACACACACGTCCAACCCCTGTGGTCTGCGACCCATCCTTTATCTAGACCGACCACAGTGTGATGCTCTCTCGGTCACTGTGGAGCCGTACGTCATCCACTGTTGTAGTTCACGGCTGCTTCCATGTGGACTCTCTGCTCTGGTGTGAAGCCGGATCAGTCTGAGCTGTGTGAGAACGATGCACATACTCTGCAGGGTAAGCAAGAACCTGAGAATTGATGCCTTTTTGTGTGTGTGTGTGTGTGTGTGTGTGTGTGTGTGTGTGTGTGTGTGTGTCTGTCTGTGTGTGTGTGTCTGTGTGTGTGAGAGAGCATCAGTATTCTTGTGAATGAGTAATCACATGACCCTGTCTGGTGTTTATTCTTTTATTGCACTGGCATGTGGCCGACTTGAATGAGAATTGGACGTTAGATGTTTGACGTATTCAGCTGTGAAGAGAGATGTTGAACGCTGCCGAGCTGACCCTAATTACACTGACATTCTCTGTGGAGATCCAACTGTCAGTTCAACAGCCCTCCGATGGATCTCTATGTATTGCTCGATTGCCGCGTCTTTGATTAGTCTGTGAGGATGTGGTGGATTTCACTTGGTGGTAAGGATGTTGTGTTGGAGATATGGAGGATACCCCCCCCCCCCCCCCCTTTATTGTGTTCCTCTAAGGATCACAGCATATAAGCCATGCGTTGTTTTCATCGGTGGGAGCCATTAATGCTGAGGCTGCATATTCCCCTCAATGGTTGCCATGGAAACGACTCCCCGTATGTCGAGGGACTGTGCAGCCATACTCGTCTCTGCTGCAATGGATAATTACACTGCACGTGTGGGGACATTACTTGGCGAGGTATCTCCAGATGATTAACTTTTGGAGCTGATCGGTCATGGGGGCATAATGAAGCGACGGAGCAAACCAGTAAGTGAGAGATCGTTTATGTTGTGTAAAGAATGTGGCGGGGCATATGAAGTATCTTAGGCTGCACGATGGTGTAGTGGTTAGCGCTGTCGCCTCACAGCACGAGGGTTCTGAGTTCAAATCCTGGTACGAACCAACCGGTTGCATGTTCTCCGGCTTCCTCCCACAGTCCAGAGACATGCAGATTGGGGGTTAGGTTAATTGGAGACTCTAAATTGACCGTAGGTGTGAATGTTGAAAGAAAGAGTGAATGGTTGTCTGTCTCTGTATGTTGGCCCTGCGATACACTGGCGACCAGTCCAGGGTGAACCCCGCCTCTCGCCCAATGTCAGCTGGGATCGGCTCCAGTCTTTTTTCTTTCCCGGTCATTCAGGCCCATGATCTACATGGCTTGTTTTTCCTTATTTTATGCTTCACTAAATAAAGATGTGAATATGAAGAACCTGAATATGTCTTTACTGTGAATGTGAGTTGTATCTCAGCCTTTCTTAAAGTCCTAGAGCAGAGTTCAGTTCGTCCCCTGGGGAGCTGCAGTGGTCCAGGCCGGCCAGCTGGCTCCTGGGGACTCGATGGCTCGGATTATTTCAGTGTAGCGATATGGTCCATCTCCCCAATCAGACGCTCCTTTCCTAATGTACTCCCCTGGCATGCGCTGAAAGAGCTGTGCAAACGCTTTTGCGAGGGAAAGGAGTCACCTTCAGGTAGCGCACGAGAGAATGTGGCTTCACTGGTTCACATCATCTTTGTCCTCCACCTTCCTTTACCCACCATGGAAGCCACGCAATCACACTAATGGGCCGGGATGACTCTCCAACAGGGAGGGACAGGAGCATCAGTGATTGAAGAAAAACTCACAGAAGCAATAGATATGATATGACAGTATATAAACAGTATATGGCATGATGTGCATATAAGTAAGAGAAAAAAACGTGTCGGTCAGAAATTCTGGGTATTATTGGGTTTTTTCCCCCCCAAACATATATTTATTGTTTTTTTGTACAGTATCAGACATAGTATTTATAGAACCAAAAACGTAACACGGAAACACCGTGCATCAACCCCCCACCCCTACACAATAAAGGGGAAAATAAAAATACATTTTGAGAAAATAGAAAAAATGAATTAGTATAGAAAATTAGAAATGTAAATGTATGACAAACATTTATGTACATATAATGCAATTGAATACAAAGATTATATACATTATATACAAAAAAGAGACCGTAAAAGTAGAGCCAAGATCTGAATGCAACATTTTTTTTCCCAGAGATACAGCTCACACTTGCGCATAAAGTTACGATACTGTATATGAATTATGATGAGAATTTTCATATATATACACTGAGTAAAGTCGTGACTTTTTATCCTGGGTAAAAATCGTATCAATAATTCATGTAATTGCCAAAGTTTTGCTTCCCTTCTCCGCGACAGCAGAAGTCACCTGCAGTAGAGAGCTCATTACTGTTTTTAATAATTCAGCAGTGGCGTTTTGTTCTATTGGCCGGGTGACATTGGCTTTCAGGAGAGGCGGTTGCTGTGCGAACAGATGTCTACACCAGTCATGGGTAAATAAAATTCCATTCTTGGGCATAAATTCCGCCCCAGGGAGATTTACTTCCTCCTCCTGTCCTTTTCCGTCCCCGCCATGTTGAATCTTCACATTGTCTCCACCGCATCCTCTCGCTTCTCTGTATTCTTTATTCAACTTTTTGTCATGATGTTTGACAAATTCAGTATACACCCAACCTTAATGTAGTCTTTTATTTATTTTCTCTTCTATGTTTCAGACACACCAGTAAAATTTGCCTCACCTTCTGTCTGAAAACACAGTTAGTCTTCATTCAACATGTGTCCTCACTTCAAACTCCTTCTGCTTCTCACCCTCACCTCCTCCAACCTCCCTTTCAAGTGTTCTCACTTAATTTCATAATACAAGCTGAGCCTTTTGGAGTGGAGGATTGTTCAATTGTTACTATTGGCTTACAGTAATGACATGCTGCACAATCCATCATTGTCAAAGTCCGAGCGTCTCACTGGTGTCAGGCGGCGCATTGTGCTCTCATTTGGAATAACGTGGAAAGTAGGAGTGAGTGACGGGGTAACGGAGAGCCGAAGGGGAAATTGTACCCATGCTGGTCGAGCGTGAAGTTTGAACAGTGAACACTGTGTCTGAGTCTGACATTCACCCAGTGTAGCTGCAGAGCGTCTTCAATGAACATAAAGGCCGCTCCTGTAAAACACATGCACAAGTTTTTGTCTAATATGTTTTTGGTGAAAACATTATTGCTGTCTGGATTGTGTCACTTGCAATGAATGTTGCAAGTGTTGTTGAATGTGACATATACTGCACAGAAGTTCTGGGTCGAAGCTAGAGTTGTAATGTAAAGTAAAGGTGGGTTAATGATACTCAATGCATACCAACTACAGGACTCAGTGATAGCTCTACTGCAACACTACACTGATTTATCTGCCTGAGAAGAATATATCTCAGTTCAGTCGCATCATAACTGAGCTGCACGTGTGTTGACTAAGAAACAGAAAGAGAGCACACCAATTTTAACTGCGTCTACACTGGCGATCTTTCTGCTTCATAACCAATCTCAAAACCCCTTTAACTGCTTTACAAAGCCCTTAATGGTCTTGGTCCAACCTGTTTATCAGATTTGCTTTTGCCCTATGAGCCGTCACGAGCCCTCAGGTTCTTCTGGTGGAGGCATTTCAATTAAAAGTCAACGTGTTAATTGTGCTAATAAAGTACAAATAAAGTCAGATTGGGTCGGTTGGTTGAGTTGCCTAAACATAAACATAAAAACAATACAAAATATTTTTTTCAAATGAGAATTTGATTTACGTACGTTTTTAGGAAACAGGATGTTAGATGACCAGAAGTTTGTTCTGGAGGAAATCAAAAGAGCCAAAATGTTACTGAACCGAAGGTATTATTTCCAGTGCTCCAGTATGTTCATTTATATGAACAATACATATATATATATATTCACAAATCACACAGTTAGTTGCTCAAACCCTCGTTTCTTCCATCCATGTGCTCAAAGAGGGAAATTAACGGCACATTGATGGCAAATTCATGTTAACTAACAAAGCATGAAATATTGAAGCTAATAATCAAGTTCCATGTCATTATTATTCCCAGAACACAAATATCGACATGTGTAATCAAAATATTACATTAGATTTGAGGATGCTGGGAATTACAGAATCACTGTGTTGTTAGAATGCAACAGACGGAGGAGACCGTCCACGGCAGAGGGGGCTGATTTGTGACTTTGGGATGTATCGGGAGAGCCTGATTGACGGGGGGGGCCGTGCCGCCTCCTGGCTGCGACACAGAGGGCATTAATTACCATGTCTTTGAGGGGACAATCTAATCTCCGGGACACATGGCACATAAACCTGAGCATCCCCGGAGGGATCTGCTGCGACACCTCTTGACAGTTAAAGACAGGAGGGTCCTGGGGGAAACGAGGAGGCGTGCGTCATGTTTAGTCACTTGCATTTAAAGACCTTTTGAGGAATTCGATGAAGTGAGGCAAACTTATCGTATTTCTCGTTGTGACCTACCATAGGTAAAGCCCTGATGCGATCTTATTTGATGTGCCAGTCTTCTATATCCACCATTACAACTGTCATCATGTAAATACAGTCAACAAAAATATGCCAGCAGCTGAGATCTTGGCTACCCCATCTAAAAGCTGTTGTCAGTGCTCGTCTCTCTGCCTGGAACCTTTAGCAAATTTAAATCTATAATTGTAAAATGACTGTCTGGTTTGCTGGGATTCGCTCCTGGTCTGTTGCTCTGGATGAACTCTGTTCAAGTCTGAGAAAATGTGACTCACTTGAGCTGCCTTGGCAGGAGCTGCACAAACTTTGAAACACAGAGCGCTCAGAGCGCGCAGACCTCCGCCACGGCTGAGCGGTTTGGCTCTGTCTCGCAATGGTGAAGAATCCTTCACGAACTCTTCATGGCCGAGGCTCGTCTTTGATCATGAACACTGTCCGGGGTTTGGGACTCGACGTGTCAAGACATCCCAGTCACTGATTAATTCATTTCTTAGTCTTTTTTTTTTCTTTTCTGCTTTTATCCGTCACCATACTTCATGGAAGTGCAATATTGAATTGCTGAAGAATTATTTTAAGTGATTGCTAAGAAAAACGCTTCCTTGTCTCGTCTATGTATGTTGTCTGGAGGTATATTAGAATCTCTCTCATTTTTTTGGTATCTATTCGTTTTTAAATTTGTATTTATTTTTATTAGATTGTACTAAGGTTGTTGTTCTTCCTCTTGGCAAATGTAGTTATGATTTAATTTTTTTCATTCAATGATATATTTTCTGGTATCTGTTTTATTTCGTCATGGAAATCATTATCACTGCCTCTTTGGGCATGGACACTTAGAAGAAGATGGAAAAAATTTAATTTGTAACAAAGCTGAGTTTCCTGCCTAAGTAAAGATTGTGTAATGATCCCAAACCTAGCTTGACTCAGGCAATCATGTAGGGCTGCAAATATTAATAACTTTTTGTGCATCACTACTTCCAATACCCAAGTTGATATTTTCAAAAGATTTTTAATTTACCATAATGTAAGACAAAGAAAAGCAGCAAATCATGAAAGAATGTTACAAAATAAATGTAGATAAATTTTTTATTATTAATTTAGCAAAAATGATTGATGATCGAGGTAGTACAGAGACAGTCTCCAACACACTGAACCAGCTGGAGTGATTAAACTCTCATCGCTCTGTCTCCCCCCTGCAGGGAGAGCGTCAGGATTCGGATGTCGTCGAGGAAAGAAACGCCCAGGTGCAGCTGGAGAAGGCCAAGGTACCGTCTCACCGCTGCGTCGTGGTCTCAGCGCGAACCCGACCTCCTCATTTTTCAGAGAGGTTGCTCTCAAGGACGTGACCACATCTACAGACAGGAAACACAGACATCAGGATTAGTGGAGCAATGTTCTGCCGTTAAAATGAGTCATTGTGGTCGTCATCCTTGTCATCCCTTTATGTGCTCAGCGACCGGAGAAGGATAACATTGAAGGAAGGATATTGATAATTGCTGATGTCTGGAGTGATGTGTTAAATACCAAACTAGATTGTTTGACTTTAAGGCCATTTCTAGTCGACTATAACTTCATATACATATATATATATATATATATATAGATATAATGATGCCGGAGGCCATTACACGCAAAGAAATCAGAGCATCACAACTCAAATCCAACTCTTCTCATATTAAACTCTGCAGATACATGTCCCATTGATTATTGAATTAAATCCTCCCCAACAGATTTAATGTGCTCCCAATGGTGCTTGGTGATTAAGGTGGGCAACACGCTCCGCCTGTCCTCCGCTGACCCCGCTGCCTCCTCCACAGCTTCGTCTTTCCAAAGTGGAGTAATTAATTAGCAGCTTGATCCGCGTGCCGCTGACATTTGACTATATGATAGGATTACAGCACCCACATGCGTTCAATCAGGAGCAAGCGGGAATCGGCTAATGTGCAGCGAAGAGCAAGATGCAATTTGCTGTTTTCTCGCGGCAGACACTTTGACTTGTCATCTTAGTTGGAAAAGCCCTGTTAGGTCCAAATGTCCCAGTAAGACATGACAGTGTGACTATGAGCCGGCATGTTCAACGCCAGTTTTTAATGTGCAAATTCATGACTTCCGTTTGTATTAACATTTTGTCCCGAATACCTGTCTTGTGTATCCAGTACAAGCCTGTTGCATTCGCCGTACGTTGCAACTTCTCTTACACTCCAGCAGACGACGACAACGTCCCCGTCCCGGGCCAGGCTGTCACCTTCGAGGCCAGAGACTTCCTGCACGTCAAAGAGGTTTGAAACAAACACACTTGAATGCAATAGATATCATAGACGATACAAAACAATCATACAGTTATTAAGGTTTTTTTTGTCATGGCAAAGTATTAGGGCCCGGGATGAGGGAAAAATATGCATTTCGAGAATACATTTGAATTGTTGAGAATAAACTCAAAATGTTGATGATAAAGTGAAACTGAATCAGGCTCCGATTTTTTGGCGTATTTCGTGAATCAAGTCTGAATGCCAAAAAAAATGTCACCTGTAAAGTCAAAATGTCCAAGCCGAAGATATATATTTAATTCTATTATGAAAATAACGTCAACTTCCTTTGTCCATCAAATCCAGTTAGAGGAGCGACTGACGGCTGTGCGAGCGGCCAGTGTTCCAACCTTCCAAGCGTAGATGTAGTTTTTGGCCCAATCTCTTAAAAGTCCCAGATTACTACAGAATTTCTTTGTTACTAAAACCCATTCTGAAGTGCGATCACCATTTATCTACACAAGGCATTTTGTAGAGGAAGTCATATGCACTAACATTAGTAGTTTGATATATTCTACTTCAATCTTGAAGTGTCAGTTTTAAATTTCCAGAAGTTTAACAATGAGTGGTGGATCGGACGGCCGGTGAAGGAGGATGGTGTGGTGGGCTTCATCCCCAGTCCAGTCAATCTGGAAACCATTCTCATCAGAAGAGAAGTCCAGGCGAGGAAAGCTGCCAAGGCCTTAGCCAAGTATGTACATCGCGCTGCTCTTTCCACCTGATTCAGCACAGCAGGGTGTTTTATACACAAACCTACTGTCCCGTGCTGCATCATCTCCATCGGTACGGCACACATACGAACAAAACATCCACATGATTTTCTTTGAAAACGTGAATTGATTAGTCAAACTGCATTTTGACTAAAAATGTGATATCAGTGTGATAAGGGTCACACCAGGAACTGTTTGGCAGACACGGGACGGACACGGAAGTGCTCTATTTTCATCATGGCTGAAGTGTTGTAGTTCAGATTCTATACGTGTTTATGACCACGAAAGATTTCACGTGAGCTAATTGTGGACTTTTTCCCCCATTTCAGCAAAGCATCCTCTCAACCAGCTCAAGATATGAACTCAAAGAAATACACTCCTCCATCACAAGGTCGGCGTGGACTAAATTGTGCACCAGAGGATTTTTTTCATTGCTGTTGTCAGTTTCAATGTTTGGCAAGTTAACATTAGGTGCCTCTCTTACCTTTTCTCTTTGAACAGCCAATCAGCAAGTGAAAAAGAAACCGGTAAGTTATTGCCGCTCTTCCATCGCAATGTTTCTCATTATATCCATTGACCCAATGAGGGCTGCAGTTGGTCTTTGTGTGTTGTGATGTGTTGTCGACATGAATCCCATTCAAGAGTTTGGATGAAAAACATGTGAAGCATTCAATCAATGTCTCTCCCATCTTAACTAACTCATGTTCATTAGAGACACCAATTATGGACAGAGGATTGATCCAAAGAATTGGCTGTCAATTAAAACTGAATGTGCTTATAGTGATGATGTGGCTTGCAGTGTGAAGACATAATGTCTTGAGATATACTGTATCTAGTATACTGAATTAATCTTCTGTTGTTTTTTTTGTGGTTATAGGGGGAACAGGTGGCTATGTATGATGTAGTGCCTACAATGCGTCCTGTGGTTCTTATGGGGCCATCACTGAAGGGCTTAGATGTGAGTCTTAGTTTTTTTGACCCATGAAGGACCTGAGATGCTGTAAAACCTGATCCAGTTTATCAAAGAAATGTTGGTATCGTGTTTTGACCTTGAATTTTATGGGGAATTTCCATTTTAAAATCCACATTTTCTGTGTAATTCCAGGTTACAGATATGATGCAAAAAGCACTATTTGACTTTTTAAAACATCGATTTGAAGGCAGGTAAGTTCTCATTTAAATCTCCAGTGTCACACCCTTTTACATGGAAATAAAACATGCTGAAAAGCCTGACTGTGTATTCATGCTTGTTACTGTGTCTCTTCACCAGGATCACTATCACGCGAGTCACAGCAGACATCTCTCTTGCTAAACGGTCCATCCTCAACAACCCTGGCAAAAAGGCCTTAATGGACCGGTCCAACACCCGCTCCAATTTAGGTACATTTTATTTTATTTTATACTCTATCTCAAGATATCAAAACAGAAGAGGAACGATTAAGGGAAATAGAGCATCTTAAAAAGAGACAACTGATTTTTTTTTTAATCAGAGCTTAAACTTTAGAGAGTTGTGGAGGTTGTTCCATGACTAGGGCAAAATGTAGGCAGCTGCGAAAAAATCACAACAGCAGTTTGTGAGCGAAGGGAGATGACAAAGATATGAAGGAGGTTTGCCCAGTATGGCTTTATAAATAGAAGCATACCAATGATGCAGTCTCCTTAGGCTTATGAAAACTATGAAACCAAAGTACGCAATGATGTATGGTGGCTTTTATCATCCTAACCTGCAGCCAAGTAGTCGTGGCAAATAATCTTTGGCACCTCTTTCATCAGGTTTTGGAGCCAGATGGTTTAGAGGTTTACTGCAAAATAACTTTAAGCGTCTGATCCCACTGGCACTCATTGTACTGACCCCTTGTCCCACCCATGGTGTTTTTCTTTATCTTATTGGAAAACAATGTCAAGTTTACGTTGCCAAGTTTTTCTGTTTGTGTGAAAACTACAAAGTAGTAATAGACACGGACATGGTAATAGAATGTCTTTGCCCTAGCAGTGAAATTGTACAGTAGACAAGTCATAGTTGCCCCCTGCAGTTGGTAGAAGACAGAATGGGCATAGAACAGTAAAGGGGATACGATTTATTTCTCTGCTCTTGTCTTCCTCATTGCTCTCTCATCCCAGATGCTGCCGGTATGTATGACTGAAAGCTCTGGTAGTCCATGTGTGTTTGAATGCTCCGCCTTCCTCCCTCTTCCTCCTCTCATTACCTCATATCAGCACCGACCGCCCCCGTCACGACTCTGTTTCATGTGTAATAACAAATATACACAGGTATTGACTTGCCTTTACAACTGTTCGATCCAAATCATTTGATTAAGTGGGTTGACAAATATGTCAAAGTGTAGTTTTCTGTGTAAACAAAAAAGAAAGGAAAATCCACAGCCTCCTCCGTGCCTGTCTGCGATCCCTCTAGTGGCCAAACGTTGAATTACTCTTCCCATGAGTGAAACATCTTGATTTTCTTTGTGAATTAGTTACACAGGCACATACAAAAGAAAAAACAGTTAATCAAGTAGTCTTATTAATTAGATAGTCATATATCCTCATATGTCATATGAGTTGCTGACTGGTTTGAGTACTTTTTACTATTACACAGCAGAAACCTGAATATGACAAACGTTTTTGTGATACAAATGTTAATTAAAAAAAATGTCCTAACTGACACAAAACCAACATCTAACTTCCTGTCAATTTCAGTTCCAATTTCTGCCAAGGAAAATTGTATGATGTGGTTGGAAGTTCCAGAAAATCAAATCAAATAAATTGGCCTTTGTTGGTTACTCTTTCCAAGAATTTTTTTCCCCCCTCAACATACGACTTTCATTTCCAACCAAATCCCTTGTTTGGGGGTTGAACTTTCAAAAGAACATTCAAAATGTTTTTAATTTAATTCACATTTCTGGATCATGAAAAAAAAAAAAATGGTTAAAAAAAATAAAAAATAATAGAGAAAAAACCCATCTACTCTCAAACTAATACAGATATTGTTTAAGACCTATACTTTACTTAGAGCAGCTAAACATTGCATTCAACGGCACAATGTGGGTGTTCTAAATACATCGTCATGAGTTTGCGTCAAGGAAAAGAAAGATGCACTACTGGATTCACGTCCAGGTGTTAACATCAGGCCTTTACTGTGTGCTTCTGCAGCCCAGATCCAGGGGGAGGTGGAGCGTATCTTTGAGCTCGCACGCAGCCTGCAGCTGGTTATTCTAGATGCCGACACCATCAATCACCCTCTCCAGGTGACTAAGACCTCCCTGGCTCCAATCCTCGTCTACGTCAAGATCTCCTCGCCAAAGGTAAGCTTTCACCTGAGAGCGCTATAGAATTAAATAAAGTATATCTTTTTTTTAAAAGTCAGCTGCACCTTCTTTTGGATTGACTTTATTAATCCCACGCCGGGGAAATTCACTTGTTTACAGCAGCAGCATCAGTCAAAGGCATCCGGGAAGAGTTGGAAAAAATTGAAAAATAGAGCAACTTATGCATTTAAAAGGGGGGAAAATAGATTAAAAAAAAAGTGCAATGGTTTGGATTTGAAGTAGCAGCAGCAGTGTTGCCGCTTATCCCCGTGTAACGCGACCCCGTTGAAATGCCAGTGGCTGTTGGAAACGTCTTTCCTCCCCTGCTCCTTTAATCTGCTCCTTCACTCCAATCCTGTCGTGAAGGTGTTGACCAGACTGATCAAGACAAGAGGGAAGTCTCAGACCAAGCATCTCAACGTTCAGCTGGTGGCAGCAGACAAGCTCGCCCAGTGTCCGCCGGTGAGTGCCATCTAGTGGCCACTGTGTAAAATAGGCACAGTATAGTAGTAAATTAATGTTGAATGAATTGATAAATGAACGGATGGATGGACTGAAAATGAGTAATATCAGGTTGGGTTGTTTTATTCTGGGAATTTATGGGATGTGATGTGGCAGCTTGGGGTTTACATGATTGGTGATTTGTTTCAGCAGCCAACTTTATTTTGACATACTGTTGGGCCAACATAAAATTTAAAAAATTATTCTAGGAGTGCTGTGGATGAGCATTTTGACTTTCACGTCGGGAAAGAAAACATATCGGAAATATAATTCATCAGTTGATGAAATGAATAAACTATCAAAAAAATAAAGAATATTAATATTTTTGGAAAAAACTTTTGTATTGGTGTCCATGGTTTCTTTGGCGTCTACTGCAGACCACAGATGTCAGAGTGAGTGTTGTAGACTACACAATCAAATACAGGATACTTATCTCTGATGCCAGATTAAAAGTCTTCACTGAATGTTCACACCACTATCATCTGGGTGTCCCTTTTTTTCTGTTGGCCTCGTTTCCTTACATCTCACACAATCGATTGCTAGAAGGATGTTATTTTTTAGAGGCCACCCAAACTGTCAGTGTGTCGCAGATGATGATTTTAAACTACCACTTACAGGTCGGTTCTCTCCTTCCTTTCCCTCTTGGTCCTTTACTTACTCTTGTCCTTTCTTGTGCTTTCCCATAGGAAATGTTTGATGTCATCTTAGATGAAAACCAGCTAACGGACGCTTGTGAGCACATCGCCGATTATCTGGAGTCCTACTGGAGAGCCACTCATCCACCAGAAATGGAGCCTGCCAACCCACTGGTGGCCCAGCTGGCCGAGAACACACTGCCCACCCATCCTACAGGAACACCGGTACATGCATAGTGTACTCGGGGAATCGAGTTATAGAATATAGTATCATTCATGCTGTCATCTCATCTCATCCCACTCGTGTCATCTGTACAGAGAGTCTGCTGAATGTGGAAAAACTGTTTGCATTGTAAAGGATCATTTCTGTAGGAACAGTAATGTTTAATGAAAGAAGAAATCTCACAGTGGGATGCATCTGTATTTGTTTTTCATTTTTCTCCATCTAACATTTTCATTTCATTTCTCCTCATCCTACTGCACTGGAAAGTTGCTGAAATGAAATAGGTCTACCTCTGGTGAGTGAGATACCTTCAAGTTATACTCTAGCTGCATTTTCACCATTCACCACAGCAGTGCAGATGAGTGACAGGAGCGCCTTCTGCAGAGCTTGACAAGAAGGCGCTCGTGTGAACAGTATTTTCATTTTACAAATCAGTCATAAACAGTGTGAGCTGCCTTACTTTAAATCTATCCTCATTCCTTCCCTCCACTGTGAAAAACCATGCAGTGTGTTTGTATTTGTGAGAGTAATTGTACAAGTGTTCTAAGGTCCCATGATAAAATTTTATATTATCATCCAAGAATATCCTAATTGCCTCTGGTGCTGACTGCCAATATAAACACATGGGGGCCAGCTGCCCCCATAACAGCAACTGTGTGTGTGTGTTTGTGTGTGTGTGTGTGAGTGTGTGAGTGTGTGAGTGTGTATATATGTATTTTAGTTTGTGCATATGGACTTGAAACTTGAGGTTGTCTAAATTTGAGGACATGTATACTACATACAGTATATGGTATGACGAATATGACATTACTTTGTATTTTTTTGTACCAGGATGAGCAGAAAAACAAAAAGTCAGCAGCCCCAAAGAGGAAGGGTTCCCGTGAGAACCACCTAGACGAAGACCCCCCTTCTGCCCAGGCTCAAGAGCAGAGGGCTGAGGAGGGCGAAGGAGAGGAGGAAGAGCGGCTCCTGAGGACTGAACCAAAGAGACCCCAGCACACCCACCACCATCACCATCACCACCACCACCGCCGGATGGAGCACCACAGTCACACCCAACACAGCCAAACACCCGGTGGCATGGAAGTTCAGTCGAGCAGGGAGTATAGCCAGAGGCTTCCCCGCAGGCACCCGCACGAGGACAGGGAGGAGGAGGTGGAGGATCTGGTGGAGGAGGACGAGGAGGAGGTCCGTTATAACCACCGGGGCCATAACCACCACCATCATAACAGCAACCACCACCATCACCACCACCACCATCAGCATCACCGCGGGAACAGTCAGCCACACGTCGAAGAAGACTATGAGCAGGAGCACAATGAACGCAATCGCCAGCAAAGGCATCACCAGCCAGTTCCACCACGGACGCACCAAGCGGATCACTATCCTGTACACAATCATCACAACTACCACCATCACCACGGCAGAGACAGAGACAAAGACAAAGACAGAGACAGAGAAAGACACAAGGACAGGGAAAGAGACAGAGAGAGGGATCAAGGTCGAGAGAGAGACAGAGATGCAAGACAATGGCACAGAGATTCTTATACACACTCTTGACTGTTGTCTCCCTCCTGTGGATTGGTGCATGGTTTTAATGCTGCTCAAGTTATAATGCACTACGGGACAGGACAGAATGTGTCATCTTTTTAGAAAATGTTTCTTCTCATATTGTTTGCCCATTTGTACCCTCTGCCACATGCACACACTCTGTCACCTTTTTTTTCCTTTTTCTTTGCTCAAAAGTGTTTAGCTCTTGCAGGATATGAGTTTTGTCTCCGAGTCTTTTCATCTAATTCATTTGTCTCTGTGTGTGTTTTTGCACAGACATTGTTCAAGATTAATTTGCAGTGGTTCGTCCAGGACATTTTATTTTGTCTATTAAAATGTCAGAAAATAGTGAAAATTAAGGACAGTTCACTATCATTTATGACAAAAAAAACATTATAGTCACACATTGGAGAAGCTAGAACCAGCAAATGTTTATGTTTAATATCTGAAAAGATTATTGAATTATCAGTTTGTTGATATTTTTCTGTTGATCGATTAATTGACTAATTGTTACAGCTCAGTTGTAAATTGTTTAATTTTACAATGCAAATGTATGGGAGCTGAGAACAGTCATTGTTACAATTAGTTAACTGACCAATTATTGGAGATTAAGAAGACATTTTCTTCTAGTTTCAATAAAACATTGTGTCTTAACAGAAAACATTATTGGCATGAAACAACTGGTGACAACAATTTTTGAGATATCTACTCTCAGGAAAAATATTGTTTTCCAAAATAAAATAATATGATAATAATGATAACAGAATTATCCTGTATAGTGTGAAATAATTATTTAAATAATTAAATAATCGTTTCATCTATTTTTCTAGCAAAAAAAACAAACATTATCTGATTTCAGCTTCTCAAATGTGAGGATTTGCTGCTTTTTATCAATCTTTTACTATCAAACATTGCAAATCTTGTTTTTGGGCTGTTTGTTGCTGAAAACAAGTGATGATAGCATATTTGTCACTATTATTGACTTTTGATATCATACATATTATATTATTATCATTTGTTGCAGCCCAAAACAGGTTATCAATTAATCAACAGGATGAAACTAAATTGTCGAATCAACATCTGTTCGTTGCTGCATTGAATGCATTTGATGATTTCTGTCTCAAGAGAGAGTTACACAAAGGGAAGTTTTGTCTAATCAAATGCTCAAATAACTGCGGGAATCAACCGAGTTGTGTGTTGGAAACCAGATGCATATCTTCAGAAGTCAACGGTTTATGTTAAACATCGGTACTGAAAGTCAAACTATTTTTCTACTTGATTCTAAAGGGAAGTCATACTTTTCTTCCTACTTTTTTAAAAAAGGTGTTCAATCATATTTATTGACTTGCATTTGCTCTGTCTGAAAGCATGAATACTCTTTTGGTGACACTGACCTGTGCTATATGCTGGATCCTCTATGCATCCTCTTGTGATAAAAATATAGTGCTTGAATACAATATCTATGCATTTGTACATACTTCATAATTGCCTTGTTAGGTAAATGTACGGAGAACGCATTGCCGAATGCATTGGTCGAACCTGACCTACTGTGTATGATTGTTTTGAGTTGACGAGTTCCTTTCAGTATTGTTTGTTTTTGTTATTTTTGTTTTGTACAGCATTCAGAACTTGATTTTGACAAATATGCATTATATTGTTGAAAAATCATTAAAATGTTAAACAAAGAATTGTGCTGAATAACGTTTTAGTTGAAGAAATCAGCAACTGCCCCACTTCTTACAATTCAGTAACCACCAATTTTGTTCTTGGGATTAAAATCATTTCAAAATGAAACAATACAGCCACTGTACGTAGTTTTGCAAGACAATAACAGAGGGTAATTTCATGGGAAGTTGGGTAACAACCAAAGCCGATATCCAACATAAGTTTCTTTTTTAAATTATATATAATGAATTTGGAATATTTTCTCAAATGAAAATTAGATTTACATTACAACTTTAAAATGGAGACAGTTAATAGACACAGCATAATCTATATGATGACGACAAGACTCCTGGAAGTCACTGTTCCAAGCCAAGAAATAGTCCAACATAACTGCATGTAAAACTGCAACTTCCTAATTTTTACACTTCGGTTTTTGTACAGATTGAACAAACAAGATATGTTTTAGTGAGCCTTAGTGGCGCTGTTGCAGATTGTGGAAGTTCTTGGCTCGCAATTCGAATCCATTATTCATTATTCGGTAATTAGTAGTCAACAAATGTATCGATTTACAATATAGCAGACCGACATGCCTATGAAGTTGCTATATGTAGTTAGTCGATACGTTTTTAAAAATCATAAATCAATCATAAAGAATTATAAATCATAATCCACTAACATGCTTTAATGCGTATGTTGATTTGATTGAGATGTGCTGATAACATACAATCTGATCATGTAAACGTCTTACCCTTCATAAGTGCAACACAGACGGCCCATTGATGCAATCTGCTGCTACTCTAATGCGCTGCTGCTCACTTCCGGGAACTATTGAGAGGTTCCGTGATCCGCCATTGCCGGGGGGGGGAAATGGTCCATTGGAGTGAACGGAATTGTCGCGACTCTCTCTCTCAACGGCTCTGGGCTGGATGCTTTTCTCTGTCGCAACAGATACTTGTTCTTGTTGCCTTGTAATGGCCATTTTTCTGTAAACGTGTGAAACAGCGCCCCCAGGGACATCAGGGCTGGTAAATGTCATCCAGCCCGTGTGGACAAAAATGGTAATTGCGCTTTGACCAAACGATGGAAAGAAGACGCAGGTGGAGATGACAAAAAAAACTTTGATTTGAATCAATTAACAAGAACTGAGGACGCACCGCCGCGAAAAGGTCGACGGAGAAGACGTGAAATCCGTCGAAAAAAATAAACTCTGAACTGAACTGAGCTCGACTGTTTCACACTGGCCTCACCCGAAACTCTTTCGAACGTTTATCAGGTCGTGTGATGCTAAATCGACGTTAGCACAGCTCGCGTGGTGCTTCCCCCGTGTTGCTAACGACGACAGCCCCGCCACAGCCACGAGCGCGCGGGGACGTGACAGAACGGGACATGGCGATGCTTCATCCCCATGAAGGAACGGAGGATGGACTTCGAATCGCGTGAGTCAGACTTTACCTTGTCTTGTCTGTCGCTGGTTACCTTCCTTAAGGTCTTTCTGGGGCTGCGCGTGCGCGTGCGCCCACGTGTGCGTGGTTAACTGCGGACTTAGTTATTGTCGATGGTGTGCCTTTATATGATATCATAGTATGAGCAGCCTTGACTCAGCCTGGAAGCTGTTGCGTCACTGTGGTCAGAATCGTTTGTTTGTTTGCTGCGTTTGTTTATTTTCATTATTATATTTTTTCTTTAAAAAAATAAATAGAAATACTGGAGGTTCAATCACCTGTGAATGAGCCTGTACAGACTGGCTGTCTGTTTAGCTTTTTCTTTCTTTCTTGTTGTCTTCAAGCTGTGCTGTGAGTAGATGCCTCTCTTTGATATACCAAGCATATACAGTTGTGTGTGTGTGTGTTCAAGTCCATACACACAAACTAAAATACACACACACACACCCACACACACACACACACACACACACAGACTCCCCCCAGGAGTCAACCACTGTAATAACCACAAATAAGTCTGGACTTGATTGGTGGATTGCAGCGGTTGTTCTCTCACATCTGTCTTTTTCCAGATATCAATTGATTTATCTGGAGTGGGCACGAATGGAAATGAAAACAACAGGAGACTCTATTGTTCAGATTATTACTGTGGTTATACAAGGATTTTAAAAATCTCTCTAGCTTCAGTCAGTATCACAGCAAGGGGAAAATCGTTTTATAGCTTGATCTGATAGGAGCCCAATTTCCTATACAACTATTAAAAGTAGCCATTTCACAGCTGTTTCCCAAAAATGACTTTATTTCCTTTGCACATAAATGAAGGTTAAGTATATACAATTTTACAGTGGCCTTAGAAACTGGTAAACACACACTTGATCTTTTACCCTGCATATTAAACCTATTGCTGCTGCAGCCTTTGTGTTAATCTTGTGGTATTTAATTCAAACTTATTGAAACATATTAAACCACATTGAAAGAAAGAAATTTCTTTGCAAGCTAAATATAAAATTGATTACGTTCAGTTAGTTGAGTTATATTCTTTGCTTTGTGCAAAGTGAGCTATCTGTAGCAAATGCAAAAATCCACAGCACAGTGATTAAAATAACACACTGAACATTCAATATCGTGTACATCAGTAAATTCTTAGTTGTCATAAAATATACAATTAAACATAATTTCAAATCTACATAGATCTGTATGTCATGTCAGACATCCTGCAGCCTAATCATTTTGGCTCATTAAGGCCAGTAATTGCCAACTGCACTGAAATGTATCTTTTCAAAATTGACAACAAAGTTATTGGTCCCTCAATCAAGAATGCCATTCACACCCAGTGTTCTCTTCTTATTCCATTGTTACCACTTTATTGGTGTCCACCAGATCCTGCTGAGACTGCTCATTGCTGACGAAGACTGGGTTGTCAAAGGTAGTTGTCTTTTCAGGGACAGGTAGGTGGCGGCCAGACTTCTTGAAGAGGAAGAGGACGATGAATATCCCAATGGCAATCGCAGTAATGAGCAGCACAGCTGCCAAAATTACGTGGCCACGACTTTGAGTATCCACTGGACTCGAACTTGCTGTACAAATTCAACACATAGATGTTCATTCAAAATAAAAAAAGTACAATCGTGACTGAAATATGACTGATAAAGAGATGTTACTTACCAGATGTGGGTGTTGCTTGTATTAATACTAGAAAGAAGACAAACATGATAAAATAAACTTTTCAAAAGCAATAAAGGTGTTTTTCTGTATCATCTCATTGACAGCATACTCTATCTTAATCAATTCATGAAATTAATATTTTTTTATTTTGTTAGTTTCAGCACTGTAGGTGTTACACATCCCCATTTTTTTAAAACATTATTTTGATTCAGATTTTATAAAAATAATTTACTTTAAGTGTTATTGTCTCACCTTTGGGGGTTTTGCAAATATATTCTCTCCTATTCCACTTTTCACCTGTCCTCCACCTTCCGTCTGACACTTCAATCACTCCGTAAGTGTTGTCACCAGGTTGATCTGTATCCCAGTTAATGTAGTCCATGACTGTTTTATCCAACCACTGCCACACGCCTGGATACAAAGTAAAACAAAAATGTATTTTTTTTTCTGTAGAAATGCTTTTTAAATTTTTTTTAATTAAATACTCGACTTGCTTTCTTTAAGTGTGAGAGGAAACAAGAATTTGAAGAATTTGCGTTTTACGAATATCTATAACCTAACATTATTAATATTATTTCAGATTGTGAAAAGTAGAATTAACTTGACTAATTGAAATGAGATCATCTTATTAAGTTATTTTTGGCAAAAATGTCAGCAGACAGAGGATTAACAGAACACAGCGCGACATTACCATTTGTAAAAATGCTGACAAATTTATATTTAAGCTACATTAATTTTGTAACTTCTTTTCAGAGCTGTTTGTTTTACAGAGATATTTTTTTCCCTTCTTTATGTCCAACAAAGTGTCGTTTAATGTTTCTCCAATGAGAATGTGATGGTACCTTTGTGAGTTTTATACAAGCCCATCCAGAATGAAGAGTGGTTGTCTTCAAATATTTTCACATTCCTTAGAATAAATTGTTGCTCAGTGGGGTCTTCAATGCTGGCAAGAGTTCCACCTTCACAAACAAACAGTAAGTCCTGAGTTATAGCTATACACAGCAGAGTACTTAATCACTGTCCCTAGATAATCCTTACCATGTCTTGCACAGCTAACAGAGGCATCTGACCAACTGAGCCTCTCTGTGAGAAAGAGGTAACAATGACCCTTAAATGGTAGCCAAGTGTAACCGTGTTTGCCTCCGTAATGGGGTCTTTCTGGGTCAACAGGGCATCTTCCTGGGAAATGACTTGATTCTGTTGGTGGCACATCTGTGAATGATAGACACAGTGATGACATGCTTTCAAACCCACAGCGTTGATGTCAGCTCCTATTTGATCTTGTAGCGAAACAAAAACAATGTCACATCTAAAACAAAACCCAAAAGGGGACAGTTTACATTCAATGAAAATTTCATGTCACTTATTGTGTGTAAGTATTAATATGTTTTGGTTGTTATGCTGTGTTCACACCAAACATGAAGCAAATCTTTCGTTTAATGAGATTACATACAAAGTCAGTGCAGAGAAGTGGGTAAACATGAATTTCGATTCACCCACGCTGGGCGACCCGAACGACGTCACACAAATAATGTGAAGACATGAAATCCACGGCACTCGCTTCACTCACTTCCACGTCCGACAGAGAATGGGCGGAAATTAAGCGCTAGTAAACACGATGGGTCTTGCGGCCAATCTCGAATAGTAATGAAAATTTGCTTCGCATTTGGTCTGAGCACAGCGTCATAATTGTCATGAGACGCACCTGTAGACATCATACAAATACTGTTCATTGTCTGATTGCAGTAGGCAGTCTTCCATTTTCCGTCCACATCCACAAACACACAGTCTTGGTCTGTGCTTGGGTACTTTCTATACCAATTGGAAATGGTCATATGCCAGCCATCAACATAGGTGAAATATCCGACAGTCTGAAAAGCAAAATTGATCAAACTGCATTCAGCATTATTCATTCATAATATAGTCTGAATATTTTTTTCAAAGACATCTGTAATCTTAGGAACTTTTACAGTAATAAATCTGATCATTATAGCTACTTTTGTACAATTTGGCTCTTATGGAGCTAAATTATGAACACACATAAGCATACTAATGTTGTTATATTTGGATTTTATGATACACAATTGATATAGCATTTTGTTACACAGAAGTAATTAGTTATATAAATTGACAATTTGTTATTCATATTTATATATGTAAATTAATTCTAAAAATCTTCTAAAAACAAGTCAATGTATTTTTGCTTGAGCATTTACATTAGTCAACAAGCATGAAGTCAAAAGTAGAGGCTTGTAGTGTTTTTTGCTGTATTCTGTTCAAGATGCTTTGTGCCTTGTACCTGTTTTTTGTTCAGTCCAATCCACACAGGACTGTTCAGATTCAAAGCCATCAGCTCGACATAGGTCTGTGACCACACATTTCGCAGGCTAGCCAGGTTGGCACTGTCACTTTGACAGTTCTTCTGGGCTGCATCCCAGTTCATGGGCTGAGTGACAACTTTGATTGAGTCATTAAATAGTTTCACATATGCAGTAGTCACTGTTGGTTCAGGGGAGTCTGGGAGAGATTGGTCTGTTTAGAGTGAGACATTAGATAAGTTAAGCTTTTTTTATTCATCTTTAAGTCAGGTACTGGTATTGTATAGATGCAATTCTTACTTTCTCAAAATACATGTTTTTTGAATAGGCCCATGTTTGAAATAGTGTTACACCTTTAAAATTTATTGTTGAAATCACAATTTTTTATATTGGGAAATTCTAATTTCAATACAGTGCTGTCACACAACAGATCCTCAGATGCTGTTGTACAATTAATGGTATTAAATGTAGAATTACCCCTTTATTAAAAATTCACACATCTTACTTAGTTTGAATGTAATAATTATATTGATACGATAACTTAGTGTAAAGACAACAGTGAGCAGAGCTGCTTACTGACAACAACAAGGTTTTGCATCAATGAACCCTGGGAATTCCTGTTTGTTACTAAGACAGGCAAAAAAAGGCTCACCAAGATTTCGAAGACACACATATCCATTGGTATCATTGCAGGACATTTGTTGCCATTTCCCAATGCCAATGGTAGGATCAGTAATCATCGCAGCACACTCTTTCTGATGAAGCATAGAGAGAGAAAAGTGAGGCAAAGAGCGCTAAGGGCAACTATTGTAAGATTCATATATTACTGTTCTTTATCACTGAAGGATAGGATGGAACATCAGATAACTGTGAAAGCTGCAAGCCGCAAATTATCTGGTCTTTCAAGTTTTGTGACGGGGATATATCCTCTCCTGATGAGTCATGTTTAAAACCTCCACATTTCAGAAACTTAAGAATATACAAGATAAGTTTTGCACAGCAGTACAAAGACATAGATAAGAGAAGGAAGTAAATCAAAGATGTTCATCTGGGAATTTTTCTAAAATCTGTTGATTTAAAAAAATGTAAATCACCACCCACTGACGGGACTAAGTTTTCCTTGTTAACTTGAACTAAGTGAGAGAGTGGGGTACCCAATAATTTCTATAGTAGACTGTGACCCCTCAAAGTGTTCTCTATATATTCTTGGTTTATTTGATTTGAATTAAAACATATTCATATAAATATCTATGATAATGAATAACCCCTTAACAAATAACTTAAAAATAAGTGAATAACATTAAGGGGCAGTAATATGGTATGATACTGTATTTGTACTTATTTCAGTCGCCCATTGCATTTCCACAGTTACAAGACAACAGTTTTTTGAAAAGTACGGTTGTCATGAGAGGATAGTTAACCCTCTGCAGTGAAACCAGGATGTCAGAAATCATTATTAATACACAGAAAACCTGTTAAAAACTAGGGCTGTAGTCAGACCAAAGAAAATCCATTCCGGAGAAGTGGCAAAAATATAAAGTATATTACCTCATTATTGGAAAAAGGGGCATGCAGCTGTAATGAAAAAGCAAAATGTCAGAACTATTACAAATAATATAGCAATACATCAAAAATGTATTTTTAACTTCAATATAATATAATTATTAGACCAAAAATGTATAGCTTTAAATATGCTTATTGTAATGTGTTCACACGCAAAGCCTCAACTGGTTAACTCAAAAGATGACAGCATTCCAACAGAAAAAAATGCTCTTAAAATGTATATATGATATGCCAAGTTGGCTGTGGAACAATTGTTTGCAAAAAGTGTCACTCGACTCTTTGTAACCCGTTATAACAAAATGCAGCCACACAAGCTATGTTTCCATCTATATGTCGAGAATTTTTGCCAAAGGCAAAAACCACATTGACCACTAATTGAACAGTCAAGAGATGACAGCTCTATGGCAAACAATGTAGATGCAGATAACTCATTCAAATTCTAGATAAAGGTTGTGTATGATAGAGGCAAAATCCCTGCTCATCATTAAAGTGTGATGTATTTTTTTCCAGTCTGGAGAAGTGGCAAAAATATAAAGTATATTACCCGACGATTGTACGGAAGGACATGCATCTGTAATGGAAAACCAGTATGTCAGAACGATTACAAATAATATAGCAATACATCACAAATGTATTTTAAACTTTACAGATCCAAGGATAGGATAGGATATTTAACCCTCTGTAGTGAAACCAGTGTATCATTATTAATAGGCAGAAAACCTGTTACAAACTAGGGCTGTAGTTAGACCAAAGAAAACCTGTAGGTTATCGCTAGATTGATTAATTCAGCCACAGTGCAATAAGTGCACACTACATGATATCCTAAATGAATTATAAAGAAACATATTTATTTGTTTTTCATTATTATTCAAATCTAATAATAGACCAAACTTTTATTTTTTAATAATATGATATAATTATTAGACCACAAATATATATATTTAAATATGCTAATTCTTATGTGTTCACACGCAAAGCGTCAACTGGTAAACTCAAAAGTTGACAGCATCCCAACAGAGAAAATGATCTTAAAATGTATATATGATATGCCAAGTTGGCTGTGGAGTTGTGATATCCAAACAATTGTTTGCAAATATGACACTTGACTTTTTTGTAACCTGTTTTAACAAAATGCAGCCACACAAGCTATGTTGCCATCTAAATGTCAGAGAATTTTTCGCCGAAGGCAAATACCACATTGCCCACTAATTGACCGGTCAAGTGACGACAACTCTATGGCAAACAATGTAGATGCAGATAACTCATTCAAATTCTAGATAAAGGTTTTGTATGATAGAGGCAAAATCCCTGCCCATCATTAAAGTGTGATGTATTTTTTTCCAGTCTGGAGAAGTGGCAAAAATATAAAGTATATTACCCGACGATTGTACAGAAGGCCATGCATCTGTAATGGAAAACCAGTATGTCAGAACGATTACAAATAATATAGCAATACATCACAAATGTATTTTAAACTTTACAGATCCAAGGATAGGATAGGATATTTAACCCTCTGTAGTGAAACCAGTGTGTATCATTATTAATAGGCAGAAAACCTGTTACAAACTAGGGCTGTAGTTAGACCAAAGAAAATCTGTAGGTTATCGCTAGATTGATTAATTCAGCCACAGTGCAATAAGTGCACACTACATGATATCCTAAATGAATTATAAAGAAACATATTTATTTGTTTTTCATTATTATCCAAATCTAATAATAGACCAAACTTTTATTTTTTAATAATATGATATAATATAATTATTAGAACACAAATGTATATATCTAAATATGCTAATTCTTATGTGTTTGCACGCAAAGCCTCAACTGGTAAACTCAAAAGTTGACAGCATCCCAACAGAGAAAATGATCTTAAAATGTAAATATGATATGCCAAGTTGGCTGTGGAGCTGTGATATCCAAACAATTGTTTGCAAATATGACACTCGACTTTTTTGTAACCTGTTTTAACAAAATGCAGCCACACAAGCTATGGTGCCATCTAAATGTCAAGAGAGTTTTTCACAAATGGCAAAAAACACCTCAAGCAAGCGTATAAACTTTTTAGCGAATTAAAGAAAGTTTTTCGAATCGTGCTGTTTCATTAACTTTTTCTAATACGATACTTCAAAATGCGTATTAAAAATTGGTTGATGGAAAAATAGCTGCTGAATTCTGTGACGTGTCAGTCTTTGGAACCAACTCCAAACTGACTGTTTAGTATACATTCAGTAAATCATAAATCATTTTGATCTAGCAATTTAACAGGACGGGCTGTAGTTAGGCCAAAGAAAATCTACAGGTTAATTTATGGTTCTCTGAAAACAGAACTTCAATATCTGATCTCTTGAACTAATTATTTTTACTCATTAATGCCGTTTTCATGAATTATCTCTTCCTGACATGGGGCAGGAAGCGAAGCCTCTTATGGTATTTTTGGGCTTTTGTTATGCTAATTTCCTAATCCGCGGGCAGCTTGGTCAAATATGCACAGGTGACATTCATCCTGTTTACTCACGTAATTTATATATTTTTCTGAAAATAGAAGCGTTTGATGAATTCGATGAGGCCTGTTCGTATAAACTCACGGTTCAAACAGATGTAGGAGAAATTTAGGATTAGAATATGAACATGTTCTTGCTTGAGGCCCATTGATTTAACATCTAACACGACTAATGTGAAACATTTAGTGGCATCTAGTAGTAAGATTGGCGATCACAACCAACTAAATTTCTGCTCACCCCTCACTTCCAAGCATGAAGCTACGGTGGCTTTCAGAAACCATCTTGGGGAAAATGTATGTTTAAATGTATTTTTTTTGGACCATTTCCCCTCCAATGACATTAATTAGTTAGTATAATAACTGCAGCAGTATAATAATGAGTATTATACTGCTGCTAGCCACCAGGGGGTGATCAAGATGTTTTTGGCATCACCCTTGCTGTCATGTTGTCCATCTTTTTATAAATTCTATGAATCTCGGCTACCGTAGGAAGGGCTCATTCCAAGGTTATGAAAACACAATGGTTCTTAGTTTCTGGTGATTCAACACTAATGGAAACATAATATATTCCATTTCTGTCAATAGATCCCCTTCAGTGTCCACTTACATTAGGTGGCCAGTTGTTGTATTGCATTGGTCGCCCATCTGTCCAGCAAAACTGCTGACTATGTTTATTATGCAAGCCAATCCACAGGTTTGTTGTGGGTGCCTTGACCATTTCATTCGACAAAAACACTAAAAAACCAAAAAAACATAAATGCATGGTTTTCATCAGAAATTCTCAATTTGTATTTTAAGCATACATCAGATTTGTTCAATTGTCTTTGGCTACGCCAACCGCTAGCACTTATCTTAAGGTGTTGACAAGTGATGTTTACAAACTGCACTCGCATTGTTGTGTTGTGTGGTCCGCACCATTTTTTTTTGTTTTAGATTTACAGAGCCAGGGCTGAGCCTAAAGCCAGAATTTTTTTCCGGTTTACACACAAAAGCGATAGCTAACGGACAGTGAGGAAATATTCGCTAATTTTTACAAAACATGTATTGCCCCTTTATTGTCTGGTGGGTGCAGCCAAAGACAATTGAACAAATCTGATGTATGCTCAAAATACAAACTGAGAATTTCTGACGAAAAAAAACCCTGTAAAGTAGTTATGTGAAATATGTACAATATACATTTCTCTGGAATATATGTATAGATGACAGTTTTATGGAAATAAAATTATAAAGCAAACCTTGTGTATGTCTGGAGAGAATCGAGGCTAGATTTCCTCCCATTGCTTTGCATTGTGTCCTTGCGCCTTCCCATGTCTCATTTTGGCTATTAATGATGCTGTAACACTACAGGTGAAAAATTCAAATGAGCAGTACCTTATTTTTGTTCTTTAAATACACCAGTGCATTAAAAGCAGTGTTGTGCGATTGAAGGCCCTTTTTCATTTCAGGAACTGAGAATGGAATTTTGGACATCAGTCGTTTTCCCATCTCTTCAACAATTATGAAAGGATAAAATAAAAGTGACCTCTGACCTTCGAGTTAATTTTTTTCCAGTTTTGTAGACAGCCACCTCTTGGATGAACTGTTGGTGCTACAGTGGCATTGGCAGGTGGTGAGTCACTGCGTTTACAAATGGGCGAGAACTCTAACCCACAATTATAATCATGCCAGAACCCTGTGATTGAAACCAGAATATGAAATAGAATTATCAGCAAAAAAAGTGCCTTTTTATAACTAATCATAGATGTTTTCTTTATTGAATTCATCATAAGACAATTGAAGATTAATACATGTTGTGTTACTCACCCATAGAAGAATACATGACAGCACAATTCTCATCGTTGTTCGAGAAATTGGGTTGATTTTCATCCCATTTTTGAAACACCACTGGAGAGCCATCCATCCACCTTTTTGGACAAGAGCATTTAAAGACACTTCATGTTTTACATTGTTACGCTGCGAAATAGTTTTATCAAAATATGGAGATTCTCATTCATCCTGGTCAGAGTTGGCCACGAGGGTTGTGATACACAAATCTGACAAAGATCATTTGTTGCCTAATTTCTATGCATCTGATGCTAGCCATCCAAATGTACAACCTTGCAACTGTAATTTTTCAAACCACATAACTTTTCAGTAAAATGACATACAGCACAAACACACCATTCAATTGGTCACTTCAGCAATATGTCACACAAATCTGTTACTGACTTTTGTTTGTTTCTTTTATATTTTGAATTTAATCTATTATTAATTGCTCAATTCATACTCACGCAAATGTTCCATCAAGGTCTACATTCAGGCCTATCCAGTAAGACAAAGGTTCTTTGGATATCTACACACAGGTGGAGGTATATAGTAAAATAAGTATGTTTTGATGATTGATGATTAATGTCAATAATGTAGTATATTAATGTCACTGCTTACCTGTTTCCATAAAAATATTCTTTCAGCCTCACTGTTGATAGTTACCAAGTCACTATGCATCTCTTGGCAAAGCTTACGCGCCTCTTCCATGGCCATTGGTCTCCTGGCAAATTTATACTGATTTCCTTTCCATTCCAGCCACCCATCTGAGGTTGTATTGTAGTCTGAAAACATGTTCGAGTGTAAGTAAGCACTATTTTTCAGCAACCTACGTAGAAAATAAAATTCTTGCAAGATCGCATTGAGCTGGAT
Organism: Scophthalmus maximus; assembly: GCF_022379125.1. Taxonomy (NCBI): domain Eukaryota; kingdom Metazoa; phylum Chordata; class Actinopteri; order Pleuronectiformes; family Scophthalmidae; genus Scophthalmus; species Scophthalmus maximus. The sequence continues at coordinate 21,303,202 of NC_061519.1, forward strand.
TCGATCTCACTACAGCAAAAGCCTCGAAATTGGAAGTCCTCGATAATCACATAGAAAATAAAGAATTTTATTGTGACTTATATATGCACTTTGAGTCGATTCGAATGTGTTCGGTTAATATGTATTTCCTTTGTCCGTAGCAGTTGAAAAAAAAAATAACATTACATTGAGAATTTTATTTTCTACGTAGGTTGCTGAAAAATAGTGCTTACTTATACAATCATATTCACCGCAGCAGATATGAGATGCGACCCGATGCGACGTGCAAATTGACACTTATATGTTTGTGAATGAGTGACAAATCTGCTGACTGAGGCGGATAACATCCGCAGCTCTTAGGTACGGGAACCAGTTAAATCGAAAACCAGTTGGGCCATAACACCGGCCATTCGCTCACAGACTCCCATAAAACTCAAGAAGGGGATGTCACTTGCTGAACCGGGTTACAGAGTAACCGCCCGTACGGGACGCTCTAAGAAGTAAGCGAACGCACCCGCAAATTGACAGCGATCCTTTCATTGGTCAACACTACACCTGGAATTCTACTGGTTGAGGATTTATGCTAGGGTTGTCACACAAAAAATCCAATCGCACAGCAGAAATCCGTAAGCAGACAAGTCGAGAGCGCACAGGAGAAGTGCGAGTGCGAGGAGAAGAGTTGGAGCTGAGAGCAGGAAATCTGTGCGAGCAACAACATAATCTTAGTGCGAGCAACAATATATTTGCGCACAAGCGTACAGTTTGAGCAGCAGCAGAAAAAATGTGAACGCAAGAAGAAGAATTTGAGCACAAGAAGGAGCTATTTGTGTGCGAGGGCAGATTTTGAAGGAAAGAATGACAAATCTGAATGTGAAATCACTAAGTAATGCGCACAAACCGAAAGACCACGCTCTTGAATAAAGATAGTAAAATAACTCCTTATTAACCCACAGCAGCATCATTTGTAGGGTCAGAGAATCGCTGGCTAAAAAGTGAGAGCTGCTGTTGTTTCTTTTTGCAGCTGACCTCAATTAATTTCATAAGGTAGCAACACATTTTCAATTTGTGTTTGCAGCATATTTTTTAATCATTCAATAAACAGCAAGGTTTGGCTTAAAAGTGCATTTTCTCGGTTGTGTAGAGAAATGGTCAACTTACCAGGGGTGACACGATCTGGAGGTGGATTTGGAGTCACTCCTATAAGAACAAAAGATACTGGTTGTAGGCCGCTTCCAGTCAAGAATGTTTACTCCTTAGTGAATGTGAGCGACATTGTTGGAAAGCTTGCTTGATCAATCTTCAGTAAATGTTACAAAATTGTTACACATGTTCAAAACCTTGATACCCAAAAAGAAAGACAGAAATGGATTCAGCTGTTAAGTCATTTCACCTGCACTGATCTGGCACAGCCATCCATGGTAACTCTCACAGTGCACATCATTCCAAGACCCACTCCTTTCTTTGTTATGCATTTTGAATTCAGCACAGGATTCTACATTATTTTTATTGTTTGGCTCGCCATCCTCCCAGTGTTGGAAATTCAGCTACAACAAAGAACAAAACAAATAAAAGACAAAGTGAATTAGTTGAGTCTGCTAAACTCTGAAATAAATGACTATTGAAATTTAAATGAATTAACTCACTGGGGATCCATCGCTCCATACATAACCAGTGGCTGGGTCAGGGGCACTAAGTCCAATCCAGACGCCCTGGTAGCTATAGAGATAATGGTCAAATTTGTATTAAGGATTTAAGCTTACGTTTTTAAATAAGATAACTTCATAGTTATTATCTGTGGGAGTGGAGTCCTGGACACCGTTATAATCATCTACAACCAGTATATCATTATTTTTTTTGTCAGGTCCTACTGTACCGATTTGGCAGTACTCCAAGCTCAGCCTGACTGTGGATGCTGAGCAGGTCTCCTCCAATGGTCCTGCAATAATCTCTGGCCTCGAACCAGGTTCTCAGGTCTGAAGATGACTTTAAAAACAGCTTGACCGCAAGACAAAGAGGTTCAACATGTCACTTCAACCCAAGCTGTGATGCATCATTTAAACTGACAAACTGTGTTTTATTGTCTCTTCACTCTTTGTATGTGTACAGGATTGAATATTTTCAGTGTTTTGTTTTTTGACGAACAGCACAAGCGCATATATATCTGAACAATGGTACTTAAGAGGTATAATTAAGGAACTTTTTACTCTATAGATCTATAGAAGATCATTTTAGAGTTTGGATCTGTGTGTGAGTGAGGAACAACAGATCTAGCAGAAACTTTTTTTAATTGCTTAATTCAGGAGTGTTACGTAAACACTCTATATGAAGTATTTTTATAAGACCCAATAATATGAACAGCTCAAGCTAACAGAGAGAACTATCATAACTAATGAACTAATTGCAGCAGCTAATGTTTAACTGCCAATGTTTATGTTTTATTTTTCTAGTGGTTTTACCTTAAAGCAGACGTTTTTTGATCCTACTTGAGTCCATGTGTCTGCACACTTCAGAGGGATAAGTGTGGGTGGGGCAGGGGTTAAAACTGCCCCCTCTGCCAGCTGCTTGCAAATATATTTCTCCTGATTGGCACATGGCAGCACATCCCAGAGACCAGCAAAAATCCCAGTTTTCATGGCAACACAGCCTTTTTGGCGACCTTGTGTTGTTGAGGGAGAAATTATTAAATACCAGCTGTAAAACTATTTTCTGCCACATTTTACTGATGGAATTTAGAATGTTTCCATACCTGGCATCTCAGCGTTCCAGTGAGTGAACCTCACCGAGGCTGTGTTGGTCCACACAAATTCATCAATGTTTTTCTGGTTTGACAGCCCTAACCAGAAGTACTTTTCTGGTCTCAACCCCACCAAGCTGACAAGGAAGGCATTGTCCACGCTGCAATATTTATATAAGAGCAGACTCCTGGTCATACAGTATCAAAACCATACAAACATTTTTTTGTTTCATTAAAAGGCAGTTTTTCAATCCCATTGTATTCATAAGCCTGTAGCAAGCTCAAGGTCATTTGGAATAAAAATAAACATCCGTACCCAGTTGAAACATCAGCTAAATAAGAATCTGATCTCTTGCAGTCATCTTTGGCTTCATCAAAAGTTTTTGTCTCTGTCCCTATGAAGTAGCAGTATGAGCCATGTCTCCTCCATCCCTGGATTGTTGGGGGCGTAAAAGAGACAATTGCACTCATGTGATTTCTCATAATTTATTATGATTTTAAAAGGAGAAAAGGTGCTCAGTTGGGGAAAAATATGGCTACTGAAGGAAAAATATCTGGCTAAGTGGAAAAAAGTAAAAAAAAAAAAATGCTGTTTAAAAAAAACCCCATAACAGCTCCATTTTGTGTGATTCCTGGAATTTCAGGTACTACTCAAATCATGAACATGGGACATGATTTTAAGAAAGAGATTAATGATTTTTTTTTTAAAGAAGGATAGAATAGGTAAACTTTACATTTTTGCACCCTATGTCCTTCTCCACTTCATCTCCAGTGGGTTTTGAAGCACTCATCTTCATACAAATGAAGCCATGTTTCTCCTCACACACACAGTTAGCCCAGTTCCCATTCTGCAACAAAGAAACATAAATCAAAAAAAATCTACATATTTAATATAATTAAATAGATATATAAAGTACACAATATATATTCAATGTATGTACCATTAGGGTCAATTGTAATTTTGTAGCTCCACAATCTGCTGCCTCTCCCTCTCCCTCCCTGTGTATTGTGTGCAGGATACAATGTGAAACACCCCAACCCACCCACCCACACACACACACACACACACACACACACACACTCTCTCTCTCTCTCCTTACCTCTCCTCGGATCAGAACACAGTCTTTTGTATCAGTGGACACAGTAGGTTTCCCAAACTCCCAGCTGGTGAAGCTGACAGTGGAGTGGTCAATCCAGTCAAACAATCCCTCTATCTTCATGTCATTCAGTCCAATCCAAAGCTTATCTGTGGATGCTGCAGACGCGACCCAATGTTAGTTGTTTTTCCATAAACAATTTACAATAATGTATATTTTTTCATTTGTTTTTGTTCCATGTTTTTCTTGCGAAACTCCTGAAATTTGCTTGCTCCTTATTTTCTGCCTTTATCAAATGGTGCTAGCTGAGAGATGAGGCCATGCAACAAAGGTCCCTGGCCAGACTCAAACCAGAGTCGTTCTTAACTGAAAGAAGCTGTTCTTTGAAGGTAAACTTTTTGTCTTTGATTTGTCTTTGCATACCATATCCAAGCTGAGAGATGACAAAGCTTTGGTCCTCCACATTGCGGATGCTGACTAGGTCCCCCCCTTCGTTACGGCACTCTCTCTGTGCATCAGACCATGTTTTCTGATTACGATTAAGGTGGAAGCAGTGATGGTTGTAAGGAATCCAAGGGCTTGGACAAAAGCCTGTCTCAAAGGCTGATCATGAAAAGAATAAATAAATGTAAGGACTGACAATTATACAGTGTAGTTCTATGTCAACCAGAGAATTTTTACAATATAATAGATGATGTCCCGACCTTGTGCAGGATTTTCCTCAGCCCGTTTACTGTAGCAGATGTAGCCCAGCTTCTTGCTGCAAGGTGAACTCTGCCAGGACAACTGTACAGCAGCATTAACAACTGTACAGGTGTATCCTGGATTAGGAAGTGGATGTCCTAAAACAAGAAGAGAGTTATACTTAACATGTTAGTTTTGCAGTCTTCCATCACTTCACAGATTCATCCCAGTCTTGTAGTCCCACATGTAAGCCTTACAAAACCCAAATTGTTTTTTATACGCTCAACATTTATGGGGTAAGAAAAGCAAGATATAAACTGTTCATTTGTGGCCTTGTTATTTGGACATTTTTAACATTTTTACCTCTGCACAGAGCCAGAATGGCTGTTTCCCTCTCTTTTCAGTTTTTGGGCAAATATGAGAGTGGTATTGATATTTCCCAAATTATTGAATTATTCCTTTCAATAAGTGTTTACACTACTGTTCCTAGGATTTATATCAATTTCCCATGCTCAAATTGATTTATCATTCTTTTAAACAACCTCAACAATTAGCCTCACAATAAAGTCAGCACTACTTCAGGCTCATATAAGAATTGAAATTAAAATTGAGTCTACAACGTTGATTCAGTCTGTTAATACATTAACAGACAAAAGTCAAGAACATTTAAAAATCACTTGTAAACTCTTATGGGAAACATTAATTTATTATATAATAATATTCTGGAACCATTATAAACAACTACTTTCAATGGATTGTTGGAAAAACCTGCTCAAAAAGTCCCTAAATGCCTATTTGGACGCCATTGTGTAATAATTGCATTCTGCCTTGTGCCAGGTGGTTTTAGCCATCATCTCTTGATCATCATGATATCATGTACAATATTTTAAATGTCGCTAAATTCCCAATGAAGCCATTGTCATTTACATGTTTTTCTGTTTCTGGTTGAGAATAAAACAAGTATTAATTGTTAAGACTACATGTAAACCTGCAGCCCCCTCCAAGCCACTTTCCAAATCACCATGCACACAAGACACATGCTGCTGTAATAACTAAACACATTTTACTGGTATAGATGTCAGTATGGGAGATTTTTTTTTATTTCAGTTAAGCTTACATATGCATTGGAAAAAAACAAAAATTTTGTAACGATTTGTTTCGTAGCCACAGGTTTTCATCACACTGGATTATATCTTGTGCTTGCAATAAATGATACTTGATTTCGAGAATTGCTATAAAAGTATTGAAATGGGGGAAATCCCTACCTGAGTCCCATTTCATGTAACGGTAAGGCCTCCCATTGGACCATTTCCAGCCATGTTCTGGATCCAGGATCAGCCCAGTCCAAAGCATACTGCCCACTGTCCCCAGTAGTACTGTTGGGGGCATGGAAAACATGCTAAAAAATGTCCCTATGTTATTCCGTAGATTTGTTGTGTTTTGTGGTTCATATGATTTATGATGATTTTTTTGTTGTCTTGTTAAATTTAATTTAAAAAAAATTATTAAATTAAATAAATTAGAATCCTGGAATAGGAAAAATGTTTTTGTGGTGAAGATGAATTGGTACATAGTTATTGTATATTACCAAATAGCTTAATCAGTACAGTCAGTGTAGAGTCATGGCCACCTTACCTTGGACATAAGCCTGCTCATGAGGATCAGTGATACTGAGCAGGGAAGCACCCTGCTGTTTGCAGCTGGTTTCAGCTTGGGACCAAGTCAGAGCTGACTGTGTGTTGAGCTGATAATATGCTCCAGTGAGTGGGTGTGTATTCCAGTCTTCTTTGGCTGTTAAATTAATATACATATTTTCGATGTGTAAACGTTTCCTACAAAGTGCAATACTTACTCCCTGTAACATAAAGTTGTTAACAGCTCCTAAAATCATCCATTAGTTAAAGTACTTGAAGATTGCACTAGGAGTACTCACTAGTAATTGGGCAGAAGCCCCAGCGTTCACTTTGATAATTAGTTTCAACTGCACACCAAAGAAAGTTTTCTGGGGAGTCAAACGTAGTGCAGTCTGAGTACCACTTGTCTTTGTACAAAAAGGGAAACATGCAGGGCATTCCAGCTGCATTTCCACTGATGGTATAGAGTTCTGAAAGGGAATAAGACCAAGCAACATGATAAACCACTTCAAAACATTGTGTCCTTTTTATAATAGAAATTGAAAATATTGATAAAACATTTATATAAAGCATTTGTTAATTTAATATAAATGCAACAGTAGCTATTCACCACTTTATAAAGCCAACATCTAAATATTATTTGGTACTTCATTTTCACTATTAGTTTTATTTTCTTATTTTGTTCTTGAATTTCTACAACATTGGTTGTTATTCTAGTGTTTGGATTACAACGCCTTCAAAACAAGTGTTTTATACAGTGCTTTACCTCTGTATGTTCTTGTGCAAGCGCCACTGGATGTTCCTGAAATTGTGAGGTGGCTATTCGGTCCTATTGTTTTGGAAAGAACAGCTGTGTTGTCCTCAGTGAGCTCAATGTAAAGCTCTTGGTCTTTGAGAGCGAGCACGGTTTCATTTTTGCATTCCCACTTTTGTAGGTCACTGTTTTCATCACAATTGTAGAGGCTTATTTCACTGCCCACACTTTTCCCCTGGACTCCGAGGCACTTATTCTTCTGTTCAACCAGAAGTCGGTCGCCAGTCGTCCAGCGTATGTCATTGCAGAAATTATTTGTTTTAATCAAACAGAAAGTAGTGGCCTTGTTAATAAGTTGAAATGGTGAATCTGTAGAAAAAGAATTTGTATAAAAAAACATGTTTAATGATTTTTTGCATAAGAATTCAGATGATAATTCATGGTTTGGTTGCACGGTCTGTCCTTGGAGTTGTTTTGCTTTTTCTAAAATTTATTTTTTTATTATTTGGACAATAGTACTGACAGTTATTCACACAATAAACAGGAAATTCATAAGCAAACAAGATCTTACATCCATCTTATGCCTGCCAAATGTACGTGCACTAAGTAAAACAGCCTTAAGCTCAATATCTAACTGTAAATGTGCAAGAATGGTAAGGAAAGTAAACAACGTTTAGTTCACACTGACACATGGTAAAGGACAATCTCATACAGAGTACAGTGCACATTTGCTTAGTTTTATAAAAAAGCTGAAATTTAAAAGTTGGAGTACTGTACCATTTGAGCCCAAACATTGAAGCATCTGGATGAGGAGCACTAAAGATGTACAAGTTATCCTCATTGTTCTGACTAAAGTGACTCTCTAAACTTGTGCTGTGGATTTCACGCAGAGGCTGTGTGAATGATCAAACGTCCGTTCTAAAAGCACTGACACATCCTGTCGTCATGACTTTTTGTCTGCCGTGTCAGATTTTTTTTTCTTGTTTAATATTTAAAGAATGGGGGGGTCAAAGGAATTCCAGGAATCCAAATGCTGTTTTTTGCCCACTTCGCTTTTCTTTGTAAAAACAATATTCACAGAACAAGAGGTACATTACTATAAGGTTGTGTGCAATTGCATATTATACAGACTCTGGAAAATAGGAAGTGCCAGATCATGTTACATCAAGTGACATTTTGAATGACAACCAGTCTACACAGATGACAAGCATGTAATCCAGAATGAAGTATTTCTGATTTTTGACATTTTTTTTTTAACACCCTGATTGGTTGCAATTGAGGTCTCGCCACATAGCACTCTATAGTAGTGCTCCTGATTTTTATTGAATGTTAATAAATCTACAGTTAATGTGACCTCTATGATTCACGATACATAAAGACAGAAAAGTGGATGTGATACAAATTGTGGGTGATGTTGCAAAGCGTGATTCATACAGATTACAGGGAACATCTCGATTGACCGTTAATCACAGCAAGGACGCAATTGTAACGCTGACATTTTTAAACTGATGCTGAATGATCAAGAAATGATAATGCCATAGCTCAGCTGTACAAGTGTGAGGAAAAACTGCCTTTACAGTCAACAATAAGACTGACAAAAGAAAAGTTGTACAGTCTAGGATCTGATGGATGCTTTGCCTCTTATCCTCTTGTACCAGGTACTCTGGTCTACTCCTACAGTCATAGTCAAAGACATGCAACTTGCCCACTTAGGGTGAGTGTCGACTCCAAATTGGCTGTAGTGGTTTTCAGGGTTGATCCTCCCCAATGTTAGTTGGAGTAAGGGGGTATGGATGGATGGATGGATAGTGCAAACAGTCACTAGGGGTCAACTACCAGATCAGATTAATCAGTTGGATCAAATCAATGAAATAACTTGCCTTTTTGAAAATAATGCAATGTTAAAAGAGGAAGTGGCTTCTGTGAATCTGAGAAGTGAGCTTTGAGAACATTTGTGGTGAGTAAGCTATTCAGTTAATCAACAGGTGGAACGTGCCAGTATAAATGCTTAGTAGACAAAGCAGCAGGAAATGTTATGGACAAATTGTGTTTCACATATTTTTTTTTAGAGTTTATGACCTCCAACAAGCACATGTATTTTCAATTTTGTCAAAATGGCACCATTTAATGGTCTTGGCTGAATGTATTATGAACAAGATATATCAAACTGACCAACTCGTATTTAGTTGCTACTGGACTGACCTTGTCAGTCCAAACGCCAAAAATATTGTCATTTCAACTTTTGGAGCTTGTCATTTGTTTAGATTTTTTTTTTTTAATGTTCATTAAATGAAGTCAAAGCTTCACTCCTCCGTTATCTCCGAAGTGGTGTTGACAGGAGCTCTGAGGACGATGGTGACCAAACAATACCACCTGCAACCGCTGTGCCTCAGAAGAGGAGCTACAGCTATGGGATAATAACGGTAAAAAGGAACTCAAAACTTAAAGATCGTGAATGGAAGATATCCATTATTAAAACTCTAGGCTATTATGAAATACACAGCACTATCCCAACAGTTATAATACTGTTAAAAAAAGGATGTACTTCCCAGTACATTACAAAATATATGATTAAAATTATTTAAAACTGTCAGCCCAAATAAAATAACATACAGTATAAATTCAGCCTCTTTTTTGCCACCTCTGTTGAAACTCCCATTTCAGAACAAACTGAAATCATTGGCCATGCAAATGATAAAGTCAGCAACCATGAACGATAGACAAGACAAAGTGAATTTATTTATTTAATTTAATTAGACATTGTATGCAATAGGAAACAACTCGCAAAATGAACATTTATTGTTTTGTGCCAAGATTAATGTTCATTTAACAGTGACAGGCTGATATTTTTGCACATTTCAAGTACAAGCAATGAACAGCATCTAGTGGGCATAAGCATAACATGACAATTCTATACATCCAGTCATAGATAAAAAAGAAAAAGTAAAATACTAATCATTCCCATTGAGACATCCTAGAGCCTAAATTCTGTTCCATGAGGTTAGACATCGCCAACTCCACTGAAACTCACACTTAGTGACATACTGTTAAATAAGTCAATATAGAATGTATATTGTAAAAAAAACCAACAATAGCAAAAACATAAATGAAGCATCAATGTGTAATACATCATTGTGAGATACACTATAGGGTATATGCCCCACTAGATTCTGTTACTTTATGAATCACAGAGCTATAATAGGCTCAGGGATTTCTTCCTCTGCATTCTCTATCAGTTTATTGGTGTCCACTACATCTGGCTGAGATCGTTCACTGTTGAAGTATAGTGGATTTTCAAAGGTGGGTATGAGACGAGGAAACTTCTTGTAGAGGAAGACTTGAATTGCTATCAGCGAAGACACGAAAGCAATGATCACTACAACAACCAACGTTGTGTGGGCGCGACTGCGAGGATCCTGACCTCCATGAGGTTCTGCACAGATTCACAGACAGTGATAAGTCCAAACAATTTCAAAATTAAGTTTTTTTCAATTTTATTTCAATTTTATTTTATTCTGTGGCTTTTGACAACTTAAAATTTCGCAATATGTGTAACCCGTTTTTGAAATATTACCATTAAAAATGAAATAATACTCAAATTAAGGAGATAAAATGGTTTTACTTACCAGGTTTAATATCTGAATCTTGGAAAATCACTAAAGGGGAATAAGAGAAGAATGATTAGATGACCAAGCTCTGTCAAGGAATATTTGTGATTTTATCTGCTACCCTGCATCCTGCTACCCTGCATCCTGGTCCAAGCGCCCCCACTCCTCAATTTACCATCATTTATCATTCTGGTACTAACTATTTAGCAGTACACACACATATTCTGTTACACAGAGAAAAAAAACCGAGATGCTGAGGATTAAGCGAAGTTTCGTCATCATCACAATGTAACAGTGTTTTCCAGATCATCAACATTTTTGTTCAGTTGGATATCTGTAGATGGCTCCCTCTCCCGGTTGCCACTAGTCATCTTGTTACTGTAGCGAGGAGATTCTTTCACTCTCACATCATTATTTTCTCTTGCAGTTAACATCCTTCACATTTCACTCTCTTCGTGTCATCATCTGTGACAAAGTATACAGATTTTCTTGGTTTTATTTCTGCAGTAAAGCTGCAGTAAACTAGTTTTCACTCACAGGACATATTCCCCTTCAGAAATGCCTAATGGTTTAACTGGACTAATCAATCACTTTTTAATGCCGATTAACTTTCAAGACTCAAAAACAACCACTAGCCTAGCAACAATTGCGACTACAGTCAAACCATTATGCAACACTCTGAAATAACATAGTTTCACTGGTACTTGTTCCATTCCAAAAGAATATCTGTTGTACTGAATGAGCACATTATTGCAGATCCTAAACTATAAGACAAAATACCATCTAATGAGACAAAAGATTGTCTAATATTTGCACCAATATGGTGTCCTTTCTCTCCAGCACAGTAGTGAAGAATTTTTTTTTTCTCCATTCATTTGGTTTAGGCTTTGTGCAAATTGCGTAGGCGCTGAGCCTAGTCTTATAATTGCAGGGAAACCCTTTACATCCTGTGCTCAGAAGTATCCTCCAAAATACACTAAAAGTAAATCTTTGCTGAAAACTAAAATTATTTGTGTTAGCTTTTGCAAAAACAACAACAACAAAAAAATAAGAACCTTTAACAGAATATTGTATATGGCTCTGTCTTTCTGCAAAGGATTGTTCAGTAGTATGATCTTACCTTTAGGAGTTTTACAGATGAATGGTCTATCGTGCCATCTGTGTCCTGACTGCCAAGTCCCATCTTGGGTTGCGATATTTCCAAAGTCAGAATCGGGCTCATCTGCAGCCCAGTTAGTGTAGTCTAAGACTGTTCTATCCAACCACATCCATGTCCCTAGAGCAGAGCAAAAACTCAGTCGGTTACTATTTTCACTTTGATAATTAGCTAAATAACCATTACATATCATCTGTAGCTGGATTTGCCCCTTTTTTTAACCTTATTATTTTTAACAAAAATAAAAGGGAAAAATTCCATTTGGAAATAATTATTTAAGCTATAACTCTTGCTTTTTATCAGCAGGGAAATTGATTTAATGAGTTATTTGTTTAAAAAAAAAATGTTGATGCTAAAACTGACTTCATTACATACAAGTACTTTTCTCGAAGTGGGAAAGAGTGTGATTATACCTTTATGAGTTTTATACAGTCCGATCCAGAATGATGTGTGGCTATTTTGAAATATTTCCAAGTTGCTTCTGAGGAATTGTTGCTCAGAAGGATCTTCTATGCTAGTCAAGATACCGCCTTCAGAAAAAAGAAAAATATTACTAAGCAGCTGTTTTATTCATTTTACTGACATGAGTAAATTGAGTTTCTCTTACCATGCCGTACACAGCTGCTAGCTGCATTTGCCCATTCAACTTCCTCCGTGATAAACAAATAACAATGGCCCTTAAATGGCAGCCAAGAAAAACTCTGGTGGTACTCTGAACTTGTCTCATCAGGGCAAATTCCTGGGAAAGTGGTTGACTCTGTTGGTGGCACATCTGTGAGTGACAGAGAGGTTGATGATGAGATCAACTAATAATGGGATTTCTTACTGTGACATTCAATGTAGTGAAAATTAACCCTTTATATGCTGGGACTATTTATTACTGGTATCCATAACATCATGAAAATATGACCTTATGACAGTCGTGAATCAGGAATAGGTTAACAAGCTAATCAGTATGTCGGAGGTGTAGGAGACATACAGTATATAATTCAGCATTCACAGCATGACCCCTATCTACAGAGGTTTAACAATTAGTGACTAATGGACTGTATTTATTTAATTTTCCTACCAACAACCTTACCTGTAGACTGCATACAAACACTGTTCATGGTCTGATTGCAGAGAGCAGTCCTCCATTTTCCTTCCACATCCATGTACACGCAAGGTAGGTCACTGCTTGGTTCTCCTTCAGCCCAATTGGCAATGTTCATCTGCCAGCCATCAATATACCTAAAATAACCCCCAGTCTGAAAGCAAGTTTGGAAATTATTCAGAATGCTACAAAAATGCATCAACGTTTATATGGATTTCTAAAATATATTTTTATCGAGCAATATCAAATGATTTAACAACTCTACAGTTTTAGATTGCTGTATTAGAGTAGCCATATGTCTTGTGGATGTTCCATGCTGTATGTCATGGATCAAATCATTTTCGTAAATTATAACTTAATAAGCACTTAATGTGATACTTAATGATTTCTAATATATGATTTACAGTCATTTAAGATGATTGCTGCCTTGTACCTGCTGCTTGTTCAGTCCAATCCACAGGGGAGATTTGAGATTCATAGCCAGCAGCTCAACATAGGCCTGTGTCCATTCATTTCGTAGGCTCACCAGGTTGGCTTTATCACCTTCACAGTGTTTCTTGGCATTGTCCCAGGTCAGATTTTGAGTCAAAGCCTTGATGCTGTCATTTCCTAGAGTTACGTAGTAATTGTGAACTATTGTTGGTTGAGCTACGGAATTTGGGTCTGTTGAGAGCAAGACAAAAATTAAAGGATCAAAAAAGTGACTTCACAATCACAATAACCAAAAATCATGTTTTCAAACACAATAGATGTACACAACTCTAATACATAGGCTGCAACTGAAATGCACACTGACTTTTGGGGAAGCAAGGTTCTGTTCACCAATTTCACCTTTAATGTGAAGCTGGGCTCAGATTACAGGAGCTTTAAAATCCTGACCGATTTTGAAATCGGGTTGTATCACACACAAAAGTCTTTTTTTAAATTTTTAGATGTTTTTCTCTCTAATCTTAAACAACACACCACAAGATTTGAAGGATATTATTAAGGCTCGCTCTAGAGGGAGCGACACGCCACTTCAGTTCACCTCTCTGATGGGGTATCATGAAGAAGAAGGTGTGAGCAATACCAACAAGATAGAGACTAGTGTAGAACAACAACTTCCTCTATCGGTAAATATGCTTTGCAGGCACTCGCGTTATTGCCACATATTGACAAGCCTTTCCTGCAACTCAGCAGTCTACCACACTCGTACAGTAGCTTGTGTCGAAGTTGCCATTTCAAAAGGTCTGTATTGTTGCAACACAGTCAACTGCTTGACTTGGTCTCATTGGCTCCACTCGGAAACTACTGACGTAATCATTCAGATTTAAAATCCCAAATATTAGACCACATTTCCCCTACCATTCTCAAAGGGGCTGAATCGGGTTAAACAGGCCTGACATTCCTGTAGTCTCAGCCCAGCTTTCGACAAACTACTTGATGATGCATGATTCATTGTTAAGCCTAATTTTTAACATCATTTCTAAAACACAAGTGGGATGAACTCACCAAGATTTCGATGACAGACAAATCCCTTGGTGTCATTGCAAGACCTAATCAACCATTTACCAGTGCCAAGGGAAGGATTGCTGTTCATCACAACACAGTCTTCCTGGTTAAGTACAGATGATTGTTTAGGATTTCAAAATCTTTTCACTCTGACATGACAATTTCAAACTAACAAAAAGACCTTATGGTCCTAGAAATGTTACCTCATTCCATCTTTGATAAAAGTTCCCAGGAATACGCTGTTGTTTCTACAGAGCAGAACAATTTTTAAAAAATGAAAATATTAGCATTTTGTAAAAAATATCCGTGGAGTACATTTGTTCATCACTGCAGCAACATGACAAGTTAAACAAATCAGCAAAAATAAGATTTGTTTTACATTACAGTTGAACATATATTTTATGTACTTACAGAATATCCCCAGTTGGTATATCGCCTTGGCTTTCCATCAGTCCAGTAAAAACCATCTTGTTTTATACTATTCAAACCTATCCACACGTCTGTTCCTACTGCTGCCAGTAAGGTGGTTAGAAATGCTGAAAAATTGGATGTAAGTTGGGTAATTTTTAGATTTCTATTCTTAAATTTCTTAAAATTTCCAACATGATAGTAAATATATGCTTTATTTATGGACTGCAAATATACAACATAAAACTAAACAAAGGAATCCTCAAATTCAATTGATGGTTGATTTATAAAATAAATCTAATATGAAAACAATATTTACAAAAGTAAAATTTTGAGTACAGTAATCGTTCTTTATAAAGAAGTATATTTGTTTGAAAAAACATCTTGACTCAGGATCCACTTTCTAGCCTAGACAGATATTTTCTCAGTTGTATCCTAAAGGTCAAGAATGAATGTGAACACTATTTATATTGTAAACTTGATTATATATGATTATATTTATCATGAAACATACTTAGAAAAAAACAAACAAACCTTGCACACGTCTTGTCGGAACTGAGACTAAATTTCCTCCAATGGTAATGCACTGACTCCTTGATTCTTCCCAGGTGGTCCTCCGGACACTGTTGATACTGTAACACTGTAGATAACAAATGAAATAAGGTATTTTCACTCTACAACCAAACTCTGTCCTTGTTTCATTAGGTTTCCATGCCATGTGATCCAATCGCCCGTTATTTTTGTTCACTACCAAACCCTGTTGAGACTGACATTCATTTCTAACCTTTGAGTCAAATTGCTTCCACTTGAGTGGGCAGCCACCTTTAGGGGGAACTGTGGGGGCTGCAGTGGTGTTGGCAGGTGTTGAGTGTGCTCGTTTACAAAAGGACTGGTTATCTTGGCCACAGTTACGTGTGCGCCAGAAGCCTGTGAGCAGAGAAGTGATGCAGTGAGTCACATATAGATCAGCATATTAAAGTTATCCAGTTTATATTTGTCATTCTCTAATTTGTTATTTGACCAAGCTGTCTTTAGATAACTCACCCATATAATAAGTCATAGTAACACAGTTCTCATCAAAGGTATTTGTATTCGGTTGATTTTCTTCCCATCTTTGCAGTCCCACTGAAGTACCATCCATCCACCTTGAAGCACATACAGTTTAAATGAATTGTGTAATCATGTGAACAATAATCACTTGACACTGGACTCTTTTATCTGTCTTGCTCCCTTTTTGGGTCCCTAACATGCAACATTCAACATAAAATTCATTCACGTATTCAGATTGACTCAGAAATATCACCTTACATTACTAAGAGTCTAAGAGTTTTCTGTGTCCTCCTTGTTAAATTTTATGGTGTTCATTGGTACTCACCAAAATGACCCGTCAAGATCCACAGACAAACCTATATAATATTGCCCATAGCTTCTAGAAATCTGTAAAAAAACAAAAAGACAAGTGCACACAAATACACAAGTTATTTTTCTAGTGAGTCAAACATGCGCCAAATTTGAATGTGCTGTTACCCAAACCAACAGAATAGCTACCTGTTTCCATAAGAAGTTATTTTCATCTTTACTGCTGATAGATACCAAGTCACCATGCTTCTTCTGACAGAAATTACGAGCATCTTCCATGGGCATTGCCACTCTGTTAATGTAATACTGATTTCCTCTCCACTCAAGCCAACCATCTGAAGTGGTATTGTAGTCTGCAAAGGTTTTAGAAACATTAGTAATTTATGATTTTAAAACCTTTTTTTTATTTTTAAATTTCCTTACCTTTTACAGCATGCATTGCTATGTCTTATGAAAGGTTAAACAAGTAAATACTTAAAATAACTGTTTCTTAGGAGGAGGTGTTCTGTCCTTTTTTTCTTTTTGTAAAGGTCTAAAGCTTAAAAATTCAAGCCGTGTACAGTATCATTATAAGTTATTTATTTTTAAAAAGATGTTTGTGACCAATCAATGTCTATGTTCACATTTCACTTAGACTTTTTAAGTTCATGCAAAATGGCAAACTTATGCTGGTTCTAACTTAAGAAGCAAATATATATCATTTTGGACTGTTAGTCGAACAAAGCAAGACATTTGAAGACATCACCTTGGGCTCTGGTTAAGTATTTTATAAAAAACAATTAACCAATTCATCAAAGTCACAAGACTAACTGATAATAGAAATGATCAGTACTTGCAGCCCTCCTGAACAGTCAATTGTAAGACTGACCATGATCATTTGGACACTTGCTCATTGGAGCAGTCAACTGATATGTTGTGCTACTACCCAGAGACATTAAGAAAAGGGTGTGGGTCTGTGAGTTTACAACATCAACTTACCCACTGCTGTGGCATTTGGAGGGAGTTTTGGAATCACTCCTGTAAGGGCACAAACAATTGTCAATTTCGATCCGAACAAAGTAAACAAGACAACTATTTTCCCTACTCTGTACTATACTTTGTGTTTAACCTTGTACTGGGGTAATGAAACTCATGGCAGCAACATTAGTAGGATTTGGGATTGAATTGTTAGTTTGACCACCAAAGCTGTGAGTCACTCTGGGTAACCTTATTTCTCAATGTCTAGCAGTTTATATTCAAAATAATATACACAGAGCTTAGTGTCCATGGTACTTTCATGGCAGTTATTGTATGTCATATTATTATTATTATTATTACAAAATAAGTAGAGAATTTTCTGGATCTCAAAAGTCAGTTTCAAGAAGCCTAACCCTAACCCTAACCCTAACCCTTCAAGAAGCATTTTACATATAAAAAAGTATTTGCTATTTTAAATATATATTTGTACACTAAAGAATTGCAATACTCTTCAGCATTGTAGAAACCTCTAAAAGTCAAGGTGTCTTTAGTCAGTGAGCAGTGGAGGATTTGTAGTGTAGTTTTTTTTAAATTCAAAGTTCAATGATTCAGTAGCTGTTTTATTAAGTACCAGTAAAACCAAATGCAATCTAATACAGCAACCCTGCCATCAATTCTACCTTTAATAGTGTTCACTTTTGATTGACACCGTCAGAGACGTATTAAGTTCATTATAATTGTAGTTTATTTTGAGGTTGTAGTTTTCAGTGGAGTTAAACTTGACCTCCATGATAAAAATGTAGTTGAATTAACATCTCTCTGTCAGTGTCAACAAAAAGCAGGAGTTGTGTTTGCGAAAACATGAAAGAGCATAGATGCTCAAATTAGTTTTTCCTGGATGAAGGTTACAAATAATTTCTCCTCAGAGGGCACAAAATATAAGCATTCAATTAAACATTTTATCAACTGTACCTGCACGGATCTGACACAGCCAGTCATTGTAAGTCTCACAGTTCACATCGTTCCAAGACCCGGATTCATCCCAGCTATTTATTCTGAATTCAGCACAAGATTCCGCATTGTTAAAATTGTTTGGCTCTCCTTCCTGCCAGTGCTGGAAGTTTAACTGTGAACAAAAATAAAAATGAAAACGAAAATACACAGTTATATAGTGAATGGATACCAAAAATACAACAACAGCAAAGAGGTTGAATCCTTTGGATAACTTACTGGGGATCCATCGCTCCATGCATAACCAGTACTTGGATCAGGAACATGAAGTCCAATCCAGGCTTTTCCATAACTGCAGTACAAAAAAATCATTAAAATTATTTGAATATACAACTTCATTTTAAACATTCTTTAGCAAAGGGCTTTCACTAATTAAGCTCTTTTCAGTCCTCTGTGAAACTGCTGAAATATTCAACTTTTTGCAAGAAGTCAGCCTCTCGGGGCGAAATTCAAGTAATGAGAACTACAGCAAAGATGGTGGCACTTAATTTGCCATTTCAAAGAGGAGGTGCCAGCTAAATAAGTGTGACTTTCTGCTGGTTTAATTCTTTAGATATGTGTTGTGCTCATCTTTGAGTTTCAAATTGTATTTAACCAACTCATACCGTCCCACTAATAGTTCAGCAGAGCTGTGGATGCTGAGCAGATCTCCTCCAATGGCCCTGCAGTAATCCCTTGCCTCATACCAGGTCTTCTCATCTGAACGGGGCCCTGTAAAAAACTTGAAACAAGACAAGAAGTGTAGGTTGGATTTAAGTTGAGAAGATATGGACAGTTGTAGAGCAGAATATTTGAATAGAAGCTCAATTTATTTGTTTCTTTAAAGAAAAATTATTCAACCTGTTTTTAATTAATAATTCTTTAGTGTGGATCCAGGAATTTTCCCCCCCACTTTTTTTTTTTAACATTTTGAGACTTTCTATAAACTCTGTAAAAGCTGAGGTGAGCGTTCTGGATATCGTTCCTTGTGTGTTGATCACCACCAGGATCCTCTTTCACAAAGATACACCGATATTGTAAAATATATAGATTGTAGCCGCTGTAAATGTTAGGAATCAATGGACTTGAATGTCAGAGGGGTATTTTTGATTGTATATGCATTAGCCTATAAAAAGGGAGGGGGGTGCAGGCTATCCATTGTCCCTCCCATGCTTTTCATTATCATTTTTACTATTACTATTTTATTACTACATTTTTATTATTATATAACTGTGTGACAGGAAGTATTTTAACTTTAATGAAGTGCTTGGATATAAAATCAAATGGTGTCAGGTGAACTCTTTTGTCACACAATAAATCGCTAAACAAAGTGTCAAACGTATTTTTCCACCATAATACCAAATAACTAAATGGAGAAAATAAATTGTAGATAGCAAAGAGAAACGTAGAAATAAGATTGAATACACACTGGTTAAAATAGGGTGTATATACTCATCTGGTACTAACATTTTCCAACAGTTGGCATGTTTACGTTATTTGACTCGCCCATAGAAGCCAAACTATTGTATCCAGTTTAGATTAATCTCGGGTTGTACCTTAGAGCAGATGTTTCTTGTTCCTGATCGAGTCCAACCGTCTGCACACTTAGGAGGAATTTGAGTCGGTGGTGGGACGGTTAAAACTGCCCCCTCTGCCAGGTGTTTGCAGATGTATTTCTCCTGGTTGGTGCAGGGCAGCAGATCCCAAAGTCCGGCCAAAACCCCAGTTGTCATGGCAACACAACCCTCTCTGTAACCTTGAGTTGTTGATGGGGAAAATGGTCTAATGTAAATTGTGGCGCTGCTATTTATCCCCGCTATCTAAAGATGGATCTCATTTTTGTTCATACCTGGCATCTCAGTGTTCCAGTGAGTGAACCTCACTGAGTCTGTGTTGGTCCACACAAATTCATCAATGTTTTTCTGGTTTGACAGCCCTAACCAGAAGTATTTCTCTGGTCTCAACCCCACCAAGCTGACAAGGAAGGCGTTGTCCACCCTAAAATAAAAGACACAAGTTCAAATATTTCTTGTGGGATTTAATTATTTGAAATAAACTCTTAACACTTAAAAAAGCGTGAAATTTTCCTACCCATTTGAAACATCAGCTAAGTAGGAGTCTGAGCTCTTGCATTCATCTTTGGCTTCATCAAAAGTCTTTGTCTCACTTCCTACAAAGTAGCAGTAGGAACCATGTCTTTTCCAACCCTGTAGGGAATCAGAGTAAAAGGATAAATATAGATTATGCTGTAAAAAGACTGGTCTGGAGTTCATCAGTGAATATTTTTAAAACAAAAATAAAGTTGTAATATAATTAGTTTCTTATTTATCCGCTTCCTTTTGCAGAATCTACAGAGCATGGATATTCACAAGAGATGACTTCTCACTGAATGAACCACTTACATTTTAAAGTTAACCGTAAGTTTTAAACACACACCCTCATTATCCAGACACTCATGGAGGCCACATCTGTTTTTTACATATTACATGTAAACTTCTCTCACCGCTTTGCAGCCTATGTCCAGATCCACTTCTTCTCCAGTGCGTTCAGTGTCACTCTGCTTCATACAGATAAAGCCGTGTTTCTCATCACACGAGCGATCCGCCCAGTTCCCCTTCTGAAAGGAGGACGCACCGTAAAACCACTTGCATGTTTTTAGATTGTAGATGTACTGGATGTGAATGGACTTTAATTATTGGATTGTGCCATAATCTGATATGATCTATTTGCTTTTTATATGACTCGCAAACTGTAAGAATATGTTGGTATTTACAAGAATGCTGACCCCTTTTCTATTTAGTTCCTCTCTGCCAGCAAATTTGAAATCAAAAAACTTTGATGAATCAAACAAGAGTAGTTAATTTGCTCTTATGCACAAGTCAAGACCAAATCTCTGCATGCAAACGTTTCATGAATGAGGCACAGAAATGCTTCTTTTCCGATTGTCTTTTTTTTTCTTTCTTGGTCGGTACTGCAGTTAGGAATTTGTTGCATACGACTTTTCTTGAGTGTGGTTACAGCCATGATGCTTAGCTGACACTTGTAACCAATGTATGATGAGTCCAGATACACCTTTATGTATGGAAGAAGGATTTATGTGCAGCATTGTACCCACACAATGCGTTTTACCTCCCCCTTGATGAGAACACAGTCTTCTCCATCAGTGGACACAGCAGGTTTCCCATACTCCCAGCTGGTGAAGCTGACAGCAGAATAGTCACTCCAGTCGAAAAACCCCTCTGTCCTCCTGTCATTTAGTCCAATCCAAAGCTCATCACTGGATGCTGCAGACATGGATATGAAGAGTATACACCAGATGAGCCAATGTCTGAGAATTAACTGTTGTTAATGCTCTTTACATTGATATTAAAAGAGTTAGTGGTTGCATCTGAACACTGTTTCAGTCATTATGGAAAAACATTTTTGTAGGATAATTGACAAAAATATTTGACGAACTATGTTTCTTTTAATGTGTGTACATATGTATGTCCAATTTTAAACTTGTTGTTTTGAATGGATGTAATTGAACATTATTGTAAGTATTCCATAGGGCCAGCTTAATGAATTCAGAAATAAGGCGTACAGTAGAAGTGGCAGTAAATATTGTATATTGTTATTTGTGTTTACTGTTCAGACTTGTTGAAATCTTTTGATTATATTTATGTGAAAAGAATATAAAATTAATGCTTTCATTCTAGTACGAAAAAAACGATGTTAACTGACTAAGAAGGTTGTACTGTCCACGGCCCCCCTCACATACCGTATCCAAGTTGAGAGATGACAAAGCTTTGGTCCTCCACATTGCGAATGCTCACTAGGTCTCCTCGCTCTTTGCGGCACTCTATCTGAGCATTAGACCATGTTTGAAGAGAACGCTGCAGGTGGAAGCAGTGGCCATTGTAGGGAATCCATGGGCTTGAACAAAACCCTTGCTCAGCTGATGATGAGAAGAACATAGAACGGAGATATTAGGGGCTGAACGAGAGATATCACACAGTGAGCGTGTCACGTAGAGAAACATTACAGTCTCCAGAGGGTAGAATATTTTTCTGTACTTAGTGTTGGAGTTGGTGTGACCATGTCTTTGTAGCAGATGTAGCCCAGTTTCTTCATGCAGGAGGAACTTTGCCAAGAATGCTGCTCGGCAGTGTCAAGAAATGCACAGTTGTGTCCTGGATTAGGAAGTGGGTTTCCTTAAGAAGAAGAAAAAGTGATGGTTTAATCTTAAGATTCCCTCTGTAGTAGTGGAGATCCACATACATAGTATTTTCTTTCATTGCAAGTGCTTATTTTTTATCAAGAATCATTCGATATTAGAAGATTTGACATTTAATGTAAGTCGGTACAATACATATTAACTTAATTAAAAGGATAACTGACACAGTGGAAAATGATGTGGGGAAAAAATAGACCTCCACCCACGACTTATAGTGGTTATGGCGACCTTGTTATAAAAGTTAGTTCAACATCATGTTTTTGACAACTGTAAGTCAGATAAATTACAATTCCTGAGTTAAATATCTGTTCATGGGCAGGTAGCGTTTATATGGGCTTTTCTATTACTTTTCAGTCAACTGTATATTTCAGATGTTAGAGGGTCATTGGTTAAGGGAACTCCAGCAGAGCGTTTTAAATCTTTCTGCTCAAGTGAAGACTTACCAGTACTCCATCTCAAGTAACGGAAAGGCTTCCCATTACTCCACTGCCAGCCATGTTCTGGGTCCAGAACCACTCCAATCCAAAGTTTATATTTCCCCTCTCCTAGTAGTGCTGTGTGTTTATGTATGTTTGTTTGGTTGAGAGGGACAAAAGAAAGGACAAGGACAGAGTAAAGAAATTGTTCCTCTTTTTTATGATGTTCCTTTTTTTGTGGCTTAAAAACAAATCCACAAAAAGACAGAAATCACAGTCAAACGCTCAAAAAGAAATTAATCAAGTGCATCAAAACACAAGGGAAGCAATCTTACATTACAAACTGAATATTTAGCAGTGTATCTCAAATAATGTGTGATAACTGAACACTGAATAAATTGAGGGTGATTAGCCCGATGAAACTCTCAGATTGGCAAGATGCTCTGTGCTCACAGTATAACAAGATCATCAGACTTTACAGTAACAAGTGCAAAAAGTAACCGGTGGTCATTTTGTGACCTTTCAACCCTTGTCTCTTTCATCCAGTTGAATACATTTAATTTGTCTGTTGCAAAGAAATCAAATCAAATCAAATCAGAAGACTTGATGTTTCTTTCAGTGCAGTAGCATTACATGTTTAAATGAAAACAAAGTAAGACCACATGTGAAATTTATGTTTTTTTCTTTGTGATGAATAAACCCTGAAGACCACTTCCCCAATTCAAGTAAAAGGGTCTTTCGAAAGCAATATGGTGATAATTTTAATGGTCTTTGAAACATACCCAGGAAAAAATTCAACGGGTGGCCCCTTACCTGCGATGAAAGCCTGCTCATTTGGTTCGTAGATACTGACCAGGGTGGCGCCCTGCTGTTTGCAGCTGACTTCGGCCTGAGGCCATGTCAGAGCTGACTGTGTGTTGATTTGGTAATATGTTCCTGTTACGAGGTATTTCGTCCAGTGATCTCTGGCTGATCGTTGATACAGAAATATGGAGAACTCATTTCAGTCAGTCAAACAAAATTGAGGTTTCATACTGTGTGCAGATACTTTTAATGCTTACATATACAAGATTAATGTCCTGCCTTCTCATTATCATGAGATTTAAATCCGTAATGCAGTACTTACAAGTAGTCGGGCAGTATCCCCACAGTTCGTGTTCATATTTTGTCTCCACTGCACACCAGAGACGCTTTTGTGAGGAGTCGAACGTGGTGCAATCTCCAAACCAGCGGTCTTTGTAGAAGAAGGGAAATGTGCAGATCTTACCAAATGAATTTCCTCCAATGGTGTACAATTCTAAGAAAGGAGAGAAAAAAGAGGTTGGTCAAATGATATCTTCTGAAATTGAACTGCCATTCGATTAGTCTGCGTATTGTTATGCCAACGTTTCTTGGGCAGACCTGAATCATTTGTTTGTTGTATTCTCTCTTCACTTTTGATTTACTCCAGACATGCACAGCCAAAATGTAATGACAAGGAGCTTGTTGAACAATTATATTTCAACTGCCGTCTCCGGATCGATTAGTTTTGTGATTAGTTACTCAATAAGTCCTTGTAAAAATCATTAGTGGTTTGGTAACATTCTGGCCTCGGGGCAGAATCATGTGAGCTAATTTAAAGCGTGTTCCTCATTCCTATGTCTAAAAAGTATAGTATAGTATCCGCAGCAGACGTCTTCATACTGTACCTCTGTATGTTCTTGTGCAAGCACCGCTGGTTGTCCCAGTGATTGTGAGGTGGTTATTTGGCCCAACCGTTTTGGTGAGAGCAATTGATTCATCAGCTTTGACTCCAATGTAGAGCTCTTTGCCTTTGAGGGCGAGCAGCGTGTTGTTCCTGCATTCCCACTTCTGGAGGTCAGTCTTGTCATCACAGTCGTAGAGGTTCACTTCACTCCCCACAGTTTTGCCCTGCGCCCCCAGGCACTTTTTGGATGCGACAGCGAAAAGCCGATTACCCGTCGTCCAGCGGATGTCAAGGCAGCGGTTGAATTTTTTCAGCAAACAAAACCCCGTGGCCTTGTTGGTGAGTGAGAATTGGGCATCTGCAGGGAAAAATGTAAAGAAATACATATATATCTCTTTAAATTGTGATTTTTGCAACAGTCTCTCACATGCATTGGTTTATTTGCAATTTATAGTAAATGCTTGTTGTCCAAGATTTTCTCTTTCTCTTTTTTTCTGACACCAAGAAAATAAAACAATGTTGTTTCTTAATTGCAGACTTTTGATTTCTGAAGACACATTTTTTCACTGGTCTTTTCTAATGTAGTTTCTCTCTTCAAGACATGCTTCCTGTTCAACTTTGACAGACTATGAAGAGTTGCATTCACGGCATCGTTGAAACAACCGTCAACAAAGTCTATCGCTGCATTTTTTTCTCATTCCAAATTTACTGTTTAGAAAAATAAAATAGTTATTAAGTCTACAAGTGCAGAATAAATTACCTAAGAAATCTTGAGTTAATACTGTACCATTTGCTGTTGAACATTGAGATGTTAGGATGAAGAGTAAAAAGGCTGCTAGAGTTATCCTAAGGGTCAGCATTCTTCCTCTGATAAGTCTCACAGCAGCAGACATTGCCCATGCGTTGTCCAAGCAGAGGACTTATAAGCGTGACCATGAAAAGGAGGGAATCTTAATAGCACTGACTCTATCACTCCCCCCCCCCCCCCCCCCCCCCCCCACGTTGAGTAAGTGTCATGTTTCAGATTGGCACATTTCAGCATTTTGCTACTGCTAAAGGGAGGGTGGTTGGGAGGGAAGTAGGGGCAACATACACACTTATTTTTCTTTCTCGCACAGATGTCACACTCTAGAAAGGACAAGAAGTGGCCCCATTCAATTCCTGTCCAAGGAAGAAGAGAAAAAAAAGGGTTTTAAGAGATTCATCTTGAACATGACTAATCAAATTGAGTGGTCCAGACCGACATCCATGCTCACAGCCGTTCATAACTTGGTGCTTATGCATGGTGCTGGACTAATTTTTTCTCTCTGGCTCGTCTTTTCTGATTGAATCTGCTACTGAGTGATTATGAGCTCTACTGAGCCATACTTGTATCAAACCAGTATTCTCCAGTGAGAATATTAGGACAGGTTTCGCACATACATACCTCAATTTTATTATGATTTGAACATAAAAAAAGATATGTTGGCGCCACACACCTCTACTCAAGACTCAAAAGGCCAACATGCACCCTTTCATGCAAACGGCTTCTGACACACAGGATCACCAACCTGCCGTGGAATTTCTACTCCTCTACTTCAACTTAAAGTTATTCACTGATAATGCGCACACAAGAAATGTTCTACCATAGGTGTACATAGAGGACTTTTGAGGTTATGTGACCACGTTATTAGACCAGAGTGATGTTGCATTGTTGCTGATGAAGAACATTTTGTGCATCCTGAGTGTAGCAACACAATATCCTGTTTTGGGGCAGAGGCATTCAGATGTTGAGGTTTGTTCTCCATCTCTTCCTTAACATCTATCATAGCATTTTGTATTCTCACTTCCCCTTTGGTTATTCTCCTTTTTTTGTGTGGAAGACTGTGCTGAAATATTAACATTTGTGACTGCTTTTTAAAAGCCCGTAGGGACGATGAGTAGGGTTTGTAACACTTTGATATATTGTCGTAGGTTTGCACTTGTGTAGTTTCTGTTTAAATGTATATCTGTGTCTAGAATGTGCCACACCTTGGTTCAAGAGTTGACAAAAAGTGGAGACCATGTCCTACGGTTCCTCCAAGAGCTGCAACAAGTTGGATGTTTCAACATCTCAAATGAACCAAGTGGACAAACTCTGCAATTTAAAGGATCAAAGAACTACAAATTAATTGACAAGCACATTTGTCAGATACATACTTATAAAACAAACTGGGACAGATCAATACCTCAGAATCGGTGGCTCGATGCAACAAGTAAAGAAAATACCACCACTGCCTCTTTAATGTCACTGTCATAACTTGAGAATCAAGTTTACTAGAGCATCTCTACCATCTGCTGCTGTTTGCTCGTCATAGCTGCTTGCTCTTGGTTCATGATATCCTGGAAACACACAAACCTTTGCTCAGGCCTTTTGATCGTGTCATCGTCAGGTTTATTGGCCAAATGACCTGACGCCTTCAGGAGACAGGTGGAGGAACCTTTTTGAATTTTGAACCTGGCGCTGCTGCCTCTTTTTTTTCACCATTAAACTAGTAAATGTGGATTTGGACATGTCCTAAATCAGACCATGCATTCAGATTGTCAAAATAGAAACCATAATTTTCCTGGTATTTTTAAATCAGGGATGGAAAGTCAGACAACATGCCATGAGCTTGAGTAGTAAACAGGGAGGCTTTAACACCTTTATATGTTAAATAAGAGGTTGGTAAAAAAAAAAAAAAGACTGTTAACCATATTTTCACTTCATTTCAAGTATTAACATTTATCATCATATGTTAGTTTTTAAAAGTGCTTCTATGTACAACAGGAGACAGGAAACAATCTGGATCTGTGTTATCTCTTGGAGCATTCATATGACATTAGCTCGTTCTTGTAATCTAAAACTTTGCTTCATTAAAGTAAAGCCATAAAGACAAGCAGCGGAAATGTAACGCAGTTAAACCCTGGACTTTAAGCTGGGGTTTACCGATAAGGATTCCTGGCTGCAGCGCAAATGCAGTAAAAGTTTCCTTCCGATTGTCCAGGCACAAACTGTTGATAAGTGGGTTAGCTGGATTTACAGTCATGCGTTAAGGATTTTCTTTGGACGTGTTATTTGTCATGTTTCTCTAAATATGATGCTGTTATTTGTTCTGTCAGGTAAGGGTTTTCAAAGCTAAAATCAAATATATTTCTCTATTATTCTATTCTATTATAATTTTTTATCTCAAAGGATAGTGTTCATCCTTTGATATCCCTCTCCCAGGTGGTCTTCTTTTCAATTCTAAAAAAATCTGATTACAGTATCGTTGGTCTTCGTGTCGTCTTGTCCTGACGGGGAGTTCAGCTGCACATCTGGAGAATGTCTTCCTTCTGAACTCGTCTGTGATTTTAAGGTGGATTGTGAAGATGGCTCTGACGAGGAGTTTTGTGGTATGATGGCTTTCAACTGAGGTCTTAATTTTTCCCAACCCAGTGTCACCAACCAACAATTGATTTTGGTTCATTTGGTTTGTGTCTGTCTGTAATGATTTTGTTTCCAAAGAACTCTTCTTCCTTTTGGAATTTTTTTTCCCATTGAGCTTCACAATTTAATTAAATGATATTTTCGGTTTCATGAAATTTTATTTTTTTTCTTTATTTCCATGGCAACAAATTTCACCAAATTTAGATCATCCATTAAGCAACAGAAAAATACGACACACTTTTCTGTTTACAGAGTATGGCTATGAAAAGATTAACTTGCACTCAATTACAGATTTCCTAATTACTTGGCACCTGCACACTAAATAAACACAATATAAAACTGGAGTGATCATAAAATCCTGTGGGCAGCTATCGGTTTTTAAAGCCTGCCTATCTGTATTCACATCTAAAACTATATCAAATAATACTACATGCCAAAAGGGTTTTATAGTCTATAGACATTACATCAGATCAACTTGTCCGTCTTGTCTCACACATTAAAATTAAATGAAATGACTACAATGTCAACATGTTGTGCTCACAGATTATTAGATGAATGTC
Source organism: Scophthalmus maximus (assembly GCF_022379125.1). NCBI lineage: Eukaryota > Metazoa > Chordata > Actinopteri > Pleuronectiformes > Scophthalmidae > Scophthalmus > Scophthalmus maximus. The sequence continues at coordinate 21,331,452 of NC_061519.1, forward strand.
ATACTCAAAACAATTAAAAGTATAATGAAAATAGGACACACAATCTTTTTGACTCTGATAATAGTTTATTTCTCCGTTGCCATTCTCTTCCTTTAGGTTCGTGTGACTTTGAGGAGCACACCTGTGGTTGGAAAAACACCTCCCACCACTGGAGACGGCAGATGGTAAACCTGACTTCAATACCTGGACAAGACAACACCACAGGAACCCCTTGGGGTGATTATTAGCCTCCCGTCATGATCCATTCGTACCAATGCCGTTTCACATCATTGATAAGTGTCAATAGGTGTTTTGTTTGTTTAAGAGATCGCCCCTTTTTTCTGCCGGATACAGGACACGTCATGCATGCACATGTCGAGGGCTTTTCAGAGGCGAATTTGGAGTACTCTGTTGTCAAGAGGGCAGCCCCTGGATGCCAGATCAGGTACTTGGAAGAATATATATTCTTTATATATAGAATTCTATAAGTATTTGTATAACATATACAAACAAACAAACACACTTATCAGTGATATCACTGGAATCTGATTTGGAGTAGTCACACAGCCTATGCCAGCAGTGGATTTGATTTTATGATTGGACTCTTAATGTGTCTCAGCTTCTGGTTCTACATTTTGGGTGGCACGCCTTCAGCATCATCGGGCTTAAAACTAAAAATGGTTCGAGGCGACGCTCAGAAAGAGTTGCTGGAGCCTCCTATACGTCAAAAGGACAGCTGGGAGAATGCCACAGTCTTGATCAGTAATCGACCAGGAGGATACAAGGTTAGTAAAATATCCCGTATGCCTTTAGACTGAACACAGGCAGAGTAATCTGATCTAAAACTATGTAAGAAGTAAGGAAAGACTTTAAATACTTTTGCGATTAAATATATGGCTTTAATTTAACTTGTTGTAATGTTGTAGCTCTGTTAATGTTTTTATTTATGTATGTATGTATCATAACTAATTTTATGTGCTTTTGGTTAAATGTTAGTCATTTGTTTGTTTAGTCAGTAGTTAGTTACGGATACATTTCCAACTTTGTGCTCTTGTGTGGTTTGAAAGCACTTCATGTAAGTTGCTTTGGCCAAACGCATGTGCCATATGATTATTATGTAACTGAAATGCAATGTTTTTACATTCTTAAATAGATTTGTGATGCCACAAACTAACACACACACAGAAAATGAATTGGATGTGCCATGTGTAATCTGTAGGTGTACATACTATATACACAGGGAGTGTAAAGACCCAGGTGGTCAGTAGAGACCCCCAGCTCGTTTTTGCTCTGAGGCCCAATAGTGGCTTAATCCGACCTTTAACTTGATTTAAATGTTGTCACTGCAGCCATACTTCTCAAGAGGAATAAATGTAGAGTAAAAAAACCTTCTGTTTCTACAGCTGGTGTTTACATTCAAACCTTCATTTTATGGGCCCAAAGATGTTATGCTGGATGATATCAGGTTTGAAAACTGTGGAGAGGGCGATGTGCCCGCAGGATCAGACCAACTCTCATGTGAATTTGAAAAGGACACATGCTCATGGTACCATGACATCACTGCCAGCCTTTCATGGAAAAGGATAGTCCCAGACCTAGCTAGGAAAGGTGAGTGTCTTATTGGCAGTAAAAGAGAGGTTCGTTTCAGCAGTTACTTTGTGGTAACAATTATATTGAGAATGTTCTGTTTATTCTTATTCATTTTATTGGATCCCCATCAGCTTCACCCATAGTACTCGCTAATCATCCTTTTTTAAACAACCCCCCTCACAGGTTACTGCATGCTCATAGAAGCTACAAACAAGCAAAACATCTCCTCGGCAGCCAGACTCGTCAGCTTTCCTCAACCTGCAGGTCAATCCATATGTGTGAGCTTCTGGTACCACATATTTGGCAACAGCATTGGTATGTGCCTCATTTGGCATAACTATGCCTACAGACAAATAAAAACCTGATATATATGCAAAAAAAACCAGCTTCTACTCCATAATACATTTGTCGAATGCACATGTTCTATTTATATTCTCCTCTTATTAGGTTCACTGAAGTTTATTGTAAAGCATCCTGATGAACCCGAGGTGATTGTGTGGATGAGGAGTGGCACCCAGGGAAACAAATGGCGATTTGCTGATCTTACCTTCAACAGTGACAAGCCGATACAGGTATTTTTGTTCTTCCTTTTTTGTGTGTGTATGTCTCTAGTGTTGGATGCTGGCAAGATCATTACTAGGATTGTTGTAGAGAACTAGTCAAATTATTTGTATCCTCAAGCCAGTGTTCCTGTCGTGCCGAGTTACTTTTACAGTTTATCCTATTTCTTTGTTGCAGTTGGTTAGCATTAATGCATTGCGGTTTTGTTCACTTGACTTTCATCCATCTGTTTTAAATTTGTAGTGTAAAAGTCCAACTCTTCTGTTCCCCAGTTTATCCTAGAAGCCGTGGTGGGTGGTACACAGGGGATCATTGCCATTGATGACATTGTGGTGTCCCACACAAGTAGTTCTTGTCCGCCTGAGAGAGAGTGCACCTTCCAGGGTTCCCTCTGTGGTCTGCAGCCTCAACCGTCTGCAAACTTCACCTGGACTCGGATCAGGGGGGGGTCCCAACCAGCTAACTCTTCAGGTCCTACTGCAGATCACACTCTGGGGACAGAGCAAGGTTTGCAGCTCCTTCAGATAGAGTCTGATCTGGCTAATGTAATGCTACCATCATGTCGGAAATAGAGAAAGGTTGGGTTCATCTTGTTTTATTCTTTTGTAGCAAAATATAACAGTGAATTTGTTTTTATTTCGTCCACCAAGGGGGTTGGGTTTTCAACCCTGTCCGTTTTTCTTCTACTGTTTCTTGGATTGTTGGTTTTTCAGCAGAATTAAGCAACCTTTTGAATTTCCGCGCAGATCCTGACAAAATACGGAATCCAGGAATCTTTTTTTATTTTTTATTTTCTTTAACATTGCAACATGTTTTTTGAGATTTTCTCTGATTTACCAGAGAATAAGTCATGGATCATGATTAAATAAGTTCTGGCATATTCAGGGGACTGATATCAATAAGTGTGTGCAATTTGTTGTGGCTTGATTGAATTTAAAGGGACTGTTGGGCCTTGGCTAAAGTGTGCACTTTACATACGTTTTTTTCTAGGTATATCTCTTGTTGGCATTAAATGTATTTTGTAGTCATCAAAAAAAATGCATTGCAATCAATTGTAAATTCAGTCATCATAATAACTTTTGTGTAAGCCTATGATGAATAAAGCCACTGTTCATATCTGTGCATTACTAGGTTATTACCTGAGTGCCCAGTTGTGGAGTCACCCTGTCGGGTCCAGGGGAGCGATGATGACCACAACGATGGAGCCCACCCCTGCTGATGGGGAATGTCTAATGTTCTGGTACTACATGGAGGGAAGTGGAGTGGGTGAACTCAGTGTGCACCTTCAGAACCCTGGCAGCCAAAGAAACACCCAGAAGCTCTGGAACAGAAGAGGAGATCAGGGAAAGCACTGGCGACATGGAAGAGTGACGCTTCTCAGCCATGGTAACCCATATCAAGTAGGTATATACACACCCGGCACGAACTCATCAGATAAGGATTTTTGAATAACTGATTACAAAATCAGTGCATGTTTTTCAAGAGCATCTTGAAACGCACTTGTTTTGGCCTTCTTGTGATTTTATGACTTTATATTTTGCGGCTTGTGGACTATGTGAACACGGTTTTGTATATTTTGTTTTTTTACTACCAGGACTGGTAGTGTATAAAATATATATGTGGATAATAGGTGGTACATTTCAATGAGGAGGGGCTCAGGGGACACTGACGCTCCATGTTTTTCAGCAGATATGTATATACTATTTATACTGTATTTTAAGAAATATGTGTGACAGGTGATTTTTGAGGCGATGGCTGGGGATGGACCAAGGAGAGACATCGCTATTGATGACCTCACTGTCATGAATGGTGCCTGTCCCCCATCAGGTTAGTGACCACTGTCACAGCAGCAACAAGGTAGGGGGAGGAGGGGGGGCATTTGTACATGGCTGTATGCTCTATGTGCATCTGTGTTATTTTTTGCAGGTTTTTGTGACTTTGAGATGGACTTGTGTGGTTGGGTGAACAATCCTCCAGCAGAGTTGGGAGTGGACTGGGATTGGCTCTCGGGCATGAGTGTTGGTGGATTAATTCCACTGAGGGACCACACCACAGATTCTTCTTTAGGTAAGTCACCACACACACACTTGAACAACCAGCAGTACATACAGTATATTAAATCCATAGACTGGCACAGTGTATATATCAGTATATAAGTAAGATGCTTCTTTTCATTCGCTGAGGTATTTTTTTTTTTAGCAAAACGTAACTGTTAACATAATGGAAATCTGTAATATGCATTATGTGTGCATGCACAGGGCACTGTTGGAAAATAAATCACCTGGATATAATGTTGTTCTTTCTCTCTCTGTAGGTCACTTTGCTTTCATCAGGGCCTCTAAGTCTGAGAGACAAGAGATCGCGCAGCTGGAGAGTGAGTCAATGGCGGCCGTGGACCGAGCTTGCCTGGAGCTCTGGCACATCTCCGAAGGGTGGTTGGCAGATAGTGAGTACAATCTACGGTCTTATCTCTACGCTCCCGCTAAACACTGGTTTGGTCATTTAGGTTTTTGTACATTGCAACTTTTTCAACAAAGGCTATATTCCAACAGCTACGTCACACTGAAACATGTTAATTTCGTTTTTTTGGTACATGCTGTTAACAATGCCGCCAGTGCAGAAGAACCTTTGGTCTAGAAGTATATACATTTTACCAGAACCACAAAACTTGTCAATAAAAGCACATTTTGGTCTTCTGATGATGTGTTGTGGTACTTTCAGACCCCACGAATATTACGCTGACAGTGTTTGTGAATGAGGGTGCTGGACAGCGTCCTGTGTGGAAAACAAATGGATATATGAATAAAACCTGGATCCTAGACAGGGTGGATTACAATGCATCAGAGACTCACCAGGTAGAATGACATTTAGGATTTAATGCTCTACTCTTATTTACATTTCCTGAGAAATTACTGTGCAAATACAGCAGAAATCAGTGCAACGCTTTTAATGAAATGTCCTTTAACCTTTTATCACAGATTATTTTACAAGCCAGTTGTCCCAACTTTATGGAAGCAAGCTTTGCCCTGGACGATATCCACATTATCAGGGATCACTCATGTGCTGACATTATCCCAACAACTACCCCAGCGCCTGCCACCACCACGACCACGGCTCCAGACTCTGCCATTGATTGCACCTTTGAACAAGGTGACGCAGAGTTTCAGTAGAGTTTGTTCTATGTCAATAAATGAATATATTGCTCTAACAAAAATAGCATGTTTGCTTGAGGTCATGTTTATTGTTGAACTTTGATTTGTTGATCATGAATCACTTGCTAGGACACTTTTATTTTGAATTTAAAAAAACAATCAGCTGACCCTATGAATTATCTTTCTCAAGATTTAAAAGCTCATACTTAACCACTGTTAATTTAAAGAAGAAAATCATCTTTGTTTTTTCAATATCATAAATATACAGTAGTGTAGTTTATTAGTGTCAAGATCAAAATGTTTAAGCTTTACAATTAATTGAACATGTAATTATTGCATTACCCAAATGACTGATTAACTGAACCAACAAACAAAGGTTGTGAGAGTTTGAACTGCAGTAGAATCATTCAAACTCCATAAATGACTTTATACTATATCCCCTCCATAAATATTTTTAGTCATGTCCAGTTATATTTGCTTATGGATATTTCTCTAATATATATTTTATATCTTTGGCTTATATGTCTATTTATCCTATTATCTATGTTACAAATGCAGTATTTCAGGATTTGAAATTTATTTCTTGTCGAACAGGTCTATGTAATTGGCTCCAGGAGGACAGTGGTGATTTCAACTGGACTCTCAGTAGTGGACTTCAAGTGGCTCAACCATGGGATGGACCTGAGTATGATCACACTGTTGGAAATAAGCAAGGTATTAACTATTGACAGCAAAAAAATTGTGGCTGTGGTGAACATCAGACCTGTTTATAACTGCTGTACGTATATATAAACATAGTTGAATATAAAAGCATCACCAGAAAATTAATTTAAAACAGTTTCAGTCATTTTTAAAAAAAAGATGCTATAAAGCTTTAAGAATTTGTTTGTCAGCGTTTATTAAAAATATTTTGATTTTGGACTATTGTTAGGACAAAATAACTTTCTAATATTTTACAGACTATATATATCCAGCCCTTAAACTATGTTGTCATAGAAAAAAGAACTGTTTTGACAATGAAAAAAAAGACAAAAGAACAATGGTTCAAAGACATATTGAAGGATTTCCATCACATTGTGACAACCTCTATGCGTGTTCTTTTTCTAATCAAGGTTTCTTTTTGCTGTTGAATGGATCCACATCCAAGAATGGAGAGAGAGCAGTCCTCTCTTCTCCTGTTGTCAGTCATTCATCACATATCTGTGTTGGTTTCTGGTACTACATGCTCGGACCTTCTGTATCCACCCTGGATCTGCTTGTTCGAACAGTATGTAGCACAGTTTGTACTACAAAAAAAACTCCTGTTGCAGGCTCAGCTTGCAGGGTCTTTACTGCGTAGAGCCACAATGACAATGACTTGCTTTTTTTGTAGAAATCCTCTGAACTGTTCGTCTGGACTCGTGGACGGACTCAGAATCCAGAGTGGATGAACGCACGAGTAACCATCAGCACGAATGATACAATATGGGTATATTTGAACCATTGCACATTATTTATTCTAACCCTAACCCTCTTAAATTTATTGTGACATTATTTTTAAATAGCAGAGCATTTTACAGCTAACAAAAATAACTTATCACTTCTCTCATGTGGAAAAACGATGTAATGTGTACACTTTTTTACGAAATTAATATGATATACATGCGATATACTGTACATTACCGATTAAGATGATGTTTGTTAAAATTACTTGAAAATAGAAACTAACATAAAGTCAAACATATTCACACAATTTCAACACATCCTGTATTCCTCCTCTGTCCACAGATGGTGTTTACTGGGCAAAGAAACACCAACAGCCGAGGATTCATTGCCATTGATGACATTACCATGACAGAGGGGGCCTGCAGTGATCAGAGTCCGTAACTCCGACCCAGCATGGCCTGTTGTTAACAGGAAGTCAGAATATGATGAACAGATTTTCTTTTTTCTTCAAATTTCTTTAGATATGTGTGGATTTGAGTCAAGCTTGTGCGGCTTTGAGAACGATGTCAGTCATCTGGGTCACTGGGGTCGCAAAAGGGGAACAGAACATCACGTGGATCACACCTATGGAACTGAAAATGGTGAGTGGAAAACTGTGGTAGCAGGCAGCACACTGCGAATGAAGGACTGAAAGATTTAAGTGGTAAATCAAACCTATGATACTTAACCTGGTACCCCACAATAAAAAGGTTACATTGCAATATACAGTAAATCAGGGAGCATTAGTCTTTGGATGATCTATAATAATAATAATAATTATAATATATTGGATTTATAAAGCGCTTTTCATGTACCCAAAGCGCGGGAACGCTGGATCTGTTTGCAACTCATGATTTTTCTCTCCCGTAGGTTTCTACGTGACGGTGATGGAAACAAACACTACGCAGACTGAAGTAGCTCAGCTGCTCATGCCAAAGTTGACCTCTGCTACAGAGATGTGTGTTCGCTTCTGGTGAGCCTACTGCTGTCACTGCACATATTAACACACACAACACACGTCATCTGATGCAGATTATAATCTTTGTGTATCAACTGTATTTCTGCAGGTACTGGTTACCCACAGGTTTCTCCAACGGCCTAGCTGTCCATGTGAATCGGGATGGGCAGGAAAGTGATGCCCTTTGGCAACGATCTGAAGTGAACTCTACAGGCTGGGAGGTGGCAGAGGTCACTGTGTCCTCCCCAGGAAAATTCAGTGTATGTTTTGTTTTATTTTTTTATGTCTTTCTGCTCTCTGTAAAGCAAACCTTTGTCTTTCACAGCATAGGACTAAGCTGTACACTGTATTTTTCTGTAATTCCTGTAAGATACCACCTAAAACAGTTGATGTTCCTCACCAGGTGGCATTTAAAGCAGACACTAATTCTGCAGCCAAACTAGATGACATTTCTGTGAGAAATGGGCCCTGCAATCCTCCGGGTAGCTGTGACTTTGAGTCTGGACAGTGCAGCTGGATCAACATCCCCAAAGAAGGTGGACATGACTTGGTGCTGGCCAATGGGGGCTTCCACGGTCCACCTACAGACCACACCACTCAGACCCCAGACGGTACGACATCACATGTATTCAACGTAGTAAGCTTAAAATGGACATGCCACCACTGAAGTAGACATACAGATTGTCACAACAATCCAACAAGCAGGTCTTAGCTTTGATTTAAAATCTAGCAGGTGATTTTGGTCATTTTTCAATCATAACCACAACATTGACAATGTTGTGTATAGATTTAAACCATTAAAAAAGGGAAAATGCGACCAACCTCAGCAAACATTTGAAAGTAAGTTAGATGACAAAGAGGATTAGCTGACCAGCAGCAACTTCCAGTGTTGCAATTAATGATTAATGTTATCAGCTGTTGCGACGATTCAGCTGTCAGTCTTTTACTTATTAACTTCTCTGTTTTTATCCCTGACATGTGTTCTTTTACTGACATCACCTCCTCCCTTCTCCGGGTAAAAGTTTCATGATGTCCTTTCTTGAAAACTTGAAATCAGGACAGTACGTCATCTTATGTGTGAATACTTCATACTGAAAAGATTTACCAGCACTGAAAAGTATTGACAGCTGATCGGTTGTTCTGTTAATCTAACCCTCTATAGTTCACCTATAGACCAACGCAAATGCAAAAATCAAGGACTGCAGATGTTTGCAGTAAACCGTTTTTATTCTTATTATTTTCCATGTTTGTTTTCTTTTGCATGCAGGTTGGTTTTTGTTGAGCTCATCACTGCACCTCAACCACAGCAGTGTAGCACAGGTAGTGTCAGAATGGATCCAACTGAAAGACACCACCTTCTGTTTCACCTTATGGTACTATTTGGATCGCAGGTCAGCAAAAAAGAAAAACCCAAATCACCACCCTTTTCACATCCTACTATATGTGACAATGCAGAGGATGCACTTTATCCTGTTTACCCTGTTTAGTTTCCTCATTGACTTCCTCAGGAAGTGTGGACAAATGTCATTTAGACATGAATCATCTGCTCCACTTTGTGCAAGACCAAGAATATTCAGTGGCAGAGTTCAGTCTTTATACAAGACTTAGTATTAAAAATAAGAGCTTTAACGCCATAACAACTAAATAATGAAAATACATGTGTAAAAGAAACAAACATTTTTGCCCCAGTTCTAACCTGGATGAAAACAAGGAGCAGTGTCGTTTATCAAATGAGTTTTTAGGTCAAAAACATTTTCAGGACTGTCATTTTTTAGTATTGATAGATGTTCAACTTCTGCAAGGATCAGGGGCAAAAATAATTTGAATAATGAGAATTTTGTGAAGTGAACAAAAGCTTTTTTTTAAATGTAACCATAGATAACCATAGCAGTTTTCACATATGAAACAAAAACACATGTGTCTGTTGTTTGTCAGTGACTCCGGGAACCTGCGGGTGTACATGCGTTCAGGGCCATCGCAGGAGGATCTGATGTTCCACAGTAACAGCAGTGGGCACAGCTGGAACAGGCTTTCCCAATCTGTAGAGAGAACCAAACCTTTCCAGGTACTCCAAACTGGTGTCGTGTTTATAACAGAACAATAATAATAATAATTAAAAGAATGGTTATTTTGCTAATGATATTCACTGACTCACTCAAATTCATCACACTCAGCTGCTGATCGAAGTCGAAGCTAACAATAGAGGATTTATTGCCATTGATGACATCAGTCTTACACCCGGGCTTTGTCAAGGTACTGATACTGTTTTCCTATAGTTAATATGTTTAAATAATAAATAATAAAAAATGTAACTTTTCTATTTTCGTAGTGAATGAAACAAGTTTGGGATTTGTGGGTTGCTCATTTGAAAGTGATACATGTGATTGGGAGGACATCAGCGTTGGCCAGTTTCAGTGGGTGAGAGGGAAGAATGCAACTGGGAACATTGGACCCGCTCCGGACCACACACTGGGCACTGGACTGGGTAGGACCACACATTAACCCCTCTTTTACTGACCTCATATACAATGGGACAGGGTAGCAATGATGCCTTTGGCTAATGTTGCCACATCTTTGTTTTACTTAGATTCCTAAATATTAATGCAAAGGCTAGAGATTGATATACACATGTGATATATCATTGTGTTATTCTGTTAAATCAGCTACCATCAACTAAAACATGGTACAAATTTAGATTCAGTGCAATAATTTGTCCCTATGCAAATTAACTGGGTAATAAAAAGGGAGACCAACAATCTTTGTTGCCTTTGCAACTTAACTAAATAATTCCCCTGAGATATAGTGAATGACGAATACATGGACAAATGTAATGTGACGCAAGAAAAACGGCAACAAGAGACATCTTACTGTATATTTGTCTGCATTGCACATTAAGTTGCAATTTAACACCAAATTGGCTCAGTTATTCATGTTTAAGAGACATTACTGTGAGTAGATGTCCCCAATCGTCCCCTTTCTCCCATAACCCTGCTACAACCCCTTATCACAACTGTTCTCCCCATGTTGTCATCTTGATAGATCTGCTACTGCTGCGTATTTTCTGCTGACTACGAAAGAATCCCTGAGGTTTTTATCTGACTCTCCTCAGGTTGGTACATGGCAGTGGAATCTGACCGAGGCGATCAGATAAGCCCTGCTGCCCTGCAGAGTCCCACCATGAAACAGGCCAGTGCAAGCTGCACACTGCACTTCTACTACAACCTGTATGGAGAGGGTACGTTATGCATATGCACGTGTGTGTGTAGCTCATATGGGAGTCAGCTTTTGTATTTCTGCATGAAGTTCTATTCTGCGCACTGTTTCAGACACTGAAGAGCTGAATGTGGTGCTAAAGGAGGGCTCCAGGTCCACTACGCTGTGGTGGCTATCGGGCAGCCAAGGAAATCGGTGGCATCATGGTGAGGTAACGGTTGGTAGAATCCCTGCGCAATTCACCATCCTGTTCAAAGCCTCCAGAACCTTCAACAAGCCCGGACACATGGCCATTGATGACATAGACTTCACAAACTGCACACTGCCTGGTACACTTCCTGCACTATCTGAACTTTCTCCTTTTTTTAAATTTTATTTTTTTAATGAATTAAATATTTCCTACCCAGAGCCCCAGCCCCTATGTCCAGAGAGTATGTTCATGTGCAACAACAGTGTGTGTGTTGACCACAACCAAGTGTGTGACTTCAGCGATGACTGTGGGGACTGGTCTGATGAGAGCAACTGTGGTGAGATATACAAGAGACAATAGTAGTTGGTGAGCCTGGTACAGTACATCCATACATAGTGCCAGCAAATTATTATATATACAGTATATATATATATATATATATATATATATATATATATGTTTTCTATACGTAAATCTTTACAGCACCTTTCCTTTAATGAAAATAGAATTATATTTGATCTGAAAATGACCAAGTCTGTATTCCGTATTCACAGGTTAATCTTCTTGAGTGCCAGTTTATAATTTGCAGTAATGGTCTTCTTTCACAAAAAAAATATATAGAGCAAGATGGCGTGGCGGGGAGCTGCAGCTTCGAACGTGGTCTGTGTTCCTGGGGAGAGAATGATGTGGACACACCTGGAAACGAGTGGACGCTTCACAAAGGACTGGAAGCTTGGCCCGACCATGGGCCTCCAAGGGATCACACCCAAAACTCTGCTGCAGGTATTAGACTCTCTGAGCCTCTTTGCAAGGGGTTTTGACAACATGGTTAATATCCTCCATTTGACTCTTCTGTAATCAGTGATGCTATACTTTAACTTTCTGCATTTTGTAATTACACAGGTCACTATGTAATACCTGGGCGAGCTAAGAAGGGCCAGACTTCAGAGATTCTCTCCAAAACTTTACTAGGCAGCTTGAACTGCACTGTGAGTATGTTGATCAAATGGATTTTTTTTTACAAAAAATGAACCATCTTGGTTTTTTTGGACAATAATATAATACACAACAAAATCATCATCCAAAGTGGGTCGAAACTATTTTCTTACAATAAGAATACCCAGACCTTTACTATATTTTTGATAACAGCATCTGTTTGGAGGTTTAAGAAAGGCTCAGAATAGAAGGTAATAGCACATATTTGGGGACAATGCAGCTCCTCTAACAGCTGTTAGAGGTCAGTCTGTTTTCATGTCCTCCACGGGTGGCATCATGACATGTTGGCAAAAAGCATAGAAATAGAAACAGTGAAATGGTGATGTAGTAAAATTTCGGACGTGAATGTCTTATCAATCTATCTATTTCCCTCTCCTTACCAAGTACAGCACGAATAAAAACTTCGGTCGAGCTTCTGATAATATTATTGCCATACCTTGCTGCATATGTGAATATTATACAGTTTTCAGTATCTACTGTATCTCATGCTTATCTCTGCAGTATAACGGTGCAGTACATCATTAACCACCCCGGCAGGTCGATCACAGTTCACAAGGCTATTTTAACAAACACTATCAACTTGTTTTTCTATGTTCACCTCACAGTTTGTTTTGTGCTACTTTCTATGTAGGTGAGGTTCTTCTTCTTCAGCCTGGACGATGCTACAGCCAAACTTACTGCCCAGTCCAGGACACGGGGGTCCGGTGTTGACGACAGACTGTTATGGCTCAGGGAAAACGCACAGAGCTACAGCTGGCAGAGAGCAGTGGTCACGTTCTCCTCGTCAGCCAACAGCAAGGTCAGTGAGGACACAGTTTAGTTTATAACAGATGGAGGCTTTATGCAACCAAGGTCTCATTTATGAACATGTTCTCAGATTGTTTACCCTGTCAAATGAGCAAGTAATCATTAAGCGAGATTTTAAGATTCAATGGTATTTATACCTTGATAGATGCAGAAATTAGATTTGGTTTAAACATTTTGATATTTTCTGTAAATTCTATTTTGATTTTCGCACCAAAATTACGAAGTTGGGATTTCATCCTAAGAACATGTAAAACAAGAAGACGGTGAATGCCCTCAGTTATAGTTTAAGTATCTGTAGATGGATGCACTCTCCTGTTAGTCACTTGCACAATATTTGGCTTTGACTGTACCATGGTACTTTAATTATGGTGGGTTTTATCAATGATGTCTAACTGTAAGAATAATCAGTAGAAACAAGGTCGGACTGACAGGTTTATCTGAATGCCTTAGATTGTCTTCAGTTATGAGCATGGGAACAGTCGCAGAGGCCTGGTTGCACTAGACGACATATCTTTCTCCAAAGAGTGTGTATTCGACCCTGACGACAACCGGCTCCCTGATACGTCGCCCACCTCTTCACCACCTACGACCTCTAACACACCAACATCTGAACAAATCAACCCCTGTCAGGTAAACAACTCGGACACATTAACAGTCGCTATTCTGTGAAGCTTGAAAGTATTTCATACAACAAGTCTATGAAAAAAATAAATGGCTTATGTTTCCTGTCTTTGGTGCTGCAGGATAATGAGTTTTTCTGTTGGAAATCAGCGGAAAAAGTCTGTATTCTGGCTCCCTTTCAATGTGATTATCATCCAGACTGCCCCCAGGGGGAGGACGAGCATGGCTGTGGTGAGAGCTGCATTTTGCATCGATCTTAAACGTTCTGTTGAGACCTGCAGTAAACTGGACAAGTGGTTTAATCAGCAGGCAGATAGATGGGAGGTAGAAAGGCCTGGTAAAGGGGATTCAAAGATGAACTGTTACGATTTTGGTGGTCGGAGGTCAACATAACTTGTTTATTGCTATAACTCAAAAATTCAAAAGGTTTACAAAATTTCTAATACATTTTTATTTTCGAAAGAGGGAAGTAAATTATATTTTCTCACATGATAATACAACAACATTGTTTTAAAAAGGCAAAACAAAGATTTGTATAAACTTTATTTAATGTCTGTGTCAGCCATGGAGTTGTCAATCTGCCCGACAACAAGACCATGTTCTTTTAAAACATCAAATCTATTAAACCATATTAGCAACAGAATACATGACCTTTACTCTTGGATAAAAATAAATGTTCCTTGGAGCAAAAAATGGCACAAAAGTAAATCGTGAATTGTCTTTTTTTTAAATCTGTGATTCATGAACCAGTGAAGTCAAGTCCCCCTCCCCCCCCTTTTCGCAGCAGTTCTGCTCATGCCAGTTGTTGTTTTTTTAGGTCCGTGCACATTTGAGAGTGATCAGTGCCGATGGACTGACACTAGTGAAGGACAGAACAAGTGGCAGAGACAGAAAGCCAGCAACGACAGCAGGCCAACAACCGATCATACTACAGACACAGGTGACTTTAGTGGCTTAGTTATTAAGTGACTGATTGATTTTATGGATCCAAAGGGAAAATAAATTCAGGTGATATCATGCTGAAGTAGCATAGTTCTCAAATGAACGTAATTAAGCAGTCAAATCATCAAGTTAAAGAGTGAACTTTGTTGATTCAGGATGTTATCCCTTGTTCTCAGGCTACTACATGAGAGTGAATTTCAGTCAGAGGTCCACACAGAGTGAGGCCCAGCTCCAGAGTCCCCCACTCCCCCCTTCATCCCAATACTGCCAGATTCTGTGAGTGATTGCCACGGCATTGAATGCCACATCTGTCCCCCCTAATGTCTGAAAACTATGTGATTTGATACAGAGTTGTATGAATTGCTTAATGCTCCCCCCTCGTTCTACCACCTAACTGTCTTCCCAATCCAACACTCTCCCCTTCTTCCTTCCTTCTTTCCTAAACCCAGGTTTCACTTCCACATCAGTGCTGAGAGTGCTGGGTCACTCAGAGTGCTTATGCAGCAAGCTGAGGGGAGTGAAGCAATCCTGTGGTCACGGAGTCACAACACTGTCTCCCATTGGACTGCAGAGTCTCTTCTTCTTGGCCTGCACCAGCAGCCTTATAAGGTGTGTGCTCATGTCTCCACCAAACAGTTAAATCTTTACACCAGGGACACAGAAATGTGCATATCATTTTTTTTTAAAGCCTGAAGAAATGAGTGGAGAAACATTACAAATAAGAGCAAATGCTTACATACAGGGCATGAAGAGTCACTGTATGCTGTGACATTCACAAGTCTTCAACCCAACTAAATATATGACATAGGAGATTTGGGATTATTGTTTTTTCCTTGAATATGTCGCCCATCTATATATTTACTTGCATGGAGATCTAATAAATATATGTGTAAGTGAATTTGGAAAATATAAAAATAATACACTTTCCATTTGTTGCAGAATATATTGAGTAATGTAAATATTTTGTATTTTGCTAAATGGAATATATCAGACTGTGATTTATAAATCAAATTATGTACAATCCCATATCACATATGTATTGGTATGTTAAAAAAATAAAAAATATATAAAATGTATATAAAAAATTATCCAGACATGCAGTATTCCTGTTATATTACTGTCACAACCTGGCTTATAAGGCCACGACAAATAGGGAGTGTCAGTAGTTATTTTGAAATTATATCCAAATACTGCATCGCTGTTCCGTCAGTAGAGTGAATTTCAGTGTTTCTTTTGTTTTCATTGATACTAATCCTGCATTTATGTGATCATTCCTATTCACAGGTTTTGTTTAGTAGCACGAATAAAGCGACTCAGGAGGCCACAACCAGTGGAGGTCACATTTTTGCTGTGGATGATATCTCTTTTCTAAACTGTGAAAAATCCTACAGACCACCAGGTAAATAAAGTTTTAATCAACATTACATGTGAGTTTAAGTTGGATAAGAAGCAGTGATATGAGTGTTTACGTCACGTATCATCCCAAATCCATAATTCTAACGTTTAATCCGACAGCTACTATCGATGACGTTTGGCTAATTTTCAAATTGTGTCTTCCCCCCTCAGCTCTGTCTGCATATAGCTGTTCTTTTGAAGCTGGTCTGTGTATTTGGGTGCAGGGGGCTGAAGATGAGTTGGACTGGCTCAGCACGTCTGGTCCTACTGAAACCCCCAACACCGGGCCTGCAGGAGACCACACTACCGGCAAAGGTCCTAACTAATAAAAATATTAAAATATTTGTACAAGCAATCCTAAAAATAATGCAAATAACTAAATGCTTTTTTTTTTTTTTGCACCTATTGATTATATTGAGTTCTAAAAGTGCATCATTGCCTATGTTGAGGAACCTTTAAACTTTTGCCACTGTGGCCACAAATAATAAATAAAAGAAATGAAGACAGAAAACTAACTTTGTAATGTCACTTATATCCTCATACTCGAAATACCAGAACAAGCAAGGTTGTGTCAGGGGTTGCAAGATTAATCTAAGGGGATCACACAATGATTTTTATTGGGTCCAGAAAAAGAACAAAAAAACTTCTAAAATACTGGATAAGTTCATCAATTGCAGGGAATAATGTTGTATGTTCTTTGACAGGAAAATACCTTTATATCAAGAGTTCCGCACCAAGTGTGAAGGGGAACGTGGCCCAGCTGAAGTCTGCACTGCTGCCACCTGCTGGGGAAAAAGGATACTGTCTCACATTTTGGTACCACATGTTTGGAACTACTGTGGGCTCTTTGAAGATGTATCTACACTCAGCTGATCAATTGAAGAAAACACTGGTAGAACATGCATACACTAGTTCTTTTCTTTATCTATGTTTATTTTTTGTCATCTAAATTGCTGCATGAATAGAGATGATAGAGAAGGAAAACGGCTGTGAAGCTGATTGAGAAATATTTGTGGATGTTTCCATTGCATTTTCTCTCTGTTATTATACTTTTCAAAAAATTGTGAAATGCCCATTGCAAAATAGCATGAATGCATGGCATAGTGAGTGCAAGTTGCACAGTTTGCATACCATGGTGTCGCAAAAACCTCCTCACATCCTCATTGTAACGAGTGAATCATCCTCCACTCTTTCCTGTAGGTGTGGCAAAAGTCGAGAAATCAAGGGGATGAGTGGCTGCTGGTGCAGAGCCACGTGATGCTGCAGAAAGTCCACCAAGTGGTTCTGGAGGCTACAGTTGGAGGAGAGGCGGGGGACATCGCCATTGATGACATCTCCCTTGTCAGTGGACCATGTCCTGCCTCTGGTAACAAGGCTGACGCTGGAGATGAACACTTTTTTATCACAGATGATAGATTATTTTGACTACTACTGCTAACTTTGAAGTGCTTTGTCAACAAAGTGATTCTGTATGTAACCATCAGTAAAAGACTGAGTAGAAGAATGAAAAAAAGAGGGAGTCAAGGCTTCCTCCTCTACTTGTCCTAAATGACAAGAATGTTGTGGAAAAAAAGGATGAAAAAATCTCTTGTGTTTTCTTATCAACTTAATCTGTGTGTGAATGAGACAAATTCAGAAACACCTGTTGGTTTTGGTGTTTTTCACAGAATTATTACAATTAAAATGAAGGATAATTAGTGGATGTTACATTTCCTGACACTGCAGAGACAAATTATTAATAAACTAAAGGAAGATATTTTAAAAGAGCAGGGCAGAATCAGGCAGAGGTGAACAGAGATAGTTGCATGTGAACAACATACACATGTAACTAAAGTACAGTAACCAAGCAGCTTTTAGTGACAGCTTGCATTGATGTGATCAATCAAAGATCCTTTTTCATCACAAATGATGATGCATCTGGGGCTTTCAAGGTCTTCAAAGAAAACAATCTAACAAATAGAAGAGGGACAGAGTTCACTCCCCATCACACGTTCCACTTATGTTAGGTTCACAGTATTTTAGAGATACCGATTTACTTCCTTCATGCATGCCCACGTGTTTTCTAATGCATTCCGAAATACCATCTTGTAGATTTGTGTGACTTCGAGGAGGGGAGTTGTAACTGGCAGCAGCACACCACTGATGACTTTGACTGGGTCAGAGACTCGGGCTCCACTCCCAACACCAACACCGGACCAGACACCGACCACACCACCAACACAGCCGCGGGCCATTACTACCACCTGCCCTCCTCCGCTGCCGACCTCGCCGGCCAGAGAGCTGCAATGTCTTCACCACTGTACCCTGCAGGTCAGAGAGTCACCAGTATGTCCTGCACTGTCGCCTGAACGTTTCCTCTGAGGCCTACAAGCTATAAAAGCAACATTATGGTGCCATAGGTTGTACAATAGTGAGAAAGTTCAAATGTCAGATTGAGAATTGGCTCTGAAGAGCCAACATTAATGCGGATAGTATATTCCTCCAGGAGGTGAGCCACAAAGAGACAAAAGAGCTCAGAGAGATTTGTTGAACGTTTTAATAGGAAAGACATTTGAATGTTGTATGATTTTAGACATTTGTAGCATCTTGCAAAGGACCTTCTTACTCTGCTTATTATATTGATCCGTGGTTGATTTCATTTTATGTGACTGATCTGACCCGATCTGCTGGCCAATTTTATCTCTATAAATAAAAAACTAATCATTTGACATCCAAGCCATCTAAAGTTTGGAGATAAAAGGTGAACAGTGACAATATTATGCTGATGTGGACATTCAGTGTGATATACTTAAATCACATTTGATATGGGTTTGCTTCAGGAAAAGGAGCCTGTATGCAGCTGTGGTACCACATGCGTGGCAAAGGCATGGGGACGCTGAATGTTTACCAGCAGAGTGAAGAAGGGAAGGAAGCTCTGATTTTCTCTCAGACAGGAGACCAGGGCGGGCTGTGGAGGCTCGCTCAGGCTTCACTTCTGCCTCGGGTTCAGCCGTTCAGGGTGAGTCACAGAGATCCGCCCACGACGGCTCCGTAACACAGAGTCACTCTGGGGAAAAGAGATAGACACTGGTGAGAGGTAACAACTCTTACTCAGGTACTTGTGCTTAACTACAATCTTTAGTTATTTGCACTTTAAGTGAGTATTTCCATTTTATGCTCCTTTGTACTTCTATTCCACAAAATTTCAGAGTCAAGTATTTGTGCTTCACTACATTTACTTGGCCGCTATAGTTACTAGTGACTTTGCAGAGGACACTTATGCAGTATGCATCGTTGTACATTGAATAAAACTACCCCTAAATATATAAAGTTATTTGATTTAGCTCCAACTCAACTGGATATACTTTAACATTACAATGCTGTAACTAAATATTTTCACACTGAAGTATTGGTAATTTTACTCAAGCCAAGGATGCGAGTATTTCTTCCAGCACTTTACATTTATGCAATTCAAAATATCATCTAAAATGTGTCCCATATTGTTTCAAGATGTGTAAACAACATTGGGAACTTTAAAGCCGACGTCAGTTAGGACTAATTATCTCTTGTAAATGGTCGGGTCTTCTTAATTACTGATATATTTGTTCAGTACAAAGCAGAAAAAAGTATATTTTCCTTCAGCACATTTAACTGAAAGTACCCGTATGGAGATCTGGGTCCAGCAGACTTCTAAGAGTTAATTTGGGTGAACTGATCCTTAAACAGCCCATGCTCTTAATATAACTCAAATCAGATGTTTATATAGTGCTAGACTGTCCATTAAAATGACACTAATATACATCTAAAAAGACTAAGATCATGTCTAAAACTCATTTCAAATGTTGTGAATGCAGCCGTTTCCATCACTACACGCTGTGTTTCAGATCGTGGTGGAAGGTGTGAAGGCTGGCCCCACTCAGGAGGCAGACATGGCTTTTGATGATGTGCAGCTGACGGAGGCTCAGTGTCCTCCTCCTGGATTTTGTGACTTTGAGATCAACATGTGTAGCTGGAGCAACCTGGGCGGAGGAGTCGACCAGGGCGACTGGCTCCGCGGCAGAGGGGCCTCTCCGAATCCGAACACCGGACCCAGTCTCGATCACACCACCAACTCGAAGCATGGTTGGTAACAATTTACATAATTCATGGATCTTAGTCTACGTAGCGACAAAAAGACAAAGTCTGTCTGGGCTGCACTCAGTATGCAGGTGAGATATCTGCAGGATGGTCGCTTTAATGCTATATACCACCTGTCTTTCACTATGATGTCGTGATATTAACTATTTCATATGAGAGCCGTTCCTGTTTCATTTATTTATATTCAGGAGTGGTCTTGCAATGTTTCCACCAGGTTACTATCTGTATGTGGACAGCTCAGTGGGTGAGTGGGGAGACTCGACCTTCCTAGTCAGTGATGTGTTCCAGAAGTCCATTAGAGGGCACTGTCTCACCTTCTGGTACCACATGTATGGCAGCCATGTTGGGACTCTCAGAGTTTACATAAATGACAGGTAACTAGCTGCAACATTAACACCGAGTGTGTTTTGATTGACATCTACAGTAGCTTGAATTCAATTGGTGATGTTCCTTCCTGTAGAAAAATGCAAACTGGTGGCAACGAGGAAGGGATTCTGAAGTGGATTGATTCAGGAAACAAGGGAGACAAGTGGCAGATGGCTCGTGTGTCGTTAAAACACGAAGAAGCATTCTGGGTAATTATGGACTCCTGATAGTCATTCAGATAGAGTTTGTATGGACAAGCTTTTCTTTTCTTGTTTCAGTTTGACATGTTTAAATAACCTCAATAGACAATCAGCTATAAGTTCATAAAATCTAACTTAAAATTGCATTCAAAGAGAGAAACAGCCTTTAAATCTTGAATTTTTATAGTTTTTTAATCAACTTTTTTTTAATAAACCAGCATTTGGTCAAGAGCAAAATGTATGATCTGACTAAATATAGAGGAACTTTTTTCAACACGTTTTTTTTCTTTTTCTTCTGTCTTTCTTGATAATTATGTATGTCCAGAGTTTTTTATTTTTTTTGAAAAGGCCCTTTTATTTGTTGTCACAGTTGGTGTTTGTGTACCAGAGGGGGATGAATACAGGTGGGGATGTTGCTCTCGATGACATCACTATCTTCCCCGGCAGCTGCTACCCAGATCCCCCCATCGGCCCTCCTGATGATGACAACGGTAACTTGAAACCCTCCTCAACTGCTTCAGCTGAGCTTCTTTCATATTTACTCAGCTGCAATGACTGTATTAAAGATGCATTGTAATTTATAAAAAAAACTGAATGTTGGGCATCTTATTCTTCAACAAATACAAATGTTTGAAAAACCTAGTCTATAAAGTCCTCACGTAAATGCTTTAGAGTAATTGATTTTTATGGGAACTGCATTGTACAAATAAAGGCATGCAATACATTCGAGACTGTGATGTTTCTTTGTCTCCAGATATGTTGTCCTTGGGCCTCGCAGTTGGTCTGACTCTGCTGGCTGGAGTCTGCCTCTCCATCTTCCTCCTTGTGCTGAACAGGAAACACAGAATGATGTAAAAACATGAATTATTGACATAATGTTCATAATAACACTGAGGAATGATCATTTTTATATGCTGTCGGCTGACATTTCTGCTTGTGTGTCTAAGAAACCAGCCGACAATGATGAACAGCGATGTGATTGACAAGAACTCAGCGTTGGACCTGTTTGACTGTAAAATAGATGTAAGTAACCAGGGTTTGATAACAAAGCATGTTGTATTGACTCGAAAAAACTCAGATGATAAAGGGTGTTTTTTTCTTCCTAGGGCACACAACA
The DNA here is from genome assembly GCF_022379125.1 of Scophthalmus maximus. Lineage (NCBI taxonomy): Eukaryota > Metazoa > Chordata > Actinopteri > Pleuronectiformes > Scophthalmidae > Scophthalmus > Scophthalmus maximus. The sequence continues at coordinate 21,353,119 of NC_061519.1, forward strand.
CGGAGCTGAATCTGACCTTTGCTTTGCCAACAAGCTGTGGGATCTGTCACCACATGCAACTGAAGTCAGCATGTGTTCATCTGATGCTTAGACCAGATTAATAATTAGAATGAAACAAATAAACCATAAGCAGTGTGTAAGTTGTAACTGTATGGCATTGTGCTGAGAAAAATGAATACGGCATCAGTAACACTTTAATACAGACTACTGGAGTACTTTTCATAACTTGCAAATACTTCCAAGCAGAGTAACGAACCCCTTGATTAAGCAATAATAACTAATTATTACAAAATGGAATATCATGTGCTAACTTTTCTTACATTGATCATGCTATTGCTGTGTAGCCTGAAGAAATACATGAACATAAATTTCAGGTTTGTGTCTGAGACTGTTCCTGTTAAACTATTATCCAGTGGTGTAGCACAGAACAACATATGATGTATGCATGTATATAATACACACAACATTAAAACATTAAACCCAAACTTGTTGTAATGTTGTAGTGGATCATTTTAGTTACAAAGCAACAATTTGTTTGTTGTTCAATCTTAATCGTCACTAGTTACTGAGGTAGCAATTTTGAGAATAAAGTCGAACTAAATCAGAGAAAGATTTTCTTTTGCATTTCGAGAATAAAGTTGAAATGTCGAGAATGAAGTCAATTCATCTGGTCCGACAAGTCCAGTTGGAAGAAGAGAATGATAATAAATAATAATGTGCTGTATTTGTATCGCCGTTTTCTTAACAAAGTTACAGCATGCTTCACAAAAGGATTAACATATTAAATAAGTTTAATTTTAACAAATTTAAATTTACACAGATGAAAGCTTTTTTTAGATAATGTTTTAAGAAGAGATTTAAAAGCAGTAATAGATGTATTAAGTCTATACTCAGTTGACAGGCCCGTCCTGCAAGAGCACGATCGCCTTGAGTCACCAACTGGGCTCTGGGAACGACTTAAAAAGATCACTATCAGCTGCTCTAAGATGGCGCCCAGGCTCAATTGAGAGCTCATGCGAGCTGCCAGTGTTCAATCTTTACAAGCTTGTGAGGTTTTTCCCTTTTGAACAGATCTGAACAGCTTTCAGCTCAATCTCTTTAAAGACCTAACACTGATTACCACACTTCTGTGCTAAAAGAGAGCGAACTTGTTACTAAAACTGATTCTAAAGTTCAATTTCCACCACAAGGCATTTTGTGTCATAACACTGGTATTTTTGATAAATTCTTGAGCAGTTCAACTTTAATCTCGATATGATTTTTAAAAAAATCTCTTCTGGTTTTCTACGACATTATTCTCGAAATGCAAAAGGGGGGGGGGGGGATTTCTTCCTCTTTTTTAATTTTTTCCCCCCTCAACAGTACGATCCTCACTCCACAAGGTGGCGGTAATGCACCGACTATTGTTCGCCAACCGGAAGGGAAAAAAACACCAAGCGAAGAAGAGGAAGAAGAAGGCGAAGCAGAGGGAGACGGAGGAGAAGAAGAAAGTCCAGCTACACGAAGTGTGAGAAAGCGACGGCTACACGGAGAGAACAATGGGAGTTCATGTCGAAACACTAAAACCCGGCGACGGTGAGGGTTTTTATATAATTCAATGTGTCGAAACGTTAACCTTATTATTCCCTTAAAAAACACTTTTAACCCGTCCGTTTTCTCCCCGCAGGAAGGAGTTTCCCGCAGAAGGGATGTGATGTCCAGGTGCACTACGTTGGTAAGACATGGAGGTTACTCGACTCGCCCGATGTAGAAAGCGTTATGCTCACAAAGATAAGCTCTTTAAATAGAACTAAAACATATTTGTGTGTTTATTTGATCGTTAGGGATTTGAGCCCACTCGCCGTCGCCGCGGGGTTCAGAGGAGGAGACCGACGGGGGCTCGCTAACGGGAAGCTAACGTTACCGTCTCGAATTAGCTCCATGCTAGCTCGGCGTGGCTCGTGATTGGATCGCCTCGCTGTGTTTAAAAAAAAGACATGCTAACTAGCAGCTAGCACGAGCGCTCGCTGGGTCACACGATGCGGATCATGTCTGAAGACACTCTGTCAGCAGGTCGGCGGCCCGGGCCTGGTGTAGCAGCTCGTCTTCGTTTTACAGCCTGTGTTGCTAAGCTAACGCGATGCTAACGCGATGCTAACGCGATGCTAACGCGAGCGGCGGTGTGTAGCCTCGACGCGAAGGCGTCGAAGGGAAAGCGTTTCACACACATTCTGCTCTCTAATCGTCCGACTGTTCGTTTAACTGTTTGAGATCAACGTGTGCACCGACTTTTGTATGTCACTCTCGCGTCACGTTGTGTGAAGCGCCACAATCTCACCAGCGTTAATATTTATTTATTTATTTATTTATGCTAATTGTCTGGCCATAATCTATCAAGTGCCGTTAAAATGTTTTGTTGTTGTTGTTGCTGCTGCTGCTGCTGCACAGGAAGACTGACAAACGGAGAGAAGTTCGACTCCTCCAGGGACCGGGGGAAGCCCTTCAACTTCAAGATTGGCCAGAACCAAGTCATTCGTGGTTGGGATGAAGGTGTCGCTCAGGTGAGGAAAGGACCTGTAAAGGGGCATTTCACTGATTTTATATACCCATTCATATCAGTTGACTTGCTACTCAGGCTGTGCAAAAATCAAAACATGGGTGAAGCATCAAATTTCAAGTGCAAGACTTTTGAGCTGGAATAATATGATGCCAGTTGTGCAAATTAAAATATGGAGCAATATGGATTTTTTGGGGCCAATATCGATATTAGGGGGTACAAGATTCCCAATATGGATACATCGGCCTATATATGTGTGTATTTTTAAATGTCAATGATTCCTAAGATGTTGTTAACAAACCTTTACGACAGAAATGTAATTGAGGCTTGATATTTTAGTTTAATCATAAATAACTGTAAATTGGAAAAAAATGCAACCAAATAAAGAGAAGTTGAATAAAGAAAATAAACACTTTTTTTAACTAACATGTTAACATAAATGCACATTGAAAGGCTCATATCGGTCGGGCTCTGAACACATCGGCCGATACAGATATGTTTGTGAAAGGCTTATATCGTCCAACCCATATGTCGGTCGGGCTCTATTAAAAATATAGGTAATGCATACAGCTTTGGACTGTCCATACCAGAGGCTTTAACTAAAGAGAGAACTGACATCCACCAATGATAATAAATTATCCTTAAGTTTCAGGACAGACCAGAGGGGACAACTTAGATATTAATTTGCTCTGAGATGCAATCAGAGGTCACATTAATGTTTCTTCAGGGTGGGAAATGTAGAATCTTGTGCTCGGTTTTAAAACCACATTCTTCCCCTTTAATGTAACTTTCTCTTCGCATCCCTCCACAGATGAGCGTCGGCCAGGTGGCGAGGCTGACCTGCACGCCAGACTACGCGTACGGCGCCAGCGGATACCCGCCCGTCATCCCACCCAACGCCACTCTCGTCTTTGAAGTGGAGCTTCTCAGATGTAATTAAGCTGATGGTTGCTATTCAGTTTCTATTTTTTTTTTTTCATTACGCCCACGTCCCTTTCACAAATAACTGCTTAATTAAAGGTGCTGTGAGATGCATTTTATATACATGGATAAATCATTGTAGAAGTAATTTTGATATCCTGGTATAAAAGAAACAATTGACAGAACAATCATGCTCATGCTGGTGGTGTAGTTGCCTCCAAGATTAAAGGACCTTAAAGGAATGGCACATTATAGGAAAATCGTGAGTCATATAATATCATGTCTTGCCTCCATCCAAAAGGCCAAAGTGTCAGAATGACGTGGTTCTAAGGGGAGTTATGTGCCATACTGTTTCTTAACCGTCCGCGGTAACAGACAGTTCAGGCTAACAGCCCAGTTAACCTGCTGCCGTCTGTAGCCTCATATTTACCATACAGACAAGAGCGGTATTGAGCTCATCATGTCCTGTAGCTCCCGGCAGGAAAGCGTCATCTAAATGTGAAATTATTCAAACGTGTTAAGTAAACATCCAGGATTTATTTGGCCTTTCGTTTTTTGTATTTAGCTGTGAAATAGCACAAACTATCTTAATGTAATGGGAGAAAAAAAAGAGGAAAAACAGTGGCACTTGATGCATGTCGGGGAGGCCAAGTGTTTATCCCAATGTCTCAAGAGTGGTATTGATGATGATGATTTTTTTTAATGTTAAAAATGCTCATGCAACACCTTTTTAATAAAAAGCTTATTTGTTTTTTCCCCTCCAGCATGAATTTATCCTTCGGTAGATGCATTGATTTGGCAGCTTAAAACCTTGACACGATGAAACTAGATGTTTTGTATGTGGCTTGTGATTTAATTTGTTTTTCCATCATTACACATGTTGCCGTTTATGATATTAAGAACATATTTTGAAACCAGATCCTTATACTCTTACTCTTGAGTCTGTCAAGCTTTTGGCCTGAAGTGCTCTTGTATAATATCATGATTAATTTCTTTTACCTTTTTTTTCTTCCCCTTGCTGTTTTAATTCGTTACTGTATTGTCCATTAGAAATGGTCTTTTCTGTGGGTATTGCATTCATGCATTAAAAACAAACAGTATACTGTATGAACGTTTCCTTCGTGCTCTCATATCACACTTGATACACCGCTATTCATACGAGGACATTTATTTTAGGTCTACTTGGAGAGACGAACAAACGTGAGACAAATGATGCTCAGCAATTTAACGTTTATTTAGCTTGCGAATTGGGAAATTATTTTCTTTTCCAGGCGGCGCAACTTGTTTGTAAGACATTGATGTAGAACCAAACACTGTGTTTGTGCTTTTAGTGTCGTTCTGATTCTGGCAGCATTTGTTTGAAGATGTCGCCAAAACAGGCACCAAACAGACCGCAGCCGTCTGCACCTAAATATTGATAAAACACGCCCAGTGGTGGAGAGTAAGTACAGATTTTAGGTACATGTAATTTACTTGACTATTAATACAGCTCTACGCTTTTTATTAGAGGTCTGAGGCAAATATTGTACGTTATGACTTGTGGTAGAAAACCTTGTGAGCTAGAGTGAAGGAGGTTTCAAAAGACATGATTGTTTAAGCAGAAGCCTTTTATTTTCAGATTTATGGAAAAATGGCAGCTACATGTTAATTAAACCTAGTTTACACGTGGTGGTCCTGTATCTTTATTATATTGGACAATCATATCTGAACGTTTGTTCATGTTTCTGGCTTTAACAAGCAAAAAGTAACAACATGGATCAAAGTAAAAATAAAAAACCTAACAAACGACATCTAGCGGACGAAACTGGAACTACATCTACTTTTGCCTTCGCTCGCTCCTGTAATCTGGTAATCTCTATCACACGCTGAGATTGAACATTTACGTGTGGCCACATTCAATTTAACTGGCAACAATTTGCATCCTTATCTCATTGTATTTTTAATTAGAATATAGAGATGTTGCATTGGCCCTTAAAGTGTTGATTCTGACTGGATTATTCAGGTAAAAAAAATAGGTAAAAATGTTTATCCGGTGTAATGAACATCATTTCTAAGTAACCAGACTGTTTCTGCACTGGTGGAAAATAGGTAAAATAGAGAAAGAAACGACCGGAATTCAGACACCGTATATTAAACTAACAATAATTGATGCTTGAGCTCCCCTAAAAAAGGCATATAGTATGTACCCACACGTTGGGTTATAATAATGAAAATTACGACAGCGCCTGAAGGCAGCGTCCCTGCGGGTCGAGGGCTCCTCACCAGTTGCGCTTCATTCCGCCGCAGACTGAACTGGCGCACAGTTGCGTTGCGAACAATTTCAAAATCCCTTAACACGATGGAAATCGACACGAGGAGACACTTCACGTTGGGCTGCATGAAAAGTTGAAGTTCCGTGGTCGGCTGGTCGGGCTTCTTTTTTTTTTTTTTTTTTTACAAGCGTGTGTACCACGTTTTTTTAACTGCGGAGTGAGAGGATGAGGATGATGATGATGAGCGCGAAGAAGCCAGTTCATCTCATCACGGGACTGATCATCGTGTTCCAGTTTCAATTGAGCTTCATTAAGGTCAAATCTGCCAGAGGTGCGTCAACAGAGAGTGTGTGTGTGTTAGAAAAATATTTGTTTTTATTTCTTCTCGCTAAATTATTTAATACAACGTGTATTGGTTGAAATCAATTCAACCTCTGGAGCAACCGATTTATCGTTATTATATTTTTGATACAGGAATAAAAGTAAGTATTAATAATTTTCATGACATTCCATGGTTCCTTATTTTATCACGTTATGTTCTCGTGCAATAGAAATAATCTTGATTCCCCCCCATTCCGCTGAGAACAATATATTTTTGGATTGAAGATGCCAAATGTAAAAAAAAAAAAGTGAAGACACCGTCTTCATTAATGAATCACCGAAACATAACCATCTGTGGCTCAGTGACACAGCATTTAGACCACGGTGAGATATGAAGATAAAATTAGTAAACAATGACTAATGCTCACATAAGATACCAGGGGACATAAATAAATCTATAACCTGCTGCAATGTTAATTTCAGTTAATCGATTAATCCATTACTAATCGACTACTAAATTAATTGCAAACAATTTTGACAATCGATTAATCGGTTCAAGTAGTTTTTATTGGGAAACAAGTCATAATTCTCTGATTTCAGCGCCTTGAATGTGAATATTTTCTGGTTTCTTTGCTCCTCTGTGACAGTAAACTAAATATCTTTGGCGTGTGAACAAAACAAAACATCATCTTGGTGGTTTCGACATTTTTCACCATTTTATTGGACCAAACATCTAATCGATTAATCGAGAAAATAATCAACAGATTAAACGATAATGGAATTAATCGTTAGTTGCAGCCCTAATGCATTTCATTTTGAGGTGGCTGATGGACTGTGGTGACAGGTGTTATCATGTTCAGGCGTAAAGAGGCAAAGTGTGCAGGTTATTTATTGTTTTTCTATTTTTTCCGTTGAAAATGTGGGGGTTGTAAGGCAACAACAGGAGACAATTGATGATCTACAAACTGGGCGTTTTAACTGCACAGTAGCATCCCCCCACAGTTACAGATGCAACAACTATCCAAAGCTCCACATCTGCACTAATGAGAGATTGTGTGGCGTCAGCCCGTGCCACACCAACACACAGGCGGAGGAGGGGGCTTGCGAGGACTCTGGAGCGGTGAGAGATGAAATACAGACACGACAGCCACCGCTGCCCCAAACCTTCGCATGCCTGGTGCCAGAGCTGCAGGTGTGAAGAATGTCAAGCATGCTTTCCCGCTCTGCTGTGAGGAGAAGGCTCCAGGATGCACCGTCGTCACCGTGGGGGGGGGGGGGGCGGAGTGACGCCGATGGTCGCACGTTTTCCACATGGCACACGCTCAGGAGTTGTTTACGTCCCCGACGTTGCCCGTGAGAAATAAGACGCAGGAATCGTTTTTAGTGACGTTTGAGATGTTCGAGGAAGTATTCCGCCTCTAACGTGCGTGTATGTGTGTGTGTGTGTGTGTGTGTGTGTGGAGGTTCTCATTCATCCAGGTCACACGGGTATGCAAGGGTCTCGGTTGTACAGTAGATCCTCTCATCCAAAAGGCTGAGCTGAGAAGCCAGGCCCAGTTGCCCCTGGTTCAAGGCCGTTGGATTCCCTAAAAGAGTTGTAAACTAAGACAATAAAACGATCACAGCAGCAATTGATCTCCCCCGTCTTTGATCCCCTCAGGGGTTTACCGCGCGGACACGCAGGGGCTGCCGTCTCTGGAGGGAAAGCTGCATGTGAACTCTGGGAGTCACAGGCCCAGGGAGAGGAAGTGGGCGTCCAGGCCGAGGTCTGGTGCCCCTGGCTGGGCGGCAGACAAGAGGGGCCACTACAGAGACCAGCACCAACCGGAGGAGACGGACGTGGACCTGATGACGGAGCAGGGACACGACAATTCCACACAGATTGAGGTAGGTTTCTCACGCAGCCAAGAAACATAAAAAATAGATTTGGAGCTATAGGTGAAAATATTGCAATGTAAAATATAATACATTTTTGGAATCTGCTGTGAATCAGCTTTACACATGGAGACTAACGGGAATACGTGGTTTATGCTCGACGGATTTGAATACCCACATTTCTCAACAGGACACTGATCACGCCTACTACACGTCTAAAATCTACGGCCCTGGTGACGCAGCCGGTAAAGAGCTGTGGGTGAACCTCGATGAGACGGAGGAGGAGGGGGAGTGGAAGGTCCATGGCTTCCTGTCCAGTGCCCACAGACAGGCCGAGGTAAAAAACTAAAAGTCGGTGTTTTTATGCAGATTAAAGAGGATCTGCAGGCGACATTTAAAGGGCAACTCATGCTGAACTTAAACTAACGTGCTTGAGTAAGGAGAGTTGTCCCTCAGTGCCACACAGTCACTTTCAGTATGGAGCGTACTCTGAATTAAGAACAGGACGTTTTCTAATTCTCTTAAATGCAGTACAGCTTTATTCTGCGTGTTTACATCACTGGTGTACGTCCAGAGTTTCCCCGGCTTTACTCCGGCAGCCTGCCCAGGTAGATAATTCACTTCAATTAGAAAATAAGATAAATCTTACATTTGATCTCCTCATCTAGCTCGTTTCAAACTCATTCATGGCCACGCAACCTGTCTGAGTTGCAGTAGCTGAGCGAGGCTTCTCTTATAGCGAGCCTCTACCTGCATCTGAGGCGTTTAGGGAACAGTGGTTAATTGTCTGGTAAATGTTGTTACACGTGAGGCATTGACGGGGGCATTTGTAAAAATGTAAATCTCTTCTAAACTGCACAAAGTCTCTGTCATCAGCAGTTGATATTTCAAGCTGCGTCTGTTTGCTTCCAGAGAGTCAATCTTTCCTTCGACTTTCCCTTCTACGGACATATACTCAAAGAAATCACCGTGACAACGGGAGGTGAGTCCCGTGATGTCTTTTTTCATAACTTTTAGTTTGTATTCACAAACGTTTGAGATGTTAATTTGAACTACAAATATATATTTTTGTATATACGTTTTTATAGTGAAATTGTATAAATTCATGAGTAAATTAAGAATTGTATTATATCCCTTTCTGAGTGCAGCTGCACATTGAGGTTACTGTAGGCGGAATGTAAAGTAGAATAGCTTTGCTTTAAGAGAATATAATGTGCATTTCTTTAGATGTTCTCGTTGTGTGATCAGTGTGGATCTGCTTTATACAACCTCTCCTCATCTCCGGCATGAACGAAATACTGAAGTTGTGGATCTGTTTTCAAACAGCAGCAGAAATGAACCTGCACAAAGACCACAGAGCAAAAATAAAAGGGACATTTTTTTGAGTGAAGCAGTTTGTGAAAATGAAAAACGTGAATGTCTCCCATTCCCTGTACATGACTGATGGCAACCTCTGCATGTTTTCCTCTTCCAGGTTTCATTTACACAGGAGGTATAATCCACCGGATGCTCACGGCCACTCAGTACATCGCCCCACTCATGGCCAATTTCGACCCGAGTCTTTCCAAAAACTCCTCTGTGTTTTACTTTGACAATGGTAAGAGGAGAGAGTTACTGTAGTTTTTCATGCGCTGTGTATTACTGACTTGACACTTGGTCGTTCGTGTCTACTCTGTAGGAACTGCACTGGTGGTTCAGTGGAACCGGATTCACCTCCTGGACGTCAGCGTGGGAACTTTCACCTTCCAGGCGGTTCTGCACAGCGACGGGCGGATCGTGTTCGCATACAAAGAGGTGACTTCTTCTTCTCTCCTTCGTGGTTCTTCTTTTAATGAAAAAAAAGAAGTAATTTTCATAAGTTTTCCTTTTCTTTCATAGATTCCGACAGACATCAGCGACATCAGCGCCGAGAATCATCCCGTCAAAGTGGGTTTATCGGATGCGTTTGTTGTGCTTCATGACATCGAGCAGATTCCCAGTAAGTGGCAGATTTGTTCATAAAGTTATTTGCTAGCGGCCAACGTATTCAAATATTTAACACCATATGCCTTCTGATCTGTTCCAGATGTTCGGAGGAGAACCATCTACGAGTATCACAAAGTCGATATACTGAAATCCAAAATCTCCAACTCTACATCTGTGGAGATGGTACCGCTCCCCAGTAAGTTCATCCATTTGATTTGAAGTATACAAAGAGAGATGTTACTAATGTGGTAAGATATCATTTGAACTCTTTTTCTACTGATAAAAAGTTCCATTTACTTCATTCATTGTTTTGTCTGATTTGAAAATCTACATTTTTACTTTGGACAACCAGTCAAAAATTGTAAAACTTTAAAGTACGCCGGAATCCGAATGGCAGCTGTTATCTCTACGCTGTGACCCATTCAGGATTCATTTTCAGTGCGTGTTGTTTTCCTCGCTCTCAGCGTGTCTCCAGTTCTCCAGCTGTGGTCCATGTGTCACTTCTCAGATTGGCTTTAACTGCAGCTGGTGCAGTCGGCTACAAAGGTAAACTGGAAGAGCACACAGAGCGCATACCAGTGAGGGGGCTGCACATTCCTCAAAGTGTCACTTTGTAAAAGCGTTAAACGTTTAGAATTTTAAATCTGCATCCATGGAAATAGAAACATCAATGGACAATCGTGGCTGACTGCAGCTGTGACACGAAAAAAACCTTGCACCAGAATGAAATGTACATTGACCATGTTGCTGTCGTGTCTATTTGCGATGACATTTTTTCAGGATTGCGTGGTTGTGATATTCTCAAATCATCAACATTTGCTATTTAGCCGTGTAGTTGAAAAGTATTCCATAAAAAAACCTGACATGTTATGAATATGAGACTAAAAACATACACTTCAGATATACAAAAGTAGTATGGCATCAGCTGCAGTATCATGTAACATTTTAACACGTGGTGTAAAAACAGGTTTGTGTATTTAGACTAATAATATTTTACATATTTAACATGCTACCGCATTCTATTCGAGCATAAATATTAATTACAGGATAGGTGACATGTCTACACATTTTATTCAGACAATCAGAATTTTTTTATCAATAAAAAGTCAAAAGTAGCATGCACAACTTTAATAATTTGTGAAAAAGCTTTTGAGGCTTGATTCAAACTTGACCCACAGATGCTTCCCTTCTTTGATCAAGCACTTTGTCAATACAGTGTCTTTTATTGTTTATAAATAAAACAGAAACCTGTGATTCAAACTCTCTCTACATGAATATTCCTTCCTTTCTCAGATGCTCCAGCGGCTTCGATCGGAACCGGCAGGACTGGGTCGACCTCGGCTGCCCAGAGGAGGTTCTCGTTCTTCTTTCCTTTCAGGAGACCTCTTACAGTTTAATTGAGATTGAACTTTTCAACATATCACATTTCTGTCTTCCTGCACAAAAAGATTGATCCGGATGTTTTCTCTTCCCAGAGACGGGATCCACGGTGTCTCCGCATAACGGACGTCGCAAGCGCCACATCTGGCCACCTGACGCATACGACCACTCCTGCTACAGCGACCGCAGCGCAGCAGAGGACGTCCGGCGCGACCTCCGACCCCCCTGGCAGGACGTCCGGCGCCACCGACCCCTCAACACACAGCAGCGCTAGCAGAAGAATAACATCCACTCCGCTGACTCCCACCAGCGAACCTGCAGAGGGTAACGGACGAATGCTTTTCAAGTCAACTGCAGTGAACTTTTTGGTGCTTTTATGTGAAAGAATACAAAGTCGTATCTGACGTAAGAAGGATCGCAGCTCGGGGCAGGACAGGCTGCCATTTCCATCTCGTGAATTAATGTTTGTTGCCGTTGCACATTGTCCACGGCCCCCGTGTGTTGGTTAAGGTCTGACAGTGTGAGGGTCAAGTGGTCAGGTATTTCCCAGGCCTCTGTGAGACCATAGCTGAGCGTATACAGCGCCATGTTAAATACTGCATAGTGTCCTCAGCTGCTGAGGGATGACTCAGTATATGTGTATCGCTCTGTGGTCACTCTGTGTGGTTGTTTTCCCCCCCGTCTGTTTGTTTTGTTTTTCAGCAGGATTACGCAAAATACACTGAATGCATTTCCATGTAACGTAATGAAAGGATGGGAAATGGGCCAAGAGAGAATCCATTAATGTTTGGTGCCAATCCTGGAATTTTTTAATCTCCTTCTTTAACATTACTTATTCATTTTCACAGATTTATATAAAAATTTGGATCATGCAGATTGAAATATTCTGCAATGGAAATTATGATTTATTGATCTGCATTGTTTAATTGGCTATAAACCTTGATTGAATTCAACAGGGACAGTTGGGCCTTGGTGGACGTTCCTCTTTAGGGCTATTTTTCATTTATTCAAACAAAAGTACTACGGGTTATTTAACTTAGAAGGAAAAGTACAAATAAAATGTAAATCATATTCAAATAGGAACTTCAAAAATTAATCGAGGGCATATTTAACAAAACAAAAATAACCACTATCTCACAATATAAACAGAAGTGGAAAAAAATTCCCAGGTCAGGTTTTTTCCTTGGCTCATATCCCACCCTTCCAGAGTTTCGTGGAAATCTTCTCTTTTAGTTTTTGCATAATCCTGCTGACAAACACACAAATGGACAGGGGTGAAAACATAACCTTCTCGTGGAGGGAGTAAGTATTCAAAGTTACCGTGACATAAACAAAGAATCCCAACAAGTGACTTTCACTCACTCTTCTCTCTTGAATTTGTAAGACTTTGAATTTTTTCCATTCTACTGAGATGTTTTTGTTTCCCAACCTGGACAAACCGTCACATTGAATGTCATGACGCCTTTTTGTTTTGTTTCTCCAGATGACACAAAAACCTCCTTACACATGAATGAAGCACGTGAGTCATTCGACCCCCTGCACGCCTGCATAGGCGAGCAACCTGCAGCATTTCTATTTTTCTGAGATCTCTGGACCTCTGTATTGATCGGTAAAAATATTTACTGTCACCCTCACCTCTGTGCAGCAGGAGTTGAGGAGGAGACCGGAGAGAGCGACGAGCAGCTGCAGATCGGCCTCCTGACGGGCATCGTCATGATGATGGTCGTCATGGCAGCAGCCGTCCTCCTCTCCCTTTACATATACAACCACCCCACTTCCAATGCCAGTCTCTTCTTCATGGAGGTCAGTGACACACGGCTGATTTCGACCTCTGCAAACCATTTACAACTACCGTTGTCCCACATTCCATCATCTACAATTTTCCTATTATCTATTCTTGTCCATCTTCAGTTAAAATTGACAGAGATTGAAGTATTTAGGGCAAGTAATTAATCCTGGTAACCATTTTGTGCTGATAGATAAAATGTTTTGACAGCTACAGGGAGATTACCTTGACATCCAGTAACTTCCCTTTAACATTTGCTGCAGTTATTCATCATTCAAAGAGGAAAAGTCTTAAGGATTTCAATGATTGACCTATTTTAGCAGCACAAAGATCAGATCCTTTGTTTTTGCATGTTCCCAGTAATTGTAGCTCATTGTATTTAAAACACATTCCTGTGACTAGTTTAGACTTATTTAAAAAAAAAAAATTGATACTACACACTTTATGAGGGACCGATACAGCATTTTACAATAGAAAACAACTGCTCGGCCAAAAATTCTACCTTTACGAAGTGTTCAGTTGTTCGTGAGACTGTTGGAAATGTGTAAATTCAATTGTTCAATTGTTTACTACCGAGGCAGAATATTAGAAGGAAATCTGAATATAATACCCCACGAACTATGACCTCATTGCTAAAACATACTTGAATTACTACCTTTTATAGAAGTACAGTTGATGGCAGAATAGTTGTTGCACAGATGTACCTATTAAAGTGGTCACCGTTACGAGCAGTAATGACGGAAGATCATTTCAACTCAAATCAATTTTTTCTCATGCACATTTCTCACGCACATGCACAGCGGCGGCTGACCCGCTGGCCGATCATGAAGTTCAGGCGAGGGTCGGGTCGGCCTTCGTACGCAGAGGTGGAGGCTCCCGGTCAGGACAAAGACGGCTCGGTCGTCATCGACCCCAAACAGTCGTTTGTGATGTCGGACAGGAGAGAAAGCGAACAGAAAGAAGGATTCATAGTTCCCGATCAGAGGGAGCGCTTCCTCGTCATGGAGAGCTCCTGACCCAAAACCACATATCCCAGAAGGCTTTGGGGGACAGAGCTGGTTCTCTTCATGTGAGTTGGCGCTCCTTGAATGCTGACACATCTGCTCAATTTCCCTTTTAAGGACAGCATTTGAGCGAGCAGGGAGGAAATTCCAACTCCAGATTTACTTTATGCAACAGTCTAGCTTCATGTTTGTATTTGCCTTTTGAGCCATCAAACTGTTTTATTACACAAATGAAAGGTACTTGGATAAAAACTTGTTTTTACTTTACTCAGGTCACTCGCTCACGTTTACTGCAATGCTTGTTTTGAGTTCATGTCTCGTTCCCACACCTACTTCACAAGGAGGAATGTCGTATTTGGGTGTCAATTCCTCACTACACCCACCACCTTCACTTGAGGGGCACAACTTTTTTTTATTTTCCTGTACTTAAAAATAAAGGCAGAAAACAACATTTACTGATTGCTTTGCTGTACAAATATGTACACTACATCTACAACCATGAAAAAAAACATTTGTATTATCCATTGTATTATTTGTAGACATGATACAGTCTTCTTAACATGCTATGATTGTTCACATGTATGTGTTCACTTTATATTTATGATCTACAGTGAAAACTGTAGGTTTCATCCGGTGGCTGTACTTCTGATACTGTGTCTTTTCTGTCACTACACATTATTTGTACAGCTTTTAGTAAATAAGTCTATAAAATCGATTAAATCTTCTTTTTTTTTGTTTACACATACTGTGTGAAAGAATAATTTCACCAGACTTGTCTAGTGATTTGGAAATCTAAAAAGTCTTACAACTCAAATGTAAGTGATTTTCTTGTTGTGGGTTCACCCACACTGTTTCTTTACATAGTTGGATCAATGCAGATAATATTTCAAAACGGTTTGGTCTCCAATCGGAAAATAAAGTTATTTTATCTACTGTTCATTTCTAACACCAGAATCAATAGTTTCCTGCCCGTCTACACAACATCTACATAGAGGACTAGTGTCTCATATTAATTGAGGTATGTTTAGTGTCGGGTGAAATTAAGGCAACATGTTTTTCCACAGGCATCGTGTAAGACTGGCCTGCGGGCTGCAGTGTCACAGGGTCAAGGCACTGCGTGTTGGAGGTCCTGGGTTTATGATTCAGGTGTCTTTGTCTTCTGAGAAAAGAATAAAAAGAACATGCATTAATGTTTGCAACATACAAAACTGACTTCAAAAAGTAATGTATCTCTTTACCTTTCACTGGCGGTGCAGGTAACCGCCTCCTCAGTTGTCTTGTTGAGTCCAAGGTGACAGGCTGAGAAAATTGATGTACAGGGTGTTTGACATTAAGTTCTGGCAGTTACAGTGTCTGCACTTATGATTAATGATCATCGATGTGCAAAGGTGCAATACCATAACTGGAATGGTTTTGGTCCTAGTGAAGCGCGACTGTGTGTCCACGTTGAGGCCTGCGCTCTTCAACGCAGCAATTCTTGCAGAGATGTCACAAATCTGCAGCAACACAAACAGGTTATGCAGCGTTATGTACCACCACATGCATCCTCCTCATTTGACTGGTGTTGTTGCTGTTATGGCTCTTTAATATTTTGACCACTAGTTGCAAGGCTTCCGTTGTGTCAGTCAGTGTCATGTTTTAAAGAACTCTATGCCGATGTATCCTTTTCTTACTAGTTTCAAATTACTGATAATTGCAGATTTTTTCTTTTTTCACTAATTCAATAGTTAAATCAGTCTTGTAAAGAGTCATGGTAATTTTGCTTTTCAAAATGTCTGTCCCTCTGTGTATCTCAACAAATATTAGTCAGATTGCGATATAATATTGTTAGCAATACTCCACAACATACAGTTAAGTTCACTCGTGTGCCCAAGAGGTAACTCCATAAGATTTCATTTAAATTTCTTGTGGATATTCACATTTCATAGATAATAAATCCCATTATGTTTGTCCTCTAGTGACTCTTTCAGTTAAAACTAGCAAACTGTTCAATTTACCTGCGCACTATTACACATGAAACTTGGAACAATTATCATCACAGAGCTCCTGATCCTGGCTGAGAATCAAGATTTACGATTAAGGGCCGGACATTTTTTAAATTTCTTAATATCCCACTTCCATCTCTAGCTACTGGTGCATGTCCAGCTTCAACCCACCTGTAGTTCAGACTGTTGGACCTTGGCAGCTGCTGAAGCCACCTGCTCCTCCAGGAAGGACAGCTCCATGTTGGAGGTGGAGCTGCAGATTCCCCTGGCGCACTCCTCCAGGTCCCCGAGCTCCGCCTCCAGACTGTACACGGAACCTGCCGCCACGTACACCTGCAGCATAAACCAGGTACAACACTGGGTTCACTTCAAAGTCAGGTATTTTATATTTGTATATATAATTTGTATTTGTAAAGTAAAGACCAATTGCAATCTAACATGACACTTTTAATAAAGAGAGTATCATTAGCTCAGTAATGTTAATTGTAATATTTATAGTACATTTTGATTTCATCTATTTATTTTTGTGGCATGTAAACAGAGGCACTTACCCTCATGAGGACAATAGAATATGAAATGAATCTCTCAATTTCACCAAGGTCACACAAAATAGTCTGTCCAATAGTTAGAGTAAGACATAAACATTACATTTATTCATATTCTTATCCTTCTATATTTGGCCACATACAATATTCAAGGAAATCTTTTGGTGCACATATCCTGTCAATCCTGCATCTTTAGTCTAGCATCAGCTATAGAATGAAATAACTAATTTAATGTAATTTGAACAAAAAGTGCAATGTGTGGTAAATAATATATAAACTGAAATCAAACGTACATTCTCCTCCAGTCTGGAGAACTGTTGATCTAGTTTCTTGGGGTCGGTGTTCAGGGGCAGTGAGGTGGAGGTGGAGGAGAGTGGGGCGTCTCCCTTGAATCCCTGCAGCAGCTCCTCGGTGGCGTTCAGCACCTTCAGCACCTCAGTGGTGATGCTGCGCAGGGACACCGCTGAATACCTCTACAGCACACACACACACGCACACACACACACACACACACACACACACACACACATACACACACACACGCACACACGCACACGCACACGCACACGCACACACGCACACACACACACACACACACACACACACCCCAGTGTGATAAATCAGTACATGCATTTTACCATTTTTTTTATTCTAGAAACATTATTAGGAATAAACCTTATCCCCTCAGTTTTATTCTGAGCAGTGTTGGTTTTTTTATGCCTGATGATTCCTGATGACCAAAGCGTTAGATGTCTACTACTTTGTGACAAACTATCCATTTCTTCTTCACCAGGATGTTCACAGGTGAAGAAGAAGACAAGTCAGACAACTATCAAAAACAATCCCGTAGCATTGTAATCATTCAATAACTCTCAAAATAATGACACTTTGAGACATGGATTGGTAGCAGTCACACTTATTCATTATTATTATTAAAAGGACAAACTCTAGAATACATCACTGCCTTAAAAGAAGTCAAAACAAAACCCCTGAAATAACTATTTGTGGTTTGTGGAGGAGGAGCCTCTATTCTATCCGCAGTGAACCGATAGATGACAGAGTAATAGAAGACCAACATAAGTTTGACACATACATTAACAAAGGCATTTTGAAAATAGAAACCTTGGAAACGAAAGTGCACGAAAGAGATGTGAGGAGATAAAGTGCAAAATAAGTTCAGCTGCATCTTGATAAGCAAATACTCCTTTGCCTTCTCCACCTTCCTGCTGCAAAGCAAGTTTGTTCTCACCTGCTCCAGAAGAGTTGTCATGAACTGCATTGTTTTGTTAAGCTCCTACGATGCACAGAGAGAAGAAGAAGCAGAAGAAGAAGAAACAGGGCAGTGGTAGTAGTCAGCTGAGAGGTTAGTCAGGCAGTTAGTTGCAGTGCAGTGAATATTAGTTTAGTGTTTTTAGGAGCATGAGAAGTCTTATTGTTGGTCTACTCATGGACTGTATCAAGAAGAGCAAGAGCTGCAGTGCTTACATGCTGAATCTCCTCTGGCGACAGCAAACCCTCGTGAAGAGAAGACGTGTCCTCCTCGCTGTTTTCATCCCTTTCTTTCCTGTCTCTCTCTCCGTCAGCAGCAGCTCCCTGCGTCTCCAACACTCGCTCCTCAGTCGCCATTTTTCCACGTGCGTCCTCCTGTTCCTCATCATCCACTTTTATTCTCCTACATGTATGTTGGGGCTCGTTTGTCTCAAGCGCTAATGTTCTTCTCTCTTGTGGATCTCTTTCTCGTTCTTCCTGCTCCTTTCTGTTTCTGATCGCCGTCTCTCCACTCTCCTTTTTTCCGGAAGTATCTCCTCCAATTAGCTCAGTGACATTTTCTCTCCCAGCCGACTCGGACCTCACGTCGTTGCCTTGACTTTGAAACTCTTTCGCACCTCCCGTCTCCTCTGATGCATTTGTACTTTGTGCATCAACCATCTTTTCTGTGAAACCACTTTCCCTCCTTGTTTTATTAATACTCCCTTCTCTCTTCATGTCCTCTGGCTCTTCATTTATTCTTCCAATTTCTGCAGCCGCATCATTTAATGTTTCCACCTGCATGTCCTCTAAAGTCATTGTCAACATGCTGCTGATTATCCTTTCGAATTCTGCTTCTTCCTCTTCACTGTCTGCAGTTGCTTCCCACTTCCCCTGACCCTCTTTGCTTTCTTCAAACGCCTCTTCTTCATTTTCGTCCGGCCACTTTGCCTCCAGCTGATTTCCTTGTTCCACTCTTGCTCCCAGCTCCTCCGTCTTCTCCGCTTCCACCTCTGATTTCATCTTCATCTCTCGTCGTCCCTGTGTCTCGTTTTCAACCTTGTCTTTCCATATATGCACCTCGTGTTCTGTTATTTCCTCCCGAATCTCTTCTGTTAGAGTCTCTTCCAAGAAATCTCTCATTACAGGAGCTTCCATTTCTGTATTTCCTTCTTGGACATCATCTATCTTGAAAAGATAATCCAAAACATTACCAGCTGTTGCTCTTTCATCACCACTCTCACTCTTTGTTTCCTCAATTTCATCCCTCAGGTCAAACATCTTCACATCCAAATCTCCCAATGATTCTTTCCTCTCCACGGCTCCTCCCCACTCTTCTTCTATCTCAAAGCTGCTCTTGATTTCTCCTTCATTTTCCTCCTGCTCCCTCTCGCCCTCATGCTTTTCACCTCTATCAAGCTCGTCCTCGGTGGAAGAGAACTGCGAGGCGCTGACGAGACTGGCCAAATCTCGAAGTTGAGCGGCCTGAAGTGCTTTTTCTGCCTGTAACTTCCAGAGCGGCTCCTCGTCCATCCCTTGCTCCCCGTCTCTGCCTCTGCCTGTCCTGTCCAGCTCATCCTCTGTGGACGAAAACTGGGTGGCGTTGACTTGGTTCGCTAATCTGCACACTTTCCTAGCCAGCTCCTCGATGCTCCCATCCTCCTCTCCCTCTTCTGTCTTCTTCTCGTCGACGCCGACTCTGTCCAGCTCGTCTTCTGTGGACGAGAACTGTGAAGCTCTCACCTCTTTTTCAAGTTGACAGAGTTTATAAGTGAGTCCCTCTGTCTTCTCCTCCTCTTGCTCGTTGTTATCTTCATCCCATTCTCCTTCACTCTGGCCAACTTTGTCTAACTCATCGTCGGTAGAGGAAAAGTAAGCGAGTCTGGACTGTGTGACCAGCCTGTATAATCTGTATTTCATCTCCTCATCTACTTCTAAATCATCCTCTACGTTCTCCTCCTCCATTCTTCCTTCATCCAAGTCGATCTCCATCTTCCACAAACTCTCATCTTCTTCATCTCTGTCCTCCATCGGTCCGTCATCATCACAATCTTCGACAATATCTTTGTCTAGCTCTTCTTCTCCAGTAGAGGACTCGGAAACTCTGCCTGTGAGCAGTTGTAATTTAAACGTGAGCTCCTCGTCCATCTGATTCGCTCCAAGTCCAGTCGTGTCACTCTCCAGGTCAAAAGGTTCAGGGGTCGTAGCTCCACAGGTCAAAGTGTCAGATGTCACAGCATCAGGAGTAGGATGGGCCTGATTGTCTTTTTTGTTGAAATCCTGTGAACACAAGAAGTCGTGGAGTTAAAACGTATTTCCGTGGTGAATTGAGCACGATTTCTCCTTCTGCAGTCAGTTTATGGTCGTTTATGTAGTTTGTGATGCTGGTGAGTTACATCATGTTATGAACAGTGTTTTTTAATATTTTGTCTCCTCCATTAAGACCAAAGAAAGAAAACAAGGAGGCATGTAGTTTTACAATCAGTTCATAAGGAGTTTAGGTCCTGAATAGTTTATTTTGATTCATCAAATAATCATTGGATCAACTCTTTGAATCATTCTTGAAAACAAATTGTTCCATACTAATGTTCTGTGATGTGAATAATTGATTAATCACTTTACTAATGTTGCTTTGAACAGACTTTACATTCATGAACCTCAAGAGGAAATTTAACATGTTATAATACTAACATTTCACATTTGTGTCAAGCCTACATGAATATATCAGGATTTTCTGCTGTTAATATTTGACTATTAAATGATCCAATGTGCCCATATGAATCATTGAGAGATGATTCATCTCATTTAATCTCATCATCATCAATGTAAATTCATTTGATTTATTTCTTACCGACACAGAAGAAGCAGCTACTTGCTCTTTTTTGTTACTTTTCCTTTTCTTCCGACTTCTCCTGACTTTTCCCCCTGTTGGCTCAGCAGCCTCCTCCTCCTCCTCCTCCTCTGTCGCTCCTCCTACATTGAAGTTCACATCAATGATACTTGTCCTTTGGGATGCTGAAGGTCGCCGGATCTCCGCAGGCACCTTCCTCTTAAAAAGAGCGAGCAGAGGTTTTTTCATCTTCCAGTTCCCCTCAGAGTCTGAAAACGGCTCCTCTCCGCTGCCGCGACGGCCCATCAGTGGTGACGGGATCCTGTCCCGAGTGTCATGCAGGTTCGAGTTACTGTCCGTCATCTTTCTGTGGATCTCCTGGAGGGCGGCACCCCAGGAGCTGTCAGGTTCAGTCTTGGTTTCATTGTCAGAGCCCATGCCTTCGTAGGCGGACACCACGCCGGACTCCCTCTCCAAAGCACTGTAGACCAGGCTCTTTCTTTTGGTCAGCAGGCTGGGACGAGACAGCTGCACGCTCTGCAGGGCGATCCAGTTCCCGTCGGGGCTCTTCAGCACTGAGGACACACCTCCCCGTGCAAGCATGCATCCACAGGTATCATGCAGACAAGCAGAGGCCATACGCCAAACAAACAAACAAACAAACAAAATCACACATGCAGCGACATAAACAAAAAGACAGGAGGCAGATATCAGCTGACAAACTTTTAACCAAAACCAAGAAACGTGACCACATCACGCTTCTTTAAAGCTCCCTGCATGTTTAAGAACTGATTTCAACTACCATCAACTGAATACTATTGTTTAGTGATTATTAAAATTAGATAAGCTTGTGTTTCACCCCTTAACAAGTTTTTAAATGAAAAATCATTTAATTCCACACTGTGATATTATAATTGTACATATAATGATCAGCTTGTTTAAGCGCTTTGTTGAATCTATATGACATTAATAGCGATTTAAATATTTAAGGCCACAAATCTGGAATAATAATAATTATTTGAAAAACACTTTTAAAAAACATAAAGCCAGTCCAGTCTCTCCTTCTAAAGTCTGTGGGCCCTGACGACAAAGGCCTTATATATTCAAGCAGAGACTTTGGAACAGACAAAAAACTTCCCACCACCTAAACCTTCTCCAAGACTAAGGACCTACTTTAACGACAAAAACATTTGTGAGTTTCTTTGACTACCTTATCCTTTTTGTTTTTGATCTTCTCATAACTCTGCCAGTGAGGATCTACTTTTAGAAATAAAGCAGTTAGACCACAAAGAGATTCAATAATGAATAAGATCTTAAAATTACATGATGAGAGCCAGTGTAAAGAGCCTACTGTAAAATGATTGAGATGTGGTCACCACTCGAGTATCTGGTTAAAATTTTGATAGCTGAGTTCTCTACAGTCTGAAGTATATCAGTAGATTTGTGTCAAGTGATGAGGCTGTTGCTCAGGCTGTTGATTAAAATAATAACAATAATAAAATAATAAATTCAACCTGAATGTGGAGATCCCAGCGAGAATTTGAAATAAAGGGTTTCAGCAACCTTACCAGCGTTGTCCAGGCGGTCAACACTCTTCCAGCCCGACATCGAACCGCTGCCTTCCTTCATCAGTGCCTGCAGAGAGTCTTGTACCAGACCTGGATGGTCATTGGACAACAGTGAGAAGGCAGAGTGTGACCTCTGAGGAGAGAGAGGAGAAAAATTTAAATAGTGTTTAAGAACACAAATGTGTCACATTCACCTGTTGTAGTTTTATCAAGTCATTACAACCCAGCAGGTTCATAAGTTTGACCAGCAGAGGGCAGTATGTATCACCACACACCAGCAGCAAACAAGCAACTTCATCATTTGTGTCTGTGACGTGCGTGATCTTTACCCAGAGGCCTGGTCTGTGTTTGATGAAGCAGGAGGGTTGATCACAGATGGACTGATGATGAGGATGATGATGGGGGTCAGTGTTTTGTTCAAGGGGCCAATCCTGGTCGTACTTTGCCGTCATCTCAGTCAAAGTCTTCCTCCTACTAATGATCTTACATACGCAGACACATGATTAATGCAGCATATGTCTGTAATCCCACATCAGAATATTATTAAGAAAAGAGCTGTTTTTCATTTATTCAGTGCAAATTAATTGTTTTGTTTTTTAATGTGCTGGCGGTGTAAATGTAAACACCCTGTAGCAGAACAGCTGTAAAAAGACCCACTTGGTGACTTAAATGTTACGCAACAGATTTCCACACAGTAAATCAGCCTCGTTACAAACTATGAAACATCTGTTGCTTTGTAAAGTGAGTGTTCGCAGGTCAGAGGTGCATCATTAAAATCTATCATTTTATTTCTTACTTTTTGCACAATGGTTTTAGCTAGTTCCTCGACGAGCTCCCCCCTGTGCTCACGCAGATACTGTGCCTCATCCTGCTTCTCCTGGTAAACAAACAAACACATAAGAAAGCTATTCAGCACCACACACACACTATAAGCTGATTACGTCTCTAAGTATACACTCTGAATATACATATTTGCTGTATTCCGTTCAAAAGCTTTGGGGTACTTTAACAGATTAGTGGCGAGTAAATCTTTTCTAACATACACCAGTATTTCTGAAAGTGTCTGCAAAGCCACAAATGTATTTTTGGGATTTAGCGTACAGATAACTTTTCTGATGTCATACAATATTTAACATATTTATGAAAGTTATAGGCAGCCAGTCGTGTAAATGGCTAATCAAGTACGACTGATCAGTGTTAAAAAAACTGGGAAAAATGATATGGTGTCAAAAAAAAGAGAGAATAATGGATAAACGAGACAAACGGCCCTCTACTCACTGAAAGAGATACAAGACTTTTGTCACACAGACGAAGACCGAGAGTGAGACAAAGAATATAGGCAAAAACATTTACTACTGGCTATTTATACAGTCTATTGATGAGACGAGCATCATCAATAACCTGACTGGCAGTGTCGAACTCGGCCTCGTCTATGGCCTCGTCTATGGCCTCCTCTGCCACACGCAGGGCCACCGTGAGCGTCTCAGCCATGCTGTGCTCTGAAGACAAAGAAATATGATGATCACACGTTTGGTTATTAACTGAATTATCTTGATTATTATCTTAACTGAAGTTGAACTGAAATCCAAAAACAGCGCTCTCTGAAATCCAATTAAACAGAAGGGAATAATTGCATCGTTTTCTGTTTAATCTCATTTGATATCTCAGTCTCATAGGTGTTACAGAGCCATGGCAGACAGAGACGTGACCATCGGGCTGCTGCAGCTTTTCATTCATGTTTGCACTCACTCATCCTGTTAGTGCAGTGAACTGAGCGAGTGAGGAACAAGTGAGGGCTGAGTGGGACACAGAGCAGATCAGACCGACACTAGTCTTTAGTCTTGAGAGATGCGACTGACGACCAGCACTTTAATAGAACAACCGAGGTCCAACCATTCATTCTGCACTGCGTCATGTGCTGTAAATTGTGAGGTGGGAATAAATACTGAATGAGTTTGTGCCTTACTGATGGGGATATAACCTTGAACTTGATTACGTGGCCTCAGAAGGTCAGTGGTGATGACTTTCATATGGAAATGTATTTAAGGTCACTGCAGGAAGTCTGGATTAACAGTCAGAAAAAGAGGGCAACTGCCCGAGGCCCTGAAGACCCAAGGTTCACTGTGTGGCAAAAAGTTTGTGGTAATTTGATTAACTGATTTAATATAGGGTAAAAGATCTGCAGGAAACTCAATTTTTAAAAATCCAATTATCACTGTTTGCATATTAGACAATATGTTCATTATTATGCTAGATCATCATTTTAAAAATGTGTCCTTGATAAGAAAAGGTTCCCCACCCCTGGTTCATATAGTGTTTTTAAAATGCCCTAAACCTGAGCTTGTTATTTATGCACATTACTGGTAACTAATTGTAAACTTGCACTAATACCACGTTCATTCTTGTATTCATATTTCATATACTTAGTTTTTGCAGTTCTTATTTTTTACTATTTATTTGTTATATTAGTATTTAGTGTTGCATGTGCCTGATACCTGCTGCTGTAACACTTGGGATCAATAAAGTACATCTATCCATTCGTCTATCTATATATACATTTAAGTAAATCCTTGCACATTAGGAAAAAGCAATTTGTCAAAATCAACCAAGTTTGACTTTTAAAATTAGTTTTTTTTTTTAATGGTGAAAAGAAGTGGTGGAAAAATAAAACATGTCTTTACCTTCACTTTGTCTGTAGAAGGTTGAGTCACTCCCACAGATGCTGCCCTCATTGCAGACGCTCTCCTCGTAGACACTGCCCTCTGTGTACACACACACACACACACACACACAATTTAATTTAGATGGACTAAAAAAGATGAAGGAATAAAGGAAAAAATATTCCTTCCTCTTATGGTCCATTTTCTTTATTTTTGTAGAAAAGCTGATATGATTTGATTTACAATCTCAACAACATAATATAATGTATTCATAGATGAAGAAAAGACAAAAGAAAAGACAAAAATTCAACTGCAAATAATATCTGTACTGTAAACATGAATAATGGTGTAGTAGATTGAAGGTTTTAGGTTCAGCTCAGTCATTCTGTTGATAGTTCCCCCTTCCAATTCTGAGTCTTGAGCTCTTTTCACGTCGTGTAAACATTCATACAACAATGCAGCTATTTGTGATTATATAAGGGCATTAGTGAGGCCTCGTGTGTGGCATTACCAGGCAACCTGATCTGCGCTGCAGGAGCTGGTTCAGAAGCACAGCACAGAACACAGGGTCACTTCCAATCACTTTAAAGGGCAAAGAGACTACCTGAGCCAAGCGATATGAACTGTAGGTCATTTTGAAAAAGCAGAGAGCACTCTGAGACGATTCCTTGAGCCACTAAAAACTATGGGCAGTACATGAGTTCACTGACTTACTGTAAATGAAAACAAACTCAGGACATTTATTTGGGTTTCAGGGGCTGGAGCTTGGATTTTGCTCGTGTGACACTGATGACATCTGCATTGTAACATCTAATGAGTCATGACACATTTAGCCGCAGCACAGGGCCATGGACAAGAGTCAGGACTGACACACTTGGCTATATCACAGCAGTTACAGTAGCCCCGAAGGAACCCCAAGACTGTAAAGATGGTGAACTGACAGTGGCAAACATGAGTGTATGTACAGTATGTGTCACCACACTGATCAGTAGAATCATAAATGTACAGTATATGATGGCAGGTTAACACATTTCAGTTTTAACCAAAGATCGTCTCTAAGAAAACTGTAACTCTAAAAATTACTCCCAACACATTTCACTATAACGGATCCGTCTGTCTGATTGATGTGAAATATTTTTTCCCTTAAGATCCAACACTCCCTTCTACCTTTACAATGAGAGTCTAAAAAATATGCATAATAATTTTGGGTATCACTTCTTCCAATCTTTTAAAATCAGTTTGCGACCCCTCATTCTCACCCCTAGGGGGTTTGCCAGCCGCAGGTTAGGGTTAGGGTTAAAAAAATATAAAAAAAAGAATGATAAAACACAAATATCTGTATATTTAAAAAATATGGCCTTTTGCTTCATTACACGAGTAAATGTGATTTCGACTATGTCCTCATGTGTTCGCTCATCCACCTCCTCTAGGTCATTTTGCTCTTTTACTTTACTCTTTACAGGAGGATAACTCTGGGCACTGTTGCGTCACTGGGCTGTGGTGGAAAATGTTCCACAGCTACATAAACCTCACACACGATGATGCCTTTACCCCACAGCTTTCGGCTCCAAAATGTCAGCTCCATTATTTCTGATGCAATTCATGCAGCTCACATTTTTCTTCTTATGCAAAGAAACATTAGCATGAGTCAGACTATGCAGATCAGATTTGGCAGCTGAAGCGGTGTATGGCCGTCATAAACAAATTAAAATGCATGATGCGGCGTGTGCAAAGAGCGCGAGTGTAAAATGCAAACAGAGCCACCTAAATCAGAATGAGACACTTAGCGGCGTCCTGATGCCAGCCCACACCAGTCCTCCTAACACAGGCGTCACATCTCTGCATCATCTGCAGCCAAGCGACCTCTCCCCCACAAAAAACACATACAGTAATTCTCTGAAATCCCTGGTTTATCTAATCAGATCCAGAACCTCTGAACTAATGGCCTTGAGATGCACTTCTCCTGCTCTGCCCCTGACGGGACCCACATGGAGGAGGAGCACATGCTGCTTATTCAAAAAAGCACTGTATGGTACAGAGAACCCATTTTACCAACCCTGCCTGTATTTGTGCCACGAGCTTCATATTGAGCTGTGTAGAAGTGTTTAAAGAAATAAGATAGACACAAAGGAAGGAATAAGAGTGAATATGAAGTGTACCTCAAAACACAAAGCTGACATCTGTAAAATAAATGAAATTGAACACTTCCACCAATCTACTATTTTAAACAGTCAAGGGTGAACTTTCTCTGACATATTCAAAATAAATTAAGGTTGGTGAAGCACTTAATGAAAAAATTCACTAAGTGCTTATGTTCTCCTGATGAAAAGGATATTATCATTTTTACGGTTATTTTCAACTCTGTCATGTCTAGTTCCTCGTGTCCACTGTGATGTTTTAAATGTTTTGAGTAGCAGCCCAAAATCCAAAGACATTAAGTTCACCTTCATAGAAAGCTTAGAAAACCCTGATGAATATTTACATTTAAGAACTTAGAAACTGAATTTTAGTCATGTTTTCTTTAACAATCACTTAAGCTATTAATTATGACTATAAATAGTTTAAAAACACTACATATATTTATAGGAAAGTATACAATTCTATTGTCAATCACCCAATTGATTAACCAACAAAAAATGTCAATGTGTTTTTGTAACAGCACCGGTACAGTTTACAAAAAAACTTGCAAACTGTATAATAAAACTGAAATACACTCGCTGCTGAGAGATTATATGGTGGAAGCAAGCAAACATTTATATACTTGGAGTCTGGCAGCAGTCAAGAGTAATCTGCTGAAGTTATGCGAGATGAAAGCCAAGCAAGAGACTAATCCCGTTTCACCCTCCTCCCAACTTCCTGTCCCCCACTGCTTTGACATATAAAACAGCAGAAATCACGCGCGCGCGCGCGCGCACACACACACACACACACACACACACACACACACACACACACACACACACACACACACACACACACACACACACACACACACACACACACACACACACACACACACACACACACACACACACACACACACACACACACACACACACACTCTGTCTCTTGTACAGACATATCATTTCTCATGAGAGTAATTTCTCCCGACAGTAATCTGTTTAGTGTAGGATTATGTTTGTAATAAAGATCTGAACTGCTCATATTCAGGACTTTACCCTTACAACTATATTACAAAACGTGCCAAATGTACACTAAATAAAAAATTAAAAAATAAAATGAATGCTTTGGACAGAGTAGTTTACCAGTAAGCTCTGAGAGCGCACGGTGCTCTGCCAAGTGCTTCCTGTAGAGAGTCTTCAGCACTTTGGCGCTGCCAAATCTCTTAAACCGCGTCTTCACATCAGTGTAGAACCACTCCAGTGACTGTGTCTTCAACAGCCTGAGAAACACAGAGAGACAGAGAGCTTAGTTTAGTTATGCATCTTATCGTCACACCTTCGGCACTACCATTATTGATCTCCATATCAAACATGCAGACAAAACAAAAAATAGCAAAGTTTCATGCTGCTATCTTCTTCTGCAGACTGCATCTTTAAAAAGTAAATATGTCGTGCGGACAGTTTGACTCATGGGCACAGGTGAACACATCAAGCTGCACGCAGCTCTGCAGGTTCACCTCCACTCTGCAGTAAACCAACAACTTTTGCCAAACACTCGCAGGAACTGCTGTGTAAAATCTGTTAACAGGAGACTCATCGAGCCTAAGGAGCCGCTCCGAGACATGTGTACAAGACTTTGTGCATCTGCATATGTGCATCTGTGTGTGCACAAAATCAAAGGAAAAACTCGACACTAGGACTGGAAGGTTTTACAATAACACATGAGTTTCACTGACGGATTATTTATTTCCAATATTGCTCCTTCTGAGACTGGACAGAGGAGAAGCAGCTTGGCAGCATTTCTGTTTTACCAAATGACAAGTAGGCTGAGACAGCACATCTAAAATGCAGCCATTTAATTTGCATGAAGAAAGCGTCATAAACAAATGGAAATTCCACCCACTAAGCGTTGTATACCAGTCTCCACAAACAACTGCAGAAGTCTAACAGCGAAAGGTTGAAGGTCAATTTCATTTTTACATTCAAATACATACATGAAACGTGTGTCAAGTGCAGAAAACATCTTTTGGCAGGAGACTTTAAACATCTTTTGGCAGGAGACTTCAATTTAGGGTTTGAGGGATCAATTTCCCCCCCTACAGAAATTTGTCTAAGAAAAAATATACCAGCAAATTAAATTCTTAGTATATATTTTTTCTATACTGAGGAAAATCTGAGGAAAATGTGTAAAGAGATCATTTTATTACAGCGCCTGTCATTGTGTTTCAATGTGGTGTAGGTGAAATGTAAAGCCACAGGGTAAAAACTGTGACACCTACTCAAGATAACATAACACGATGACAGACAGCAACACTGAAAACAACCGACTGGAGCAATTTTCACTGGGATTGTCTCATTTTACAACAACAAAAAACAATTGTAATAAAAACTTCCCAAAAAATGTGTAAGATGCTATAATCAAATATAGAAAATCTTCTCTAAGCGTTTTGGACAAGTTTAGCTTGTTCAAATCAAATCTGTACATCGGAGAAAATACATTTGAAAACGTGATTTGTTTTCATGCTGAACGTGCTGTTACAGTCGTCTTTCAGTTACCACCACAGTTCTTTAGAGCCTTGTGTGCTCTATGTAGTACAATGTCATTTATTATTCATTTAACAGGGTGACTGTCATAGCGGACTTGGATGTAGATCCAATTTTTGCACGATATAATTATGGTAAAAGGATTCATGTCTCATCTTCATGTTTCCTATTCGAGATTAAAATGAACCAGGATTTAATTGAATGTTTAGGAGTGACAGCTGCAGCAGGACACAGCAGAGATACTCATGTCAGCATGTTCAATGAGTCACCATCTGTTCACTGTGTCACAGAGTTTCCATGTGACAGGGGCTGAGTGGGAGTGTGTGCAGTAGGTGTGTTGACGGGAGGTGAGAGTGTCACAGAAAGTGTCAGCCATCTTTAGGTAACTTCTGCAGTCGGAGCAACTGGTTTAAATGAGGTAAATAACTTTTATGAATAAAATACTCCAGAGATAATTCTGCATTGTTTTTGATGATGGGACTGTTTTTGTGAGTGCTGAATCATTCATTTAAGGTCATTAAGTTTTCTACAAGTGACACCAAGCCTGCAGCCTCCTGTCTGTATAGATTGTGCATGTTCTCATGTCTGCATGAATGTCCACCATCAGACAAGAACGCAGATATCGAACAATTCTACAAAAGCCCAGATTAGGCTGAACATTTCATAACATCTGATGCCAAAATTCTTGGTCTCGGCAAGTTAATATTTGTGCACGTTTATATAGCATGGATATTGAGTTAGCATGTATAACACACTATATGTTAAAAGGCATCTGACAGTTTTGATATCGGTATCAAAATTGCTGCAGCAGAACCTGAGATACTGGCACCTACATTACCCACAATGCACCTAGACCCTTCAAGGTCGTTTTATGCTCATCGTGACTAATGTAGACTCCAGTTTCGAGCCTCAAGCAGAGATGAGATGGTCTGGTGAGCTCACCTCTGTCCAACTCAACCCCCACCCCCGAAACCTGTGGTCTTCAGCTCAAAGCTGACACAAGTGATGTCACTTGAGGCAATGTATCAGACTTCACGCAGCTCCCTCTGGAGCAACGAAAGGCTTCACACAGCTTTTATACAACAGCCACCCCCAGGTCTGTGGGAATGTTCACCCACATTTTGGCTTTACTGGAATATAACGCAGTGTGTATAATGCACATAATGGAGATTTTAAGAAAACCTAAATTGCCCAAACATTCAAAATCAAATTCTTCAGCACACGTTGTGCAAATATTGCAAAAGGTTCTAAAAATGTTCTAAATTCACAAGCACGCGTCACTTCTGTGAGGGAAACTGTGGAAATGTGACAGATGACTGTGATTCATTTAAAAATACACTGAATAGAACCGATGCTAATAAAAACAAAATATATTTTCTTCTGCACAGCCCTGTTGGTTTGTAACATGAAACTGCAAAAGCAAAAAAAACAAAATGTTAAAGAATCCCTTTGTCAAATAAATATTCCAGCCAGTGGTCGACTTTATCCTGTTCCATTTTTAGTGACCATGCTTTGAATAGTTTGTTCTAAATCCATCTCTCCAGCCGCAGAGTGAGATCATAATAACCTTTGACGTCACTGTCAGACTCTCATCCTTAACTTAGCCTCCTTGTATGAAGCACACACAAACACATACACACTTTTATCACTGCACTCCCACCACTACTACTAACATCGCTGACCTTACCGGCTCTTCTGGCAGGCGGAGCAGACCCAGGCTTTGTCCTGCTTGTTGTAGAGCCGGCAGGCCTTGCAGACGTTGTAGCGACAGTCCCTGCACTGGCGCTTGGGGTTGAGCAGGAAGGTGAAGGGTAGGCAGCAGCGGATGCAGCAGCGCTGGTTGAAGCAACTCTGCCGTGACAGCAGGAGGCAGCGACTGCCCTCCTCATCCAGCTCCTGCTTCAGTTCACTGTGGGGGAGGGAGGGATGGGAGCGAGGGCGAAGGGATGGTTAGAGAGAGAAAATACTGAAACCAGGAATGTGTGTGAGTGTGTGTGTGTGATAATCATCCCATTTGACACAGTAGACCCTTGACTGTTGGATTTTTGTACAGCCATGAGCGGTATCTTCTCCTCCTTCTCACTGTCACACATATATCTAAACATTAATATGCTTTATTTTAACAGTCTTTGTGTCTTTCTCTCACGCACGCACGCACGCACGCACGCACGCACGCACGCACGCACGCACGCACGCACGCACACAGAGACACGCATACAAATCCTCTGCCTCCCTGAAATGTGACGGAGCAGAAATTAAAGTGGTTTCACAAAGGCAATTATTTTCTAAACACTGATAATTAAAAAAGGAGGAGCAATATCTAATATATCCATCCCTAATGTACAATTTTAATTTCAAGTGCTAGGGTGTTATGAAAAGAGAAATAAATAATCATCCATAAATGTCTAACTAAATATCGAAGCCGTTTTATTTTATCATTCCACATTCATTCAACTGTTGCCTGCCGAGCTCATGTAAAGGTTAAAGGTGGAGCTGAACGCTACATCAGTGAGTTCACTTGAAAGCAGCAGCTTTTCATCTGTATGGCTCATGATGTTTACAGTAAGTAAAATAAACATATATTATTGCTTGAAAAAAAATAAAAATCATAGCGTCTATTTAGTAGCTGTTCTGGTGCTTTAAATCCAAAACATGGCCTTTGTCAGCGGATGGAGTTTGACCAGTTGTCATGGAAATGCCGCTGCCCCAATGGACATTTTTTATTCATTTTAAACCTGCAGCAGCTGATTTTCTTGCCACTTGAGGGCGGCAGAAACAAGCCGATAACGCACCACTCATGTCTCATCACCTTTTAAATGGATATGATGAGCTTGTTAGCAAACAGTTGTGTGTATACACAGCCAACCGTTACAGGGCAACATCGCCATGATCAACTTGACGAGTCACGCCTCTGTCCAATATTCACTCTCCTTGTTGCTCCATTTTCAGCTCCACCAACTAAATATCTAGCTTCTTAGCTGCTAAATGCTTCACTATGTTCACCAGCTAGCTGATAACTTTAGCATACAGCTGCCTGTCGCTTTCTAAAAAAACCAAACACATAACAGTGTGTTTTTTAAGGTGTTGCACTCGCATCAATACACCTGTCAATAGTTTATTTCATTCTCCTGAGAAGCACCGGTCCACATGCAGCTACATTTTCAAACATAAGCAGCCACATCAGACAGGGGCCGAAAAATAAGGAGTAATAAATAACAGCAGGAAAACAAGATGGATTGAGACAAATAGAAGGACATGGTGTAAGTCTGGGTAAGAAAGAAAAAATCCATTATTTCAACAACAAGGCATCAGTCATGACTGAATCATTTATAGGTGATTGTTGCTGGAGACTGATGGAGTCTGACATTGTGAGGAGAGAGGCAGGGAAGAAAAAACACACTGTGCGTATCCAAGTTGGATTCCTTTCAGACAGAAGAATTTAAAGAGGCATTTTTCCTTTTTTCACCCAGCTTCTGTATAGATTGTACACAGATTGTATTCATATTTGGCAAATGAGCCTCAGTTTTTTAACTTTGAGGGAAATACACTTCCTAGAGTGAAGTGGTGTGTAAAGAAAGAAAGAATCTTTTAAATGTTTTATTTTGTCCAAACAGTTTAAACTACACATATTCAGTTCACTATAGTAGAAGAAGAATTTGGCATTTGAGAGGCATTAATCGATCCTTTAAATAATTTAGCTCTACTCACCAAACAGCTAAGAAATGGTTTTGTAAAAGCCTAATTTCATGTAACAGGCAGTTCAAACAGTGCTAACCTCTGGGTCACCTTTTCACAAACCATATAACATTTTTACAGCGCCCCTCACTTGTCTGTCTGAGAGAGAGACTGCTGCCCTCTCACCACAGCAGCACACTCCATTACTCAATTAACAGTATAAATAACTACTGACTAAGACTATAAGCAAGGATGCTGCAGAAGTGCAAACTCGAACAGCAGCAACTAAAACGATAACATTTCACTCATTTAAATGCCTATGATTAAGTATGAAACACAGAGTCCGTGTTCTGTACTGTACAGTATCTGTGGTGCAGCTCTGTCCTCACACACCCTCGTCCAAAGGAGCTTTCTAGCTTCAGGCATACAAAGAGAACAAACAGGCTCGAGCTGCGTCGGACGCAATAATCCTCAGAAAGTCTGCTTCTCGGTGATAAGCTGCTGTGACGTCTACTAATGTGTACTCACATTAGTATGAACTGATTTATTAAAAAAAAAATCCGGCTGATCTCTTCTCTTTCCTTTTGGGAAGATGCAGTCATGAGGATCAGATTTTGCTTTGATGGTGACTAGTGGTTAGTAGTTTTGGTCCTTGTAAAAGTATTTATAAGAAGCATTTGTGCACAATCTCTCTCCATGTGTGAAAAGCATACATTTGAATGCATCTATATACAGTATAGTGTATCAGAAGTACAAAGCATGAAGCAATATTTGTTTTGTTTTTTATATTTTATAGTTCAATTGTTTTTTCAGAAGCTGGATTCAAGATGTGTGTGTAAGCAAAACGTAAGTACAGTTACGTTCCTTTGCACGTATCTACTAAACTTTGCCTAATTTCAGAGATTATAAAAACTAATTAGTGAGTTAATTCTTTAAGAAATCTCCCAATTTAAACAGGATTATATGGGATTCATTTAATCTGCAGAGTCATTACACTGTTCAAAACTCCCACTGTTGGCAAGTACATGACATTTTCTTCCCTTTTCTTTGTAGAGATTGTAACTGTCTGCAGCAGCTATTGTGTGGCAACAATCTAGAGAACAAGGCAGGTCAGACTTTATCAAGCATTATATCAGTTTGGTTATGAGTGGATGTAAAAGATGTTTCAGTTATCCGTCACAGGCACCAGCACAAGGTTAAGAGCAGTGATGCAAAATTCAGTCCAGATCAGCTCCGAGTCGACCAACAGCTCCTCTGCATGAGGAACGGGGGGGAGGCCATCTTGTGCAAAATCAACAGAGAAGTAAACAGGAGCAAAATTCAACATTATGCTCATCTGTATTAATTTCCTGACTTCAACTGTAAACGCTGATTGTCATCACTCATGGCTGTTTGTCATTCTGCGCGGCTGCAGAGTTCCATCTCAGGGGTGTGAGTGCAGGAATTGAGAAGCGGGATGCATGGAGTCGTAGTCAACACTTAACGACTCGAGGACTGAGGCGGCACAAAAGTGCACAACCTGCATGACACATGGAATGTTCCTCACAGATGTGATATAAGCAAACGGTACGTGACCTAATGCGTCATTGCACTTCTGGTAAAGAAGGGATGTGGCGGGAAAGTATTTATTTAGCCGCTTAGCATTTAAGTATTATAGATCCTTGTAGTGAGGAATCATCTTCTTGGCCATTTCATAAACAGAGAAACAGGTATGAAGCAATTCAGAAAAATGTCAGCACATGTCTGGTCATACCTTGTGCAGTAAACAACAACAACAACAACAACCAGATTAGCAGTTAGTAACCACCTTACTAGTTGAAATTAGAGAAACATGCTCACCACTTAAATCATGTTTTATCAAGATGAGGCATTGTAATACTTCAGACATTAACTCTTTGGCTCAGTTTTAAAGTTGTGTGGTGTGTGAGGCTGTAGGACTTGAGATCTATGAGGTTCAAACCTCATTATTACAGAATTTAGAGCAGGAGTTAGAGGAAAATTAGACAAGATGACATAATGGCCGAAAGTTACTTATTAGAGATACACTCTGTTCAGTTTATTAGGTACAACTAACTAAAACTAATTTGAAACTATTCAAACTGTCCTGTAGCTGTATGTGTCTAATTAATTGAGATGAGCTGACTGTAAGCAACTACTGACCATTATATCAGCTTGTCTAATTTACCTTCCTCTAATAAGTAGAATAATAATAGAAATGTCAATCCAAGACAGAGGGAGTTTAGAAATGTCTCCAGTGCGTTGTTTGCCCACTAGAGCGCACTGGTACGTTGACTCCAGTGGACTGGAAAACGATCATCTTGACTCAATCCATTAAGAGCAGTTTTAAATTACCCAATTATGAGAACTCAGCATCTGTACTCATGGTCGACTGTATGTATTTAATGCAGAACACAGACAGACACATTCCTATATCCAGACTGTAAAAACAAGAAACGACAACAGGGAGGAAATTGCGGCGTCAATAGACTGGTATACCCGCGTTTACAGCAGATTATCACAAAGGTCAATATACAGAATAAGGAGCTTGAGCCAAAATGTTAACATTAAGGCCTCACACAGTCGAACTATTTTTTTTATCTTGAATAATCGGTCCTTATCTTTCGACTGGGTCCTCCGATTGCTGAAAGCATTCAGTGAAGTGAGCAAAGGATTAATGCTGTAGCACGAGCAGCAAGCAAAAGCACAGAAAGGAAATGAGCTAAGTGTGTTATTCTTAAAGATTGAATACAAATCCTTTCCGACTATTATGCACCTCCGGACACAAATCCAGGCAATTAGCATATCATTCTGTATTTCAGTTCATTCATATTGTGTTTCAGGCTCTGAAGGCTTGATGGAAGTTTGAGGAAGCTAGTCTGAGTACAACAGGAAAGGGCTGTCACTTCCTGTCCAGTGTTTTGAGGACAGTCCTCAGAGCAGCGAGGCAGGATGGAAAAAAATCCCCTGAAGACTAAAAATGGCTCAAATGCAAACACACGGTCCGACAGAAAATCAGTATAGTACGAATCCTGTAAATACACACTGGTTACGCAACATACTGTAAAGCTTCAAGCTTTTTCTCTGATTGATTGTTTCTGCTTTTATTTACCTCCTGACTCACAAAATCCATTAATGTTCTGACGCAAGTCGAAAGCCGATGAACTGATGAAAATGAAAGCAGCTACAGGCGGAGGATGAGTAAGAGGAAGGCGGTGAGTCAGTCTAAAGAGCGATTTAAAAAAGCTGGTGATTGAGGTGCTGGCTACTTTGGGGCTCAAACCCGTGAGACGTTCACCACGGTGGCCGGAACTCACCTGAGTCGCTTCTCCTCCTTCTTGCGCAACTTCATGTCCCTCTGCACCACCTGCAGCACATGCTCCGCCTCGTTGTCCGTTAGTCCCGACAGATCCAACTTCCGCCCCATCGCTGGCTGTCACTCAAGCCCTCTAACCGAACGATCAGCTCGCTGTTGTCATCTACTGGAGAGAGAGATTACACAGCACATCAAAAACAACAACAACACCAAGCAGAGAATAATACAAAAGAACACACACATTTTATAGTGTAAAACATTTGCGGAAAGTGTAGAAGGTAGATTTACTCTTTTTGTGGTTCTTATACTTTACAAGCACATATTCATTTTATGCTCAATCTTTTTACTTACATACATTTGCCATATTTCAGATTAGGACATTTAAAAACAGGATATGGTTTTCAAATACGTTGTTAAAAAAATATCAAATCATCTCTACTTAAAAAGGGACTTGTCATGCTGGAGTATTATGAGTACTTGTACTTCATTTTATGGGTACTTGTAAGGCATCTGGTTAATTTCTCCACCACTGGTACAAACAGTGGTAGATGATCCAGTGATATGATCCAGAAAGTGACAGTACATCGTGTATGTATGGACTGATGCATGGTCGGCCACGGATATGCTGTGATTTAACACTTTGAGGCACCAGAGAGATAAACTGAAGGTATCATTTAACTGCACCATTACGTTTATTAGAATAATAACTCCCTCTTGACATGATGAGATTAAAACAGAGTAAAAGTAACAAAAGCACTACGAGTATTTTCACCACGAGAAGTAAAACGTTTGCACCATTTTGACGACTCACGAGCCACTTGCACAAGTAAACCCATGGCTATTAACACCGAGCAGGATTTGGGATTTCTGCATTAGCATTCCTCAGGAGGACCTCCTAACCCAGGCAACAAAGATTAAGCCATGTTTTTTTATTTTCATTCATTTAGTCTTATAATGGAAGATAAGAGATGACAGAAGACTCGGGGTGATCCAGCACAAAGCAGCAGTGTCTTTTTATATGGATCAGTTTTTGCACTTTTCACATCAGATGTTGGCAGCTATTTCTACTGGGATGTTACTGTAGGCGTCAAGGTCTGTGGAAATGAAATGGACTAAATCTTGTGCTTCTATTTTAATGAGGACACCTCCTCGCCTCAACCATCACAACTCTCTCGAAGTTGAGTTGTCAAAGTAGGTTTGTGCTCAAAATAGTCCTCACGAAGATATGAGGTACGAGCGCACACGTTCAGAAATTATTATTTACCATATCCACAACAAACATAGTTTCTTTAAAACTCACCTCGATCTCTGCTGACCTCCGTTGGCTTCGCTGGGTTAAAGTGACCCGTTCACTCCCCCACTCGCTCCAGTCGCTGCCTGATGATAATGATAATAATAATAATGATAATAATAATAATAACAATAATAATTATAATAATAATAATAATAATAAACAACAACCTGATGTCTAATTTCTCACTGAGAGTCCAGGAGAATGTGTGACAGCAGGTCAGATGTCCCCGGTCTCCGGGAGACAAGTCGGGATGAAGCTGGCTCCTGGAGGAACTTGCACCGTTTCCCCGCTGGACCCAGACAAGCAGGCGACACGGAAGTGAATCATGACAATTGGTTTCTCAATGAAATGAAGAAGGAGAAAAAGCGGATGATAGGCGAGTACGTGATTAATTGAATAAAAAAGGGGTGAATGTCTCGGACATGTTCGCAGTGACGCAGCTCCGGTGGACTAATGAGGAGCAGGTGTGTGTGTGTGTGTGCGCGCGCGCGCGCGCGTGAGGCAGATCACGTGACTGACGACGGCTTGCAACTCGCTGAGGGCCACAAGTGGACAGGTGGAGAACTGCATTAAACTATTGTCCTTGAGCCTTTCTTATTGTATTGTTCTCATTGTATATTCATATTCTGTAAAGTATGGGAGCATTTGTTGAAAGGTCAATTAAAGGGGTAGTTCAGTGTTTTTGAAGTGGGGTTGTGCGAGTTACTTATGCATAGTTGATATGGAGATGGGGGTCAGCGATGTCATTTCACAGAGTTTGGAGGAGAAGTAGAAGTAGCATGAGTCACAGTCTATATATATCCGTTCAATTGTAGGTAATTTTAGGTAACTTTTTAAAATGTGTCGGAAAAGATGATTTTCGGTGGTCCCCTCTGCAACAGTGGGACTGTGACCCCTCCAAACTCCCTTAAATGACATCGCTGATCAGCATCTCCATGAGGTAACATATTAACTATACATAAGTAACTCATACAACCCCACTTCAAAATCCCTGAACTATCTCTTTAACAATAAGGCAACGATAAGGTGTTTTACATGCAACACGAAAGGAACGAGAACAAGATAAAGAAACACAGGACAATATAAAATACTCAGTAATTAAGAATTGTGTTCCATATTCTTTTCAGCAAATATAAACCCAACAGACAGCATGTGGTTTTCATGGTGAAAACGGAAAGGGTTTCTCTTCACACTTCCAGGTAAAGCTTCACTTCATTCAATTCATATACAGTAATTGAATGAGCCAAATAAATATATTTTGAAGGGACGTGTATTACTGACTGTTGTTATGTGTCAAGTGATGTTTCATCAAAAAGATTAATGCCGAACGTATCAAATGTTCACTGGCTCAATGGTCTCTGATGGTTTGTGTTTTCATCCAATATACTTGTTCAAGTACATACTGAATTTTGATTTGATAAAGTATGTGGTTATTTTGTGTTTATTCAGACTGCAGTGTAGGAAGTGTTGCTCTGTCTCCACCTCTTGTTGAGGACAGAATTGACAAGATCTGTCCCAATGCACACACTCGCAGTGAACACAAAACACAAGAGCAGAGAGGAGGAGCACAGGACATTAAATGGAGTTATAAAAACTCATAACATTACATTATTTTTGATATATATATTTCAAATATATGAAACCTTCTACTCAGAGTCTTTGATTATAGACTTACTAATCAGTCTCATCAAGAAAAATAGATTTTTTTCAGTATTGGGTTTCCGATACTGAGCAGTTAATTCAAACGTGAAAAGGAAAATTAAGAGAAGGCTGTCTTGCCCAAGACACAAAGAAGAATTAAGTAAATAACATAATAAATAAATAGAGAAGATGATTATTATTTAAATGACATGGTAGGCCTTCCTTTTAACATGTGGATTGACGTAGCGGAGCCAGTAGGACTAGAACTCAGCCCATATTATTTACAATACCATAAAGTACTGCAAATTCAGATTGGTTTGCAGACTCATTTTTGGTATTTGAACAATATTTACCATTTTCATGCTGACTCCAACATGAGTTAGGTCTTTTTTCTCATTTTGCATCTCATTGTAGTACTTTTGGGTCATTGTAGTGATTTTTTTGTAATTTTGCATCTTGCTTTGTGACCGTCTCTGTGCTCTTGTGGTCATTGTGGTTGTTTTTGTCTATTTGTGGTAATTTTGCATCACTTCATGGTCATGTTGTGTCTCTTGCATGCTGCTCACAGTGTTTCCTTTCCTTATCCTGTTCAAAACGTCCTATCACAACAGATACACACTAACACTCCTCTGCACAAATACTACAATTATGTAATATGCAATCATTGCATGTTAGATGTATGCAGTAATCCACCCATGTTTTGCAAGTTAAGGGACGGTAGGTTTCCAGAAATGTTGTCAGTAAAGTAAGACAGATGTAGTAAGACAGATTACTACATCTTTTTGGAATTACAATAGAATTTCTGGTAAGCTGATTTCAAAACATTGTCTTTTATTTCTGTAACAACCACCCAAAAGCTTATAATACTACAAATACTTTGAAAAGCAAATTTTCATTTACATTTTCTTTTCAATTACATTCATTAAGTCACTGGAAATCCTCAAGCACAGTATTGTCGAACATCTCCACATTTTCTAAACAGTAATGTGCATTCCTCAGCAGTGGATAGGCCAAGATAGGTTTCATATACTATGTATCATTTAATATTTTTACAGTTGTATTTCAAGCGTTTGCACCAAACGCTAGAAAAATATAATTTGTTATCAATTACTGGTTTATATTTGGAAAATGGCTGCTTAATGTGGGTTGTTGTATGTCATCACATTTTCTTCATGAAAGCTTGTGCTATAAGACATTGTTTTTTTTAACTTATTTTGCTTTAAAGTACACATTAAATTAGGCAACATATTGTTTTCCTTCTATAAAGATGTTGAGACACATTAAATTGTGAAAGTAACTAAATGGGGACGTCTTGCTGATGATGCAAGTTGTGGTGTTCTGTCTCTTTGTTCACATGGAAGTGGTTGTTGTGCAGTGGGTATATAAAGACCTGTGCGTTGTCACAGCTGCATCAAACTCTTCATTTCATCAGCCATGGACAAACGGTTGCTGCTGGTCATGTTGTGTCTGCAGGTTTTCCTGCTCATCACAACCTTCACCTCCACTGATGCAGCCGCTCTGGAGAAGGATGATCGTCTGCAGCCCATTGATGAGGTGAGATGATCCCCTGCTGGTCTCTGACTGTAAGGAGCTTTTATCGTGACAATGTCAAACATGTTGCTGAGAGACAGCTGCAGGACACAAGGTTTTGGTTCCGTTTTAAATTGCAGTGATTCTGTTATTATTCAGAACGGCACTGGGTATAGTCCTGCCAAGGCCAAGCGTAGTACACACGTATGTCAACTTCTTACAATAAAAAACAAATCAAATGAAAAGGAAAAACACATCACGACCCAAACATTATTTATATGGTTTATTCACTGACCCGTGTGGGGTGGTGCATCAGTTCAGTACTTTTAGCATCAGACACCAGTGAAAACATTCAGGGGATTAACAATTTGACAAATGAAGTTGGAGATGGTGGTTGTCTATGTACAATAATGTTATGTTTATTCTATTTTTGTTGTAGAAAGGAACTGTAGAAGAAGCTCGGAAGTCAAGAATTAGGATCCGGTTAGGCTGCTGGAACACACCAGGAGGATGTGGAATTTTGCCACGGGTAAACTTGTTTTATGTTTGTTTTTATCTCTTCTGTATGTTATGCAATATTTTCCGAAGCAACATTTTGAAAAATGCTGAAAGAAAAAGAAAATCACTTTGGACATTGAAGTAGTTTGTTGTTAAATGAATCTCTTTCTCTCTTCCTCCTACTGTTTAGCCACCTCCTCGAAAGACTAATCCCAAATCTGCGTGATGGAAACAAACATATCTGAACCAAAACAACAAGAGTCCAAAAGAACAAATTGTTTCATTTTTTATTTTTTTAGAATACAAAATAAAGGTTTTCAAATCAGATATTGACGTGTCGTGTGGTTTTCTGTTTGGCACACAGCTCTTGTTTGGTAAACTAAATCTTTACAGAACTCCGTCCTTTGCACTGTAACAATCACAGAGTTATTAAAAGTGATGATGTCACTGACTCTCAATAGATTTTTAATAACCAAATGAAAAGGAGTTATCAAGGTGTACAACATTGATTGTTCTGTATTTCTTATTATACTATATTTTGATCATTCACACTGAAGGCTGAGTAAAAAATAAAATGTCAGAGAATTGTAATTTAGATTTTTGCATATTTTGTTTGAGAGTTTAACATAAAACAAGACTTTATATTATTTTCCCTTCTATAAAACATTTTCTTTGATATTACTGTGAAGATTTGACTCCACAACAGTCTCCAACTACATCGTCATTTCACACCATGATCTAGGTTTTGACCGTTCTGCCTGACAACACTGTCAAACTGACACCACACACGCAGAAAATTCATATCAGCGAAGGAGCAACATCCCCTAACCACTTAACGCCTCCATAACCGAGCAACTGAAACTTAATAGAACACTGTAAGTCACCTACAGTATACACACACATATGTAATGACAGATTTGTTCACATTGTTTCTGACAGATTACACTGCACACACAAAGGTTTTTGTGCCTTGGTCCATATGTTCTCCTGTAACCTCAGGAGTCCTCTGACTCACTTGGCCTCTCCTACCACCAACTCATATTAATAACTATGGATAGAAAAGAGCATAAGCCCGCACTATCACTCCAGGCTCTTGATCTTTGGCACACTTGTGTGAGTATGTGAATGTGTGTGTGTGTGTGTGTGAGTGTGTGTGTGTGTGTGTGTGTGTGTGTGTGTGTGTGTGTGTGTGTCTGTGTGTGTGTGTGTACCATGCAGGTATTATTCATGTTGTGATGACCTAAATTTATTTACGCAATCACATTATGGTCATACATAACATAAATCGTTACATATTGTAAGGTGAGGTTATTTAATGTTTACGGAAAGCGTGAGTCTTCATAAAATAAATGCAAGTCAGTGTCCTCTGAAGACATGGAGAGATTACTCTGCGTGTGTGTGTGTGTATGTGTGTGTGTGTGTGTGTGTGCGTGTGTGTGTGTGTGTGTGTGTGTGTGTGTGTGTGTGTGTGTGTGTGTGTGTGTGAGAGAGAGAGAGAGAGAGAGCTGGCAGTTTGATATATCTTGTATTTACTTCTTCATGTTGCTAAATGTCAGTGTTGCTTCCTCATAATTGTTCCATAAAAATTATTGATGCTTGATGACAATGTCAAACATGTTGCTGAGAGACAGGTGCAGGACACAAGGTTTTGGTTCCGTTTTAAATTGCAGTGATTCTGTTATTATTCAGAATGGCACTGGGTATAATCCTGCCAAGGCCAAGCGTAGTACACACGTATGTCAACTTCTTACAATAAAAAACAAATCAAATGAAAAGGAAAAACACATCAAGACCCAAACATTATTTATATGGTTTATTCACTGACCCGTGTGGGGTGGTGCATCAGTTCGGTACTTTTAGCATCAGACACCAGTGAAAACATTCAGGAGATTAACAATTTGACAAATGAAGTTCTTCCATCTACACCTACAGGCTACTTTAGAGTAACCAGTTTATCTAACCTTTGTGTTGGACTATTTGGCCTCTCCTACCACCAACTCAAATTAATAACTATTGATAAAAAAAGAGCATAAGCCCTGCACTATCACTCCAGGCTCTTGATCTTTGGCACACGTGTGTGCATGTATATGTGTGTGTGCATGTGTGTGTGTGTGTACCATGCAGGTATTAATCATGTTGTGATGACCTAAATCTATTTATGCAATCACATTATGGTCATACATAACATAAATCGTTACATATTGTAAGGTGAGGTGATTTAAAGTTTGGGAAAGCGTGAGTTTTCATAAAATAAATGCAAGTCAGTGACCTCTGAAGACATGGAGAGACTACTCTGCGTGTGTGTGTGTGTGTGTGTGTGTGTGTGAGAGAGAGAGAGAAAGAGAGCTGGCAGTTTGATATATCTTGTATTTACTTCTACATGTTGCTAAATGTCAGTGTTGCTTCCTCATAATTGTTCCATAAAAATTGTTGATGCTTGATGACAATGTCAAACATGTTGCTGAGAGAC
Organism: Scophthalmus maximus; assembly: GCF_022379125.1. Lineage (NCBI taxonomy): Eukaryota > Metazoa > Chordata > Actinopteri > Pleuronectiformes > Scophthalmidae > Scophthalmus > Scophthalmus maximus. Next base: position 21,397,083 of record NC_061519.1, read on the forward strand.
AGGTGCAGGACACAAGGTTTTGGTTCCGTTTTAAATTGCAGTGATTCTGTTATTATTCAGAATGGCACTGGGTATAGTCCTGCCAAGGCCAAGCGTAGTACACACGTATGTCAACTTCTTACAATAAAAAACAATCAAATGAAAAGGAAAAACACATCAAGACCCAAACATTATTTATATGGTTTATTCACTGACCCGTGTGGGGTGGTGCATCAGTTCAGTACTTTTAGCATCAGACACCAGTGAAAACATTCAGGAGATTAACAATTTGACAAATGAAGTTCTTCCATCTACACCTACAGGCTACTTTAGAGTAACCAGTTTATCTAACCTTTGTGTTGGACTATTTGGCCTCTCCTACCACCAACTCAAATTAATAACTATTGATAAAAAAAGAGCATAAGCCCTGCACTATCACTCCAGGCTCTTGATCTTTGGCACACGTGTGTGCATGTATATGTGTGTGTGCATGTGTGTGTGTGTGTACCATGCAGGTATTAATCATGTTGTGATGACCTAAATCTATTTATGCAATCACATTATGGTCATACATAACATAAATCGTTACATATTGTAAGGTGAGGTGATTTAAAGTTTGGGAAAGCGTGAGTTTTCATAAAATAAATGCAAGTCAGTGACCTCTGAAGACATGGAGAGACTACTCTGCGTGTGTGTGTGTGTGTGTGTGTGTGTGTGAGAGAGAGAGAGAAAGAGAGCTGGCAGTTTGATATATCTTGTATTTACTTCTACATGTTGCTAAATGTCAGTGTTGCTTCCTCATAATTGTTCCATAAAAATTGTTGATGCTTGATGACAATGTCAAACATGTTGCTGAGAGACAGGTGCAGGACACAAGGTTTTGGTTCCGTTTTAAATTGCAGTGATTCTGTTATTATTCAGAATGGCACTGGGTATAGTCCTGCCAAGGCCAAGCGTAGTACACACGTATGTCAACTTCTTACAATAAAAAACAATCAAATGAAAAGGAAAAACACATCAAGACCCAAACATTATTTATATGGTTTATTCACTGACCCGTGTGGGGTGGTGCATCAGTTCAGTACTTTTAGCATCAGACACCAGTGAAAACATTCAGGAGATTAACAATTTGACAAATGAAGTTCTTCCATCTACACCTACAGGCTACTTTAGAATAACCAGTTTATCTAACCTTTGTGTTGGACTATTTGCCCTCTCCTTCACCAACTCAAATTAATAACTATGGATAAAAAAGAGCGTAAGCCCTGCACTATCACTCCAGGCTCTTGATCTTTGGCGCACGTGTGTGTGTGTATGTGTGTGTGTGTGTGTGTGTGAGTGTGTGTGTCTGTGTACCATGCAGGTATAAATCATGTTGTGATGACCTAAATCTATTTACGCAATCACATTATGGTCATACATAACATAAATCGTTACATATTGTAAGGAAAGGTGATTTAATGTTTGGGAAAGAGTAAGTCTTCATAAAATAAATGCAAGTAAGTGACCTCTGAAGACATGGAGAGACTACTCTGCGTGTGTGTGTGTGTGTGAGAGAGAGAGAGAGAGAGAGAGAGCTGGCAGTTTGATATATCTTGTATTTACTTCTTCATGTTGCTTAATGTCAGTGTTGCGTCCTCATAATTGTTCCATAAAAGTTGTTGATGCTGCAAGAACATTCATTCCGGTGTGCTTTGCTGCTCTGGGGGTAAATTACCTTTAAATTTAGACAGAACCAGGCTGTTTTTATGCTACTGGTGTTTTTCCTAAGCAACAGTTACTGGCTGTCTGCTATATACATATATATAGATATATACATATATATCTATATATATGTATATATATTCACGATACCACTCATGTGAATGTGGTATTGAACTTCTCATCTTACTCTCAACCAGAGACCTATAGGGGCAAAGCAGGTGAGAGCCTACTTCTGCTGGTCATTCCAGAGAATACAGGTTTGAGGAACTCCTGCATTGGCCTTTCATTTTTATTTTTTCAAACCCGGTGATTACGTCCATTTTTATACACAGTCTATGGGGCATGGAGACATGTCAATGTGGCTGTTTAATTTAACTTTTTGTGATTATGTGGATTATTGACCTGCATGTTCACAAAATTAATCTTCATTATATTGTACACAAAGTGCTAATCCATTCATTGAAACTATATAGACATTGTTTAAAACATATTTAGTTTGAAATTTAACATAAATTAGGCAACATGTTGTTTTCCTTCTATAAAGATGTTGTGTTGGATGAAATTGCCACATCTTGCTGATGATGGCAAGTTGTGGTGTTCTGTTGCTGCTTCCTCTTTGTTCACATGGAAGTGGTTGTTGTGCAGTGGGTATATAAAGACCTGTGCGTTGTCACAGCTGCATCAAACTCTTCATTTCATCAGCCATGGACAAACGGTTGCTGCTGGTCATGTTGTGTCTGCAGGTTTTCCTGCTCATCACAACCTTCACCTCCACTGATGCAGCCGCTCTGGAGAAGGATGATCGTCTGCAGCCCATTGATGAGGTGAGATGATCCCCTGCTGGTCTCTGACTGTAAGGAGCTTTTATCGTGACAATGTCAAACATGTTGCTGAGAGACAGCTGCAGGACACAAGGTTTTGGTTCCGTTTTAAATTGCAGTGATTCTGTTATTATTCAGAACGGCACTGGGTATAGTCCTGCCAAGGCCAAGCGTAGTTCACACGTATGTCAACTTCTTACAATAAAAAACCAATCAAATGAAAAGGAAAAACACATCACGACCCAAACATTATTTATATGGTTTATTCACTGACCCGTGTGGGGTGGTGCATCAGTTCAGTACTTTTAGCATCAGACACCAGTGAAAACATTCAGGGGATTAACAATTTGACAAATGAAGTTTGAGATGGTGGTTGTCTATGTACAATAATGTTCTGTTTATTCTATTTTTGTTGTAGAAAGGAACTGTAGAAGACGCTGGGAAGTCAAAAATTAGGATCCGGTTAGGCTGCTGGAGCGCACCAGGAGGATGTGGAATTTTGCCACGGGTAAACTTGTTTTATGTTTGTTTTTATCTCTTCTGTATGTTATGCAATATTTTCCGAAGCAACATTTTGAAAAATGCTGAAAGAAAAATTAAATCACTTTGGACATTGAAATAGTTTGTTGTTAAATGAATCTCTTTCTCTCTTCCTCTACTGTTTAGCCACCTCCTCCAGAGACTAATCCCAAATCTGCGTGATGGAAACAAACATATCTGAACCAAAACAACAAGAGTTCGAAACACGCTCTGCTCCGTGGGAAAGTCCAAAAGAACAAATTGATTCATTTTTAATTTTTAAGAATACAAAATAAAGGTTTTCAAATCAGATATTGACGTTTCGTGTGGTTTTCTGTTTGGCACACAGCTCTTGTTTGGTAAACTAAATCTTTACAGAACTCCGTCCTTTGCACTGTAACAATCACAGAGTTATTAAAAGTGATGATGTCACTGACTCTCAATAGATTTTTAATAACCAAATGAAAAGGAGTTATCAAGGTGTACAACATTGAATGTTCTGTATTTCTTATTATATTATATTTTGATCATTCACACTGAAGGCTGAGTAAAAAATAAAATGTCAGAGAATTGTAATTTAGATTTTTACATATTTTGTTTGAGAGTTTAACATGAAATAAGACTTTATATTATTTTCCCTTCTATCAAACATTTTCTTTGATATTACTGTGAAGATTTGACTCCACAACAGTCTCCAACTACATCGTCATTTCACACCATGATCTAGGTTTTGACCGTTCTGCCTGACAACACTGTCAAACTGACACCACACACGCAGAAAATTCATATCAGCGAAGGAGCAACATCCCCTAACCACTTAACGCCTCCATAACCGAGCAACTGAAACTTAATAGAACACTGTAACTCACATACAGTATACACACACATATGTAATGACAGATTTGTTCACATTGTTTCTGACAGATTACACTGGACACACAAAGGTTTTTGTGCCTTGTTCCATATGTTCTCCTGTAACCTCAGGAGTCCTCTGACTCACTTGGCCTCTCCTACCACCAACTCATATTAATAACTATGGATAGAAAAGAGCATAAGCCCTGCACTATCACTCCAGGCTCTTGATCTTTGGCACACTTGTGTGAGTATGTGAATGTGTGTGTGTGTGTGTGTGTGTGTGTGTGAGTGTGTGTGTGTGTGTGTGTGTGTGTGTGTGTGTGTGTGTGTGTGTGTGTGTGTGAGTGTGTGTGTGTGTGTGTGTGTGTGTGTACCATGCAGGTATTAATCATGTTGTGATGACCTAAATTTATTTACGCAAGCACATTATGGTCATACATAACATAAATCGTTACATATTGTAAGGTGAGGTGATTTAATGTTATGGAAAGCGTGAGTCTTCATAAAATAAATGCAAGTCAGTGACCTCTGAAGACATGGAGAGACTACTCTGCGTGTGCGTGTGTGTGTGTGTGTGTGTGTGAGAGAGAGAGAGAGAGAGAGAGAGAGCTGGCAGTTTGATATATCTTGTATTTACTTCTTCATGTTGCTTAATGTCAGTGTTGCGTCCTCATAATTGTTCCATAAAAGTTGTTGATGCTGCAAGAACATTCATTCCGGTGTGCTTTGCTGGACTGGGGGTAAATTACCTTTAAATTTAGACAGAACCAGGCTGTTTTTATGCTACTGGTGTTTTTGCTAAGCAACAGTTACTGGCTGCCTGTTATATACATATGTATACATATACATATATATATATACATATATATATATATATATATATATATATATATATATATATATATATATATATATATATATATATATATATATATATATATATATATATATATATATATATATATATATATATATATATATATACACACACACACATATATATATGTATATATATGTATATATATTCACGATACCACTCATGTGAATGTGGTATTGAACTTCTCATCTTACTCTCAACCAGAGACCTATAGGGGCAAAGCAGGTGAGAGCCTACCTCTGCTGGTCATTCCAGAGAATACAGGTTTGAGGAACTCCTGCATTGGCCTTTCATTTTTATTTTTTCAAACCCGGTGACTGCGTCCATTTTTATACACAGTCTATGGGGCATGGAGACATGTCAATGTGGCTGTTTAATTTAACTTTTTGTGATTATGTGGATTATTGACCTGCATGTTCACAAAATTAATCTTCATTATATTGTATACAAAGTGCTAATCCATTCATTGAAACTATATAGACATTGTTTAAAACATATTTAGTTTGAAATTTAACATAAATTAGGCAACATGTTGTTTTCCTTCTATAAAGATGTTGTGTTGGATGAAATTGCCACATCTTGCTGATGATGGCAAGTTGTGGTGTTCTGTTGCTGCTTCCTCTTTGTTCACATGGAAGTGGTTGTTGTGCAGTGGGTATATAAAGACCTGTGCGTTGTCACAGCTGCATCAAACTCTTCATTTCATCAGCCATGGACAAACGGTTGCTGCTGGTCATGTTGTGTCTGCAGGTTTTCCTGCTCATCACAACCTTCACCTCCACTGATGCAGCCGCTCTGGAGAAGGATGATCGTCTGCAGCCCATTGATGAGGTGAGATGATCCCCTGCTGGTCTCTGACTGTAAGGAGCTTTTATCGTGACAATGTCAAACATGTTGCTGAGAGACAGCTGCAGGACACAAGGTTTTGGTTCCGTTTTAAATTGCAGTGATTCTGTTATTATTCAGAACGGCACTGGGTATAATCCTGCCAAGGCCAAGCGTAGTACACACGTATGTCAACTTCTTACAATAAAAAACAAATCAAATGAAAAGGAAAAACACATCAAGACCCAAACATTATTTATATGGTTTATTCACTGACCCGTGTGGGGTGGTGCATCAGTTCAGTACTTTTAGCATCAGACACCAGTGAAAACATTCAGGGGATTAACAATTTGACAAATGAAGTTGGAGATGGTTGTTGTCTATGTACAATAATTTTCTGTTTATTCTATTTTTGTTGTAGAAAGGAACTGTAGAAGAAGCTGGGGAGTCAAAAATTAGGAACTGGTTAGGCTGCTGGAACAAACCAGGAGGATGTGGAATTATGCCACGGGTAAACTTGTTTCATGTTGTTGTTGTTTTTTTCCTTCTGTATGTTGTGTAATATGTTTCGAAGCCACATTTTGAAAAATGCTGAAAAAAAAACGCATTATAAACTTTGGACATTGATGCAGTGGTTTGTTGTTAACTCTCTCTCTTTCCCCTACTGTCTAGCATTTCATTCAAGCAACTACTCCCGCATCAAAATGACGGAAACCAACATTTTCGCTTGTGGACCAAAACAACAGAGGTTCGAAAGTCCAAATTGATAATCTTGAGGCTCACAGAACAAATTGTTTGTTTTTATTTTTTAAGAATACAAAATAAAGGTTTTCAAATCAGATATTGACATGTCGTGTGGTAAACGTTTCAGCTCGTCCAACAGAGACTCAGTGTTAACAAAGAGGAGATTTTGAATAACCAAATGAAAAGAGATTGTAGTGGACAATCAAAAACAAAAAAAACATCCATCTATCCATTCATACATCCCAGAACCTGTCAGAATTCTCCCATCTACACCTACGGGCTACTTTAGAGTAGCCAGTTAATCTAACCTTTGTGCTGGACAGTGGGAGGAAGCCACAGGCCAGAATCTACACAGCGAAGCTTCGTGACCTCCTTGACCCCCGCTCAGGGCAGTCACCAAGGGCCACCACCAGATGGAAGAATTGTTTTTCACATGCACTCTGTACTTTGAAAAGTCCCTCTCTACTGTGCAGTGCATTATACTGTTTAACATATAACAAACACCACTGCTCATTGTGCGAAATACACCAGAAACTACAGACACACTGTAGAAATACACAGAGACTGTGTGTGATTTACTTGTATATTGTACTTACAGGTGTTGAAATGTTGTTAACTCGTGTGCTTTTGCCTGAGTTTAAACACGTTCATGCATGTCCATAAAGCAAAACTTTAGTTGTGGCTTGGTTTCTGGTCTCCTGTCACTTGACTTCTCGTTCTGCCTGAGTCATCTTTCCTCTGAGTGGTTTCAAAGTGTGCGGAGCGACAAGACTCAGCTGGATATGGGACTGAACTGAAGCCAGAGAAACAAAGCACGGTAATACTGGTTTCTGACCTTTTGATTGGGTGTGTTGTTCACTGCCGAACACTGTGGATATTAATCCTGCAATGTGGTGCAACTTATAAAGTAAACATAGAGTTGAAGGATGACATTTGTAATTAGTATTGTCATATTTGATTGAATCTGATTCATCCCAATCTGATGTTCAGAGTGTATATATATATAAAGTCTAACAAATAATGAAAACCTGGCCTAAACACCATCTAGTGAATATTTTGCTGAAATGTGTCAGCAGAGGTTTATCTGTGGTGTGTTTACACTCCAGAGAGAAATATCATAACTTTTAACTGACGTTATATGTGTAAGAGAGCGTTGGGCTGGTAGCATTTTATTTTTAATCTGATGCAGAGAAAAAATCCAAAATTTCCATCTGAAATTAATAAAAATGTAAAGCTTTAAAGTAAAGTGGAGTAGAAAGTTCAATATTTCGGAAAAGTGAGGATGTGCCTTCTTTTAAAACCTGGCTGGCAGAAATCACTAATCTGTTACATATGGAAAGGAACCGAAACAGTGTCTCTCTATCTCAGCTCCGCAACCTTTGACAAGATGTTGTGACCATTCCTGTCTTACTTGTCAGGAATGACCTAAAGTCGTTGTATATGTATAAGTGTTGGCTTATACATATATAAGCCGACACTGCCCACCTCTCCTCTCTTCCTCATTTCTCTCCTCACCCCAACCGGTCGAGACAGAAGCTCCGCCCGCAACGGAGTCCGGTTCTGTCAGAGATTTCTTCCTGTTAAAAGGGAGTTTTTTTTTCTCTCCACCGTCGCCAAGTGCTTTGCTCATTGTGGGATTTGTTGGGTTTTCCCTGTAATATTGTAATATTGACCTCACTATGTAAAGTGCCTTGAGACAATGTATGTTGTGATATGGCGCTATACAAATAAAACTTGAATTGAATTGAATTGAATGTGAAGTATTTAAACTTCATTATAATTGTATTGCAGAGCAGGTTTTCCCATGTCTGTCTTTTATTTATTTTTGGTTTTTTTCTCTCTTTGTGGTGTTACATGTGTATACACTGATAATCTATGTATAAAATATTTGTTAGTTCAAGTTCAATATTTCTCCAAGTAGAAAATAGCATTCAGTTAAGTACCTCACAATTGTACTTAAATACACTAAATGTATACATGTAAATGTAGACTTTGTGACAGAATCACAAGAAGGACAAAAAAAAAACCCCATTCCCGCCCACTCATGCTGCGCGGGTGACAAATCAAACGAACCCTGCGCTGCGCGGAAGGCGCCTGTCCCACTCACACAGCAACTTCAGCCTTCTGGCATCGAGAGGACAGACGCGACGGACAGTGGGAGAGACCGTGAGTAAACTTCAAAATATACCTGGTGGTGCAGATATTCTTTACTCATCTCTCTCTTTTCGACAGCGGTTGAAGGCTCCAGCTTTGATTTGATGTGTTTTATGTTTCCTGATGCTCCACCACCTCTTTATGTATCTGCTCTATTCACTGATCGTTTCTGTTTAGTGTAGACAATCCATTTCATTTTCATTTCATTCTGGTAAAAGTAGAACTTCTTTTCTCATGTACAGCAACTTTAATATGACGGTACTTATTATGCACAATGGCCCTTTCATAATACTTACAGCTAATTTAACAACCTACTGTTTGTCAGTGGTGAACTGTGACTGTTCACATTTAAGATACTTGCTCTTCACTTTTTCTATTTATTTTTCTATTCCACCACCATTCAGAGGGAATATATATATATATATATATATATATATATATATATATATATATATATATATATATATATATATATAGACTTTTCTAGTTGATTTATGGAGTAAAACAGTTCACCCTACATCTCTGAAATGTTGTATGAAGAAGCATGACATGGAAATGTTTAAGTAAAATCCTTCTTTTTCTTTAACCATATATGACTAAATCTGGCATATTTATTTGATGAACCAGGTGCCCGTGTTAGCTTATGTGCTTTTTGAATAAAAAGCAGTCAATCACAGCAATGGCACACAGTCTTTAAAAAGAAATGTGTCTGGTAATTAGTGACGCACGTGTGACGGAGATATTCTACAACTCTACAGCTTCGTCTCCTCTGCGTTTCAATATATGTGGAGGAGAAATCTAAGCGGGGCGATCTCCTGAAGAATTTGATTGTTTATACAATCTGCTCTTGTGGAAACTATTTATCCTCCTCCGCCCCTACGGTGCGGAGTGGAGTTAACACTTCATTTCATCTCAGCGATGATGGTGCAACAGAGAGGAAGAGCTCGGGGACACAGTGGCCAGATGTTGACAGGGGATGTTGACTCTGATCTTATCAATAATACAATAATTAGCCAGCAGCCGGTCAACCTGAAGGTTGCTGTCTTTCTTCTTTACATGTATTTTCCAGAGCCAGGAATGTTTTCCCTCCCTGTGGTCCTCTCTAGTTCCACTATCAAACAAAGTCAGTGTGCAGAACGATAAATCCAGACTCTAGCTCTACATTCCTTATCATTACTTTTGGCATAATTCTTTTTAAATTCAAGATATTTCCTCAGCCAAGTTACTCCGTTTAAAGACACAGTGAAATGAAAAATAGATTTTCCATCTTCTGTGTGCCATTGTGTTCATGTGTCTCTTGATACTAAATGTGTCCAAAGAAGTTTGGAGTATTTTCAATTTTGACAAATTCCTTGTTCCTTGAGTGACTAGCTAACGTCTAGGCTATAGCCTCTGTAAATTATCATTTTGCCTTTCTTTCATTTGTCTCTTTGACATATTGCCGAGGTTTACTTTCCATATTCTTTGTGATTACTTTGTGAGCACAAAAAAATATTTTTTTGTCAATCTCATCACATTTCGAGGATTTGATTTAAGTCCCTGGTTACATCGGTACCACCCACATCTACAGTTCTGCTTGAACATTTGTCATAGAAACTAAAGATGGCCAACTTACTTATTTTTCTCCAAGGTAATTGTAAAATGAATGTTGCACAAGCTAGCCGTTTATGTTTCAAGGCCACAGACGAGTAATCCAAAATGACTTCCCTCACGTCTCCATCAGAGTAGCATGGATGTCGCAGAGGAGGACGACTACTATTACCATGGAAACACCAGCTTCAACTTCAGCTATGACGACTACCCCGCCATGTGCGAGAAGGCTGACATCCGTTCCTTCGCCGCCCTCTTCCTCCCCATCATGTACACCGTGTGTCTGGTGGTGGGGCTGGCGGGAAACGCCTTAGTCGTGACCGTTTACGCCTACCACAAGCGCCTGAAGACCATGATGGATGTTTTCCTCACCCACCTGGCCGTGGCCGACCTGCTGCTGCTCGTCACGCTGCCGTTCTGGGCTGCTGACGCTGCGAGGGGCTGGGAGCTGGGGGAGGCCGTGTGCAAGATGGTGTCGGCCTGCTACACAGTCAACTTCACCTGCTGTATGCTGCTGCTGGCCTGCATCAGCCTGGACCGTCACTTGGCCTTTGCCAGGGCGCAAGGCAGAGACCAAGGAGGACGGCTGCAGAGGATGTTCTGCAGGAGACACTGTTGGAAGGCGTGTTTAGTTGTCTGGGCAACAGCTTTCATGCTCGGTCTTCCTGATTTAATACTCTCAGAAGTGACATGGGCATCTAATAGGAGCGTCTGCCTGGCAATCATGCCTCCATCTATGGCCGGAGGGGGTAAAGCTGCCCTGGAGGGAGCAGAGGTGCTACTGGGCTTCCTGCTTCCTCTCCTGGTCATGGGGATCTGCTACTGGAGCGCGGCCCGAGCGCTGAGGGGCCTCCCTGTTGAAAGCAGAGGCAAGAAATGGAAAGCTCTGCGTGTTCTCCTTATAGTGGTGGGGGTGTTTGTGGTCACACAGCTGCCTTACAACGTGTTGAAGGTCTATCGAATGATGGACTCGGCCTACGCTTTTGTGACCCACTGCGGGACGAGTAAAGTGCTCGATAAGGCCGCTCAGGTGACGGGGAGCCTGGCCCTCACGCACTGCTGCCTCAACCCCATCCTCTACGCCTTCGTGGGGTCTTCCTTCCGGCAGCACATGATGAAAGTGGCCAAGAGGTTCGGGCAGAGGAGAAGAAATAGGAGGAGGAGAGCGGAAAACCCTGCAGAGGAGGAAGGGATGGAGATGTCGTTTAACTCTGAGAGTGCATCTCAAGTGACAAACACTTTCTCGGTATGAGTGAATGTCTTCACATGAATCGCTCATTTAGTAAAAGTAGCATAGGAGCATTTCCCTCCACATCAAAAATTGGAGGTTTGTATTTTAAGTATTTCTTTCCTCTAGTTTTGTAAAGGTTTTCTGTCGAGTAATGAATGAAGAATGCACTTGATACTATTAGATGTAACACAAGAATAGAAGAAGAGAAGAGAAGAGACGAAAGACGAGCGAGTTGGATGTTTGCTCTTTTGTAATACAACTCTGTCATCACGCCTGGCTTCTTTTACCTTTAATCTAATCCCCTGATCCACTTGATGCAACACATTTGCTCCAGCTGTAAACATAAATTCAAGAGCTGAGAGGTCATACGATTTATTTAAGACATTCAATTTGCTAAAAGAATGTGGGTCATAGGAGACACAAAGGAAACATTTTCTGAAAGGTTTGTAATGCTCCATGCCAGTGGGGCCCTGAGGATCTACTGTAGTTTCACTTTTTCTTTTACTACTTTCCTGATTTCTCAGCTAAACAAGTGGACTGTGACTTTGAAAATGAAAGAATAATAATATTTAAAAAGAAGCCAAACTACATCCAGTGGGATTTGACTCCCTTTCATGTGGTCGAGTCACCACTTTGTCGTTTCCTGGATTCCTCAGAATGTCAAACATGTGTACACCTCGTTTTTTCTCAGACAGCCAAGCTGCACAAGAGTGATAAACAACTTCTAGTAACCTTTTCGTAAGGTGATGATTAAATGTGTGAAATGTTGTCTTAATTCTCCTCATTGTTGCAAATCTTATTTGAATATTACAGATGTTTTCCTTTAACACTGATTTAACTTGGTTTGTGTTGTTGCCAAAATTCACTATTTAATACAGTTGTTGCACTGAGGGACGGTTGCACACGGACCAGTTTTCCTTTACAAACTAGCTACAACATCCACTTGTTGAAAGTCTCCAATTATAAGAAAGGCATAAATTAAATGGTTCAGGCTGTTTCACCGAATATCAGAAATGAACATTTAATAAGATGCACTGTTCATTTAGTTTTTGTTGTTGTTTTCTTTCTGCGTCTCAGCTGGTTCAGATAAAGTGATGCTTCATCAAGTTGTGCTCTGGCATGTGTGTCGTCTCATGTGGAAACCATTTGACTGAGGTTTACCATCTGTTACACTTAACTCGACCAAAAAAGAAAAAGGGTTCCAAGGACCTTCTGGAAAAATAATAAAAACACAAGCTACAATTATTCCCTCTCTCATTTCACATTTTCTGATCAAACTATGATTATTACTTGTCAACAAAATGAAAAGTTCTTAAGCCGAGATTAAATACATTTATTGAAAATGTGCAAAGAAATGACATAATGCAACAAAAAAACATGGCTTCTTGTAATAAAAAACTATAAATATACAAAATGCATTTTAAGGCTCTTAATATTTATTATTTCAGGCAAGAAATATAGATAATTAACTTTATAAATTTCGATCAAGGCAGTCAACCAGCTTCAGTTTTAACAAACTAGAACCAAGAATTGTCTTTTTTAAATTAAGTAAAAAAATGACTTATTCAAATATATAAAAGTCAAATAATCTAAGGATTATTTTAAAACAAAAACAAAAAACTCAAGAGGCCTGAAATGGCAGCGACAATAGAAAAGAAAACTTTCTGGCATTTTTCACATGAGAACAAGGTTATAAAACGTAACCAAAACATTCACTCATTAAATACAATGTGCCATATCTATGAAATCTGTTTTCCATGAAAACAAACATACCCTGAACTAGATCATCAACCCTGTATCAGGCATTAAGAAAAAAGCCAATACTGAATGTGATATTGTAAATATCCTCTGAAGGAAAACACTGTCACAGTCGCTAAGGTTGATCAACCACAGAAAATTAAACATGTTTTCTTCAAGTCTCTGGCTTTTCAGTGGAAGTGGGAAAATACAAATCTGGCATGTAGAAAAAGCAGGGAGGGACCCTGACTGATCTGTCCTGGCTTTCTTCCAGTAAGGCACCTAATTTCTGTGGAATGTTGTAACCAACCACCCAAAAAAACGTTTTAAGACCCAATGGAGAAATAATGAGTTCTGGCTTTGTAAATAGGTTAAGGTTAATTCAAATCAGGCACTTTTGTTTTGTGTTGACCGAAGGCAAACAGGCATAATAGTAAATTGGAGCAGTTTGGTACACGGTGGTGAAGTCTTGTGTGTGGAGGAAGATGAGATGTTTAGGTATCAGCTGTGCAATTATAACAAAAATGGGTAAAGGCGTGTTCAGAGCGTCTTTCTAAGCGCCGAGACAAGCCCAATGTCGGGCATCAGTAATTGAGGATCTGCACGTCAAACAGGTCACACACTCCCTCATTGTCGTCCAGATTGAAGCTGTAATCTATTCCTGCATGAAGGGGGACGAGCAACAAAGAGAATACTGTAAAACATAAATAAGACCAGGTATAGATTGTCAAGCCAATCATTTTGTCATGACTGAAATATCTCAAAAACTGTCGGACAGATTGCCTTGACATTTGATTCAAGATCCCCTGACCTTCTCTGCAACGCCACCAAGAGCTGCTAGCATGGTTGTAGACTCAGTCTCAGGTTTACAGAGTATGATAACTTATTTTATTATAACCACACCCAACAATTATGCCGAGTCTAACGGAGGTGAAGCTGTATTATTAACCAGGTGTCTAAACTGTAATAGTGAATAAATTAAGACACTTTCTTAATTTATGAACTTAATAATTCCAGATATTGAGATGTACTTACCATCAGCAGACATTAGCTCATCAATCAGATCAACAGCTCCTACAAGAGAATCAAAATAAACATGTTTGTTTCACAGTAATTAGAAACATCTACATGTATAACAACGTATGGATTTTTATCAGTTTAGTCCTAAAACTAGGTATTAAAAATGCTGAATTAAAGCAAGCAGGGATCTTACAACCTTTATATAACTGAAGTTCAAACAGTTCAAACAGCCCGAGCCTCACGGCTGGATTCAATTACTGGATAAACTCTGTTCTCAGTTCACAACCTCTTACCCTCTCGGTCGTCCCTCATGTGGTCTTCGGCAGCGTTCAGCTTCAGCAGGCTGCTCACGTCCAGCACCGACTGGAACTCTGGGTCTGTCAGGTCCATCTGCTGCTGCTCCAACATTGCCGCTGGCTGACACTCTGCATGGAGGGCGTGCGAACAGAATACTTAACAACATGGTGAGGTCCTGAAACGTGCAACAATTACCTGGACCCAGGACCATCAGAAGAGGAGACCGGTCACAGGAATCTCTTTAAAGTGTTTTCTTGCCAGATGATTGATACCACTCTCATATTTGTCTAGTTGGTTAGCTATGCATAAAGACTCCAGGAAATCCCTGCGCACTGCCAAGTGATTGCCCCGCACATACCCCCTATATTCAAACTGTTATTTTTACCAGGCAACTCTACACCCTGGCTATTTATTTAGTAATCCCACAATCCATGTCACCAACAATGTCTTATTGGACAGTAAAGATCATTAAGTAGCAGTTTGAGATTGCTTTTAGCAATGAAAAGTGCTCTATAAATAAAATGTATTATTATTATTATTATTAAGTAAAGGTTTTGTGTCACTGTATTGACAAGCCCTCATGATTGTCTGACACGAAGGTCTGACTAAGAGGTACTTTTTTTGTGTGTGTGAGTGTGTTCTTGCATGTTGAGTGCTCCAACATCTGATATTGAGTCAGCTGCTTTTTTTAAATCAATGATAAACCAGATCCACATGATTCATTTCGTAATGGCTGTATTTTCTCTTTGTCTGTTTTCAGGGTTTGATTTCCTGACAACTGAAACACAAAAAAAAAAAGTTATAAAAACTTTCTCTGCTTGTAATGGCATTACTACATAGAACATTTATGTACAGTATTTTGTAAATGCTAGGAAAAGCAAATATGACTATCAGCTGATGAGTAATTCAACAGCCTCTGAGGTCACTATACATCATTAAAGACGTCATAGGTTTACATAGGTGTGCCTGGTAAGTGCGTGTTTGTCCAATAGGCGTTTGTTTCGGTGGGGGACATTACCAGTGGCATTTGGTGCGCAAGTCTACACCTGCATGATCTTCCTTACACCATTTCTGATCTCATTTAACCGAAACACTCTATGCACTCAGCCGGTGTCACCTTTGACATCCAACACCACTTGTGATATGACTCACAACGAAAGCGATATTGACTAGATGAATCACAGCAACAGGGAGGGACTCCGTTTAACGTCTCCTCTGTCACGGGGTCGAGGATGTTATTTCAGCTAAGTCAGAACATAGATTTAAAAGTTAATAGAAGATGCACGTGTTGGGTATTCTGAGAGGAACATGAAATATCAAAGTACCGTCCAGTCCCATGTGCAAATCAGGAGGGGTCGACGACGGCGTCAGCATTTCATCGTGTTCTGGCAGCACCATCTGGTGGTCCGAGCAGAGGGAGTCCTGGCTGCAGTAGGAGGAGGAGGTGGTGGTGTTGGAGGTGGAGTACATGGACGTTGAGAGGGGGAACCTCTGCAGGCTGGCGGGGGTGCTGGGCGGAGTGGGCATGAGGCAGATGTCGTCGGTCGGCGGCACAGAGAATACCACAGGTATTGTGGAGTGCGTATCCTTGTTGATGAGCATGACCTGGATGGGAGCGGAGTGGCTGCGCAGGTTCATCTGGTACTTCTTCTGACCACTCTGGCCCTGTGGAGCAGTCACATGTTGATGAGCTCATGATCATTGCAGCAGCTCTAAATCAGCATTACTATACACAATGGGTATCGTGCCTACTTGGAAAGAGAAAGAGGTGGTTTGCAGTGACGCACAGAGAATTATCACATGACTCTGCAGTTTACCTCAGTTTTGCAGATCATTTAAGCATCTTTCAGTTGATCTATGACATTTTACCCATTTAGTATGCAATTATATTTCCTGCAAGGTTGGAGGAAACCAAAAACAGAGCTAAAAGGTTAGCGTGTATTGGTCAGCTCAAACACTCATGCTCAGTATATATCTGCTTCAGCTGGATGTAAAGGGTCAGCTGGTCATGGCTATTTCGGCTTTTGTTAACATGCCTTAACCACAAAGGGGTAAAGAAGGAATTATTTTTAATTTTATATAGAGTTAATTTCATTACAGGAAACTACAGAAGTCATTGATACTGGGATGGTTACTGTACGGATGAAAGCTTAAGTAAATGACACACATGACGTGTCTCACTCAAGGAATCCGAAGCTGTTTGTTTCATCATCGCGTTGAGATGATCTCGGCATTTGTAAAGTTTGAAAATAGTCTCCCTGATCAGTTGATGCTGCCGTGTGCAGAGGCCAAAGGTGCTGAGGACTCTCTGCTTCATTGGAAATCTTTTTTTATTTTTAGTTCAGACTTCACATAAAATAGGCTACATGTTGTAAACCATAGACAACAAAAAAATAAATGTGGTGAATAGTAGTTTTGCTGCTGACTTGATATTGTGGTGCAAAAAATTCCCTGTATCCAAAACAATTTTTTTTTAAAAGCTTTAAAGAAGTGACCAACCATTTCAGGTAGTGGAACCTCCAGCTGAGTCCCAGCAGGAGCCACAATAGCAAGAAGAGTGTCTCCGTTGAATGCACTGCAGATGTCTTCGTGTGTCACAAATTTGTAAGTGGAGAAGTGTTAAGGAAATAGGAATAGGATTACTTATGGGAGGGGGGGAAAAGGCAATAAACTGGACAAACAAGACTGGGAACGTTGTGCATGCCAGGATTAACCCGGGGGCGATTTCTCAAGAAACTGACAACAGCAATTCTATCGGTAATCCTCCTTCTATAGCATTTTCTCCGGACATAAAACAATGTCAAAAAGGATTAAGAGGGGATTTTATTTCCCTCTGAAAAAAACCAAATGGGGCCTAAAGAGAACTTGAATTACAAACTAATGATTTGGTTTTAACTTACCACAACGTGAAATGTAAGCACACATTTTTAGCACCAACAGTTTGTGCACTCAATGTTCCCGAAAGGGATGAGCAAAGAAAATGCTGACCAAAACAGAAACTCAAGAAACCTAAAACAAGCAAAAGCAAAAGAAGGATATGTGCTGGTGATGGGATCGCAGTTCAGGTGTTTGATGTTCTCCTCCAGCGAGACTTTCTGATTGTCCAGCTCTTTCTCTTGGTCCTCCAGCTCAGAGATCTGTGCCTTCAAAACCTTTACCTGCTCCAGCATCTCTTGAGTTGGGCTGCCTGTGTTCTCGCCCCTGGACACAAGGAGGATAAAAGATGAGAGTCACATACTGGTGTTTGTATTAGCAGTTTTGGCAGGCCTGATAAGATATCAAAATGTATTGGCTGCTGTTGCAAAAAGATGCTACAAAAAGGGCAAAACCTGTTTTCAAACCTCCATTGGATAATATTCTTGTTCTTCTTCTCAATCAGCCCCACACCCTCCAGTACATTGGTGATGTCGTATATCCTCCTCTTCTGCTTCACTGCCAGGCTGTCTGCAGCCTGTTGATTCAGACATAAAGGGTATTAAGCTGCGGTGGCTTTAACGTGAATCCCTGTTAACAAGGTTCATCTCAGACACTTTCAACAGGCATTAGCAGAACACATGACACTTGCGCAGCAAACACTGCATGTAATGGAAAAAGAAAGAGACTTCAGCAGAGCCACAATTGAACGACTTGGCAAATTAAGCCGCACGAGCAGTGAATCAAAGCCCTTGGCTGAAGAGGACATTTGTACAATAGCGGAGGATGAAGGAGGAGGGAAATGGTCTGAGGAGCCTGCCGTGTAAACATTAACCAGCTTTGGCGGGCAAAGAGAGAGGGAAAACTACTAATCACGCGAAGGAAAGAATGGACCTTCAGGTAGGTCTGACAAAGACGCATCCACCTGTCAAAATACTGAGGGCTGCTAGGGCAGATGCTTTTACAACTTAAAATCTGAGCCAGAAGAAAACGAGAAGTCATTTGGGAGATGACAAGAAGTAAACTTTCAAAGAAACACGTACGCCAGTGGTCGGCACATCTCATTGGCTGCAACTAACAACAGTTTCATTATCGATGAATCTGTCGCTCGTCTTCTCGACGAATTGTTTAAAACCACAGAAGATTGCAAAAGAGTCCAAGATGAACCCTTCAGAACATCTGGTTTCGTCTGAGCAGCAGTCCAAAACCAAAAGGCATTGACGTTAGCAAAGTAGAAAATGTCTTCCCTTTTAAAAAATGATAATTATTACTCGTTTGTTGCTTTATTGACAGATTGTTGCGGCTCCAGCTGACATGGTGATCTAAAAGAGGATGGAGCAACACAACTGGTTCCCAATATGAGGGACAGGACCTCCCAGAGGTCCGGGGTTACGGTTAACTACGAGGTGTTCGGATTCTTTATGTAAAATGTTCCAGTACATGAATGTAAAAACACCCCATTACAAGTTAAAGTCACGCATGCATTCAAAATCCCACCCAGGTAAAATTACATAAGGATCATCAGCAAAATGTACCCGACGCATCAAAGGTAGAATACAAACATTCCCCGCTGACGTATTATTGTATATGTCATTATTAGTTGCTCCATAGCGATGCATCCATGCACGAGAAGCCTCTTACTGCTGTGGGTGCTGCAGTTGGAGCTATTTTAACATAAAGTTTGGCTTTTGGGGGACGTTTCTCTAATCGTTCTGTAAATCATCGCGAGAGTTCCCCCCCCCACACAAGCCAAAATGTTGACATTCACACATTCAATCTCCAACCAGGCATTGTATCACATCAGTGTATCATGTTTTTTAATGTACAATGTTCATGGGGAAATTAACTAAAGCTGTCAGATGAATACACGTGTGGGATTGTGGAAGAATATAATAGCAGCAACAAAAACCAAACAAACAAGCAGAATACACCAGTGCAGTACTCGAGTGCAGTACTCGAGTACAGTACTCGAGTACTGCACTGGTGTATTGACCCGGGGAACGAGGAGCCTGGTTAATGGCGGCTGGCTGGTCCACCTGTTGGAACAAATCAGTGCACCTGACTGACTGACAGGCCTTTGTTCACGACAGGTGGCACTCAGGCGGAAGGAGCCGGTAACCGCCTCCTCCCCCCACACGACGAACACTGACCACTTTCAAGTCGAGCACTCCGTCCTTCGCTTCCTGGAGCAGACCGACGAACTTCATCGTGAGCAGCCCCAAACTTTTCTCGTGTCGCCTCGGCGTCGAGCGGACGGTCTCCGTCGCCTCGAACTCCATCTTCTGTCCGTGCAGTTGCGTGCGACTCGTTTTCGTCCCGTTGTGGTTTAACTACGAGTGCAGAACGTGTCTCTCCATCCGGACGAACCGTCTGTGTTGCCTCGACGGGGCACGACGCTGGTACCCGTGGGTTTTTTTTTTTTTTGTTTTTTTTTTAAATGAACGGACGTTACGTTAGGTCGCAGTTGCCACGGCAACCCTTGTCCCCCTCTGTCAAGCGCTCCGTCAGCGAAACCCCGCCCCCACCCCGCCGTCGACCCCGCCCATCCACTAGCATTGATCAATCGCTCCTCCTACATCCAAATCTGTATGGAAGTCCAAGTCAGCGAATAGATAACAAATAAAAAAATCTATATTTTCACCTTTGACTCATAAAATCAATTTCACTAGCTATAGGTCAAAATTGTAACACACCAAGTAAAATGTGTGACGGTAAAATGATTGGCTATTATTAAAGTCAAAGAGATGAATTCAAATTGGTAAAATACAAAAAGTTAAAATCTGATATGAAATAAAAAAAAATGACTCAATTTTCTCAATTTTGTGAAAAAGTTGACTTAGTATGTCAGACTGTTTTAGTCATTTTGTAATTCATAATTTCTAAATGGGCATCAGAAATCTGACATAGTTCTTATAATGCCTAACTTTTCAGGTTTTTAAAAATCTAACATTTAAATACATTTTCAATTTTCTGTCATTAATGCATTAATGAAACAACCCCACAACACAACCCGGTTGCACTTTGTATAAACCGAATTTTGTACTAAAACAGAAAAAAATTATGCTCAAGAGCAAATTTATTAGATAAATCATGATATAAAAACTATAACAATATTAAAATTAATAAATAAAAACTAGTAAATTGTAATTGCATAAAGAAAAATACAAATCCAGTGTTTCAATCTATACATTTCAGTGGGCGCAAAACAGGACGTATTTTATGGGTCAAAAGTCTTTCAGTACACTTGTGAGACGTTTCATTTTCTCTTCCATGAGTCTCTTGGTAGTTTCTGTCTCCTCCAGAAGCTGACGCATCTCATCCTCCACGTCAAATACCTGAGGAGGACGCACACAAGCAGACAACCTCAGCTACAGCACACATGACATGAAGTCATCAAATTCAAGCGTTTTAGTGATTATTAATTATTTGTTGAGGCAAACGAAGTATTAGAATAATTAGAGGTAAGAATAACTGAAACCACATAATTAATTATAAATCCAACAGTATATTAACCAACAGAGATTTTACATGAAGTGTTTGTGTATCTGTCTCTTCTCCAGCACGATCACCTGTACTTGGTAACCACTTAGTAATGTAGATAAAATATTAGAAAACCATATTTCTGCACCATATCAAATATTAATTAGGATTGTGCAATATTTACTGCAAACAGACATCTCCTTATTCATTACAGAGTGAGGACTAGACCTGGCTTTTGCTTGTGTTTCTTATACTATATATGAACAGACTGGCACGTAGCAGCTGTTCTTCCTTCTAGAAGGAGGTAAAAAAAAGCATATCTATGAGAAGCGTGTTTATTTTACCTTCTGATTGGCTCGTTCTATCTGTTTCTGCTTTTCATGAGCTTGCCGTAGCAGCTCAGCTTGATGAGCAGCCTGGACAGACTCCAGCTGTCGCCGGAAGGCATCATCCACACAGTGTAACTTCTCTACGGCAGCTCTGCAGGACAGACGACCACAAATCATAACTGGGACACTTAGGATAGTGTCTTCAATGCCTTGTTTTATAAGCTTATACATTTCAGGGTGGATGGGCCCAGACAGTGGAGCACAGACATAAATCTTAAGTAATATTTAATTTAAAATTACATCACCCTCCTGCTCTTGTCTCAAGGACAATATCATCAATACCACTAAACCACAATTTATGTATAGAAAAATTCAAATTCTTTCAACTACTACAAAATAAATACTGAAGATATTAAAAGGTATGCAGAAAGGAACCTTGACATTGTGGCCAAATGCAATGTATGAGACGGTTGTGTTCGTACCAGTAAGCGGACCAACAGCAGTTCAGTAGCAAAGCTTGATACAGTGTGGGCATGGATAGGAGGTAATGTAACATACTTTTGTGCTTCCGTTGCTTTGTCTCTTTCTTCGAGCAGCGAGCGTTCCTTGGAATCAAAGTTCTCCTTCATGCGTTTCACCTGGCTCTCCAACCGAGTGAGCAGGTCTGCCTTCTCCTGCCACTTCTGACTGGAAACACTGTTCAAAACAGAAAAAACACATGTTTCGGAAAGTAGTTGCAACAATACAATAAAAACATTTCTACAACTTTATATTTTACTTTTATGTGTTGATTTGTATGATGCACCTTTAACTTCTTATCCTGATCTCACTTCATCTTCCGTTCATAGACCAAACTAGAGATCTAGTCTTAGTACCAGTGTGTTTGTGATGGGACCCTTGCCTGTGAACTCTTTTGATCTCCTCGAGCTCGGTCTCTTTGTCCTCCAGCTGCTGTTTCAGCTCCTCCTTGCGCAGGCTGAGGTGTTCCAGCCGCTCCCTCAGCTCAGCCTGCCGGGCTTTGTCCTCCTCCTGCTGCTGCTGGAACCTCTTCTGGGCCTGGACTGCCTCCTCACGCAGCCTTCGGATCTGATCGTCACGCTCCTGCAGAGCCTAGACAGCAGGAAGGTTGGGGAGGAAGATGGAAAAGATGAAAAGAGAAAGACAAATACATATGCATATAAACCATACACCAACTCTCATGTAATGCACATAGTGACATGTCAGTTTGAAGGTTTGAAGAGGTGACAGGGTCTGGTATAATGTTGAATCTTTTTTATTTTTGCTGTAATACCTCTTTGAGTTTGCGGATGGTCTCCGTCTGGTCATCAATGATTTTGGCCTTGATTTTGAGGGCATCATTGTCCCCCACATTCTGTTTCTTCTGTGTCTCGAGCTCAGTGCTCAGCACCTCTATCCTGGCCTCCAGGCGCCCACGATCCTGAGCTAAAGACACTCCTATCGCAAACATACACAAAAATAAGTAAATCAGATCATGTTGCGTTAATGATAGCACTTAACATTGACACTGTACTGTAACCTATAATCCTTAACTATTTTTGGGGTTATTTCCCTATTCAATGTTTTTTAAAAAGCTGTTTTAATATTTTATGTAAATAAACAGGAAAAAGTGTCTCCTAAATAACCACTAGATGGCAGGCTTTACTTGATACACATAAAATAATAATCAGTACATTCAGTATTAAACCAAAAAAGATAATGAATCTCAAGTAGAATCTCCACTTGTGCCTAACAAACCGTCATAAGTAAGATTGACTCCAAACCATAAAAACAATTAAAACTGACTTATAGTGTCTGCCATTCATTGCACAGCTGTTTGAAAGTGGACAAGAGTTCTCCTGGACATCTCGCACCTTGCTGAGCGAGCTCCTGGCCCCAGATCCGCCTCTCTGCCCTGAGGCCGTCTATCACCGACTCTTGTGCTGTGAGCTGAGACAGAAGCCGCGCCTTGTCTTTCTTGAGCAACTCGAGCTGCAGGCTGAGACGCCGGTCCTGCTCAGCCTCTGCTTCCAAGGAATGCAGACGGCTCTGGCAGAGGGAGGGACAGACAGACAGTATTAATGATCAATGGCCACCTGTCATGGCTGACAGATGGATAGGAAGCTGGACCATTCAATATTCATTTTGTCTCAAAGTAGTCGGTCTCCTACAGGCAGTTTTCGAAAAGGCTATGAGTAATGCCCAGGACTGGTCATCTGCACCCTCTCTTATATAATGTTTGATTTATTTAAAACCTGGATCAGGTAATTTGCTCTTAATATAGTAGTAGATACTTTATTTATCCCGAGAGAAATTCGGGAAATATACCTGGAGTGCTGGAGAAAAAAAACAACTCCCTGTGGTGCAGTACCTTTAGATCATTGACAGTGTCTCTCTTGGCTTTGATGAGCTCAGCGATACGGCTCTTCTGTTCTTTGACCATGGCTGTGAGCTCCTGCACCAAAGAGCCAGATCTCTTCTCCCTCTGCTGGGACTGGCCGAGGGACGCCTTGAGCACCATCAGCTCTGTGGCCATCTGATCACAAGCCTCCTTCACCTGCAGAGGCAAAGTGTAACTGAATGTGAACGAGACAACTACAAGTTGAAGCAGAGTGAAGGTCTTCTGGTCCAAGCATTACCCGCCTTGACAATTTTATCGATCAATGTCACTCTTGAGGTCCCACAGAAACGGTTTCAATGGTACCGATTTACAGAAAGCAATCTTTTACAGGTTCGGCAATCTGTATCTTCCTCAGACTTTTCTCAAAGGTCAGAAGTTTGAACTTGAACAAGAAAATTCGGCAAGCAGCAGCAATCAAAAGTAAGATTATATTTTGTGCAGAGGCTGAATGAAATTGGTAACCATGACGAGAGAACAGATGGATTCAAATCCAACCCTTTTGTTTGGCTCTTTCTTATCTAACCATCTTCGTGGGACAATCACAGACTACTTGTCCTGAGTCAAATGATCCTAATTCAATCTCAGCTTTCACCATCAGACTGAAAAAAATCTATCATGTTGATTGAGAGTGGGGTCAATTCCAGTTCAATCAGTTCACTTTTTATTCGGGGTAGTAATCATTTATCTGCTGGACTGTACAGAGAATGTAATATAAAATTGTAGCCCGTCTCTCAGCAGACCTCAGAGAAGCGAGCGGCCTCGATGGTTAACGCCATGCGGAACTCGTCCTCCAGAGCCGCGTACTGTTTCCTGCCATCCGCCAGTTTCTCCTGCAGCTCTGCCTCCCTGTGACCGAGTCTCTGTTCCACTGATGCTACTTCTTTCGCCACTGCCTCACAGAAATCCGCCCCGCCGGGCTGCAACCGCGACTCCAGCTGCTTTCTGTCAAACAATGCAAAATGCATTGACGAGCATAACAGGCTACTGGGTCTTTAAACACAAACAGGATAGTCTCTTCACATTGTTAGTGTGGGTAATAACATGAAATTACAAGCAATTACAATACAAGCAAACAATCCTAAGTTATCCGATATTGATTTAAATGGTGCTTGATTCTGATTGGTGCACAGAAATACCAATGTGACATCACCTGTTACCGACTGAGACCCCCTCCATTTTAAACCAGTGGGAATTAAGAGATTAAAAAACACAAATATAGAAATATCAGAAATAGTTGAATCTATCTGGGACCCCATTGCTGATTAAGAATATAGGTGGGTAGAGTTGATGTTAAACAACAGATATCATGAATAGTATAAAATCGTCCAGGTGTACCTGTGCTCTTGTTCTCTGGACGCCAGCAGTTCATGCAGCTGCTGCAGTTTGTCTCTGTGCTGGCGTACGGAGGCTCTCTGAATGTCCAACTCCCTCTTCAGAGCTGCGGCCTTGTTTTCCAGATCCTGCTGCCGCTTCATCTGTGGAAGGGCAGCACGTGTTGTTGTTTTGTTTTTTTACCAGCCTGTCACACTGAATGACTCTTTGTGCTGAATCCTAAATCCCACTGATGGCTGGAACACTGAATTCTGCACTAGCATAATGAAAAATGATAGTGGCAGAGATTTAACAAGTTCAGGGGAAGGTTATCGCGTGTAACAGGAACAAAATGTTAGGGCTATATTTGATATATTCTTTTAGAGACTGAATAAACTTTGGTTGCTAGAATCACCTGACAGAACGTACACCACCTGCATCAGGAAAGTGATAAAAGTGTTGTTGGATTGTGCTAAATCTGCTACTGTACCTCTTCAGCCTGCTGGCGAGCCCTGAGTGCCTCTCCATGGGAAATGCTTTCCTCCAGTCGGTGCAGCGCAGTCTTGTGTTGTTCTTCACTGCCGCGAGCCTTCTCCAGCTGCAGGGTTAGTGACTGACGCCTCTCCTCCAGCTCCTCAACACGAGTCTGCAGTTCAGAGTGCCCTGATCGCTCCTTCAGCAACAACTCCTTCAGTCTGGATGGGAAGAAAACCATGATAAGGGAAAAAGGTTTGTAAGAGAAGTGATACCCCGAATATCTCTTTTTTTTCCTCTTCTGTGTATCGAAAGTGATATAGCCAACAAAATGCAACAGCCTTTATAAATGATAAAATCTGATATTACAGCACGGTAAAAATCTTACCCAAGGTAAGAGAAAATGGAAAAATAGTGACGATGGAACAGGACATAATATATATAATACAAAAGGGCAGTCTAGCGGAAAGAAAAACAAGATAAAATAATAGCCTGGGAGACACAAAGTACAACTAAAAGACAGGAGCACTGTAGGACCACCTAATATACATTAGTACCCTCCTTAAATAAACCATGCTAAGTAATTTCTCTCTAATCTGACTCCCGATGTGTGAGGAAGTCATCACTATACAGCCGTGTTTTACTGTCATTACGAAGTGACAGTTAAGATGGATTCTTGAAAAGCTGTTGACATATGCTTGTCACCAGACTTCTAATTACAACCATAATGCAGATTTATCTAAGCAGGGTGTTCGATACTGCAAGAACAGTGCACAGGATAGTTACACCTGGCTCTCTGGCTGTATCTGTGCAGTGCAGAATGAAGGGACAGAGAATGGGAATATTCAATTATGGATAATTATAGCTTCTGGGATTTAAATATAAAGGTATATGAGCTGGATGGGTACGTAGGTTAATGATCTTTTTATACTAGATGGCTTTATTATCATACAAACCCGTGGGCATACTTAAAGCTTTTAGTGTGATGGAGTCAATGTGTGCGCTTGATTCCATAAGAGGCTATGGGACAATGATAGTGATGAATTTTAATGGTGGGGTGGATGCTCATTGTTCAAGGATGAGACAGGCAACACGCTCTGGTCTCAGGAGAGCCATACAAAAGATCAAGAGGGTAGAAATGGATGAGAATCCATTACGCAGTTGACAACTAAAATCCACAGAAATGAGGTCAATTATCCATTTTCATCACATCTGCTTTGAAGCTTCTGCACTGATCTGTGTGGAAGTTTGTGTACCAAGTGAGTGCGTACGTGTGCAACAGCGTTTTTTCCTCTCACCTGTCTGTGGTGTGCAGGGCCATGCTCTGAAGGTCTTTCTCCTCGCTGACCTTTGTCTGGAGGCACTTCAGCTCCTCCATTAGCTTCCTCACAGCCTGCTCGGCCTTCCAACGCCTCTCCCGCTCCTGGTCACGCTCCTCAACAATAGTCTGAGCCGCACACAGACACAAAAGCCCATTGAATAAAATCACAAAGAAAACAACAGCCATTATTTTGGATTTAACTGGGAAAGATGATTTCTATTACATCTATTACATCTTTTCTCCATTGTGATAGTTGCCCCATAAGCTTAAAAAAATCACATGCAACACAATTAATTTTTTGATGTTCCATAGACTAAACTATTTGAAAAATTTAAATTAGACAGAATTCTTGATAATAAAAAAATGACTGAAATGTATCATCATTTTTTTCTTTACTAAACATCAAATGATAACTGGGATTATATGAGTGTTTTTTTAGGTTTACAAATAGAGAGCAATGTGGACAATTTTGAAAAGACAAATACAAAATGATGTTGTGGGTCCCATCATGATGTTGTTATATTGTTGTCTTTGTTTTCCAGTCAGTGGTGTCTTTTATTCTGTTCCTGTGTGTATTGTATTGTGTAAGTAAAGCAATACAGATAAAAGTAGCTTTTACAGAGATTTCTACTCTCTTTTTTTTTAACCTTTTTCATATTACACTCATCCAATGAAAATAGAAGCTGCCATTGAGTCTGCAGATGACTTATCCTGTACCCTGTAGGTTTCCTCCTCCGCAGTGGACTTGCTTTTCACATCGCCTGAGGCCTTTGCAGCTCTCAAAGGTCCACTCCTCGATGACCCTGCTGCGTTTACACCCCCTGTGTCGCCAGGCTTCCTCCTGGGCCCCGCAGCAGACTTTGAACTCCTCTGTTTACAATTCTCCTGATCACTGCACATAAAACCAATCACAGGCATTGAACCAGCAGGAAAATCGATTATAAACACCCCTGAAGCTAAAGCCTGGTCCAATAAAGGTCAAACCAGATGACTTGTTCACTGTAATAGGTAAGCAAAAGTTTGAGCAACTTTAAATTGAATTTGGAGTTAATATTTGAGAATCACCTTGCTTTTGATTAGGGAACGTTGGGAACTTACTTAAGTTAAATTACTGAATCTTAAGCACAGGTCATCAGTGGCAGATGAAGTAAGATGAGGGTGTGGACCGTAGAAGCACGGTCGTTAATCATGGCAGTGAGATGACAGTTGTAATTTCCAACATAGAGGAGGAAAGTTTACTATATAGAAGAGAATTTATCATCCCCTTTAGCTGAAAGGTAAAAGGATTTCCTCCATCATCATGATACCTGATGATATCGAGTTTATGCTGTAGTATAAAATGGAAATATGTATTGCAGCATAATGCCTTTGATTAAATACTTGAAAAAAATCAGGGACTTCAAATGAGAACATGACAACCAGGTAGAGAATCACCTGTCTGATCTCCTGTGTCTGGTCTCCTTGCTGGTCATCCTCCTTTCTATGTTGTTACGATGTTTGGGGATTCTGCTGCACCTCCTGTTCTCCTTCCCGCTGTCACACTCACTCTCTGACGTGCGATCCGTGTCCCTCTTGGCTTTTCGTAATGTCACCGCAGAAGGAGTGGAGTCAATGGATTTGTCACCCGCAGGGGCCTGAGTAAACATCGCAGAAACACTGAAAATATCTGAGGGGATAAAATAAATATCTGACAGATATTTTTACATAAATATAAAGGCTATATCTCATAGCCACGGCAGCAACATGAACTGGAACACAGAAAAAAACATGTAAATATAATGTAAATATAAATATTTCAGAGGTAAACAAATATTTTTAAAATTTTAAAAGAGCAGCCTTTGCCACATATTCAGGCCAAATACATTTAGTGTAATACCTCTAGTTCCTACTTCTTCACCTACTCTCGCCTAGAGTGCACCTGACTCAGATACTACTAAATGAACGATTCAATGGCTTTCGGCACTGTTGAATAAGCACCTGCTGGATGAGCTGCGACACCTGGTGCTCCAGTTTCCTGATGCGTCCCTCATTGGCGGGGTCTGCAGGATCGGCCACAGTGGACTGAGCTGTGTGGAGGCACTGGCGTTCCGGTTGTGCGCCCGGATCTGTGACTGCTTCAGACGCAGCCCGCTGACGAAACTGGGTCAGCACCTTGTTGATGTGGGGCGTGGTGAGAGGGCCATCCTCTCTACACTGCAATGAGAAGGTATTTTTTACACTATTTATCATTGTAAAATAAAGATTAAATTCTGGAAGAAATACTATATTATGGTTATGATATTTAAACAGATGATATACGGAGTGTAATTGTCCAAATTAACTGTTGTATGGTATCAAAGATTACAATTTCATTGTGACTTGTATCTGAGGAAAGCAGGATGTCCACATAGTCCTCCAGACCAGGGATATCACAGAGACTGCCAGGACCTCGGTGTGACGGATTTCCCAGTCGATCCAAGCCGTCCAGGAAGGAGATCTGTGGCAGCGACTGCATTACAATCTCCCTGTAACCTGCATGACAGACATTTTGTAAAAAGCCTGATCAGAGTGAAACCGTGAGTCCGTAAACTTCATTAGGACCTCCTTATGTTTGAATATTGTTAGCAGGACTATGCAAGAGGTACTGAATCAATTTGCAAGGGCAGGGGAAGAATCCATTGAACCTTGGTATGGATATGTTTAAAGGGGCAGATCCAGGACTTTTTTCAATCACTT
Source organism: Scophthalmus maximus (assembly GCF_022379125.1). Lineage (NCBI taxonomy): Eukaryota > Metazoa > Chordata > Actinopteri > Pleuronectiformes > Scophthalmidae > Scophthalmus > Scophthalmus maximus. The sequence continues at coordinate 21,426,377 of NC_061519.1, forward strand.
TCCTTAACATTTTTTTTTACATTTTGTCTGTTCTCAGGAAATAATGTATGGATCCTAATATAAACAAAAATCAGCCATATTTACTGTGTTGAGATCTATGAGTTTGTAAAATATGGTGCAAATTATCAGAATATTTCCTCTTCCTTTTATTTTTTTAATTCATGAGTGAGTGCCCATATTGATTTAAAGAAATGCTTTCAAAAACTACTGGAGTGAATTAATCATGAACAGGGAGATTTGGATGAGTGCACACCATTACTGAAAATATTTTACACATTTGTATTACTACTGTCAAACCAATTATAAGGAAAGAGACATTAAGTGTATGGAGAGATAAAAAAACCCCACAGTCATTACTGTCAGTGAATTTGAGTACCACTGATTTTCACTGTACTTTTATGTAGTGAGGAGGAGTTAATTGTGACTCAGCTACTCTTCAAAATCTAGCACCTGTCATCTACTACACCATGGTTGGGAAACTTCCACACGACGCTGATGCCACAAGCTTCACATTTTAAAGGTTTGGTTGAAGACTAGAATGTAAATTAATGTGTATGATGTGTCTGGGATGGTGGTTAGGGTTTGCACTAAAGCTTTACTTCTTTATTACTATTTTTGTCGTTCGACGTAGGATCCCCCATGTCCCTTTTCCCTGGGGCCCATAAAGTCCCTTGAAACACTCCTGGTAATAGGATTATTTACAACTGAATTCCCAAATAACATTTTCATGCCCTACCTGGTGACCCACACACAGGGTTGCTTCTGCCATCCTGGCTCAAAGTCACCTCTCTTAAGCTTTGCAATCCCAGCAGGCACTGCAGCAGGTGATCAATGCGGTCCAGGTGGTTGCTATGGAGACTGAGGTGCTTCAGCTTGTACTCCGAACCATGCAGATACAACAACCCTACAGGGAACAGCACTGACATGTCAATCACGCGTTGACTTTTTCATTTGAACGCAGAAGAAGAAAACTCTTTTCAGTCAGAATTGGACTCACCAGTGAGGTCATTTATCTGGTTGTAGGACAAGCTTAATCGTGTTAGATTCACCAGGCCTTTCAGTCCTGAGGTAAAGGGAGGGGATATTAACATCTGAGTGATTTTACAGCTCATGTAGCCGTGACGGAGTAAACACAAGAGCAGTAATGAAGAATCATTACCTGGAGATCTCCTACAAAGCTGAAACGTTTATTGTGCGGCTAAAATTGTGACTAAAGACTCACCTTCAACCTTTGTGATTAAGTTGCAGGATAAATTCAATGTCCTCAGGGAAGTGAGGAAAGTCAGACCCTCAATCTTGGAAATGCAATTGGAAGAAAGGTCTAAGTGCCGCAGGTGCCAAGCTGAGGTCAGGCCCTCGATCCTCGGGATGTGATTACAGTGCAGATTGAGTGATGTTACAGTGGGACTCAGGGGAATATCCAGCAAACTAGACAAAAGGAGGTGGAGATACCACAGATTCAACTTAATCACGTAGTACCCACCATAACCATTTGTTCTGCAACAAAATGCCTAAACCCTGCAGGGTGGTAACAATTACCTGACAAATAACACTGTATTTTTTATTATTGGTCAATTCATTGCACGGTAAATCGCGGCGCTGTATGAATGTGTGTGAATGTGACTTGTCCTGTAAAGTGCTTTGAGTGGTCAATAGGACTGGAAAAGCACTATACATATATATATAGTCATTTACCATTTAGGCAATTAAAGATGCCAACAAAATAATAACATAATCATATTTATTTGTAGAGCACTTTTCAAAATGAAGATGACAAAGTGCTTCGCAATCGAGGCAGCAAAATAAAACAGTCAAATCATTTGGTTTAAAGAGAACAATAGTGTAAAAACCTTAAAAATACAGTGTGGAGTACAGATTTCAATGTCTTGTTTTGCCTGACAAAAAAACTAAATTATAGTTTTGATGATAAACTGCATATTGATTGAAGAAAGCATAGAAAGGGTCAACATGATGTTGTGAAAAAGGAGTATGTATTTTATCTATGACAATAATCATTTTCTGAAGTGGAGGAGTGTACATTAGTACATTTAGTAAAGTACTGTACTTCCCTTGAGTATATTAATTATATCCTACTTATCTCACCTATAACATCCCTCCACAATACTGACACATTTTTTCTCCATCTCACGATCATAGTTACAGGTCACTATGCAGATTAAGATTTCAAACAAAACCATTTCCTAAAGTATGATGCACAGACTGAACTGACACAGTTGATAAAAGAACAGCCGTGCCATTAAAACACACGTTGGGACTCGTGTACTGTCACTTGGGTACGTGGCCATCTTTACACAACTTGTGAGGAGTTACCTTGTGATATTCTTGTCGATGAGACTCAGCTCCTTGTCCCCCATCACGAGGACGACGTGTTCGCCCTGTTCGTACCGTCTCGGTGCTGCGGAGTTGACACAACTACATCTGTAGCTAAGCGACCTAGCAGCCTAGCCAAAAACAAAAGTCTACATCGACCGAGCTCCGAGGAGGCTCACTCACCGCAAACCGACTTCAAACTACAGTTACAAAAACTGGAACCGCGTTATGTTTTCTAACGGCCATGAAATAGCCCATTTGATGTCGTTAAAACATTCAGCTTGTTGTTGTTATCTTTCGCTCTCGGTCGGACCGAGTTGAACTAACCGCTTCTGGCATCGCACTTCCTGTTTACGTGACGTCGTTGACGGCAACATCCGGGACACTGAGCGAAGACTTCGTTCAGGCTTTCTCCATATTTCACACATGTATTAGAATAGATCCATGATTTCATTTTCAATCTTAAAATGTTTGATAAAAGTCTTTACAATTTTTGGAAATTATTTGTTGTGCAATAAATTAAACATATGGCCCTTTTGTATGAGTTCTTCCCTTGAATTATCATCAATAAAAAATCTCGTACATTATAGCTGTCACTTATAGACTAATGCCTTCAGTGAGTTGTGCATCCTTGCTCAACTATGACGAATCACAGACGTATTATAGAGATCCCGACCCCTGTTATATTCATAATTCATCCAGCAGCTACACGGGCCGCTGATTGATTCAGTTCATCACACACACACTGAACCTTGTCCATATTAGAGGAGCTGCATGACTGATCATTGTACTCACAGGCTGCTATAACCAGTGATGATAGAACCAATTATACCTGCAACCCCACCAGTGGGCCTCCTTAACCTGAGGTAAATGATGATTGGTGCTAATAATAGTGAATGAATTAGAAATGCCATCTGTTGCTGCCTCGCCACCACTTATACTGTATCTGTCGTTTTTCAAGGGCACTGCATTAAAGAAATTTGTGGAATATTCTCACAGGTAATTGGAAAATATAGGACTAATGTATACCGATGCAGTAATTAAACTTGAGTGTAGAATCTTTACATTTAGCATCATACTGTGCCTCCATTTTCACCTTATAGTTGTCACTCGTTTAAAAATGGCGTTAGGACGGTGTGGAGTCTGACAGTGGAAAAATCAGGCTTTAAATCTGAAATGCTTTTTCTCATGTTATGCAAAATTAGGTTTAAGAGTCTGCAGATGTGTTAGTGGCTCAGTCATGTGTTTTGAGGCATTTGAAGAAAATCAGCTTGCTAATGTACTAATAAATGCTAACATATTTCATGGCCATGTTGCAGGGACCCTTTCATTTATTAAAGTATTGAATGAATAAAACTTTTTCTTTTTGCTATTAAGTTACAGAATCACAAACGTTACTATAATTGATCATCGACAATGTGTTGCACTTGCTTTTCATCTTTTCTTCTTCCTGTCATCCCAAACTAGCTCCATGGTAAAAACTAAAATGTATAAAAATTAAAGCTACAACAAAATTATTTTTGGGGAGGAACTGGTTTATTTCAAAAACTGTTATTGCCCATAGCTGTAACAGATGCAGTGAATACAAATGATCCATAATAGCCACATTTTGAACATGCTAATAGTAAAAAACAGTCATCTTTTGATAACCATAAACAGAATATGAACATAATTTTTAAAATGCATGTTATCAAGTATAACAAATGACAAACATGATGTGCATACAATACTGTGTGGAGACACCATGAATAAATTACATACTGTACATTTCATCAAAATGTACAACTAAAGCAAATCACATAATTATCAAGTGTCAAAGAAAATGTGTTCCTCATACATTCATATTGAGCTCTCTGCCAGCATCGTGGCTCGTCACAGTTTTCAATGCACACAAACAGAACAAACATACATTTGCAGTACACCAAAGGAGGGCAGCTCATGGTTCATCTGATTGATCACATAATTGTAATTTTATGCACAATACAGACCATGATATGTTAAGCACACAATATACTGTATTGTCCTGATTTTTCAGAGAGGCAGTCATTTTAATTGGAAAATATTGATTGCTCTTTGATGTTTATCTTGCATTAGTTTGGAGAATATTGATAACCAGCGTTTTGATGAAGTGCACGTCAGGAGTGTGATGTTTTAATGAGACAGTTGAAAAACTCTTTCCATTCATTTCAAATACACCTTCTTGATCAAGAAGGTATTGCTGGTATCTGTTCCCCCTTCCATCTGTACTGTAGGCTTCCTTCACATTAAAAAAAGAAAAGAAAAAAGAAAGACAGCTTTGAAAATTCATTGTCATTGTTAGATGGACTTTCATAGAAAACTTGGTGGCAAAAAGGTGTCAACATTTTCAGGTCATGTGGGTGGAAAAACAAAAGGGGCCACAGGGGCTGTGACTAACGTTAAACTAGAGCTCTGATGTTACTTGCAACCACAGCGGGACAGCCACCCAAGGACAAACAGTTCATTATGTCATCAACTCAATAATCTATCATGTTCAGAGAGGCTGAAAAACATTTATGGGAACTCGAGGACAGCAGGGAGAGAATTTCAGCAAAGAAACAAATTTAATCTCAAAGCTGTTTGTACATACGATGAATGACTGGGGAGATTTTAATGTCGTTCCACAAAAAGTGCGGATGAGACGGAGCCCTATCTGTGCGACTGTTCAGACAGTCATCAGTGGTAACTGCAGAGAAACCTGCCTCTCCAATGACAGTCCATCTAAGATGAACAGTGTGGAGGATTAAACTGGAAGGTGATGAGCAGCGTTTCTCACTTCTCGCTTGAGTCACCATTGCTGCTGTTTATAAGTCGTGGGGCATGTTTTCATACACTTTTCAGAAAAATGAAGTGGTAGACAGCGTTTGTTGCAGAGTGATTTGGTTTGTTTTCTTGTACATACTGTAAGGAATTCAATGGAGCAAAATTGTGTGATTAAATACTGACCTGACTCAGTTGTCAATGTCTGATATGTGGTTCTCTATCTGCAATACAAGAAAAGATTTGATCATCATATCATTATAGACATACGTGGGATACACTGTCATCTATTCTTGTAATTTGGCAGCAACTTATTATCTTAAACTATATAAACTACACAATATTTTGTTAATTACTGGAGTTTTTAGAATCTTCTTTGAGGCAACTAAAGAGTCTTGAATTAGGACACAAAAACCAAAGCAAAACAGATATACAGATAAACATAAAGAAAAAACATTAAGAAAAACAAAAACAAACATCATGTTAATGAAACCAGCTTTATTGGGGATTTGGCTGTATTAATATACTGTATATTTGAGCACAGAGACTAGGACAGAAGTAAACAGGCTGAAACCAGCTGACACACAGCAGAATGCAAATCAACCGGATAATTCTGCAAATATGCTAATTTCCCAGGACAGATTCCAGTCTCCAAATTTCACACATTGGACATAAACAGTTCAGCCATACACTCAGTTTTGACATGTCACATTAATGGACATGTGTGAATCATAAACACACACAGTAACCCAACTGAAGACGTCATCCTAACAGGAGAGCTCAGTCAGCCCACTCACTCCTTGTTGACACTGTAGATGGCTTCTCGGTCCGCTTACCATGTCACAGGTGCCTTCATCTTCAAAGTCGTCTTCGCCACCGTCCGTCATCTCCCCCGCCTCCACCTCGGCTGTCCCCTCCGCTTCCTCTCCGCCAGAGCGGTCTGCCGCATCACCATGGAGATATTCACACATCTCCTCTTGTTTCCTCTGCATCTCTGGCACAAGAGAGCAAAGAGAGCGGGAGAAAGACTCGCAGTCAACGCCAGAACAAAGAACATTTATTGAATTAGAGTTTTCTTTTACACAAGGCGCTCTATAAGCATTCAATATTTTCTAAATCCCTTTGTCCTCTCTCCTCAAATACTCTGTGTCTTTCATTTTAAATAGTGAGCACTCTCTGTCTTTTCCCCATGTTCTGAATATAGGCACACTCCTCCAGCAGACAGGTGCCCCCCTCCCCTCTGTCAAATCTTACCGGCGTCAGAGCGATGTTGCCGCTCAATCTTCTCCAGCCTTCCCAGCAGTGAGTCGATCTTGGTCTTGATCTGTGACAGCTCCTTTTTGATTGTTAGGAGCTGGTCTGTTTTCACTGTCGGCATACATTAACAAAGTTAAAAAGCATAGTAAATGTGATGTTTGACAAGCAGACGGACGCAGTTATGAGAGCAAAGAGCAGGTTCATTGCCAGAAATCCATATGAATAAGTTTAGCTCTTTCTGTGTGCTGTATTGTGACTTCTGATTATTATCTCATGCAACCTGAATCATATTTTCTGTCCTTTTCGCCACTATTCTGCAATATTAACCCTGTGATCCAACCAACTTAAACCTGCATTAACTGATTCTTCGGTCTGGTGAGGGCAGGACAATGTGCTACCTTGAGAGGATTTGGAAAAAAGTTTGAGGGAAATATCTGGCTCTTTCGCAACTTCACACTCTTCTATGTTTCCCAGCTGGGCACCATTGGTACACTGCCAGCACAGCTGGAGGATTTTTCACTGAAAATGGACCAAGTGGTGAGAATGAACCAAAACAGTAAAGGTGCAGCTGTGAAACCAAAACAGTGAGCTGAAAGATGCAAAATCCCTCCTGAGAGCCAAAGGAAACTGCAGTTTGATAATTCTTGTTGGGTATGTCCCTACAAGCGACACTTTTCACATTACTACATAGACTGACTATGTAGTACTGTGAATAGTGTCGCTATAATATAACTGTTCATATAAAGTAAAACGTGTTGAGGAGAGCAGTTTCCAGATTTAATAGTTCAACTCTTCCAGTTCTCTTGTAAGTATAACCAGCATTTTTTTGGTGTGATCACTTAGGTCGATTATTTAATCAAAATAAAAAGCATATTTTATTTCAAATGTAAGGATACCTTGCTTTTCTTTGTTTTATATAACAGTCAAATTAACACCTTGGATTTTGTTGGTTGGTCAAAATAAGATTTTGAAGAATCACTTAGTACTCATTTAGGAAATGTTTGACATTTACAAAGACTAAATTATAATTCAAGATGATATGTGGCAGATTAAACAAAAATTGCTTAGTTTTTTCCCCTTGGAATTTTAGCGACGTTGCCATGTTTCCAGATTTCAACAAATACTTTGGTGAGTAGATTCTTATCATACCTTATTAAAAGGATGAACAAACCTAAAATAGAAAACCAAAGTTGTAATACACAATGTTTCTTCCAATAAAAAAAGAACATACATTTAGGGCCCGTGATGGAAGAGCCGGCATTGAGCACTCTGGAGGAGGTCGAGGAGGAAGAAGAGGAGGAACACGCTCTGACTGGAAAGGAGGATTTGGCTCTGCGTGTGGACGGGACAAGTAGTCGCGAACGCTTGATGGGGATCACAGCTCGGGTTGGGGGCACGACGCGACCGTGGTATTCAAAGAGTCTGAAGACACACGAAAGATAAAGTGGCAGCAATCTTAGCAACAATAGAAATGTTTCACGTGTATTACAGTGCAGAAGCACTTGATTCAAAGCGAGGGAGAGGAAGCTCTGGATTCATTATGTCCAGTGAACAGCAGTGTGTCATTATTACTCCTGCGGTGCCTAGATGTTGTTATTTGGCCAATAAGAAATCCTTACAAAGCGCTTAATAGACATGCTGCAAAAGATGTCTGAACGATAGCGGTACATATTGAACAATGCCACGGCCATTCAATCAAATCATGTTCCCTTTTGCCTACAACATATCAAATTGACAAAATAGCAATAATGACTCAGATTTGAAGGATTCGACTCGATGTGACATTGGAAAGCAGAGGAAGTAAACAAACCAATGAAAATGTCAGAAGGAAGATGCATTCTTTGCCTTGCCAGTGCAAATGACCAGCCGGGGGACTATCTGACATTCAGTACCCGCCTATGCAGATAAAAGCATCATTAGTAAGCCCAACGGAGAGGAATGAAAACTCCTATGACATTCATTATGCCTATGATAATTTAGTTACTTAGCTTCAGATGGAAATGGGGCTGTTCTGCTGAAAACTCATCTCTATCTAAGTAGCTGTCTTGAAAAGAGTGGAGAGTAAAGGGCAAAAATGAGGACATGGATATTAAAGATAGGGACTGAAAAATTATAAATTAAAACAAAGTACAGAGACGACGCACACCCTAAATATGCTGTTATTTACCAGTGACACCAGATGATCTGTTTTACATACCTGCTGTAGAAATCGTCTCTGTAGTAGTCGTAGTCAAACTCATAGCCACTGTGAAAATTTTAAAAAGAAAATGTTAATCTCAATGTGCAATATTGAATTAATAATGTAATTTTTTTTGTGTGTAGTCAGGGAACTAGATCCTGCCTGCATTCTAAAAGATGTTTTTTAGGAAATATGCATTTGAGATACCACGCTCATGTGTCATTTTTCAACACGTTCAGAAGCCTGTCACACTCTGCAAACTGGATTTTCTGTGCTTCCAACCAAACTCCAAAAACTCATAAATGTCAAGAATGAGTGAAAGCATAAGGGCAACAGACAGTTGCAAGTGATACTGATAGCACCGGTAAGGAATTGGCTGTTCCTCCATGAGTACCTGGCCTGCCAGTGAGGATAACGAGCACATATTTTTGCAGACGGTAAAGTACAGCAGGAAAAGTAGGTCAGCAAAGCAATATCCAACATTAAAATATGAGACACTTTTCACACAGACCTGTAGAGCGACGAGAGAGGCCTCTTGGAGCCCATCTTAGGCCTGTATGGTTTTGGCTCTCCGGCCATGTTGATATCTGGAGACAAGAAAGAGTTTAGAGAGTTAGAATACTTGTTTTGACCATGGCATAATACAACTGGGGAGACCTTCCACTTGGCAATGTTTACAGTTGAAATTATGACTTGATTATTGGAATGGCCAAGACACTGTTAAGCATAAATACTGAAGATTGACTAGTCGGAGATCCTCAGCTTTTCTTTTGAAAAATGACGATGACCTTCTGGGATTTCATCTGAGGCACGGACAAAATTTGCAATTCATAGATTTAACCTTGGGTTTTCCTGAAGATACCCCCCTGGAGTCTGCTAAAGCTTCCTGTTAGCTTTGGTTAAACTTTACACAAAGAGAACTGTGGATTTTGTCCCCCATCTCTTTCATTGGAATAGTTTCAGACGGGGATCTCTTTGCAGTCAGCATGGACAGGCTTGAAAGACGTTAACTTCGATTTAAATCGAAATATTGCAGCCCTGTTCGAAACATCCCTGTATGCAGAGTGCTCGGCGGCCATGAAGACATGAAATCTCACAAAGTCTCCAAATCGCCACACATTTTTCATAAGACTAAGCAAAAGAGGGAGGTGTTTCTCTCCAAGGGAAAATATGAAACTCGCTATTGGCAGAAATAAATGCTTTTAGACAGAGAAAAAAACACACAAAGCAACTTTCAGTGTTCCAACTTGAGAGAAGAGGAATAGCGCGACTAGAGGAAGAGTGTTGCAGACAATCGCTCAAGGGCTGATTCCCTTAAATTACTTCACAGACACAGATACATCAGACAGACTTAATTCTCACTGTATTCTAATTTTGACCTCTTGGGTAACATTGCTGAAATCACTTCTTTTTTTTCCATTTTAGAGAAGAGGGATTTTATGCAAGGGAAACTTTTCCGACATTTCTTTACACAGGACTGAATCTTTGCAGTAAAACCCTGCAGAGTCAGTCAATGTTTTCAGAAGGTGTATGCATTTCTATTTTACTATTAAGGTATCTTACTGTAAAATAATCATTGCAACTACTGTAAGATAACACTTAGTATGATATACATGCCACATGAACCAGTTTTTCCTAATTGCCTCAACAGAAAAATATAAGATATGCCTGAATCTTTAAGAGTTTACAACACAACATCGCAATTATGAAAAAAGATCCGGGCACCACTGAATGTGAAAATGAAAAATGTTTTTGACATTGAACCTAAGCTTTCAAAGAAATGATGTACAATGGCCATTCAATGTGATACCAAAGCCCTTGATATTGCTCTAAAGACTTGAATACAGTGTTATTCATCATGATGCACAAAGGATGTAAATTTAGTCTTTCCAAAACATGATCAGTGAATAGACAGAAGAGTCTGTACAGCTCTTTTCTGTGAAGACCTAACTCCATATGAAAGGGTTTTTTATGAAAGACTGAAAACAATTATGTATTTTGTTTACAGAGATATGAGGAAGTTCAGTATAATCTCTGACGATGGGCAAATTCATCAACCCTGTGTCATATACTGGAAAAGATCTGCATGAACTTTTATTGTGTGTGTTGAGACTAACCAGGTGAATTGAAGTGGAAAGCAATAGTTCAATTGTTTGAAGAGACATTTTAGTGGGATAATATCGGCTGATATGAGCCTTTCATAGACATATCAGTATCTGTGTTTATGTTTACTGATATCTGCCGATATGAAAACTTGAATTGCTACAGAGAAAATGTGCATTTATGTTCACATTTTATGTTACGAAAATGTTTTTTATTTCTATCTACCTGTACTACCTGTTTGGTTGCATTTGTGTTTTCTTTTCTCCTTTATATTTATTTTAATTAAGTTTATGGTTTAACAGTACAATATCAAAACTCAAGCCATTGTGAAAAGTATATGATGACAGCGTCTTAGAAATCCTTGCCATTTTTTGAATATACTGTATATATCGGCCGAGATATGGGTATTCAATATTTTTTACTCACGAATATTGGTATCGGCATCAGCCCCCAAAAATTCTTGGGCTCTTGTTTTA